>NC_085892.1:4822165-5424936 GCF_035222475.1 Podospora pseudopauciseta
GGAGGTGGGTGTGATGGTAGCGAAGAGGTGACCGGACCGAGCCACGCGCAAAGCAACAACGGGTTCGTGAAGGGGAATGCCAGGGAGTTCTGGTCCTGGAGAATGCTCAGGGGTTCCATCTTCTGGATAGTCATGCTCGACAGATTTGATGCCCGGCGTCATTGGCGTCATGGGGGTGGGAGGTGGAAGCAGCCCATCCTGGCTCGTTGACGGGTTGGGCGATAACAGAGACGAATTCTGGTCAGATCTTTGTCCCGATGCTCCTGCGCCGGGAGTGGGAGGCAGCAAGCCATCGTGAGACACAGAGCTGGGAAGGGCGCCGGGTTGGCGAACGGTGTTGGTCGCATATATTCGCGGGGTTCCAAGCGGCCAGTACATGGCTCCTTCACGGCGGCTTCATGCGCATCCACTGACCACGACCTCGGTATCCTTGGACCCAGCGCGTCGACGTCAATTCATGACGTGATGGAATCGAATTAGTCAAGAGGCGTTACCGACGACTGCATCAAAAGCCCCGGCTAACGGTTTGTCCAAAAGCAAGACGGACAATGCAGGACAAGACCATCCGATTTGGTTGAAAGCGAGGTTGACAGGTGTGATCTGGGTCCAGATGTCCGCTACTGCAGGCCCCACTTGTATTGTGTCCAAGTGGGGTCCATCCTAGACAACTGATACTTGTTGAACTGTTAGTGAGACACCATAACAACCTCTCTCCTCCAGCAGATATATCGCCCAACATCATGCTGATGGTGTTCCGTATATGCTGAGCATATTTTCGGCTCCAGGAAACCATATCCTGTCTCTCTCTAAAATCTCGCTTTCTTATTCCCTGCTGCATTATATGGTTGTAGCGTGGGCCCCTTGTCTGGTAGACATCTCCCGTGCTAACGTTTCTCATTCACCCCAATTCAGACTTCAATCTTTTCTTTCTTTACTGTTCTTCAGTGACCTCTGGCGATGTAGTCTTTGTTTTCCCACTTGCGTAACTTTGGAAGCTCCACAGCAATGAATGACTACACGAACCCACATATGTAAAACACAGGTCAATGTGTAGTTGGGTGGTCCGTAGCCTGTATTTTAGGGACTACTCGCTGCTTACAGTGACCAGAGTCGCTACGTGTCCCAAGAAGTGGGGCAACCCGGAACTTTGGGGTGCGGCTAAGATTCGGCAACTACCGAGCTGATCTCCATTGCTACTTCGCGTCTCCTGTCACGCCTGGATTATCGATTTCATGTGAATATTGAGCAGGCGCATTAGAGTTGACCCGGCATTTAAAGCACTGCAGGGCCAACCAATCCTACACGTCGCTTGACATTTCGTCCTTTCTTCCTCATCGCGCAGCGGAGACAGGGCCATTCTCTCACTAATACGTCGTCGCCAATATTTTGATATCTTTGAAGATGCCACCTCCAGTTCGCAATAGACAGAGCCTATCCAAGGACAAGTTTGTGGGATACTTTGCACCACTGAAAAGTCAGACATACCACGAATCCACCCAATCTAGAGGAGGCGGAGTTGGAAGGTTAGTTCTCTCATCTGAACGTCTTGTGGTAGGCATGGCTCATTCGAATCCAATTCCAGTATTCGCTCGATAGCTTGGAATCCCGTTGGAAGCCTTGTCGCAACTGGTTCGGCTGACAGAACACTTCGTGTTTGTAAGCGATTCAGATATCACCTAGCCACCACCAGTCAAAGCTCACAAGCATGCTAGGGAATCCTGAAAAGCCCAATGCGCGGTTCTCGACCGATTTAAAGGGTCATGCTGCAGGCATTGATAAAGTGGCCTTCAATCCCGTCAAGGATGCAGAACTTTGCAGTCTCAGCAAGGACGGTGTTGCCAAGTTCTGGGATGTAAGAACGAAAGCCTGTGTGAACGAGGTCAAGGACCTTGGAGATGCACACGCCCTCGCCTGGGCCCCTGATGGGTCCTCACTTCTTGTAGGAAACAGGGTGAGTTTACCAAATGACTTGTCACTGCAGCATGGACGACTGACTTGGCTTGAACGCAAACAGAGTGGCGGGCTTTTCCGAATCTCGCCAACCGAGTCCGCCATTCTTTCATCTCATCCACAGCCCGTTGAGGCGTACCAGATGTCCTTTTGTTGGTCGGGCAAGAAAGTCTTTCTCCCGACAAGGGAAGGAAGTATCCGCATCTTGTCTTATCCTGAGCTGGAGCCGATTCTGCACGTCAACCATGCCGTCAAGCCTGGCGAGTCAGATGAGTTTATTCTCAAGGGCCACACAGCCCCATGCCTGACGGCCGAACTGTCACCCACCGGAAAGTACCTTGCAACAGGAGGGGGGGACGCAATTATGTCTCTATTTGAGACCCAAGACTGGATCTGCAAGCGTACGAATACACGCATCGTCGGACCAGTAAAGAGCATCAGTATGACAACAAACCCCCCATCATGGCCTGTACATTCATGCTAATCTGATTATAGGCTTCACGTTCGATGGTCGATATGTCGTCGGTGCCTGTGAAGACGGTATGGCAGTCTGTCACTTTTCTAAAATAGAAAACCTGATGCTAATTCGATCTTACAGGCCCTGGTTTGGATGTCACCCATACAGAGACAGGGGAGCATATTCACACGTTCAAAACAGCTGGACCTTGTCATGCCTTAGCGTGGGCGCCAACTAGGTATTGTCTGGCCTATAGTGATCTGGGGATTCTACGCATCATTGGACTCGATGCGGATAGAAAATAAGGGGCAATGGGCTGCCAGACGACGGCACATAAATCAGCAGTGTGGTAAGCTGCTCCAGATTCAAGGCGAATGGTGCCCAGGCTTGTTGATAGGTCTAGCCCCTTGCGTTCGCTCATTCCAATAATCGCCGGGGGAGGCTCGGCATGGACACAAGCGAGCTTTCGGCCAGGTGTGGCCGTGACGGCAGGGCTATCAGCACGGTGCAAAATTACCCCGAGTTGACGACCATTTTCAGGGACGGCTATGGGATCGCCATACATCGAGGTGGCTGTGCGATGGGCCCTGTCTGGGAGATACTTTTGAAGGCAAAAATATATATGCTAATGACGGAAACCACGTGGAAAAGATGTAAGTCCAGGCGAGACGGGTCGTGAAACCATGGCCCATGGGAGGAAGTTGTACATTGAAAACAGAGCTCATGTGGTACAGCTATCATGTATTGTTACGGACCACGCAGTATGGCAGGCCCCATATGCTAGCGAAATGCTTCCATCAATGAAGATAATGATTACAGCCTACTCTTTTACACTAACCTAGCAGTTGTGGACAGGAAAAGCCTTGTCCTCTTACCACTTTTTAAACTTCATAACCACAGTAACAAGGATTTTCTGAACTCAAGGGAATTAGTTAGCCAATCAGAGCGTCATCAGATAGAGGAAGATGCAGGGAAGGGTGTGGAATGGACAATCTGGCGGGCTGTGACTATTAATAATACTACCTACCATACAGGGTACAAAGGGATGCATCAGTGAGGCACAATTGGGTGCGTCTGACGCTTCACAACTCTCACAAATGCAGAACACAAACTGTGAAAATAAACTGTGTATACAACAGACGGGAGGGTAGATAGGCTGGGAGAGATAAATGGGGCTGAAGCATAAATGTTTGCTCAAGTCGACCACCTAGGCCTGAATAGTCCAAGGGCCCGTGATGTTTCTAAAAACGGTCTTCCATCGCAAGCCCGAGATGCAGGTGCTTGGCCGTTGGGATGATCGATTCGGCGGGGCCCGTTGAGCTGTGCTGGTAGCGCATCGTCAACGGAAACCTGGAAGGAGGGGTCATCATCAAACGGTAACGTGGGGATGGCAAGCTCTATCAAAAGGGTACCATGTGCTGTTTCTCCATTGGTCTGTCGTCGCTGGATGTGGGACACGACTGCGGCGCTGTTGCCTTGCGCACCAAAGGGAAAAGGGTTCTGTACATTTGCTTCATTTGGCTGCCACTGCTAGCTTTGCATCGCATCCATCTCATTTGCATGGTTGTGGGACTTTCAAACGGCCTGGAGAGAACTATACCGTGAACTTCTCCCAGGGTTCCAATTCCGACCGTGTCACTTCAGTGTGATTGGAAACTGTCCCGCGAATAGCACCTCGAAGGGCCGGACGGGGGCATCTGATACATTACATACCTCTCTCCTACCTACCCTTCATCTGCGCTCCATTAATTCCCTTACCGCTCTCTCTCACTTTCGACATCTCACAGCCCGAGTCAATCCTCGGTGTCCCTGGCTGCGTATTCCCCGTGTTGTTGCACGACTTGCTCAACTACACCCCCTCGCCGCCAATTATTTACTAGCAAAGCCTCAAAAAAGCGGAACGTCGATCAGCTGAAAGTGCCAGGTCCCAAGGACGTGGACACGGCACCTTTGCCTTTTCCACCTCAATTACTTCCCCAACACCAACTCAACGAGTGCGCCGGACCTGCCCCGTTCTGCCGCAACCCAGCTCTTCGTCTTCTATGATAATCCCTCCGAGCACCGGATCTCAGTTGCGCTGTCACCGGAAGCGCTTGTGTACAGTGTTACTAATAGGCGATTGAGAGATACACAGTCCGGAGAATTCACATTGAACGCTCGCCTGGCCATAACATTGGAGCCCGCAGCCTGGGCAAAGGACCCCAACGACTTATACTCTACCAATTCCCACTTTTGGTTGCAAAGCAACGTGTTACACTATGTCGTCCTCTTCTTCAGCTACTCCTCCTGACACCATCATGTTGTCGGATCCCACTGCCGATATTGGAGACGCCGTCAATCGCATTGACGTACCAGCTGGAGGCAACTCAAGCGTCCCAAAGACGAAACGGCTGGCTTGTATGATATGCAGGAAAAGGAAGCTGAAGTGTGATGGCATCAAACCTAGCTGCAGCACCTGCTCCCGTCTCGGGCACGCCTGTCAGTATGATGAAGTCAGGAGAAAGAGTGGGCCCAAAAGAGGCTATGTGAAGGCGCTGGAAGAACGATTGAGTATGCAGTCTTGGTTTCGGCGAACCCGGCCGACTGTTATGTCTATGAGACATGTGTTAATTCATGCCATGCAGAACAAGTTGAGACCATGCTTAAGTCCCAGGAGGTCACGTCAACAAGTCCGGATGGAAGCAAAGCCATGCCCACATCTGTCGACAGCGGATCGAAGCAACAGCGCCCTATGAACCAACGAGCCGCTGCGACGGCAAACTTCAATGTCACAGATCCCTCCATCGGGATCGCAAGCAGCCGGGACATGGATCGATGGCCATTTAACCCCGAGTCTCCGAACAGGGTCGACGAGTTCAACTTCAATAATAACATGATGGGGATGAGCGCAGTCGATGGAAACTTCACGTGGGAGATGATTGGGCTGGGGCTGGAAGAGCCATTACCTCCCCAAGAGACCATCGATGAACTGTAAGCTAAGACTGTATCCTGGTTATAGGAATCCTTCTCGCTAACGTTCTCCTAGCCACCAGATTTACTTTGAAAAGATTCACCCTTCAGTACCCATGATTCACAAATACCGGTATCTGGCTGCTATGAACCTGTAGGTGGCCATCACTAAGCCAAGATTCGACACACGGCTGACAACTTGACAGCGCCCCTGCACAACGCCCGCCTGTCTGCCTCCGATATGCCATGTGGACATTGGCATGTTCCGTCACCGAAAAATATCAAAATCTCAAGGACCTTTTCTACCAGAGGGCACGAAAATATGTTGAAGCGGATTACATCAAGGGGTACGGTGAACACATGATCTCGGTAGCTCATGCGCAAACGCATGTCCTTCTTTCGTCGTATGAGTTCAAGTGGATGTACTTTCCTCGAGCGTGGATGAGCACAGGTTCAGCTGTCCGGCTGTGTCAGATGTGAGTGGTGCCATGCATGATCGGGCTATGAGGTGTTAACAATGTACCAGGATTGGCCTCCACCGCCTGGATGGTGCTGGTCTGGATGTGAAGCAGTGCCTTCCACCAGCTCGTGACTGGACAGAGCGGGAAGAAAGGAGGAGGACATTCTGGATGGTTTTCTGCCAAGATCGATATGCGAGTATCGGCACAGGGTGGCCTATGACTATTGACGAAAAGGACATCCTGACGAACCTCCCATCATCAGACGAAGCGTTCGAACATAGTCGCCCCGAACAAACGCCATCCCTCGCAAACGCCATGAGCCCTCAAGGTGCCGGGAAACTCACGGCTTTTGGCGGCATTGTTCTTTTGGCTTGTTTATTTGGTCGCAACCTCGTACACCTCCATCGTCCAGATGCAGACGAGCGCGACCACGACCTCAATGGCGACTTTTGGAAGAGACATCGTCAGCTGGACAACATTCTACTCAACACCTCTCTATGTCTGCCTTCCCAGCTCAAACTGCCAAACGGCTTGACGAACCCCAATATTGTCTTCATGAACATGTGCATACACACCTCCACCATTTGCCTTCACCAGGCTGCCATCTTTAAGGCAGACAAGAACAGGTTACCAAACTCGGTGAGCTCGGAAAGCAAAGTCCGTTGCATCACATCAGCCAACGAGATCGCAAGCATAATGAGAATGATATCTCATCTCGACTTGTCCGCGGTACGGCATTTCTTCAAGTTTTCCAAGGTTTTATCATTGCTGACGTCTGTCCAGATGAACCCCTTTATATCTTTCTGTCTTTACGTCTCAGCTCGGGTGTTTGTACAGTATCTCAAGAGCAGGCCCGACGACAGCCAAACCGCCGACTCGTTACGCTTCCTTCTTGCGGCCATGAGTGCCCTCAAAAAACGAAACCCTCTGACAGAATCCTTCCTGGTTCAGTTGGACGTGGACCTAGAAGCCCTTGGTGTGCGAATTCCAAAACTGAAGAGCGCTTTTCCACGAAGCACCGATAGTGTATGTCGCTTCCATCTACCTTGTTCAAGCATATAAATTTCTAACATCCTTTTGCAGCCGGGTCCGTCAAGGAATCCACCTTCGAGCCAACTCAACCGCGTTTGCGAGGAAGCGACCAGGAATGGTGTACCCTACACCAACGAATGCCACTTCTTGAAGGGCATGGGCGACGACGGCAACCCAGCAAACGCACCTGACATCGTCGAAGCCGACCCCCCGAACCCAAACATCTCTGGCTTCCCAGCGACAGAGCCAGCCAACCTCCCAACACGCGAACGTGCCCAGGCTCCCTATTTACCAGCACAGGGACTAATGCCACACAGCTATCCAGAATATGGTGCCCCAGAAATAGACCCAGGCAACAACGACATATCCGGCACACCACCCAGCGGCGGGCAGTCAAGCCGACTAACGCCCAATTCGAGCACCGCATCCGAGACGCTTTCTAATCTGACGCCTGGGGGGAATACGTTCGAGACGACAAGTCCGCCTACATCGCTGAAGAATCTGATGAATATGCCGGGGACTACAACGCAGGGAGAGATGGGGGCGAATAATGCTGGTTTCAATTTCAACGACCCGCCTTTTGTGTTGGGCTCTGGGGTGTCGGAGTATCCTGTGCCGAGCGGATGGGGAGGGGCGGGGGACATGTCTGTGCAGGCGGGGATGACGCCGGGGACGGAGAGAATGCTGCAGTCGATGATGGCCGGGTCGATAGATGCTATGGATATGGGGTGGGATCCGAATACGTAGGTTGGGTCTTGGTTGCTATCTATTCATGAAAGAGGGTTACAAACTTGGTGTTCTGGAGGCTTCACTGTTGATACACATTACATGTTCAAGTCGATAACACGATATCACTCATGGGGATGGCAGCGATTGCAGCTGGTTAAATATATCTCTCGGCTTTTGATTTGAAGAATATTATGACATATCCCAATTTATAGACAGACTGTCATGAGAAATTGTAAATCACAAACAATCCTTGATTGATAGAAACGGGTTAGCAGTCCCGTCCATTATTGAGAGCTCTTGAGTTACAATACCTTTGTCGATATCACTCAATGAATGAACCACCATATCAAACTGCTCCCGTGAGCCACATGTCAAGGCTTATGTGGCCACTGTCATTAAGGCTGGCAACTCAATCAAGATTCTAGATCATGTTATGCTTGCTGGTGGTTCAGCTGAGGGGAATGCAGTGTCAAGTTGGACAAGCCAGCTCAGTTACACTGCCACACACCATCATTACTATCCCGTCCGTTCATAATTAGTAGCATAAGGATAATCCCAAAAAGTGCCCTGAGCCCACAGTATCAACATTTCCCAGAACAAGTACGAAAATAGACACAAAAGCCCAAGCTGAGACCACCACATCCCCTGATTATTCTCCCCTCGCTCACCTAGCCGGTAGCTCAATGGTGTCATTCACAACATTGACAACACCGCCACCCCGTCGAAAATGATTAGCGTTCCCTCCCCTGAGGGGATACTGCCCCCCTATCGCCCCCTCCATCACCGCTTCGTTCCCATCCGAGTGTTTCCTCCCCTTCCCAACCCGAAACCGAACCTTGTCCCTCATCACCGCCCACTTATTCCTCACCCCAAAGACCTGGCCCTCCGCAACCGCACCCGGATACCCCCCTCCCAATTCTTCCAGACTTTTTGTCTCTAGTCTCCTCTTCAGTTTCCCGTCTGGGGTGCTGTCATGGACGACGCGCTGCACATCAGGCAGATACGCCCATGAATAGAGCGCTCCCAAGGCCATAAAGGTTGCAAACAGCAAAAAGACAAGCCCTTGTCTCGTTGTGGATTTGTAGCCCGCGTTGATGCCGTACACGATGAGCACCGCGACGATGGAGCCGACCTTTCCTGCTGCGGCTGAAATTCCGTGACTTTTGGACACCATACTGTCAGATTTACCTACCCACTGGGTTGAAAGTGAAGTCGAACAAAAACTTACCAAGTACACCGATAACACGTCGGGAAAATTTCGGCCGGGATGATAAAGGTAAGTGTATTCGCCCCTAAACCGGTCAGTCTCTCTCTCTCCCTCTGTCTCTCTGTCTCTCCGTCTGTCTGCCCCACAAATAGCTAAAAAAAAACATGGACGAAGAAGAAGGGGGCTCACCAAAATTAAACATGAAATGACAAATCGCCACGCATACCACCGTCCCCCAACTCCTTTCCGTGTGCGCCACCCCATAGTACAGCCCCCCCGTCACCAGGAACAACACCGTCAGCACCCCAAAGCTAGCCGTCAACCACTCCCTCCTCGGTATCCTGTTCGCAAACACGACAAAGCACGCGCTCCCCGCTATCGAAGCGAGGGACACGGTTAACAAATACTGCTTCGTCTGCTCGATCAACGTCTCATAGATAGTATTGCACGGCTTTGTGGCGTCTGTCTGCCAGGTGGGCAGCCCGCTCCCGGCAGCCCAGGATGGCACGGCTGACCCGGGTGTGTTCCAACATTCGAGATCAGCGGTGATGCTCACCGCGTCGGTGGTGGCCCAGAGGTCAGACAGCGTGCCGCGGTTGTCGAGCGAGAAGCCATAGAACGAAACGTCGAGGTAGAACCACGTCATGGAGGTTCCCAGGAGGTAGTACCAGTTCTTGTCGCGGATGAAAAAGTTGTAGAGGTCCGACATGGAGAACTGCAGAGAGGTGGCGGGTTCATCGGGCTCTGGCCGACTGGCGGGGAGGGTCAAGGTGCCGCCCCCGTTGGCAATTGTCTGAACCGTGTGGCCGTTGGAAGAGGGGAAGCCGTTGCTGTTGTTTTCGTTCCCGGGGGCTCCGTAGACCCGTTGGGTGTCCCTGAAGGCGTTGCCGGGCTTGTTTTTTACTTCGAGGGTGTACAGCCCGCAATCGTACAGAAAGAAGCGGAAGATGATGGCCAAGATGGCGGGGACGGCGCCAGATCCGATGACTATACGCCAGATGCCATCGATTATTCTCTTGCACTCTTCTTCGTTGCGGGTATCGATTCCGCATTGCAGTTCGTGCAGCCTGTGGGCTCTGTTCTCGCCTAACAGGACGAACAATCCCACCAGCTGGGCTAGAGCCTGGCCGACCGGTTGCATGAGAAATACTGACGACAGCATTGTTGTTCTTGAGGAGGTGCTTGACCACTCTGATGTTATCACTGCCGACAAGGGGTATTCGGCGCCGATACCTGGGAACGAGGTTAGAAATCAGGTGTGGTTCAGGGGGTATCTAGGGCATCTTACCAATACCCATCACAAACCGCCACTACACACACACTTGCATTAGAGTTATTCAGCTTATCCAGAGCGACGGTTGCTTCAACTTACAAAAGTAAACAAAGCCAGAAACGAAATATCCCCATAACCTGTGCTCGTTGTGGCGACCCCTATAGTCGAGACGATCACGAGCACAAGCTCAATTCCGTACAATCTCGTCCTCCCATATTTATCGGCAAGATAGCCGAACAACAGTTGACCGACCACAGACCTAATTACAAGACATGTCAGCAAACGCGAGCGTGTTATCACACAATCGAAATCATTTACCCAAACAGCGTGAAAAAGTTGATGATCAACCCACACCATCTCTCATGAGGAAAGTACACAAACGACAGAGAGGCGAGAATGACATTGGTCGCGAAGAGGTTGTATCTAAATTGCCACAAAAAAAATGTTAGAAAAATCGGCGGCGCGTCGTGGGTGAGAGATGAGCGAGTGTAAGACGCACGAATCAGTAAGAAAACCCGAAGCTGCCACCCCCCAGATCCGAAGATTCCACGAGTTCAAATCCAATTCATACCGAAGCTGCTGGCGATCCTGTGTGGGGGAGAGTTGTTTACAGTTGTCAGCCCATGGTCATGTTCATGGCCCAAAACATACAGGAAAAAGTTCCCACCTGAAGGTCTCGTGGCGGCAGCCCTGAGCTGTCCCCACCCAGATACCCTCTGTTCCTCTTCCGTTCGGGATCGGGATACATACGGCCAGTCATCGGGACAAGTGTGCTCGAGGCTCAAAAACACTTTTTCTCGCCGCTAGTCGCTCATGGTGTTGAGAAAGCGATAAAGATGAGGGACTGGGGCAGCAGACAGCAAGCATCTGTCCATGATAAAAACAGAAGCTTGGCTAACATGGTCGTTTCAAAATCGGGATGGCGTCCCAGGTGTGCCAATTACTACCAGGCTTCTTCTAGCCTCAGACATAAGGGGGTACGTATTCTATCAACCCAGCCCAACCCGGAGGAGTGTGGGTGGTGATTAATTACTGACTGAGTAGGTGGGGAAGGGGAAGCGGAAGTGAACTGAGGCTTGGCCTCTTCCAGACCCCTGGACTCCTTCCGACCCCCAACTACAGCAACTGCAGAGGGAGAAAGGACTCTTCACCCCGCATGCTATGTAGGTGGCTTGACCAGGCTACAGTGTTGTTCAGAGGGATGGCCTATCTACAGGTTCGGCGCCCAGTCTGGAAAGCCAGTTCTGCCGGTATTGTCGTTCGGTGTGAGGAAAGAACATGAGAAAGTGAGGTGGTTGATGGCATGTTGGGTGTGACAGCGGCATGTCTTTCGCCAAGCGATTTCGACAAGCGGGATGTGAACTTGGCACACATAAGGGATTGGCCTGCAAGCACACCAATGACATCTCTTAAACAGAGCTCGCAGTGCCCTTCGGAAGCCCCATTGGCTGAGTCAATTCAATGACACTGTGGGGCACCGGACTTCTCAGGATGCATAGCATGATGGTAGAGAACTGGTAGATTTATGGGTATTGTACTGTGTCTCAAGGCTCTACGTAAATTAGTTGACAAGGTCAAGTCATTGTTCAAGTTGCTCTTTCGCACTGTAGCCGTCGACACCTAGCGATAAATTCAGAGTATCGTCGTTACCTGACTTCGAACCCTGGGGCGTTGGTGCCGCGATAGGTGTTTCCAGGCGCCAAAAACTGGTGTTGCTGCTGCTGCTGTTGTGGCTGTGTTGTGCTGTGAATCTGGTGTTGCTGTTGTTGCTGAGGTGGGAGTGGGTGCTGATACTGATGGTGAAGCTGGTGATATGGTTGTGTGTGTTGTTGCCGAGGCTGTTGTTGCGGTCGTTGTTGCAGTTGTGGCAGTGGCTGTTGCTGACTGTTTTGCGGTTGGACAGCTTGCTGTTGAGCATCCCCTTGGAGCTGGAAAGGCGAGTCTTGTCGAAGAGGCGACACACCCATAGAACCAGACTCGCTGCTTGACTTGTCATCGGTTGCGGTGATGGGGCCAACACTCTGTTCATGCGCCTGTTCTTGACGTTGCTCATCGGCCTGCGTTTGCTGTTGAATCTCAAACGCGATGGAACGCCCCTCAGCTTCTCGCTCCTTCCTCGATTTGATGCGAGCACACCGGCCTATTCTTCTCATGGTCCCATAGGCCTTTTTGAGCTTTCTGCTGATGGTCGGGAGACTGACTTCGAGGCCAGTTGTTGTCTTCAGATACAACTGCATGTCATCAAGAAGGGCATCTGGATGGTCTTTGTGCCAAGCCAACAGCTTCTAGAATTGCCTGTTAGGAATGATGGTGGAGACAATCAGGCATGGGACTGTTCATCATACCTCGAGGTGGTGCTCCTTGAACTTCTCGGCATTTTTGCTGACATCCTTGTGTTTGGCCAACTGGCCAGTTTGGATATATTCAGCTCGACGACGACGCACCGTCCGTTCATCCACACCCATCACCCACGCGATCTCATGGTTGGTGAGTTTGGATATCTGGAGGAGCTTGGTAAGGATGGCTCGATGGTCATCGCTGTTGACAGACACGTCAGCAACTCCAAACGAGAAGTCACGCGGTATCAGAGTTTGTAGGGGCACAGGGGAAGAGAAAGGAAGTCCAGGTAAAGTGCGGTCCTACGAGATTCTTTTGCCAGTCATTGCGATGAAACAACGGGGGATGGGGCTACTGTTTGATGTCTTTTTCAAATGGGTTGCCGATTGAATGTCGTTATGGCCCCAGGCTCAACTCCAGCAAAAAACTGAGTGGGCACCGGTCCTGCACCCCGGGCGTTAAACGGTCTTGGCTCTCTATGCAGATATGTACAGAGGGTTAGGGTTGTGCTCCGACAATCCTCTGGTTTCAACCTTTGGTCCCTTGCAGCTCTCTTGATGAATCCAGGTGGATCATCACAACACACTATCAACCTCGTGTATAAGAAGTAGCAAGGGTACTCGATAGCAGCTGACTACGTAAAGTCTAGCCTCTGTTGTTCCGGCGTGGGGGGTTGAGTTGCCATGAAGACATTCTTTTGTTTCCATCTGACTGATGCTAAATGATGCTCGTAGCCAAGGCCATCCAACGCACTCCATGCATCTTTCATATTTTAGCCACACGTTGCATCGAACAAATCCCAGGCCCGTCTGCGAGCTCGTGGGCTGGCCCCTTGCGACCACTGCTCAGCATTCTGCCGCTATCGTCTGGTCCCCCAGCCCAATCAGCTTCACCCCCACCAGCAAGCAGCACTGGCAACCCCCCCTCATTAGTTACGGATTACCTACAAGGTGGCAGGATGGCCGGTGATGTGCATGGACAGTTCCAGCCGCCGGCCTGGTTCCTGAAGCTTGAAGAACACAAGCACCGCCTAACCCCAAGTCCCCATCTTAACACTACCTACCGATAGCTCAGACGAGGTCTCAGCCGCAATCACACCCTTCCTGTCGTACACACTTCCGCGACACTCTATCCCAGGCTCCCAGGCGTTACGAGACGACAGCCTCTTACGACATCGCCGTTGATATCAACAGCCGGATGGGCCCAGGTGGAGACTCATTCATGTACATGCAGACTGAGACAGGCCTGATCCTTTATCATCTCCAAATTCGCTGACCGAGAGACACAACCTCCCATTCGGCTCCTCAACCCGAAACTGAGAACCGGAAAACCCATCCTTGAAGCTTGTCCCCCGATCTCGGGGCATTTGTAAACCGCCCTCACGTGAGGAGACGCTTGGTTGCTCTTTTTGCAGGAAAAGCATCAATCCTGGAACAGGCGCGTCCCCTACAATGGCAGGTGCCTCGGGCTCCTCCTCCTCCTTCAACTCGTCCGCCTTTGGTGGCGTTCCTCCATCCTCCCATGGCCAGCACTCCAGCCCGCTCTACTCGACCTTCACACCCACTTCCGCTGCCATCTCTGCCCTGACGGCAGAGTCGTCGTTAGCACAGAGTCCACTAGGATCTCTAGACCTCGGGCCCCCTGGATATCACGCCACAATGTATACCAGCCACCATCACTATATCTCCCCCCTCTGACTGTACCACCGTCCACTTACCCCTTTTCGATCCCCCAATACCACACCCACTCTATACCGTCACAAGCAAAGCTCCGTTTCTAACCACCATCTCCCTCCCCTTGTTCCCCCTTTCTAGAAAACTCTTCGAACGCACCCCAAACGAAACAACAATCTACCTCGGCCCCTGGGAAGTCCTCGGCCCTTCCCCCCGCCGCATAGTCTGGCAGTGCTCCTACGAAGGCGACACACTAGAACACTACCTCCCCTCCGACACGCCCTCCTCCCCACACTCGCACCCATACACCCTCCACTCCCACCACCGGCGCTACTCCTCCCCCCACGAGCTCGAGCTCTTCGTCTCCTTCCCCCTCGAGCCCCACCGCATCCGCTACATCTCCCACACAGACGGCCTCACCTGCGATGACTTTATCGAGGTCAAGTACGAGTTCACCACCTTGGAGTCCTCCCTCAATTTCCAGTCCGATCTTCGCCAGAGAGACCTAGTGGACTGGTTCGACGTCGACGTCATCTGGTCCGACGTCCACCGCAGGACTGATTCCTACGGCAACGTCCGTGGGCTGGGTACGATTCAAAGGATGAAGCTCTGGAGGGACAGGCATTCGAGCTTTCACTATCTAAGCGTGTATGCTAACCACAGGAGGAGATGGAAGGAGTACCTGGTTGACAACTTTGAGAGGGAGTTTCGGCAACGGGATGATCGGCATAGACGGTTACAGCTCACAGCCAAAGCCGCGGGGAGTGGGGGGCAAGGGCGGAGGGGGAGCGCGGCTTCGGGAAGTAGTGGTGAGCAACAACCGCCGCAACAGCAACCTCCTGCTCGCCGATTCTCGGCTGCGTCCTTGTTTCTGGGGTCTAGTAGGCGAGGGGGGAGCAGCAGCAACAGCAGCAGTTCTTCCCAGCAGGCTAACGGTGGTGCGGCTTCCACAGCGTCGCAGAACGATCCGGACATTCGATATCTCGGGATTCAGTTTTCGAGAAATGGTAATGTACAGCCGGGGACTGAAGGTAAATAGATATCTGCATTCATGCAGGGCGTTAGGTGTGACTGAAAAAAGGAGCAGTTGCTGACCAGATGTCTTCTTGTCAAGACTACAACAGGTTCATCGTACGGTGGGAGGCGGCCCACGATGCTGATAGCCAGTTTGAGACACCATACCCGACAGAGCCTGTCGAGCTGCAATCACCATACATAAACGGTCAAGAGGTGCCTAGGGAGTTTACGTTACCCTATGTTAACGGGGTACACGGGATAGCAGAACTTCCTTCACCTGAGCTGCTGGGGCTTCCCCCAGTAGCGGAATCGGTTGATGGACGTGAATTTGACGGAACACAGTAGTGTCATGGATAGTTGAAGTTTTAAAAAGCGTTGAATATACCCTTTGAGCATCAACAGTTTTTTGTTTTGCTACCGAGACAAATTGGAGAAGTTGAATCTTGAATAAAAGATGATGGCGCCCAGACAAGCCAAGCCGGGAGGGAGCGAAGCAGGGGTATCTCGGTTTAGGACGAACTCTGGGGCCGAGACCGTTCGGACGGCCCCACTTATGCCTGTCACGCCAAGCGGCCGGTGACAGCCCCCCACACAAACAGCCAAGTCCCGCAGACGTCATCCACGTTGTGAACCGTTGCGGTGCCTGTCAGCCCACCGCCTTGGTGTTGGGTGGACTCACCTGATATCAGACTGCCTGATTCCCGGCGACGTCCATCAATGAGAACACTTGATATATTCCTTCCAATAACATTCAGCCGTCCTTTTGCAGAGTGGCATGACACCTTCAAGCCTTGTCTTTTGCCGTATAAATCGCACTCGTCCTTGTTGCACTTGCTTTTGTTCTTGAAGCCAGTTCTGAAATTGTATGTGTTTTCTGCCTTTTTTGACGCAACTACTGCAGCAAGTTACCGCGGAACTTGTACCATACAGTCAGCTATTTCATTAGAAACACAACAATGAAGAAGAAGATCGCCTTGTCAGTCAACGCCGGATCCTCCTCGGTGAAGGTCTCGGTGTATGATGTAGAGTTTGGTCAGGCACCAGTCCAGCTCGCAGAAGCTCAGATCAGTGGTTTGACATCACCGCCCCCCACCCTCAAGTATGTCCGAGATGGGAAGACGGTCATCAAGGCCAAGGAGGTGGACGATAACATAGAGGGCCAGCGCGATGCCTTCTCCCTTCTGTTGGAAACTTTGGTCGAAGATGAGGACCTCCCCCAGATCAAGAGCAAGGAAGACATTGGCATCGTCTGCCATCGAATCGTCCATGGCGGCGACTACAGCAAGCCGCAACTGATATCCAATGAAACCTACGAACACCTCGAGAACCTGAACGACTTGGCTCCTCTCCACAATGCAAACAGTCTGGGTATTGTCCAGCTTTGCATCCGTGCCTTGCCAACGGCAAACAACGTGGCCTGCTTCGACAGTCAGTTCCATTCAACCATCCCAGAGCACATTCGCACTTACCCCATCAACCGTGACATTGCTCGAAGCAATAAACTGCGGAAATACGGATTCCACGGCATAAGCTACGCCTTCATCACACGCTCAGCCACCGAGTTTCTGGGAAAGGAGCCCGACGAGGTAAACATGATCGCCCTCCACCTCGGATCCGGAGCCAGCGCCTGTGCCATCAAAAACGGCAAAAGCTGGGACACCAGCATGGGGCTGACCCCCCTCGCCGGCCTCCCAGGCGCCACACGTAGCGGAAGTGTTGATCCCAGGTGAGCCTTTACTTTCTTTTTCCCATTGATGCCACGAAAAGGCCCACACACCACCACCCCCAACCCATCACTAACTTTCCCCCCTCTCTTTCCCCACGGAACAGCCTAGTATTCCACTACGCCTCCGACGTAGGCAAACTCTCCCCCGCCTCAACCTCAGAGCTCCACATCTCCCGCGCCGAAGAAATCCTCAACAAAGAATCCGGCTGGAAAGCCCTCACCGGCACAACAGACTTTGGCAAAATCACTTCCTTGGCCTTTTCCTCCTCCTCCTCCTCCTCCTCCTCCGACGACGACGACGACGACGACGACTATGACCACGAAGTGATGAAGCTAGCCTTTGACCTCTTTGTCGACCGCATCTGCGGCTTCATCGGCTCGTACTACGTCTCCCTCCGCGGCAAAGTCGACGCTCTAGTCTTTGCCGGCGGCATAGGCGAGAAGAGCCCCCAGCTTCGAGCCGCGGTCGTGGACCAGATCAGTTGCTTGGGGTTTCAGATTGACGACGAGGTCAACAACAACGAAATCAGGAATGTGGTGGAGGAAGTGGGTAAAAAGGGGGGGTTGGACGAGCCGAGGGTGTTGGTTGTGCAGACGGATGAGCAGTTTGAGATGGCGAGGGCGTGTGCAGAGGATGCGGAGTTTTGGTAAAAGGAAAAAGATAAAATGATGATGACATGGCGTGATGATAAATGAGGAGAAGGGTAAATCTGGGGTTGGTTCTTTTTTGTTGAGAGCGGGCAGTTTGTTAGTCAGGGCTGTTTCAAGGTTATTTTTTTTTTATACCTAGGCAGAAAACCTTATTTTTTTTCCTTCTGTCAGTCACAAGTCGCACATGCTTCGAGACCTACCTTACCCCGTTCTGCCAACCCCTTCTGTCAGATGTCTGGCTTGAGACCAGTGTATGACCTGAGCGTACTGCTGTCAAAGTTGACGCCCCAGGGCTTCACAACGTCGCACATGATCTTCGGGGTTATTCCCTGCCTTGGGCATCTTTGATTCAGGGTAGACGTGGGAAATCCCCGACCAACATGCATGTCACACACATGGAATAGCAGTAATAAACTCAGAGAAATGGTCAAAATGGGGTCAACTGCTTTCATTGCCCGGCATCTCTGCCGCAGTGGATGTGCGCAGAATACTAAATACTAACAATTCACTCATCGCTGTCTTTTCATGTCCTCTTGTCCTCAATGACTTTGACATCCGGCCCAAAGGGTATGTATACCTATAGGTACAACCAGATCCTTTTGCTGAAAAAAAAAACCCCCCATGGTGAGCCATAGATATCTCATCAAACTAGCCACCCAAAAGACCCAAAAAAAAACCAAAAAAAAACAAAACAAAACAAAACAAAAAAAAAAAAAAAAAAAAAAAAAAAAAAAAAAAAAAAAAAAAAACCTGGACGCCTCCCATATATGCTGTTCCCCCATGGCCCGTGTTTCCACAAATCCCAAGGTGCTGCTCATGTGCGTGCGACCTCTATAATGTTTCCCCGTGTATCCGGCCAGAGAAAGAAAAAAAGACAAAATACCACCACCCCAGTATTGGTATGTTTGCGCCGTAAAAATATCAAGAATCAGAAGACAGGAATAAACAGCTCAGCTCAGCGCTACAAGTGCCAGCGAGCCGAGAGAATCAAATAACAATGGCCGATCATGGCCAGAAGAAAGCCTCATACTTCTTGTTGGCATGCTACTGCCATAGCCAAAGCATCGAGGCCGGCTGTGGGTGTGCGTGCAATAGTGGGCCGACCGAGAAGGGGACCGCTGAGGTCCCTCAGGTCCCACACACCCCCGGGAGAAGGTAATGGGGTGTTGTTGCTGAGTGACACAGCAGTGCTCGACTTGGAACGGCTCGAAGACTTCCCCGACGAAGAACCTCTTCTGTCGCTGGAAGAGAGCGAAGGGCGAGACCCCGAGGACCGAGCCTTGTCCTTGTAGTGAGTCTCGAGATGCTGCTTCATGTTGTCGGCGCGAGTGAACTTCTTGGTGCAGCCAGCAAACGAGCATGGCACGGCCTTCTCAGCCGTGTGAATCTTTGAGTGCCGCGACGCATGACCAGATGTGGTGAAGGTCTTCTCGCAGCCGTGGCTGTCGCGGTAGCGGCAAGGAAAGCGCTTCCCTGGGCGTTCCGTGCTTGTAGTGTGTGCCGTCATGTCTTCCTCGTACGAGACGGCTCGGGCATCGAGAACAGTGGGGCGTTTGGAAGCGGCATAAATTTGATCAGAGTAGTAGTCGTCGTACTGGTGAACGTAAGGTTCCACGGCGGCGCCGACATATCGTGGGTCGTTGAGAGGGGTCATGGGAGACATGGGCTCGCTGCCCATTTGAGAGTCATACGAGTCTGATCGCAGCAGTTCAGGTGTGTTCGGTGACGAGGAGATGCTCCGGGGACCGTGTGCGTAATAGGCAGCATAGCTGGGGTCTATCTGGTGTTGTGGGTAGTGATGTTGAGGAGCGGCTGTGTCGTCGTCGTTGAGCAGAGAGACTCGGCGCCCAGAGGCATCGCGCACATGCATGGTCATGGTGACTGTGTGGTGGTATTTGTTGGAGAAAAGATGTAAAGCTGGGAAAGGGCCAATTGATGGGGAAATAAAATGGGTTTGTTAAAATCCTTCAAAACGTGGCTTGGTAATCCCGGGGTAGGTGCTGCACTAAACCGCTGTTACCACGGCTATGAAGCTTTCGAAGTGGTGTTGGTGGTGGTGGTGGTGGTGGTGGTGGAAGAGACGGTAGTCTGGTGTGGAGGGGGACCCCGAATAATTAGACTTTGGAGAAGAGACCGGTTCGTGATGATGGTAGACTTTTGGACCCTAAGCTCACAAAGAGGCGCGGCTCAAAGAGAGGGGGAAAGGTGAGCTTATTATGGGAGTCGAGGCGGATGGCTTTCTTGCCTGTTTCCCATGCTCTCCCTGCACTTTTGGAAATCGGTGGTGCAGCGCCCACACCTCGGGGCGCGCATAGAGTGGGAATCCCTACCCTGCAGCAGGGGCAAGTGGGGTACCAAGCCAGGTCCCTTGTTGCCCTCCAGGCAAGTACCTCTCATGTATATTCCGATTTGTTTAGATTTGCTCGATTCCGCCCTCCCTCCAGCTCCAAGGCGGCGGAATTGGCAACGGCTTGACGACCCTGGACTGGCAGAAGAGTCGCGTAGCGAATGCCCACACCTCTCCTCTGCCCACACGCTTGCCCAGCACACACGCACCACACCAAATGGAAGCCGCGGGAGCTCGCAATGCTTTGCCGGGATCCAGCTATTAACTGGGTGGACTCAATGACGAAATAGAGTCTTGCTTCCCCCCTGGAACCGTTTTCAATCTCTAGAAACACACAGACGGGCCCTGGCCCTGTCTGGCCCTGTCACCCTCCGCTGTCTGATCAGGTCAGATAAGGGACGCCTACCAACCCACCAACCTCCTCCCTCACACACCCTGAGCTGTGCCTGTCCGTGTTGTTGCTGCTGCCCATCATGCCCATGACGAGTTTCTGTGTTCACTGCACTGGGCCTGCGCCATCTGTGGTCGTGCAAAGCAGCAATTGCGTCGACATGTGTGACACCACCTGAACGTAGGAGTTGCAGGTGAGCCCGGCCGTTGAAATGCGAGGATCATCGAGCGAGAGGGTCCCTGGATTCCTTGGTGGTACAGCCCGGGCGCATTCCTCTCTGGACAGGTCGATCAGGGACGCGAGGAAATCCCACCTCCCAGTGACGGGCTGCGGGAGTGCTCCAGGCAATCTGATTGGGCCCCGGTGCGCGGGCAGAGCTTCATGGGGTTTCTTCTTCAAAAAACTTGTGCAGCTGCATCAAGATTGACAAGAAACAGCTCGGCAAAGAATGCCGGCAGCATAGCACCCATCGAGATGTCAACAAAACCCCTATTCTGTGTTTCTACTCTATGCGAGGGCACGCGACCGCCGTTGCTATCGCTTCTTTGTTGACCATCATCAAGACTAGTTGGCCGTGTCGGAGCTTTCTTCCGCCAGCATCAACCATGGTACCTGTCCCATTTTTGACGAGCTGCCAAATTCCCGTACGGTGGCTGTCTCAAAGAGCCTACATGACGTCAGGGCGGCAGGGGTTTGATAACAGCTCCCCCACACAATAAGGAACCTCTCCTGTGGTTGTAGTCCTTAGCTCCCCCTAGTCCTCCTCAGCAGCTGCGTGGACGGGACCTCACACGAGGAGGGGGGGGAGCTTCTTGTGTCAGCTAACCCTCCTCTGCTCGAACAGGGTGAACCCGTGCAAACCCGCCGCCTCCGTACTACGTTCCATGCAGCCTTCTCCGCGAATTCGGTCAACAGGGTCGATGTCTGCAGGGTTGTCGTGTTCCAGGGACGACGATGAGCGTTACAGCATACTCGATTCATCAATCGTGTAGCTGGAATAGCACTGTAACAGCTGTGAGGTCGCCAGCCCCATATGCATGAAGGGACACTCGGGTGCGTCCGTTGTCTCTGACCTTGTCGAGACACTCCGAGGCTATCGTACGGGTCTGATATGTCGACCATAACCATGTATCGAGGGTCCAACTTGGTGATATGTATGCCGATGCCCGTTCCCTATGGGGTTGTTGACAATCCGCATCCCTCGATATGGTAAATGCTTCTCTGTGCTACCAGAACCTACCACAGACACCAATGATTGTCGTGATTGTCGAGCAACAACAGGTTTGTTCTGCGAACTCCCGAGCATCCGTGGGGTCGTAACGGGCGATGTCTGCGGGCTCACACGCACACGGCCACACGACCACACGACCACACGACCATAGAAGTTGATCATAGGCAGCGGCTAATACTACAAAAATTGGGCTGCGGTGTTTTGCAGCGCTCCATTGTCTCCATGTGTGCATGACAGCACAGCTTCCTTGACAGCCACCTCGCACAGAATCATCAGAGTCAAGGAACCAATGATCGGAGGTCCCCCGATCATCGTATTCTGATCAGGATTGCTGTGGGGAAAGAAGATTTCGCTTCCTGTCAAGCAGCCAAACAAGAACGCCCAAATCGCCCAAGTACCGCTAGTCCACGTGCAATTGGGGGTGTGTCTATCTACAACACTACAACTTCCATGTCTGATGATTTCACGGATCCAAGACCTTGGATCTGATCGTGTCAACAAGAGTAATTGCAATACGAAGCAATTCAGTATGAGTATGCTCATATACTCGAAGCTGTGTATACCAAGTAGGTAAACAGACTACCCTACCTAACAAATACTTTCCAAGGGAGTATGCATCTGTCAAGCAGAACAGCCCCCCAACGAGAGGACCCCTGGACCCTTGGAAACAAAGCGGTCCCGTTTTCCTTGATGCTGCAAGAAATCTTTTGAGAACTGCTATCCAAACTTGGCAGATACTCTCGATAACAAGCGAACAAAGAGGGGATCAAAAGGTCCGGTGGATGGAAAGCCACAAGCCGGTTGGGGCAGTTCGGGCGCTGCCAGGGGCCAGCCGAGTGCGGGACGCGGGAGGCTCGGGTCAGAACTTGGAATTGGCAGCTCTGAGATCGTCGTCGACCGTTTTGGCTTTGCGCTTCGCTGTGGCAGGCAGGCAGGCGGGTGGTCGACAGCAAGGTCCGACGACAGGATGGCAGTGGATGGTTAGGGGTCACACTTGATTTCAGGGCCCTTGCTTCAGATTTCCTTGGAACGAAAATGTCCCAGCTGCACCGAAGAAATGGCAGAAACCAGTCATCGAGTTGAAGGGTCTTCCATCGGACCCAATGCGCTCCCATGGGGATCGTGAATTGCGTGGGTGAATCGGGCCCACCTGACGATCCCCTGTACAAAGCAATACCCTTGAGTGACAGCCAGGGCAGACCCTTTTCGGAAGACGTTAGCGTTATTCAGGGTCGCAACAGAAAATAATGACGACAATCGAACGACATCGGCAGCCATCAAAAGTCCAGGGACCTTCTCCGTGAGGGGTACATCGGGGGAGTACCCCAGATGTACACCCAGCACCAGTCAGCAGCCAGCATGTCCGGACTATTCCCTCCGGACCGTTCCCCTCACTGAAGGCCCGAGCTTTCTTCGGGCTGCTTCGAGCTCCGAACTTTCATAATCGGCCATGCTCACCTTGCCGATGAACCCACCAAGCTTGTTGAACTTTGTACTGAGGAAAAGCAGGTCAAGCATTCATCTCATCTCACCTTGACAGCATCACGGACAACAAAACGCCTCACTCACCAACATGTGTCAACCTGAAATATTCGCCGAAATGAAGTCGCACGAGCGATGGTCGCATGTGCCCGCTGCCATCGGAATCAAGCGCTGAAATACCCAGCAGAGGTCTCTCTGTGTCTCTCTGGACACCATCCCTGCGATCCAGCGCAACGCCCAAACCATCCAGCAGTGAGCAACCTAGCAGCATGGCAAGTTGACCAGGAACAGCCCATTGATTTCAGCTGCAGATACCTCATAACTCCTTCGTAATAATGGTTGCGTCCAACCCCGCCTTTGGCAAAAGCATCATCTCGCTCGTTCTGAGCGCTCACGCAAACGGCCTGCATGGACACTACCACAGCTCGAGCAGCCCATGGCTGCAGTATTGGTGTAGGGGTCTGTCTAATCGCAACTCGACGCAAATGCACGGATGAGACGATGTACGCAAAAACCCAAAACGTCAATCCTTCACACATCGACAGACACACCGGCCTTGTCTGGGGATCGCCATTGTCACATACCCGGTTTAGTCATCAGAAAAAAACACACCATCCGTAAGACTGATCGGAAAATGAGAATTCGATCGAGGGAAAAGAAACGGCCACTTCACACACGCGGGCCAACAACCTGTGTAGGACCGAACTTTGTGGGTCGCATGGGAATTCAGAAAATTCACGCTCATGGTGTTCCGTGATCAAATCCCATGGTCATCTCTTTCCCAGTAGAACGCTAAGGATTTGCTAACCAATTATCACATCGCAGACTCTGCAGGCATCAAGATATTGGGTAAGACGCGCACGCCTTTCCTTCTTTTTTTCTCTTTACCATCCACACACCCACCTACTTTGATACTCTCACTCATTCGCACGCACACGCGCGCACACACACTTGCGCACACACACTTTTCGCTGAAATGAGTCGATGAAAACATGGAGCATGGTTGCCCCGAGCCTGGTGATTCGACAGGCCTTGCCATGGCGGCTATGGGGTGACATCTCCAAATCTCCAAATCTGGGCCAAGATAGGCAGAGATAACGGGGCCTCTTCCTGGGGTGGTGTCGCCCCAGGAGCCTTGCAATTGGGCAAGGTCGCTTTTGAGAGGAGCGCACAGCAGCAGACGATGATTTCTTCCCAAAACCAGGACTTGTCTGGTACCTGCCCAGCAGTCGAGTCCTATTTGCCTTTGAGCATCTGTGGATAGCAAATTGCGTACACACACCGGCCCAGCCTGGGCAGCATGTGGTGAAACATGGCATTTGGCTTAGAATGCACTTTGCAAGAATCGGTTTCTGTAAGAATCCCATCACACTTTGACAAGGGAGGGGCAGGACCCTTGCGGGGTTCAGGGTCAAATTGCCCCTCCTCTTTTTTGGGTCAATTAAATCATTCCTGTTCCAAGCTCCTCCCCTCTCATTTTTTTGTTGTGATGATGATGATGATGATGATGTGGTGTTGTGTTGTTGATGATGATGTTGTTGTGCTCACTTGCACACATACCTATTTTGTGGGGAATTCTGTCGGAAATAATAAGTTTGCATCATCAGAAACACATCAGTATTTGATCAAAAACTTACGATTCGTAACATGCACGTATACGAAACCCAAAAAGCAGACAGGTCCGTCTCGGTTTCTCTTTTTTTTTTGACGTGCATGAGAGGGTTTTGGTTGAATGGCGACGTGCAGGAAGACTTAGTTAGGTATGACAGGAGGGAGGAACTTGCTTTTGCGTTTTTCTGGTGTGTGACGAGAGAGAGTTTATTGACCCGGTCCCCTTGAGGAGGAGAGGAGACAGGATGAACCTAGGTGGGTAGGGTGAAACATGGTGTAAGTAAAGTAGAATGCAAGATTGTTACATATACGATGGGGCGCAAGGTTCTGTCAATAGACGGGGAAAAAGCTGATCGATGATGTGGGCTAGGTGTGATGACCGCATCGAGGGAGGTTGTTTGTATCAGGGAGTTTTTTACCAAGGAAGATGGAGGACGGAGGATGGAGGATGTGAGCCCTTCCTGATCAAGGTTTTGTTGCACAGGTTTTGATCATCAGGTGCGGTTCTGCAGAGGCTGATGATGATGCTGATGATGCTGACGATGATGATCATGATCATGATCAGGTGTAGGAGATATGATGGTGGCGATCAGAGGTTTTTAATGGCAGGTTTGAGGATCTCTGTGGGGATATGATATATCTTTCTCGGTCTGCTATATTTTGAGAAGTAACGAGTCCTCTTTGTACAAGTAGATATTCAGCAAGTCAAATATAGCTGGAGGAATTCATCAAGGAATACTCCTTAGCATCAACAACCCCCCGAAATGAGCGTGATAGTTGTAAAGAAAAAAGTGTTCTATCTATCCTCTCCTCGATGTTACTATGTCCCCTATTCCCCACCCATTCTTGTGGCAACATCATGGTTATTTGAGCCTAGTTGACAACAACTGAGATGACACCTAGCTTGCAAACCTCTTCCGTGTCTCGAACATGGAAGAGATCTAGATGGCTCCAAGGTTACTCATAACGGATGCGTCCATACCTCCCAGTCTGCTTCAAACACTACAGGTGTCGGCCTAGCTACCCGACTTTGAATCGTGAGCGTTGCAATGACTGAAGTCATTTAAGGAGCAAAATGATTCTAAACGCAAGCGTAGTTGACCTCTTTTCCCAAAGTGCACTCCCCAGTTGAAACGTTACTTGACCATAAATTACATCACAAAAACCACCAAATCTGTTATTGTACACATACACTACTCCAATTACTAAATACCGATTGCTCCAACTCCTCTATCCACCCCTTCCCTCTTCACCAGCTCAACACAGTCCAACACACCACCCACCCTCACAAACCCAAATCAAGGCTTTGTAGACCCCGTATCAACCCTCTTAGCAGGCGGCAACGCAGGCTTCTTAAAAACACCACTCCCACCCCCTCCACCCCCACTCCCCCCGCCAATCTGCGTAAACGTCCCCCCCTTAAACCACCTATCCTCCTCCTCCGCCTTTCTCTTCCTGCTCTCCGCCATCGCCTTCGGGTCAACAAGCTCCAACCCCTGCATAGGCGTAAACGCAAGCGACGAAACCGTCCCCGCCGTCGCGCCACCCCCCAAACTCGTCCCGACGCCCGAGGTCCGCAGCCCTTTGCTCGCCAGACTGATATTCCCCGCCCCGCCACCAGTCAAACTCCTGAGCGAGGACGACGCACCCCCAATCGAAGTCGTCCCTCCCCACCCTTTGCTCTTCGCGCTGAGCTTTGCCCTCGTGCGCTGGTCAATCTGAGCGACCCGGAGACGTCCATCGTCTCGCTGACCAATCATACCCAAGCCTTTGGTGCTGTCTCCTACGCCGTAGCCAACTTCTTTTTCTTCCTTACCAAAGGCGACGCGGTTTTGGGCCTTGCGTAGCTCTGTCATGGCGGTCGCCTCCTTTGCTTTGCGGGCGCGGCGACCACCGCGTTTCCTGCTGGGCTTGTCGTCTGGCGCTGGCAGGGCACGGGCGCCTTTAGCATTGGGCTTGGCTTGGAGTTTGTCCAGACGGTCGAGGCACTCGTCTCGGAGACGCTCGCCTTCGGAGCCGTCGCGAAACTGGTGGAAGCAGTCGGTACGGGCGCACATGACGATCTTGTTGGCGAACATCTTCATGGCTTGTTTCTTGAGGTCGCTGGGAACCTCGCGGATGATGGGTGCCTGGAAGATGAAGCCTTGCTGGCGGATGCCCACGTTCGTGGCAAGGGCCGAGCTGTTTTGTTTCTTGGAACCCCAGGCTGGTAAGTTGCAGGCTGGGGCTTTCGAGAGACCGGTGAGACCACCCGCTTGGTTGAGAAGTTGTGCGGCAGTGAGAGAGCCGATGAGAGCTGTCAAATTTGGCGCGAAGATGTTCATGCGTGATTGCACGTACTGGGTCAGCGTCTTCTTGGCTTCATCGAGCGAGATGACCATCTCGCAGGCCTGCACAACTCGTTGTAACTCTTCTTCAGGCATCGCCTGTCCCTTGGATGTAGTCGCCTCCACTGTGACAATCATCAGTGAGGGCCCGTCGAGAACCTTCTTGAGGGAGACCCCTAAAATGTTGTTCGTTGACTCTAGAAGCCCCTTGATACTATCCGAGTCCATCGGCCCATTTCCAAGGCAAGCAACCACCTTTGCGTATTCCAACGGGTTGGTGATGAGCGTCTCGAGCTCTGGAAACCGGACCGAGTAGTGGTCCCTGATGAACTTGTGTACCAGCGCGATCTCATTGTCGATCTGAGTTGATAGGCTGTTTGACTGGGTCAACAGGTGGTACTCGGGATGGTCTTCGACATTTCCCACGCTGTCGACCGACTGTGCTGGCTGCTTTTCGTAATGTGCGATTTTCTGCAACGTTCGAGACAAACTGTCAGGGCTATTGTTCCAAGATAGAGATGTAAACACTTTCCACTGTTGGGGCACAAGCGGGTATGGGTACTAACCTCGAGAACAGGCTTCAACGTCTTCATGAGACCTGCGACAGTGCGAACGTCACGGACAGCGCCCAGGTTCATCTTTTCGATCTTGCCCTTGGCTTCGGCTTCATCTTCAGCGGCTGCGGCAGCTTCTTCATCGATCATGTCTGCGTCCTCATTCCCATCGCCCTCGTTGCGTGCTTCTACCATGTCTGTATCGACCTGCGCGCCATTCGCGAGTCCTTCGTCTGTGAAGAAGTCGTCATCGTTGCCCTGTTCCTCGCCAAAGTCGTCCCCGAAATCATCGAGGAGTTCGTCCGCGTAGCTGGACATTGTTTTGATGCGCGCGTGGATAACTCGGTCTGGATTGTTGCGTGCTGTCGAGAGAATGTCGATGGCAAAGTGAATTACAAAGAACAGGAAGGCTGTTGAACTTAATACTGCAAGCCTGTCGCCAGAGTCGGTTTGGGAGGCGCGGCTTGGTCAAGGCTTAAAAAAGTGCCCCACATCGCCGTGCGACATGGGCAAGGAATTGTAGCGTAAACAGTTCTTGAACTTCCCGTCCTCACCGTCCATCATCCCCCAAAAATCCCACAAACACCCCCCGTCGCCTCTCGAACAGAGAATCACATCAATCACATCAATCGAGAAACCTCATCAAGATGGAGACGTCACGTGGCCCACCAAGGGTCAAGAACAAGGCCGCCGCGCCTGTGCAGATTTCCGCCGAGCAGTTGCTTCGCGAGGCCGTCGATAGGCAAGAGGTCGCCCTCCAGAAGCCAACACAGCGCTTTGAGGATCTCGAAGAGTTGAAGGAGTACCAAGGTCGGAAACGTCGCGAGTATGAAGATTACGTTCGCCGAAACCGCGTTCGATTGGCAAACTGGCTTCAGTATGCCCAGTGGGAGCTCGAGCAGAAAGAGCTTGCGCGCGCCCGGTCTGTCTTTGAGCGCGCCCTCGATGTTCACCCCAACAACACTCAGCTTTGGATTCGATACATCGAGGCCGAGATAAAGAGCCGTAATATCAACCATGCGCGCAACCTCCTCGACCGCGCCGTCACCCGGCTGCCTCGCGTGTCGTCTCTGTGGTACAAGTATCTTTATGTCATGGAGATGCTGGGTGATATCCCCGGGACCCGTCAGGTATTCGACCGGTGGATGCAATGGCACCCAGATGAGAACGCGTGGGCGGCCTACATCCGTCTCGAGAAGCGATATGGCGAATATGACAGGGCGAGGGAGATTTTTCGCGCCTTCACCGCGGTGCACCCAGAACCGAGGACATGGCTGAAATGGGCCAAATTTGAGGAGGAACACGGAACGACCGATCTGGTACGCGAAGTCTTTCAGACGGCAATACAGACCATTGCTGAGCTGCTGGGCGATGATGCGGTTGACGAAAAGATATTCATTGCTTTTGCCAGATACGAGGCACGCTTGGGCGAATATGAACGGGCGCGGGCTATCTACAGATTCGGTCTTGACAACCTTCCAAGGTCCAAATCCATGATTCTTCATGCTCAGTACACCACTTTCGAAAAGCAGTTTGGTGACCGAGAGGGAGTGGAGGACGTCATCATCACAAAGAGGAGGAGGCTTTATGAGGAGCAAGTGAAGGAGAACCCCAAGAACTACGATGTCTGGTTTGACTTTGCAAGGTTGGAAGAGAGCGGAGGCAATGCAGATCGTGTCCGTGAGGTTTACGAAAGGGCAATTGCTCAAGTGCCTCCCACTCAGGAGAAGCGCCACTGGAGGCGATACATCTTTCTGTTCCTCTTCTACGCGATATGGGAGGAGAGGGAAGCCAAGGATATCGAACGTGCCCGGCAAATTTACGACACCTGTCTAGGATTGATCCCCCACAAGAAGTTCACCTTTGCCAAAATCTGGGTGGCCAAAGCTCACTTTGAGATCCGGCAGGGACAGCTTACCACTGCCCGAAAGACCCTGGGACGGGCCATTGGGATGTGTCCCAAGGACAAGCTCTTCAAAGAATACATCCTCCTCGAGCAAAAGCTGTACGAGTTCGAGAGGTGCCGGACCCTGTATGAGAAGCATGTCATGTACAATCCCGCCAACTGCCAAACATGGATCAAGTGGGCCGAGATTGAACGTGGCCTTGACGACCTGGAACGGACCCGCGCCATCTTCGAGCTCGCCATCAGTCAGCCAGTCCTGGACATGCCGGAAGTGGTGTGGAAAGCCTACATTGATTTCGAGGAAGAAGAGGGCGAGTACGAGAGGACTCGCGAGCTGTACGAGCGCCTCCTTACCAAGGCCGACCACCCCAAGGTCTGGATCAGCTACGCCCAGTTCGAGATTAACATCCCAGAAGCGGACGAGGACGAGGAGCGCCCGGTGAGCGAGGAGGCCAAGGAGAGGGCTCGCAAGATCTTTGAGCGTGCTCACAAGAGCATGAAGGAGAGAGAGCTCAAGGCCGAGCGGGTGTCGCTGCTCAACGCGTGGTTGGCATTCGAGAAGACGCACGGCTCGCCAGAGGACGTCAAAAAGGTGAACAAACAGATGCCGAGGAAGACGAAGAAAAAAAGAAAGCTGGAGGACGATACGTGGGAGGAGTATGTCGACTACATCTTCCCTGCGGACGACCAACAGACCAGGAGCTTGTCCAACTTGCTTGCCATGGCCAATGCCTGGAAGCAACAGACGGGTGGAAAGATTGGTGGGGAGGAATGAGCTTGTTGTGGTGTAATTCAAGTATAAAGAAAATAGGAGGCCATAGAATGCACATCAGTTGCCCTGTTTTGGGACTGAATATCCCTTTTCAATGAGATTCTTGAGTGTCTCATTCTTCTCACCATAAGACACTTACAGTATGTTGTCATTTCAGCGGAGAAGACATCAACATGACTGTTTATACTTGAACCAAGTCCAACCGTTCGGGTCCGCGTTCGCAGCGTTGCGTCCAAGGGTGGGTCGAATTCCGGGCCGAGAAACGGCCAAAGCCGGGAATGATGAGCTAAGAGCAATGAGGTCACCTCAAACTACAACCAGCCCAACTTTCTTTCTCTCAGCCTCCTGTTCGATTCTCTTGCGCCAAAATAGGTAACCGCTGGGTCAAATTCCAGCTCAATCGGCCACGATGCAGTCTACCAGATCAACTGCGCTCTCACGAGCACTCCGGACTGCTGTCCGCAGTCACCCCCACACCGCGAAGCGGCACACTAGCTCAGTTGCTTTGCTGTCACAGAGATTCCAACCTCAGTCGCAACATCAGCAACATCAGCCACAAAACATCCTCTCCCGCCCAGCAGCATCTTTCACACCTTCTCTCACACAACAAACACGCCATGCCTCCTCCTCCACGACCCCCCAAACTGAGCTCCAAAAAACCCCCCTCTACGACCTCCACCTCTCCCACGGCGGCAAAATGGTCCCCTTCGGCGGCTTCCACATGCCAGTCCAATACTCCTCCCTCGGCGTCGCCCAATCCCACCTCTTCACCCGCTCCCACGCCTCCTTCTTCGACGTCTCCCACATGGTCCAACGTCTCATCCTCGGCCCGGGCGCCGCCGCTTTCCTAGAGCGGATAACCCCCAGCGACTGCAAGAATCTCGAGACCCACAAGTCGACCCTCTCGGCGCTCATGACGCTGGATGGAAAAGGTGGAATTTCGGACGACACCATCATCACCAAGCTGGCCGAGGACAAGTTTTATGTTGTGACCAATGCTGGGTGCAGGGGGAAGGACAACAACTATATTGATCGGGAGATGGCGAAATGGAATACCGAGATGGGGCATGAGGGGTTGAAGGTTAGGGAGGAGCAGCTGGATGGGTGGGGGTTGGTTGCTGTTCAGGGGCCAAAGGCGGAGGAGATTTTGCAGGGGGTTTTGGCAGAAGAGGGGGTGGATTTGAAGAAGCTGCTTTTTGGGGGGAGTTTGTACGCCAAGGTGAAGTATGGGGGTGGGAAGGTGAGCAGCCCGCTTTTGATCAGCAGGGGAGGTTATACCGGTGAGGATGGTTTCGAGATTTCGATCCCCCCTCTTGAGACGGTGGGTGTTACCGAGGCCTTCCTCGCTGCTGGGCCGGAGGAGATCCAGCTTGCTGGGTTGGGCGCGAGAGATAGCTTGCGGTTGGAGGCGGGCATGTGTCTGTACGGGCATGACCTCAACGACTCCATTACTCCTGTTGAGGCTGGGTTGAGCTGGATTATTCCCAAGGAGAGGAGGTCGGAGAACGCGGGTTACTACGGCGCTGATGTCATCGCCAAGCAGCTCGTCCCCAGGAGCAAAGGGGGCGCGGGTGTCCATCGTCGCCGGATCGGTCTGCTTGTCGAGGGTGCGCCCGCGCGAGAAGGGGCCGAGATTGTCTCCCGCAGTGAGGATGGCAAGGAGGCGATTAGCTTGGGGACTGTGACGAGTGGGTGCCCTAGCCCGAGCCTGGGCAAGAACATCGCCATGGGATACATCAAGGATGGTTTCCACAAGGCTGGCACCGAGGTTGACATTTTGGTGCGTGGCCGGCCAAGGAAGGCGGTGGTGACCAAGATGCCGTTTGTGCCGACCAAGTACTGGAAGGGAACTGCCCCGGTGTAAGGCCTGTGATCAGGAAAGCAGCGTATTTTTCTTATGAGGGGGGCATGTCGTTCAACACATCGCATCGCAAAATTCGGCGCAATTACAAGGCGGACTCTCAGTGGTTTTTTCAACATATTCGGGACAAGAACCGAACGGAAATGGGATAGCGGTTATACGGAGTTAAATCTAGCAAAAAATCAATGTGCTCTAACATTTCATTTTTCCACGTGTCGTGCCATGATATTTCAAAAGACTGAGATTCAGCGGACACCAAAAAATGTTGAAAAGTTATTATATTCTGATTGTTTATGCTCACCACATCTCCCACTGTAACTCTGGATATCTCAATCTTTTCCCTCAGCCCCAATAGACCCCTCCTCTAAGTGACCCGTAGGTATAAAAAAAAAGCCCCCGTCCCCATCCCCCTTGTCCATCAAATCGTCCGTCGTGAAGGAAGAAAAAAGCATATCCCGAGCCCATGTTGAATGTTCGCCCCAAAAGTTTTCCCACGCCCCCATGCAAAAATAACATAGAAAAACCAACGCTCTAATCAAGAACCAAAGTTCAAAAGCCAATCATGACTCCTAACACGCCCGCCGCCCGCCACCCTTTTCTTGAGAAAAATGGCTGTATGCAATGCAGAAAACGACACCGAAATTCTACCGAGCACCGCCCAGAGGAACAACAATGACAACACAGTTTTTTTTACTCCTCCTGAGCCCATCTCCTTTCTCTGAGGGGCGCTTCTTTTCCGTCTTTTTGTCTTGTGCCTGTCACCTCGTCCTTCCAGGCATAGTACTCTCCGAGCCTGATCTCGGCGTACGAGGCATAATCAAAGTCAATGGTGGAAATCTCGGCCTGGATAAGAGCCCAGATGCCCCAGTAAAACCCTGGGGCGCCGCGGAAGTGGTCAACCTCTGTGAGTAGCTGTTCCACCTCGGCCTTCTGGTCAACACTAGCAACAGCACCGGGCTTCTTCTCTTCCCGGTAAGTAAAGTAGGCGCGGATGTATTCGTCAATGAACTGGCGTCTCTGAGCCAGAGTGGGAAGAACACTGAAGTCGCAGTCGAAGCCGCCCCATTCAGCAAAGTGGTTGGCGATGTCAAAGGCTGCGGGGGAAGGGGTAGCATATTCGTAATCGATGAAGGTGACATTTTCGGTAGCCTTGTCACCGTTTGTTACACCCTGTGAGGTTTTGGGGAGAACGATAACGTTGCCGCTGAGCAAGTCGCAGTGCGCAAAGACCAACTGCAAAGGATCACAGGTTAGCAACTGTATCAAGATGGAATCTCAGGTCAACTTACCCCGTTCACACCCAGGCCGGGCCGCTGGCTCAGCTGCGAGACCAGCCATGTAAGCTCCTTTTGCAACTCGGCTTGACGAGCCCTTTGCGCCTCCGTATCTGTAGGCAGAGCAAAGATCCACTTCTGCATCACAGTCCACACATTCGGGGGCGGCTTTCCTGGGGCAACATTGTCGATAACATTCTGAAACTCGGCATCCCCGAGGTTGCTGTCCAGCGTCATAGGCCCATCTGCTCTCGAGTTCTTGCGGCTGTGTCCCGTGGGAGCCTTGATACAGGGAACCACAGCATGCCACTGAGCCAGACGTTGCGCTACAGCCTTGTAAATGACGGGCTTGCGCAGGTCTTCGGACTGAGTGGGTGATCCCTGGATGAAGCGGTACATCATCCCGTTCTCGAAGCGCGCAAGCAGCTCTGGGGCCAGTCCATGTCTCATCAGCAGCTCATGGTTCTGCGTCTCACGGAACCGGTCGATAATAACATCGGTGCCGTTACCGTAGGCACGTAGCAGAATAGCCTCGCTGTCCACCTCTTCCTTGGAGAGCCCTGGGCGCTTGTTGACCGCCTTCAGCAGGGTATTGGTGATGCCATCTGTGAAGCGCACAAACTCGACCTTGTTGACCGCAGTATCGGCCCAGTCTGGGCGGATCGTGAGGACGAGTTCAAGGGCTGATTCTTCGGAGTTGGCACCGTCGTAGGAAAGCGGAATTCGGCGGATGTGATGGTCGCCAGCCCCGTTCGACTGGTTACCGCCGCCGTTGGGGAAAACACCGTTCTCACCGCCCACAGCCATTGGTTCAATCTTTTTCGAATCTGTATGTTGCGCGGAGCTTGTGAAATGTTGAAAGAGGGAGACGGTCGGTTTTCAGGGGCAATCGAATTCGTTATTTAAAGGAGCGCGGGGTCGCAGGGCGTGGAAATGGTCAGGACAATTGCAATTATTAAATCGTCCTGTCTGTGAGTGTGGGGGCACGCCAACAACTCAACAAAATCGAGGGGGGTAGGCGAATACAGAGATCGACTTCGACTAGCAGATAAAACTCTCGAGGAGCAGCAGGAAAAGGAGAGTCGAAGAAGAGGCGAGACCTAGAGGGAGGGTACACCCGATGGGACGGTGGGGCAGCCCTGGAGGGATTGTTACTTTCAGAGTGTGCGGTGTGGAACAACAACCTGGGATGGCGATTTATTTACTTGTTGTGGCCCAGAAACAGCGGTGATCAAGCGAAGGGTCCAGGAAGAGCGAGTGGCTTTGCAGGAGATGTCGGTGAGGGCCTTGCTGCCCAGTTTAACAATCTAGGATGTTTTGTTATTTCTACAGTTTAAGGGAAAAAAGATGATGTTTGGGATTGGGTTTCCTCTCACACGATGCCCTTCTGTTTTAGGATGGCCCTTTTGCAGCGGGATCCATCGCCACACGCTCGCCCCATCCTTTACTGTCACGGGCGTACCGGGAGATCCCCTCTTTCCTTTTTGGCGCATCCATGGTAGTCCTCTTGGCAGTGTTTGTCTTTGAATTCCATGTGAAGTGGCCCGAGCGTTGCGAGGTGACGCCACATGGTTCCTTTCGTTCGGCATTTGGTTGCCGCCCTGCCACAAGTGCCTGAGCCCCTGTGGTGCGTGCCCCAGAAGACGCCGTTTTATGTCCAAACATCCATCCGATTGCACCAGCCGGCCCTCCGCATCCGTCCTGCCAACCGCTGCTCCGCTCGCCGATTGGGGTCCGCTGATGTGCTGCGCCCCGGTCCCATCCCGTCCCTTGGACACATTCGCCCCAGGGCGACCTTGCTGTGCCAAGTAAGTCCTAACGTGAGTTACCAGCTGCGACTCATAGGCAGTTGTGAACCCAGGTCACCACACCAGCCTTGCATTGCCAACTTCTTCGAGATCTCACCTCTTGCATGCTTGTTCTGGAATAATTGCTTTCACCCCATACCGTGGCCATCATGGCTGCCCCTGTTCTCCCTAGCCAGGACAACTTTATGGGAGTTGCACTGGTCATCAACCGCTCCAGAGACGGCCCTCGACTAGTTTTCCACTATCCAAGACGAAAAGTCCTCCCAGCAGGGGTACCAGAAGTTGTCGAAGGAGAAGAAGATTTGGACGACGACGATGACAGATATGGTTGGCCAGAGGCAGGCGCCTCCTCTGTGATGCATGGCGCCGAAATGGCACCATGGAATTATGATGACCACATCTTCACTGAGAGCGGTACACAACTAGTACCCTGGGAATATGTGGCCGGCTACCCGACCAAAGACCTTGAGAACCTATTGACACCAAACAGGGCATACCACAAGAGGCTCTTTCAGGTATCTCTGGACAATATTTACTGTGTCTCATACCCCATCTATGTGCCTGAAAACGGCATGTGGCAGAAGAAGAAGAGGAAAAAGAAGCAGGAACAGGAGCAACACCAAGCCGAGTCTGGACCGGGTGCCAAAGAGGACGACGCACTACCCACCGAGACCGACACAGGCTTCAGGAGTGGTGATAGGGTGGCAAGAGATGGAGAGCCATTGGGTGCCGGAGATGCTGAGGGCAAAGAGAAAGCAGAAAAGGAAAAGAAGGCTTCTATGACGATGTTCAACTTGGTCTTCTTTCTTAGACCCAAGAAGCATGAGGCCAAGGACTTGGTCGACATCATGTACACCAACATCATCAAGAAGATCAACAAAGCATACAAGTACTGCCAGGAACGCAGCGACTTTGTGTGGAAAGAATCCAAAAAGATCCTAACTCTGAAGGATAAAGGTCGCGAGGAGAGTAGGTAGCCCAGTTTTGAAACGAGATGGCTACGGCTGGCTAATTTCGAGATTCAGGAAGAAAAATGAGCTTGCTGTGGGATGAGATCTTGTCGACTTCATCGCTGGCAGCGTCTATGCGCGATCTCTACGAAGCCGTATCCCAGAACAGAATTGCTGCTTTACAACTGTGCACAACCGAGGGGATGGTGACCCATTCGGTCCAGATTCCTGTCCCATTCCACGTCTCTGACCTCCCAGACAATGGAGAGGCAAGTCAGCCAGGCTTGTGGTTAAGTACTGCCAATACGCTGATGAGTGACGATGCGGCGGAAGAACCTGGGTTCTTGGACAAGAACTTTGCTCTATTGCTTCTGGTGGATGAGAAACGTATCATCACTGAGCTACAAGACGACCCGGACGAGTCAACTTCGGCCATGATTGAGTTTGTGAGGCATTGCAAGCCAACTTTGTCGTTCTACCAAATTGGCCAGCAATCTAGTAATGTTCTGTCGCCAACACAGGTTCGCAAGTTCGCCCATCACTTCATCTTTTGGCGCCGAGCCATCGCCATCCCGCCACTACACGCACGAGACATGTACATCGTGAGCCCGAACTGTGACATGCGCAAGCTACCCCAAGCAGCCGCCCATTGGGCCCGCCAGTTCCCTCTCGTGCCGGCCCTTCCCAGCTTCCTCGCCGAGCTGAGCGTTGCCCCCCGTCCATATAAGCTGCACTGCCCGAGTAAGGCTCACCGTCCAACTTACATGGCCATGCTCGCCTGGCTAATTCGCGGCGGCTGGGTAACCCAAATCTGCACCTTTGCCTACGTCGTCGTCTGGCCCGAGATCATCTACGAAGTCGAACACGCCCTCGAAGCCGAGCAGATTGCTAAGGAAAAGAAAGCCCAAGCCATGGGCCGTGACGCAAACAGCATAGAAAGCGACGACGCAGCCACCATCATCTCTCCCACAGCAGCAGCCCTAAGCGACCCCTCCCTCTCCGGCTTCCTCCCCCTGCTCAACGACGACAACAACCCCTCAAGTCCCTCGCCCAACAACCCCATCGCCCCCTCAGTAACCTTCACCGACCTCCCCCTCCCTCTATCCCACTCCCAATCCCTAACCAACGTCCAAAAAGCCGCCTGGTCCACCACCTCCCCCTCCCCTACCTCCCCTCGGAAACATCACCGCCGCCACGCCCTCGCGGGCAGTCATCATCAACTCGGCCACCAATCCCCCGTAATAACCTCCACCTCCAACCTCGACCTAAAATCCCTCTTCCTCCGCTCCCAAACCTCCCCCTCCTCCCCCTCCCTCTCCTCCAGCCAAAACTCTGGTGGCGGCGGGGGAACCACCACACGAGCAGAAGAAATCGCCGAAAAAGCCCGCCTCTCCCGCATCGCCTCGCGAGCAGCCCACGATCTAGCAGAGAGATCCATGCTCCACGCCCGCAAACCCGTTCCCATGGCCACCTCCCACCCAAGCGTCAACCACGCCCGTCATCTGGAGGCCATGACCCCTTACATCATCCTCGATGCGAAGAAAGCCACCGGAAAGGAAAGTTTATACCTCAGCGCGATAGGGAAACGGTTCAAGGAGCGGGCGGCAGAGGCGAAAGCTGCCAGGAGGGCGAGGGATGGTCAGCAGCAGCAGAAGACCGGGAGTGTTACTAAGAGTATGGCTAGTTCTGGTGGTGGAAGGAGTAGTAATATAGGAGGTAAACCTCACATTGGTGGTGGTGTTGGTCAACAGCAGCAGCAAGAGTGGGAGGAGAGGGTGGCCGACGCCTGGCCCATGTTCCTCAAGTACTTCAACGGGAGGTCGGCGCTCGAGAGAATCGCTCTGCAGGAGGAGATGAAGAGGAAGGATGTCTGGAATTTGTTGACGGCTATGAGCGAGTACTTGCTTACTGTTCGTCACTGGTGATTAGCTCTTTGGGGTCTGATTCAAAACTAACAAACCAAAACACCCTCCACCATGATTAACCAACTGTGCGGATGCGCGTGGATACACCATCCGGGGGGCTATCTTGTAGATAGATATACGTGTCAAATCCCAGAATCACCAAAACCACACAACAGTAAACAGTGAAGGCATGACGGTGAACTTGTCAGTATTATTGTAACAACTATTCTCGCTGATAACTCCAGAACGAGGGTGGTCAACAACCCCCTCCTTCGTTGCCCATGCGAGCGAGCCAGCCATGGAAAGAAAAAGATGAAAAGCAAACGCTGAATGCCATGCTGGGGATGGTCATCTCTCTCTTAACCAAAAGCATCCATCCTCGAAATGAGTCTGAATTAGATAAGGAAAGCCCGACCCCCATAAGTAGATAATTCCAAAAGAAACGACCCAGTCCGATCCCGCCCAGATAAAACAAATCTCAAGGTATCATGATAAATAGTGTATGCGAAAGGGAAACCCGCAAGCAAAGAACCGCTCATGGAGAGAGAGAGGTATATAGCGCCTGAAAACCCAAACAACACCAGATATTTCCTTGGATACACAAATATGTTCCCTGCCCCGCGGCCAAATAAAACCTCTGCTTCCTGGTATACCAAGCCCAAGCTGAAACCCCCTCGAGTTGCGCCGAAACGACCGTGAAATATGCCTTGAGCTGTCAAACGCAGTAGAAAATGCAAGATGCAGATGCAAACTCTGAAGGGAATCCGTATAAAGCAACCCGGCCAAGCCTCCTTCCTGGTTCCTCCCTCCCATCCCTCCCAAAGAAAACATATGCAGTGAACAAAACCTTCGACAAGCCTGTGGAGATAGTCTGGAGTAAGAAATCATGAAATGGTTCGGTGTCGCCATCACGACATATCCATCCTGCCGTATTCGGCCTCCGATTTGAAAGCCCCATTGTCATTATCATCCTCGTCGTAGTCCAGGAAATCGTCGGCGTCCAGCATGTCATGACCGCCCATGCCATTACTGGGGCTCACCGGCATGTAGCCATCCGAAGTTCCATTATTCCCAGAACTCAGCTTCTTGCCGGCGTAATCGGTGAAATCCGGCACACGAAGATTAGAGCCGTCAGTACGCGAGTAGGTGAACTTGATGCCAAGATCTTTGGACATCATATCCAAGACCTCTGACTGCATACGCTGCTCGTCCTCGGTGATTTCAAAAGGTAGCTTCATGCCCGCAGCCATGAGAGAGTTTGAGAGCTCTTCCACCTGGTGAATCTTGAGCTCGACCAGCCACATGAGATCCCGCATCCAGGCAACGGAGCCGTTGAGAATATCGCCCTTGTTGGGACCCTTGTCTTTCTCTTCCATCGGCAAGCCAGTCGTGATGGATCCAGCGGTACCGCGGACCGCAGCACGAGCACCAGGACCGGCCAACGATGATGTGGCTTGGCCGGGAGTGCCACTATCAGGGGACATGGGAGTGCCGCCGTTTTGAAGAGCTTTGCGGACCTTTTCGTCCTCAAGCCTATGCGTTGGGACGAGTTTGCTGAGATCCTGGATTCTCTCATTGATGTTGTCTCGTCGGCGACGCTCGACCATGTTGTGGGACTCTCTCCTCTTCTTCTTCTTTTGCTCGGCTGTGGACGCTGCTGGCGACCCAAGTTTGGCTGGCATGGAAGCGCCTCCCTTGAGGAGCTCACTCATCTGAGTGTGCATGCCCGCTGTGATGGGGGATGAGAAGCCCGACGCGGATCCGGGAAATGAGGATAAACTATTAGGAGTCCCCATCCACTGTCCGGAATGAGACTTCTCGTGACCCACACGACCAGTTGGTCTGATAGGTTGGGCAAAGGTTGAGTCTGAACCGATCGAGAGACCCATGGTGGCTCCTGTGGGTGCTCTCGGAGCCGATGGCTTGCGTCCCATGACTTGGGGCATGGGAGGGCGTACTGGTTTGAAAGGGAGGTCGGTCGGCTCGTTCAATTCTGGGGTGTAAGCGAGCGGCGATTGCATCGAGACATACGATTGTGGGTGCTGCATCGGGCGGTACTGATTGTACGGTTGGTGCACGTAGGGGCTCTGAATAGGATCACCGTCGGGGGTGCTCGAGTAATTGTCGATGGATAACCCGTGATGAGACGAGCCGTAAGCGCCGTGGGAGAAAGCCATTCCACCCATGTTGTCCATGCCGAAGTCTTGCCCTTGGCCATGCAACCCGCCCTGATGATCTGTCGGGTTAGGGCTTGTGAGACTGTCGAGTAGCTCGTCATCGCCGAGGAATCCGTTCGACACATTGTTCGTGTTTGTATGGCCGCCAGAAAAGTTATTGTTCTGGAAGGATGAACCGAAGTTTCCGGCCATGGAAAGGTCGTTTGGGTCGATTCCGCCATTCCCTCCATGGCCATTCATCGGAAAACTATGGTGTGACATCTTGTCAAAGATGGCGGTTGAGCGTAGAGTGATGCCTCCAAATTGACAGGAAGCGAAAGAGAGAAAGGAAAATCCAGCGAGTGGGCTGACGACGTTTCGGTAAAGCGGACTATCACAGCCTCAAAGTCAGTCGTCGCTGTGGTACTATACACACGGCAGGTACGTAAGGTAAAAGAGGAAAGATGATTAGACTTTTTGGCAGACTAGCGAGGCTAGGAAATGCGCGGCCTACCACCTAGCCTACGAAGCGGAAAATCCTATTAGATGTATTCTTTTACATACCTTTAACGTGATTTGTCGAAGGTCAACTTCGCATCGGGTGGCGTGGCGTGGTGAGGTAAGAGAGGCCAACGAGCGGTTGAAGGGATGAAGATGACTCGACGGTCGGAATGCCCGAGACTCTGTACTAAGACGAGAGCGGTCGGGTCGTTTACGCCAAGTTCCGGGCAGGCGCTCCGAGTCTTTTTTTTTTTTTTTTTGGTGAGTTTCGGGACAGCGAGATGCAGAGCAAAGTCGGGATCGTGCGATGAAAGTAGCTGCGACGGGAGAGGCCGCTTGATGGGGGTGGATTGTCGTGACCTTAAGTGCCCTGACGAGAGTGGGTGAGAGTAGTGTGGGTGGAAGTGGACTCGTGGGGTGGGTAAAAAGGTCTGGGGTTCGGAGGTGGAGGCCTAACCCTTTGTGGAAATGGTCGCTAATAAGTGACAGCGACAGGCGGACAATGCCGAAGTGATAAAGGGGGCAGCGCAAGCCAACAAAAAAAAATTGGTCGACTCGAGACAGCGAGGCTGCTTTTCCTTTGGGAGGCGGGAGGAAGATGGACGAGTCGCAGCCAAAAGACCGGGTACGATCTTTGGTGATGGACGGCACAAGTGGATGTGAGCGTCTGTGATGATTCTGGTTGTTTGTTGGAGAAAGGTGGTAACAACGACGGGAGCGGGGGAGGAAGTCGGAGTTTAAGTTGTGCGCGGCGAACAGCTGGAAAAGGCGGGGTTTAAAGTTGGGGGAAGTGGGGCTCTTCAGCGCTGGGACGAGAAGGTCGAGGTTCCAGGGTTCTGGCGATCAGTTTACCGCTCTTCTGGCGCTGGTTGCTCCCCCGTCGGATTGGTTCCCGACGTGCTGCCAGTGGCGGGAATGAAGAATGAATGAAGATCTAGGTAGTAGGTAGCTGAGGGCTGGTTGGTGGCAGTGGTCAGAGCCAACAAGATCTGGTTCGGGAATGAGGCCGTGGATTGGTGCGTAGCACTAAATCACTGTTGCTAGTATGACCAAGAAGGCAGGAAGGGACTCAAAGGGAGGCGGTTGGAGGAGGCAGGTTCCAGTTTATTAACGCGGATCCAGCGGCTGAGGCTGAGTATTTTCCAGTTGGCAACCTGAGTAAAATGCTTTCTCTGGCCACTTCGGATGAGGGCTCTCAGCAACCACCCGGACTCCCGGATGCTCCCAGACTCTCCCTGTTGTCAGGAGCCGAAGGGAACAACGGCCGAGGCGAGTTGAGTCCGAGAGATGACAATGTGTGTTTGTGCCACAATACCTATCTATCGCTTCTCGTCTCCGAATGGTCCAGAGTTGATTGGTTGCGTGTCTATGAGCGCTGTGGTGTGTGAGATGTTCCTCAGATGGCGGGGTTTGTCACTCCGCGCCCAGAAATGGTACGGTAGTCTAGCTTGAGCGTTATTTTTTTCAAGCAGCAGGTCGTTTGTAAGGAACCGTGCCCCGTTTCGAGAGGTTGGGTTCCAAGATATACAGTCCGGCTCTCAGAGAATCCCTCCGGCTTGCCAATGTTTCTAATCTAGGCGCGTTGACCGAAGGGTTGACAGATGTGCCGTCCCTTTGTTCAGCGGGCTCTGAATAGAAGGGAAGGTGATGGCTTCGGGGGTTCTGTTCTGCAGGGCTAGCCTAGTTGCGTAAGCCGACGTTAAGGTTAAGCCAGATACGGAGAAGTACCGATTCTGGGGTGCGTGCGTCGAGATCTCCAACGTCTCCTCCAAGTCCTGGTCTCCACGTGTGGCAGAAAGAAAGGGATTATCCTGCCGTTTGGTTTCGGTTCGGGCACGTGGCTACCGTGGTATCGGACTCTGTTGTATCGGACGTCTTGAAGTGGGTTTCTATCGGGGAAGACAAGAGTGAATGAGTTGTTGATGTGCTGTTGAGTCTCGCGTGATGCATACTCTTCTCGTGTATATGAGCTGGTCTGTAGTGACGGCTCTAAACTGGGCGACGTTACTTCGAGTAGTAGGTAGCCAACGCCAACAACGTTAGCAGCGGGCTCGGAAGGGCAAGGACGAACTGAAGAGACAAGTCCGGGGTGGTTGGTTCACTGTGCATAGAGAATCGTTTGGCCTTTCTTATATCCTTACGACAACAACACCCCCTTTCCATGGATCGCCAAACACAAGGCGGATCAACTTCCAGGCACGTCTTCTGACTCGATGGCCGTTCAAGTTGGTGTGCTGGAAATGGAGAGAAACAAGATCAGGGCGGACACAACAGGGCACACTTTCGAGTCCAAGCTGTATGGGAGGTCTGCTTTTCCAGGACACCTTGCTTCGGCCTACTTCACCGAGCTTGTCCGAATATGACCGGAGCATAGCTAGCTATCAGTGTGACTCCCCCAAGTGAGACATCGGGCCCACACCAGAGAGCTGGATGCGTAGGGTGTGTCTATGCCGCAATTCCAAACCATGGTGGCTGCTGCACGAAGCACGCAAGTACCGGCGCCGAGATCAACGACACGAAGTAGCATCTGCCGCGCACCCATAAAAAGCACCCATGAGAGAGAGAGGATCGGCCCGTGTGGTACGAGGGTACTTTCAAGTAACTCGACAGAGTAATGGGGACATGGAAGATTCTCACATTTCATAATATACACTGTCGGCGTGTTAAAAGGCTGGCCGGTACTCTGAAGCATGTGACAGGCCAAGCAAAAAGGATCGATTTTTCTACCAAGCAAAACGTCTGCTCGTTGAGAGGAAAAACACCTTGTTCCGCTGCCTACCTTACCTGCCACCCCAGAAACGAAAACCAAGCTTGATGCATTCAGTAGCGATGTTGGCCAAATAGATAGGTAGGATTTATCATGTTTCTGCAAACAAGGCTACCTGTAGACGAGCTCATGCCTATGCTGCGCCTCCCCATGCAGCGTCATGCTGATGCGATCCGACATGTCACGACGGATGATGGCGGGTGGGTGGAGGTTGGTGGGATGGAGCTCTTAGGTTGGGCTGGTGACGGAATAAAAAAAGAATGCAGCCTTTTTGACCCCCCCATCTCTCCTCCCTGCAAGCCTTTGCATGCAACCTCTGAAGTGGTCACGGACCACTTTCAATGTCCAGATCGGCCAACCAGAGACTAAAAAATAGTGGACCCACCTTGGCACCAACGACTTCCCATGAACGCTTCACTCCATCTGGGAACCAGACCAAACCCTACCTATGTCTACCTAATCCCGTACCCACGCGCAACGCCCACGTACACCCCAGACGATTTGAGAATCAGATGCTTCACGGCCAGAGGTTTAATATTTGATATTTTTGTGGCGCATAACTCACCAACGAGGCGCCCAGTTCGATAACCGGCGACGACGGGCGCAACTCCAGCTTGTCCAACATCCAGATTCCAGAATCCCATCCCATCCCACCCACACCCACTTGGGCGAGCGGTCCATTATCACGAATCATCTGAGCATCGCTTCAGATCATCGGTTACAACCCGTATGCACGCCGCATGACTGTCAAATCAAGTCTCGAGACAACCTTGAATTAATCATGCGGCTTCATAGGAACATTATCTCCGTCAGATTGTCCACAGTCCTGCTTCCATCTGCCGCGCGCCGCGGCTACCACTTGTCGCCCAAGAGAAGGACCTTGACAAATCTTGGAAAGCGGGATCCGATAACGGCTACGAAACATGGCTTCGTCCTCGTTCCGCCATTCTATCAACTCACTTGGATGGGCGCGTCGCGACACCGACCTCCCAGTTCACACTTCTCGACAAACCGGTCTCTTCTCGTCGCTTCAGTCGTTAAATCCGTTTGGTGACCGGGGTTATGTTCAACTTCCAACAACCCAGGGCCCCGGGGCTCCCTTACCAGCACCCAGTCGTCGCGAGGAGGAGGAGGGGTGGTTTGCATGTAGGTCGACTCAGGTCTTTCTTTTCCGTATTGGCGGACAACAAATTGGGGCAACCCGTTGGCTGTGTATTTCCAACACCCTCCATAACCCCCGTTACCCCTGCGTCGAGGCATACGTGCACCCCCCTTTGTGTGCGCATGTCTTGGCCAGAGGCGCTCAGCGCATGTTTGTGAGCTCGTATTTTTTCTGTTCTGTTATCACTTCGCGTGCTGAATAATGTGTGCTGACCTGGAATGGCATAGTGAGCCGATGGGACCGACTCTTGATATTTGCTGCTTGCAATATTGCTGCGCTAGTCTGCTTCGTCCTTGTTATTGCTCTCTTTCCGGCCCTGAGTCTTGCAAGACCACGTAAACTCATGATCTTGTAAGTGGACCTTTTCGGATATGTCGGGTTGGTATGCATAGTGGTCATCTTGCTTACAATAATAACAGATGGACACTGGGCTCTATTCTCTTCCTTTCCTCCTTCGCCGCTGTTATGGGTCCATGGGAATACGTGCAGCACTTGACTTCGAGGCCGAGGCTGCCCTTCACTGCTGCCTACTTTGGCTCCTTGGGGTTGACCATTTACTTTTCGATCGGTGTAAGTCGCCTATTGAGACGCCTGCACAGCCCACCATTACTGACTTGTACATCGGCTGCAGCTTCAAAGTACAATCCTCACGATATTCTCAGGCCTTATTCAACTTGGTTGCCTAATCTGGTATCTGGTCAGCTACTTTCCCATGGGATCGAGCGGCCTTCGCCTTGTGAGCAGTTTTGGTGCGCGCAGAGCCGCGACTTGGATGACCGGGTAGAAAAAAGCGTTGGCCATGTAATGTATCAGACACCCCTTGTTGTTGGATTTTTTTAATTGCTGCTGAGGTTCTCATCCTCGGGTTGTATAAATAATAGACGTATGGTATTATTGGATTATTGTTGACGTTATCGGTTACGCATGAGGCGACGTCCTGCTTAATCATGACCAAACGCTTTCCTGATGCTCACACAGTTCCCATGCCTACCTTGTGAGGACGATGACGGATAATAAAGGGCGGCCTCGGTAATCAGGATATGTGGATAAGCGGGAGCTGCCCGGTGTTTGCGGGGAGGTGACAGAGAGTACCCGTAATTATCACCACGTTTAGCCGATAGAACATGACGCTTGGCTGGTTCTTGGTGTTCCATTTCTTACCGACCTTGAACCTGGACTCTTTTGGGATCTCTCGCTTTCTGTAAGATCGAAGGCATCACCGCAGCAGTCAGAAGCCAAGGACCAGCACTGAATCCTTGGAGACTACAACCGTGGCGCAAGGCTTCCACCGTCGCCATCAAAAGAGGAAAGCTTCCCTCAGAACCAACCGGGTGTGTTTGAGTTGTCAACGTATTCGTGGCTTTTCCAGGAGGCGGCGAATCCTCCCCACCAATATGAAGATGGCCTTTCACATGCGAAGAAAGCCATGCCATCACGGAGATAAGGCAATTTTGCTCCCAGCCTGCTTTTTCATCTCTGCCTTTGTCGTTCAAAGAGGCCGAATGGGAACGCCATACAATATTATACTATCAAACGTGTTAGATACCAGGTTGCCTGTCCTTCGGCTGTAAGTGGACTGGGCCTGGCTTCTCGCTTCGGCCCACCTCCGCAGCTCCACGGCACCGGCCAGTAATGGCTTTGCCCGCTCGGGAGCCTGTACGCAATGAATGCGATGAAACCTTCCAAACTTGTGTTCGCTCTGCCGCACCGGGACTTATCAAGATAGCGGTAGCAGTGGAGATTACAAAGCGACCACCTCTAGATTGTCCAATGTGAAGTGATAGGCAATAGCATACAATTCAGACACAGAAGGACGTTCGTCGTGAGAGGGTCTAGCGTAGGTCTTGGCCGTTTAACCCCGCCTTCCTAATCAGGTTGGTGAGTGCAGTAGCGCAGCTTGTCTCTGTAAGCCGTTGTGACTCTTATTTTCCTGGCCATCATGATTTGATCAACAAGAACCGGCCAGCTGCAACCAAAAGCTGGTACTGAGGGAACAGACACCTGCCCCTCCGTTGTGTCACTTGCTCAGTTTCCCCTGAGCCTGGTTTGCGGGATCAAAACAAACCCCTTGGTCATTTTGAGCACAGCTTGCTCAGAACGACGTCTCATTGCAACATTGCTATATACCGCCACGCTGTGGGTAAACTACCACCTAAAACAGAGCGGAAGGAGAGATGCCACCGCAAAGTGACTTTTATATACCATTAGCAATTGAAACCCTCGGCATAGAACGAGATGGTGCTGCCTGATAAAAGTGCAAAAAAGAAACAAGTTGGGCCATGCCAGCAGCTCGCATGTGTATTGGATCATAATGAGCTGCTGGAAGACACCAAGACTTTGGTACAATGCAGACGGCCCTGTATGAATGTACTGACATTTACCCAAGCGCTGCTCAAAGGACAAGAGTCAGAGCATTCACTCAGGACTGGGGCATACCCAGAGTCGGCCAGGTTCCCCTCATTCGCAAGAGCCAGCATCATCAAATGTTACCGCTTCCCCAGATCGGACGGATCGGTGGGATGCCTGTTTTTGACAAAATGGAGGTCTGATTGAAAAGATGAATAGATAGATTGCCAGAGACCGCCAATTATACTGATATAAAGAACGAGACACCCGGGGCACAGAGACAAGAGAACAATTCCTAAAAGACGGAAATCTTTAAGCAAACAAGCCAAGAAAAAGAAAAAAGACAGGGTCCCACTCAAAAGGCAGAGCGACGATGCAGACTGTCAGTGACTGCTCATGACTGACATGAAACTAAGCAACAATGATAAAAGTGGGACGATGAGCAACTAGCAGGTGTCCCGTCTGTCATTCCATCCACAGGTGTATAAGCCGGAGCTGGAGCAATGAAAAGTAGTCAAGAGAGTGCTGGAAACCGCTATTCACTCACTGGGCTTATCGCAGTTCGGATGGGAGCAAGCTTCAGCGATAGGGGGAGCATCTGGAGCAGGCGTAATTCTAATAATACTGCTGATTGTTGCTGTGAACCTATTTCAACAGAGTTTTTCTTCACCTTTCCCACCCGACTCACTGTTGTAGTCGCCGACTTATATTCGCGCAACCCCGCTGCTCCCAGGGCCTACCTGTAGCCCACTCAAAACAACCTTGAGGTAAGTACCTGCTCTAAGCTCAGCCATCTCCACCACTTTTTTTTTTTGCGGCAGTCTGGGACCCGAAAAAATTTATTCCCACACAAATCTTCTCTAACCTTTTACCAGGCGAAGCACGACTCTCTTGTTTCCCCTTGGCACCTTTTTTCTTTTTTTCCCTCCCCCCTACGACCCGTACTTTATTCCGGACACCCTCCTCAAGCCCTGGTGCACGTAACCTAACCCCAATCCCAGAGTCGAGTTGGTTATTAGGGCTTTTGTCTTCGGTCCTCCGCGGATCCAAAAGTTTGTTCGGCATTTTCACCAACAACAACCACCTGCGAAAAGCACCTCACCCGGCCCTGATTGCACACCAAGCACAACATCGTCAATCCAGCACATTGTCGGTGGCATATACCCCCACCTCCTTCCCATCCGGCACTCGATCTCCGGCGTCTGCTTCGTTAACCGTCTCCCTTCCCTCAAGAGACACATCGCTGCATACCCCGCCGTCCGATTTTCTCGACGCCGCTAGCGTTGCTTCGACCGAGCCAGGTAAAAAAAAAAAAAAAAAAAATATAAAAAAAAATTCTGTACTCGCAAACTTTATTCACTTGACAAGCCGACCGGCCTGTTCATTTGTGACCTATCTCCTTGGGAACCTTGGAGTAGCTGTCACCGTTAGAGCACCCGGACTGGTCCATATTTGACCTCCGTCAAGAGCTTGAGCTTGCCTCTCTCCCTTTCCCTCGTCACCGTCACCGCAAGTCGACAGAAAGAAGGGTCATTTTACTGGATAACCGCACATATTGTCGGTTGGCCAGTCTTAATTGACCAAAGTACGGCAGGAGAACAGCTTGCTGTCGCTGCTGTTGCGCAGTCGGGATCATTCCGACATCTCACTTGATTGAGACAGGCCCACCCCGATCATCACCAATCAACATGTCTTCAGCGGCCTTTTCCTATGCCCAGGCCGCTCGGGGCCCAGCTCCTACACAACTTAACACACAGGTGGCGTCGAGCCCCGCGCCATCAACAGTTGACTCCAATGTCAAGGACGATGTATCAACTGGCAACTCGTCTGTGACTGCCCCTTCTGTCACCTCCAACATTGCCCTGGACGCCGAGCAGAGCATCCAGCCAGATTCCGAGAATGGGACAGCCAAGGTCTCTGCCGATACTGCCTCGCAGACTACCCCAACATCCACGGTTGTGCCGACAGCCGACATCGAGGAGAAGAAGGAGCAGGGGAGCGCCAACGTCAACTCACAGCAGCAGTCAGATGCGAGAAGCTCGAGGTCAGCCAGCAGGACATCCAGGAGGAATGACAATGGAGAGAACAAGAAGGGACGCAAGGGCAAGAAGTCGCGGGGTCAGGATAAGGAGGCCGAGCAGCAAGAGGAGGCTGCCGAGAAGCAGGCCGAGAAGCCTGTGTACACAGAAGCCGCCATTCCTTCTGTCAATCCTTGGTTGAAGCGTGCCGAGGGACTCCAGTCCAAGACTCAGACTGCCTCAACGGCTGATGCTGCCGAAACCAAGATTTCTGAGGCTGCTGAGGCTCAGCCTGTGGTGAACGATGTTAATGGAGACAAAGCTGCCCACAAGAAGCAACCAGATTCCCGGGCTGCTGAACAGGCCCCCCGCAGAAACGCCCCCCGAGGTGCTCGTGCCAACGACAAGGAGGAGAAGACTTCGGTGACGTTGCCATCGGTCGCTGATGCTTCTGCCTGGCCGGAACCTAAGGCCACTGCTGCTGCCGTCAAGGAGCAGCAACCCACTCGCAAGTCAGTTGAGAAGACTGAGAACTCAGCAAAGGAGGGCCAAGATGAGGCGGCTCCCAAGAAGAAGGACTGGAAGAAGCTCGAGATCAGCCACTCTGTCGTTTTTGAGACACAGCTGCCTACTCCTCGCAGCTCGAAACCCCGCGGTGGGGCTCGCGGTGGTCGTGAGTCTGGTTCCATGCGGGGCAACCTCAATGGTTCCGCTACATCACCTACTGCCGCTGGTCCTGCTGCCGAGAAGGCTGTCCCAGCCGGAGGTGCTCCTGGTCCTCGTGCCACCGCTCGGCCCCGTGAGGGCAGTCTGCCAGCTCGCTCCGTTGGGCAGAACCAGACCGCCTCACCTACCAAGCGTGGCTCCGCTGATGCCAGTACTCAGGACCAGCAGAAGCCTGCTGCTTCCGCTAGTAATGAACAACCTCGTGAGAAGACCCAATCTGTAAGTTTACCTCGAATCTACTTGTGCTTTGCCCTTCCAGGCACTAATTCGCTCCTGCAGTCATCCAGAAGATATACCAAGGACATCCGCACTGAGAACGGCCAGCTGAGTACTGAGGGTGGATCAACCCCAGTTCGTCCTTTTCCCCAGGAACGGGTCAACGGCTTCCACCCCAAGGACGGTGCTCAGGGCAATGTCAATGGACACCATTACCCTGTTCGCGAGAACCGCCCAGAGCGCGGTCGCGGTGGCTATCGGGGCCGTGGCGGCCACAATGGTGCTGGCGCTCATGCCACCGGGTCTGCAGGCTTCCAGGTCAACGGACATTATCCCACACAGAACGGGTTCCATGGCCACTCGCACTCTCGTCAAGCACACTCTGCCCAGAGCCCCCCGCCGTTCAATGGCCAGTTTCCCCAAACTTTCCCCAACCAGGGCAGGGGCCGCGGCAAATGGAACGGGGCGAACCAACATAGCCCTCGTGGCAACCACATGAGCGCCGGTTATCCTCCCAAGTCGGCCAATCCCGTACATGATTTCCAGGCCCCAGTCTACCCGCCTGTCATGTACCCGTATGGCCCTGAGGCTATGATCAAGAACCAGGTAGAGTTCTACTTTTCCCTCGACAACTTGTGCAAAGACTACTTCTTGCGCAAGATGATGGATGGGCAGGGATTTGTGCGCCTTGAGGCCATTGCCAACTTCCCCCGTGTGCAGCAGCTGACTACAGACCTCAACGTCCTGCGCTACGCTTGCTTGCACCTGGAGAATGTCGAGTTCGTCGTTGGTGATGACAATATTGAGAGGCTCCGGTCTGGCGACGCCAGAAGGGCTACTTTCATTCTGCCTGAAGACCAACGTGAGCCTGCTTCCAGGCATGCTGGGCCTGCCAATTTCCGGGTCATGAACAGTCAAAACCCTTATGCCTCCTTTGGCGCCATGGCTCCGCCTATGATGGGCTACTCTCAGTACCCTGACGGACACATGTACCAGCCTGAATTTATGCCCAGAGCTCACAACGAGTTCGCTGTCAACGGCAATGGTGCGGTGAACGGTTATCATCACTACCCCCATGATTCCCAGCTTTCCGCTGGTGTTCCTGCGTTTGCCCCCCCAGAGGAGCCTGTGTCTCTGGAGAGCATGACTAAGTTCTCAGACTCCCATGTTGATAATCTTGTCATTGTCCTGGGTGCCAAGGATAGCGAAGAGACTGCTGCTGCTGTCGCGGGTTATGTTGCCAACGGTAACACCCAGGACGGCTCTGAGCCTACCATTGTGTGGATCCAGGAGACTCAACCTGAGAAGCATGAGCGTCAACCATATCACGAAATCCGCAAGACTGCTCTCGAACGCCGCCAAGGGGCTCAGGCCGGTGAGGTTCCAGAGGAGATGCAGAACCTCTACCGCTTCTGGTCAGAGTTTCTCCTTAGCAATTTCAACGCCAAAGTATATGAGGAGTTCAGAAACTTGGCTTTTGAGGATGCCTCCAGCTCAATTCCCGCGACTGCCGGGCTCAAGACCCTTCTTGGCTTTTATGACAAGCTCTTGTTGGACACGTCTGTCCCCAAGCCATGGCCGAGCCATCGGGCGTTCCCTCTCGTTCTGACCGAGCACCTTCAGGCGGCCAAGGATCTCGATCAGAAGACACAGCCTCACGTTGTCATCTAGATCTGAGCACCAGGTGCCCCTGAGCAAGGCGTTTTGGTTGTTTGATACTTGTCACAACAGCACTTTGGAAGGGGTCTTCTGTCTATTTTTCAGCGTTCCGAAATTTCTGGCAGGTTGCAGCCATCAAAAGTGTCAACTCGAAAAGTCAACATGATCACTTGATGGTACGGTTGCTTGACGCTGCATTTTTCGAACATGGTATTCACTCCATCTTTCAGCAGTGTTCTTTTCGGCATCGCCAGGTGCTATTCAGTTCTCGGCTTTATTTGTTATGGGGTCTTCTTTCAGCGAGGGGGTAGGTTGAGGAAAAGTGGTTAAAAAGAATTCTTTTATCTTGGCGAAAATGTCGTTCATGGCCTGGCCTGATGGATCCCGGTCGAGCACGATCGGTTGGCGAGGAAGTGTTGACAACGAGGAAAGCTGTATTCTCGTCTACACGATGCCATTGAGACGCCCTGTCAGCGGGTTCTATATTCCTCGAGGCAGGCCTTTGCATTTCACCATTTTGGGATCGGTTCTATCTTTGGGAAACTTGGGAAGGGGTCTGGGCGTTAATGTGAAGATGGGGCAGGAGACGATGGGTGTTTTTGACGTTTTTGTTCTGGGAGCAGAGCCAGGGTGAACGAAATAATTTTCTTCTTATGCATTGTGATTGGTCGCAAATTTTGCGTTTCCTATCCATGAGCTCGCAGCATGTTTCGGGGCGTTCATTTCTGTTTCGGATTGGTCGGGGTGCTTTTTCGGAAAATACCAGAAAAAAAAAGACGAAAACTAGATTGAGCATTTGGAGCGGCTGCTGCAGATATCGGCAACCTCTTCTATTGTTGTTGCGAGAGTTTCTTTTGTGCCTGGCACAAGCAGGAGGAAGGATGGTTCTTGATGAGAAGATGGTTTTAGACTTGGCCTTCTGGTTTCTTTTCGACTTTTTTCCTTCCACTGACTCAGCGACATTGCGACTTCTCTCAGTTTTCTTCGGCAAGACAAAAGTGTTGGTTGCGTATTGTAGCAATGTATAAATAGTAGAAGAGAAGAAAAAGAAAGACAAAAAAAAATCAAAAGCGTTACTTTTGTATATATTGTATATTTATATATTTGTATTTATCTATCTCTGTTCGGGGTGATATATGGAGGGAATGAATGTACTTGAAGAAGACATTTTGATATCTTCCAGGCCATCATTGTCTTGGTGAAGGGGGTTTGGATGGAGAAAAGTGGGGCAAGCTACTTCAGAACTTAAACGTTGCCATTAAGCCTTTCGTCTGTCACGCGCCCATCTGCATCTCTGCCTTTACAAGACCAGCAAGCCTCCCAAAGTATCACTGTTGAAATTGAGCTTTACCAGTTCGAATTCATTCTGACCCTGGGTAAGCCGACTGTCTGCATATGTGAAAGTGTGTATATGGCTAACACTGGCTCACAGACTGTTAGTCAACCGTTTCATCGGTGATCACATGCCAATGATCGCTTCAAGACCGTGAAAGAGGAGTGGCATCATCACCATCAACAGCACAAGATTAATCATTAACACGCACGACGTATATACAGAGGGTGTTTTAGTCCAAGCCCGTTTGATATTATCACGTCCTATTTGAGCGTTGCACATTCATCAAGCAAATTGGTTCCAGCGATCACACACACACACACACACACAACCAGAATCACCAACTCGGCCAAACACATACCGCAAAGAGTGTGCGAGCAAAAAGGATGGCAAGCTTAAACCACCACCACCATAACCACCCTCACAATTCGTACCCCAACAGCGCAGCCAGCCAGTCCCAAACACCAATATCCCCCCCGGGCCTGAACGGCGGCGGCGGTGGTGGTGAGGACGGGGACAAGCCCCGGCTGACAAAGGAGCAGAAAAAGACTAATCACATCCAGTCTGGTATGTTCTCCTCTCTCTTTCTGTTCTCTCCTCCCCCACTTTTTTGCTGACGGGAGGGGGGAAAACAGAACAAAAACGGCGGCTTGCTATTCGCCAGGCATATGATGATTTGTGCACGCAGGTTCCTGGGCTGGAGGGGCAGGCGAGGTCAGAGGGGGTGGTGCTGAATGGGGTTGTGGGTTATGTCAGGAAGCTGATGCTGGAGAGGCAGAGGATGATTGCCGAATGTGAGGCTAGGGGGTTGGAGGTTCCGGCTGGGGTGAGGGAGGGGTTGGCGAGCATGCCGGTTGGGTTTTTGGACGAGGGGGAAGGGGGGAGGGATGGGAGTGGGAGTGTTAGTCCTGGGAAGGGGAGTCGAGGGGGGAGGGAGTGATGGGTGGATGGGTGGATGGGTTGGGGGAGTTATAGGATAGAGGTGGAAGTGTTGGTTTTTTGTGTATATTTGTTGGGGGGAAGAGTTGATGGTGTTGATGGGTTGAAGGCGTTTGGAAAGCGGAGATATCTTCGGTTGGTTTCATAAGGAGTCAATAATTCTAGATGATGTTTCTCCCGCTTGGAAGGTAGCGATTAGCTGCAATAGAATTGACAATGATTTTCAAGATGAGGATTAGCTTTCATGGCTTTGGGGTTTAGCTACTCTGTACAATAGTTATTTGTGAGTTTTGCCAAGGACCAAACACCCACAATCGTCCCCTCCTCGGCTTCACCGTCTGCAATGACATCATAAGACCCCTCCAAAACTCAACGTCAACATCAGTTCGACCAGGGTCAAGGAAAAGTCAAGTTGAAATGACCACAGCCCAATTGTGCCTGACAGCTTTCGTCTAGAGTAGCGGAAAATGATGAGCCTATCGAAGAGAGGGAAATGATGCACTACAGCAGAAACGGCGCACGCCAGTATGATACAGCAGTTAATATTACAAGGTATAGCCGCTTGTGACCAGCTGCTCACGAGGTGAGTGAGCATTGGCCACTGTGCCACATGAGCACTGCGTCATCGCTTCAGAACTGTGGCAGGGAACGGCAATTTTCTGGAGCACTACGAACTGTTTGGGCTTGGTTTTACGCCCGACACGAGCGGAGATAGCGGAGTAGTGGGCATCTCCTTTGCAAGTTACGGATGTGAGCGAGCTGTCGCTGTTCGCTCTTTCGGGGTCCTCGGGAGGGGGACAATCTTCCCGAGTCTGTGGTGTTGGATTTACAAACAAACCATTGCTGGGATGATCAATCATTTCTGAAGCGATCAAAAGCTAAAAGAGAACAAGGGAGGAACAGTGTAACACATGTGTGGGAGGGAGGACAACGTGTAGTCTTTATATCTGCCGTTTAATAGGGAATATGCCTAGCAGGTGTTGATGGTGGTCAGTGCCCTGGGCCTGGTGTCACTGAGCACCAACAACAAAGATTCCGAATTTGGATCCCATGCTTCAACTGAGGTCGACTTTAGGGCGTTCATCTGATGTTTGCAAAACCAGGATGTGGCTTGTTTTCTGTACCAGAGATGGGAACGACAGTGATACAGCATCGATAGCTACAGCGGCGGTACAGGATATTGGCGAGGAGCGAGGCGCCCTCATCTATTCGTGTACTCTGAAGCCAACAGGCCAACCTGCGAAACCCCCCGAACGTCTCAGTTTCAAGAGAACAGCAACCAGCAGTAGCGCTCGCCCGGCCAATACGACAACGCCGCCCACCATGGAGCCTTGCCTTGGTTCCGCTGCTGGCCCAACACCGGTAACAGGAGATCAGCGGCCAGGCCGATGCCCATCAGGCCTCCCAACCCTTCGACGATCTTCTTTTCCGTCACCTGTCATCACAGAGAGGAGAGCCTCACTCAAGACAAGTTGGCGGCTTCCTAGTCTCTTTCCCATCTCCGGCTTCCTCACCGCAACAAGACTCTTTGAAAGACACCAACAACGATCAGGCGTTGCTTGCAAATTACCTACCGCTTACTTGAGAGCTGCAGCTGCATCTGCATGACTGGTTCCTCCCACCAGCACCGCCGCCGATAGAACCCCTCGAACGAACCCCTCCCTACCCTGCGAAAATAGCCCCGCTCTCTTCGCAATCCTTCTACAACACACTCCCAGCCCCCCTCTGACTCTTGCTTTTCAGCATCTCAGCACACAAACTTTTGCTTTTCTCCAATCCAGCAAGGAGAAACAACGACTCAACTGATGGCCAGCTACAACGACCCCTACGACATCCCCACGAGGGAGCGCACAACCCGGCGCTACTACCGGGAAGAGCGCCGTGAGGACCCTCGGGCTTATGACACCCGCGACAGCTATCTTAATGTCCAGTCTTCGCGCGACCTGGTACCGCGGGCCCGCGAGGACAGTGATTTCTCCGTAGAAGAGATCCGTCGTGACTTCCCTCCTCCCGGCTACTCAACCCGTGATTTGCGCCGCGCCCGCTCTGCCGAACCTGGACAGTACGACGACTATGACGACCGCCGGTCTCACTACAGCCGCTATGATGACCGCAGCGCTTACGGTCATGAGCATGACCGCCGGTCTCTGAGGAGGACAGACAGCTACTACGAGGAACAACACAAGAAGAAGGTCCGCATGCTGTCGAAGCAGGAGCAAATCATTGCTGCTATCAGCGGAGCTGCCATCGCTATCGGTGGTAAGGAGCTGTATGACCGCCGCGAGGCCAACCAGGCCGGCACTCCCGAAGTTCAGCGCAACATTCTGGCTTCTGTCGCCCTCGGGGCTGCAGGCGCTCTTGCGGGATACCAGGGGACTGAGTTCTACAACAAGAAGAAGGAGAAGGAAGAGAAAAAGATCTTGGCTCACCGAGGTTATTATTCGGACGATGACGGAGAAAGCGCAAAAGAGAAGAAGGGCCACAAGAACTTCCTCGAGAGCGCTCTCGCTGCTGCGGGCTTGGGTGGTGCCGTCAAGGCTCTGACCGGCAAGGACAAGGACAAGGACGACAAGTCTGACACCAGGAGCCGTCGTGATACCAGCCGTTCAAGATCGAGATCGAGGTCTAGGTCCCGGTCTACCTCTCGCTCTCGGGGTGAGAAGGGCAAGGGTGAAGGCGCCAACAAGATCCAAAAGGCAGCTATGGCCTCGCTCATTGCCGGTGCCACCGAAGCATTCCGCATTTCCAAGCAGCCCGGTTCATGGAAGGGCGAGAAGGCTAAGCGCGTCTTTACTGCTGCAGCCGGTGCTGCCACACTCGACGCTGCTCAGGACACTGAGAAGGCCGGCAGCAAGCTCGGCTTGGCTGAGGCCGTCATGGGTGGTCTGCTCGGCAACCGCGTCATCAACGGTTCCAAGAAGAACATCGAGATGGATGAGAAGACAGGCCGATCGCGATCGAGATCTCGCCGGCGTTCCAGGAGTGGCGACAGCCAGAGTGGAGGTGGTGTGAGCGGTCTGGCTGCTCTTGCCACAGCTGGCTTGGGCGCCTTTGCCGGCAAGAAGATCATGGACAGCCATGAGCGGTCCAAATCTCGTGGCCGGAGCGCCGATTCATACGACAGCCGTGATGGCGATCGTCGCCGCAGCAGGAGCCGCAGCGTTGTCGACTCGGCCCGCCGAAAGATGGCCAAGATCGGCCTCGGTAATGGTCCCGATGACGACGACAGGGATCGTCGCAGAGACCGTAGCCGCGACCGTGACTACAGCCGCAGCCGGAGCCGTGACCGCGGATACCGGGACGACCATGACGACCGCTCTTCGCGCCGCCACAGAGATGACGACAGAGACTACGACAAACGGCGCCGCGATTCAGACTATGACGACGCCCGTTCCCACCGCAGCGGTGGAGGACGTGATCATTCACGCCGCCGGGGACACTCGCTATCAGATGACGATTTAGGGGATTCAGATGATGATAAGAGACGTGGAAGCAAGATGAGAGGTAAGCAAATTCTCACCACCGGCCTGGCCGCCGTGGCGACGATCCACGCAGCCCACAGTGTCTATTCGAGCATGGAGAAGCGAAATCTACGACACAAGGCGGTCAAAGATGGAAGATTGAGTGAAGAGCAAGCCAAGAAGATGAAGAAGAAGGCCCTGCTGCAAGATGCAGCGGCGGTGGGCATTGCTGCTCTCGGTGTCAAGGGTGCCCTTCACGAGATCAAGGAAGCCCGCGAGCTGAAGCACGAGCTGCACGAGTGGAAGGAGGAGAGGGCAGAGAGACGCAAACGGCGGCTTGAGAGGCAGCTGGAGATGGTTCACGGAGATTTCAACAGTGGTAGCGGTGGCAGCGATAGGGGTGGCGGTGACAGGCAGGTGGGAAGGCACAGGGCAGATAACTGGTCTTCCCCGAACCCTCCACAGACAGAGCGGTACTATGGCGAAGGACCTCGGTATTCTGATGGAAACCCATACGCCGCCCTGCCTCCACCTCCATACGACAGGAGGTGAGGGGTGGTGAAGACTTATCACCATTCTTTGGATGTCACTTGTCCTACGACTCTGGCAACTATCCGTCCTACCCGCCGTGCCTCACGGCCAGCCCATGGTTTTGGGAACACACACGCCACACACACACACACACACACACGGACACTGTTTGCGCACCATAAAAACCCCAGCCTCATATTAAACAACGCTTCTTAATGTCTTATTTCCGTCAACGAATCCGTGCCGCACAATTACACGCACACAAAACCTGCCACCCAACACCAGCCCCGAGCCGCCACCGCTATTCACCCACAACGCCGCCACCGCCACACAAGCTTACGGGGTCGTCATCTCAACCACCTCTCACATTCTCTCACCTCCCTCTGTCACACCTCATCAGCAGCAGGGTCAGTGCTCTCGGATTCTAGATTTCGAGGAGCTCTGCGGTTGCAAATGGTTAATGGCGGGCTGCTCTTTACGGACATGATGACTTTTGTTTTGCTTTTCTATTTCCTCTCTGTTCAAACACACAAATCCAAAAACTTACTTAAAGAGCATGTTCTAATTAATATTTTTCTTCTGTGACAGATCACCGCCGTTAAACGGCATATTACGGCCAACCTCGATCCAGCCCAGCCCAGACCAACCAACATCAAACCCACATTCCAGCTTTTTTTCTTTGTTTGACCCGCTCACATCATCCTGGTCGAACAGCAGGGTGACGAGTGGGGGGATTACCCAAAACCGGGGGAGTGTCGTTTGTGCTTCGCTGCTGTGCGTGTTGCTGTTGTGCAACATGGCACTTGAGCATATGCGGTATTGGTAATCTACAGTTCGGGTTTACTCGGGTGTTAGGATAGGGTAACGAAATGATATCACGACCAAGTTTTCTTATCTCTCTCTTCTGTTTATGCCTTATGATCTAGACGGATTTGTTTTTTGGATGGGGGAAAGATAGGGAGGATACTTTTTGGAACAAACTGGGTTGATGATACCTTGGTATGTTTGGTTTTTGGCTGGTCTTACTCTCTTTCCTTCCTTTCCTGGGAGGCATGGATCTGGTGGATGATTGAACGAGATGATGAAATGAGAATGGAGTGATGAGGAATAAATGGCATTTAGGAGGTGGAGGTGGAGGGGGATATATACGTACGGGCGGGTTTGTTGCCTTGTCTTTTTCCATGTCTTTTTTTTTTCCATTTTTTGGATTTTATGATGTTTTCTTTTTTGGTAGTTTGAGCTTTTGTTCTTGATGCTTATGATGCTTATGAAATGTCAAAAAAATGGATGGATTAAAAGTGCTTTTGGTATTTTCCACGCTTGTGATGATGGTGATTTTCATGCTATGTAAATGCGCCTGTATACCTTCCCTCCTTTATGCCAACCACCTTTCCACTTCTCACAAATCATTTCCGGGTATCGTTGCTCTTAAAACCCCCTCCCAGCCCTCTTCCTCACGGGCTTCACCACCACCCCCGACGTGACCGTCTTTTTATCTTTACTCTTCCCCGCCGGACCAGCCTTCTTCACCAGCTTCAGCTCCTCCTCGGCCTGCACCTCCTCCTCATGCCTCTTTTTATCCGCCGCCATCTGCGCCTCAATCTCCATCTTTTTGTTAAACTCGGTCTCCGTGATCCTCTTCTCCCTAGCCGAATACCCCTTCTCCTTGACCGAATAAAACACCCCGCCCAGCTCGGCCAGCCAGTGAGGGTCCACCGACGTGACCGTAGACATGTACTCCTTCGACGTCAGGATCAGCTCATGATAAATAACATAATCCGGCAAGAACCCCAGCCCATAAAGCGCGCTCGTCGGGTGGAGCTGGACCGTCACCGACGTTCGCAAATTAATGTACTCGCCTATGCCCTTGACTTTGGCCGCCTGATGGTAATACCCCGAGCAGATGCACTTCCGGATCACGTCCCAGTCCGTCCCGCAGCTCACCATTTCAATCTGCTGCATCTTCATGATATCCAGCAGCTGGTCCCGGACCTCTTTCGCGCGGCGGAGGGACTTGGAGTGCAAAAAGTGCTGGACGCACCACCGGTCGCTGTACCCGTTTGCTTTCCACTGCGTGTAGACGTGGAGATAGGTCAGGTGGTCTGATTCTGGCACGAAGAACTTCTCCCGTGCGGCGTCGGATTCCTCCTGGCGTTCTTTAGGTCGGAAGAAGACGTTGGGGACGGAGAGCATCGAGACGATGGTGACCATCTCTTCGCTGCAGCCATATTGCTCCGACATGATCAGAAGTTTGGCGAGGGAGGGGTCCATGGGGAAGGCGTTCATCTTCCGCCCCAGGTCGGTCAGCTCGCCGAGGTTGTCCAGGGCTCCCAGCGCCCACAGGTCGAACAAGGAGGTCGTGATGGTGTCTTGGGGTGGGGGGTCCATAAAGTCAAAGTCGAGCAGGTCTTTGACGCCGAGGGACTTGAGGAGCAAGACTGTGTTGCTCAGGTTGGTTCTTTGAATCTCGGGGATTGTGGAGATGTACATATCGTCTTTGAAGGCCTTTTCGGTGAAAAGACGGTAGGCCTGTCCGGGGCCGGTTCGCCCGGCACGACCGGAACGCTGCGATGCGTTTGCTTGCGAGATGGGGGTGATTTGTAGCGTGTCCATACCCATTCGTGGGTTGTACACTTTGAGCTTCGAGTACCCTGCGTCAACCACATACATGATACCATCGACCGTCAAACTGGTCTCGGCAATGTTGGTGGCCACGATACATTTCCGAACACCCGGGGCCGCTCGGTCGAAAATCTTGGCCTGCAAATCTGCCGGCATTTGACTGTAAATAGGGAGGATGCTGAGCTTTGGAGGATCGTTGAGCGCATCCAGGCGTTCACGGACAAGCTCACACGTTACCTCGATATCTTCCTGGCCCGTCATGAATACCAGAATATCGCCTGCTGGTTTGCCCACATGAATCGCCAGGACCTGCTGCACGGCCGCATCCACGTAGTCCTCAACAGGTGACCGGTGAAACATGACATCAACGGGGAATGTTCGACCTGGGATCGTGAACTCGGGAGCTCCGCCGTAAAAGTCGGAGAAGCGTTTGGAGTTCATCGTGGCCGAAGTCACGATCAGTTTCAGATCGCGGCGTCTCTGAAGAATCTTTTTGAACAAGCCCATGAGAACGTCGGTATTGAGCGCTCTTTCGTGGGCTTCATCCATGATGACGCACGAGTATCGATCAAGGTCCGGCTCATTCAGAGATTCTCGAAGCAACACACCATCTGTCATGTACTTGATAACGGTCTCTTTGCTGGTGCAGTCCTCGAAACGAATCGCATAGCCCACTGTACTCCCGAGTTTTACTTCCATTTCCTCAGCCACACGTTTGGCAACACTCATTGCTGCTACTCTTCGGGGCTGTGTGCACCCAATCATACCAACCTTGCCGTAGCCATCTTCATACAGAAACTGGGCCAGCTGTGTCGTTTTGCCAGAGCCTGTTTCTCCGACCACAATGACCACTTGGTTGTCTCGAATTACCCGCAGCAAATCTTCGCGAACAGCAAACGCTGGAAGATACTCCCGCTGTTCTTTCAAGGATTTGCTTTGACTGAAGTTGCTTGCGCCCTCCGATTTCTTCATATGTTCGCTGAATTTGTTCGAGTTTTGCGCCTTTCCAGATTCCTCACTCGCGATGGGAAGGGCGCTGTCGGTGTCCTCTTCTTTCACCCCCATCAAGTTACCCAGCGCAGTTCCTGCCACGTTTGTTGCCTCCTGAGCCTGTTTTGCGCGTTCTCTCTGCGTGCGCCTTTCCTTCACAACGCGACTCCCTTTCCTGCTGAAGACAGCCATATCACTTTGGGCATCTCGAACGGCAGGAATGGGCTCCAATTGCTTCGTAAAGACAGTTCGTCCGTCCAAGAACGGCGGTCGTAGGTCATGCACGAGAAGATGAACGCGGGTCCCTTCTTGGTCGTCCTCAAAATCGCGTCCCATATCTCTCCGTTGCGCCACACCGGATGTGAGCATTCTGTTGGTCTCCCACGCATCAACATCCTTTTGTTTCTGCAACTGTCGCGCGTTCATGCCGCCGCGCGAAAAGTTGGCGACCTTTTTCTCTATCAAGGCGGCCTCCCTTTCCTGCGCTGCCCAGCCTGCCTCATCGCCGAATGGATTATGGGTGTCGTCGCCAAACGTGTGTCCACCCAAGTCATCGTCACCACCATACCAATCGCGGTCGAGAGCGTTGATGGCATCTTGGTCGTCGACGCCCTCTTCTGGGCCGTCAAACTCTCGTTGCTTTGGTGTGGATGCGCCAGCCAATCTTGGGCCGGCGCGCGGTGTAGAGCTTCTCGAGTTGAAGCGGTTTTGGGGGCGGGATGGGATGTCGCTGAATCGATCGTCGTTGCGCAGTGGGTTGAAGTCCAGCTTCCTCCGCTTGTTCGAGCGGTCATCTTCGTAGTCACGGCCCATATCTACTGTTATTAACAAAAATGTATGCTGGATGGAAGTTGTTTCGTTGACTTTAGCGTTCAAGCTTTCCACAGGTTGAGTTGACGTGCAACGAATTGCAGAGCTCTCCAAGAACCCCTGTCCCACCACCACAGCACAAGTTCCCGATAAGATAAGCCCCGCTGTCGGTCCCACTAAAAGTTGAACTGAGGAAATCCAACTTGTGAAATTTTGCGCCAGCAACATTTGTGACCACTCCAGCATCATCTTCCCAGGTCGTTGACTGCAGCTTTCGCCATGGCGTCTATGATTACTACTACTGCCTGGGTGCCCCGGGGCTTTGCGGCACCGTTCCCCAACAAGTACAAGTTTGACGAGGAAGAATATGAGCGCATCGCTGCTCTCGCCAAGCTGCAGCTTGATGATGCCGAGGAGGATCTGGCCGAAGCACAAGAGGCCGAGAAGAAGGGGTCAGAAAAGTCCGACAAGAAGAAGGCTGAAAGGGAAACCAAGGATGATAACACTTCAGAGTATGTGCCCCTGGGATTTCATGGGTGTGCACTTTCTAACAGTTTGAATTTAGCATCGAGATCGACGATGATCTGAAAGAATACGACCTCGAGCACTACGACGACACAGATGAGGAGGCCGGCGAGGGGCAGTCCATGGGCATGTTCGGCAATGTCAAGTCGCTCGCTTACTACGAATCGAACAAGGAGGACCCGTACATCACACTTGACCCTGGCGCTGACGAGGACGACGAAGAGCGTGAGGATCTGCAAATTCTGGCTACCGATAACCTTCTGCTCGCCGCCAAGATCGAGGACGAACTTGCCCACCTTGAGGTCTATGTCTACGAAGATGCTGCCGATAATCTCTACGTACATCACGATATCATGCTTCCTGCGATTCCACTGTGCGTCGAGTGGCTGGACTGCCCAGTAAACAAAGCCGGTGTCGATAAGGACTCGGCCGCCAACTTTGTCGCTATTGGGACATTCGACCCCGATATCGAGATCTGGGACTTGGATACCATCGACTGCATGTACCCAAACGCTATTCTGGGACAGGGCGCCAATCCCGAGGAGGAAACAAAAAAAAAGAAGAAAAAGAAGTCGAAGAAGGCCAATGATGAATACCACGTTGATGCTGTGCTGGCGCTTGCTGCAAACAGGAAACATCGCAACCTCCTTGCTTCAGGTTCAGCAGACAAGACCATCAAGCTCTGGGATCTTCACACAGCCAAGTGCGCCAAGTCGTACAGCTACCATACCGACAAGGTCTGCTCGCTCGCCTGGCACGGCGTTGAGTCCACGGTGCTGTTGAGTGGCAGTTATGATCGCACAGCTGCCATTGCCGACATGCGCGCGCCTGGGGAGCAGCCCATGAGAGTCGGTGTAGAAAGCGACATCGAGACTGTCAGGTGGGATCCTCATGACCCCAACTTCTTCTATGTGTCGACTGAGAACGGTATTGTCCATTACTTCGACGCCCGCAAGGCCACCAAGGATCCTTCCGCCAGCAGCTCCGTCTGGAAGCTCCAGGCCCACGACCAGTCTGTTTCATCCTTTGATCTGAACCCGGTCATTCCAGGGTTCATGGTGACTGGTTCGACCGACAAGACCGTCAAGATTTGGGACATCACCGCTGCAGGTCCATCGCTTGTTGTCTCTCGCGATTTTGACGTTGGCAAGGTCTTCTCGACGGCTTTCGCCCCTGACCGTGAGGTCGCCTTCAGAGTTTCCATTGCCGGCAGCAATGGCAACGTCTCTGTATGGGACACCAGCACCAACGCCGGCGTCCGCAAGGCCTTTGCTCAAAAGGTGCCAAATCTTCCCACTCGGGAGGATGGTGCTGAAGACAGGCTGGTTGCGGTCAACAATGATGAGGAGGAGGAGAGCAGCAGTGATGAGGGCGAGGAAGATGATGAGGATGATGATTCTGAGGAGGATTCGGATGAGGACGGAGACTCCATGGACGAGGATTAAGGTGGCCGGGAGTAGCTGAAGGATACCCATCTTGTCATACTATTGATAAATTCCGAGCCAATTTATGACTGTGTTAAGTGATCCGTGAGATCCTTAAGAACCCATAACCAGGAGTCTTGTCCCAGGCCTAAGACTTGCGGAGGAAAATGACGATACGCTGCATGTGCCGACTTCAAGCTAACGGATGCAGACAGGTGCTAAGACCACTACCTCAGAAGTAAGAAAGTGTCTTTGGACATGAAGCTGACCGTCAGCCTTGCAGCATCATGTTTTGAAGATGCAAGCCGCACGTTTTTTTTCCTCGACAACACGGACACGGAGCGACACATGTTTCGTGAGCGGAGCATGTTTATGCTGATGGCTCGGCGATCAACGATCCCCCGGGATCGGCAAATCTTCCTAGCGATAGCATTGACAAGAGTGGGCTGGAGCTCTGATCAATCTTGACGGCGGCTTTCCTCAGTCCAAATTTAGTCCATGGACGTTTGAGGCTCAGAGCCCATGGGCGTTTTGGGCAGACAGTTTCATATCACGAGAAGCTATCCCAGGCTGGTGGTAAGATGTTTGCTCATGCTTCACGTAACTACCAACAGCCCAAACAAGTGTTGACAAACCTTGGCGATGGATTTGTACAAGCAGCAGGCATCTCGGGCGTTGTCTTACACCGCGGCATGAACACGCAAGTGGGATGCGCCGGCCCCTCCGTCAAGCACTAACGACTCCAGTTCTTGGAAGCGGCCGGTGAGCTCTGAGTCTTCCAGAACAGAACAAACTGTTGAGCTGGTGAAGCTCTGGGCACCAAGGCTGTTCGTCACCCAGGTCCACGCCAAGTACTAGATCAGCCAATCAGAGCTCACCGTCATCTTAAACACACAAGAGCCGTCTAAAATCTTCAAAATACCAAAGTCAACAGCCTTTTTTCGAGCAAGTAAATCGATCTTTCTCAATCCGAATAGCGATTTTATACTATATGCGCTTCTCTCCGAGTTTAAACCGTCTTTTTACGTTTAAAACCGATAAAGTTACAACTCTTGGCCTTCGAAAGTGTGCAAGTGTTTGATAACTTGTTAGTGGGGACCATCGACCTAGATAACGACCACTGGGCACCAAAGTCCACAGCACATCGAGGAAACCCACACGCACGCACTTCGAGCAGATCCCAAGGAAGCCCAGGCGCTTGGTTAGGCTTTTGGTTGTCAATCTGGAGCTGGCTGACGAACTGACAAGAGAACCTGACAGGCTGACTGCAACACTGTCACTGGTGATTGATCGAAGAGAACCGAACCATCAGCCGCGCGGTTGGGCGCGCATCTCACACAGCAGGTGAGGAGTGTTGAAGAAGTCCCCTGTGCTCAGGAAGTTTCATCGAGAATGGAAGGGGAATAGAGAACATTGGGCCAATCAGATGGCATGAATCAACATCTTAGCTTCGTTTCAAATGCAGGAACGGGGTTGATCTTCAGCGCTCGAGTGGAGGGACACCAGTGCCATGCCCTGGCGCAAAAGAAATGTTCGGGGGGTGAGGTTCTTCACCCCTGACACAAAAGAACCCACGGACGGTGATGCGCCTTGGACCAATCAGCGCTTGAAGATAGACTGCGGGATGCGCAAAACCCCCGAGCACATCACGCATCCCTCTGTTGCTTTTTGCTCCCTCAGAGTGGGCCTCGGAAACAAGAATCGACTGCTTTTTGGTACATTGCTGTAGAAGTAGCACCAGAGTGTGCTATTTTGGAACAGCGTGGACGGGCGGCCTGCAAGGACAACTGTCAAACACGCATTTCTGAACTGTGGTTGATGGAGGGGGGAGAATCCAACATGCAGGAACAAGCGACCCCGCGCAGGAGCAAACTCAGATGACCCTTGTCCCGGGCCCTTCATTGCCCAATCAAAGCGGGCTGCGATGCCAGCGTCAAGTGACTTGCAGCAGCGCCAACCAGAACTGGTAACTGGCATCTTGTCGCTTCGACTGGCCTCAACGGTCTTGATTATCCCTCGTTTTCTTTTGATCGGGGCTCAACATTCAAACATACGCATGAATTCTCGCTGGAAGTGTACACAACAGCGGGAACCATTCATATATTGATTGGGGCATGTCGTCCTCCTTTGCCACGGTCCGGAGCATCGAGCTCAGAAAGGGGATGCACACTCCGGTCACCATGAGGTCAATCGAACCAATGGCATCCCAGGGCAGCCCTCCAAGCAGGGATCAGGTTTTAACCATGGGCGGCGGGCTTGTGCGGTCTCCCCTTGCTGGGAAACGGCGCGCGACCAGCAGGCCAACCCAGCAAATCACCGGCCGTCCTAAATTCAGGATGTCACGGTCTCTTCTGCTCCGTACACTCTGCCGGCCCGGTTGAGAGGGCCAGAAGAGGCTTTTTCCACTGGGTGAAGAAGTGCCAACTGCCACTCTGAGCTGTCTGGCCGGGAGGGGGACCGGGAAAGAGCGCATTGGTATTGCTACGCAGAGGGTGACATAATCTCCTGCGTGATCCATCGTACCGGTACTTTGTGATCTGCAATGCGCAAGCAAAAAAGCATTGCGCCACTCCCCCGTGCCCGTTTCCCCATGGGTTTGCCTTCACCTTCGATGTGCGTTCGCGGCTCGTCCTTTATTGTTGTGCCTCCCCCCTCCAGGCTCACACCCTGCTTTTCTACCTTCAGTCATTCTGTAGACCCTTTGCGTCCCATCGCTCCTTGACGGACCAAAAAACTTTGACATCCTCAGAGATCCCCATCGCCGGCTCGCTTGGATACTCGAGGACACTTACACATTCCTTTTTTTACAAGACATTTCTTGCAGGACATTCATCCATCGCCCAACTCGCGCCGGTACACATCGCCCCCGAGATATTTCACTTCAGTTCTACACACTTCCTCGACATCACACAAAGGGCCTAAATCAGTCTGTCGTTACTTACCCAACATCACACGTGGACAACAAACACATTGCGTCGCCCTGCCTTTGTTGAAAACTTGAAGCCCCATCGAGGAGCCACGTTCCTTCTCGACTTGTTCTATTCAAACACGGCCTGGATCGCCGATTCTCCATTGTGCTGGATATAGCTACAACTTCCTTGTCAGGACACATCCATCTAGGATTCTCAGGTGTTTTGATCTCTACTTTGACCCGAAACCGCCCATTTCGCCGTGTATCGTCACCCGGACTCACTTCGGCTGCTTTGATAGGGTCACGGAGCCGAGCGTTGTAACCCTGGGATAGGAAGTTTGCAGAGAAAAACGGGCACAAGCTCTTCCTGGCGCAACGTCACACGCAAAACCGAATCACAGGACCATCTATCATTTGAGACCTCGTTCGCAAAACTACGCAATTGTTCAGGGAAGAGTGTTTGTTAGGATCTGGAAGCGGGGCGTCTCTTCTCATCTTTCTTTCCATCACTCAACGCCTTTCTGCCACGAGCTTTACCCCTCAGGGCAGAAAGTCAAGTTTGACTCCTGGTCTTGGCCATTACCTACTATTTTTAGCCACCTGTCTGGTTGCTTTGAGTACGTTTATCTGGCTTGTTGAAGCCGAAGCAGGAAGGTGTCTAATATCGATCGATATAGATCGTTTTTCAGCTGAACAACCCCCTACACAACCGGCAAGATGTCTATCGCCAGGGCCTTCACGACCCGGCGGGTCAAGCAAAGCCTCCAGACATCTGACCTCAACGGTTCACCACAACAGAGGAGTCCAAAGGGGTCGCTGGGATCTATTCGGCACAAGATCTCCAGTCCTGTCGAGCTGATTCACACCACCAACATGCTTTCTTATAACGCCCCAGATCTTCATCCTCTATCAGCCTCGTCGACAGGCTCGCACAGCAGATCTGATGACGATATGTCCGACAGTGCGCTCACCAACGGAACCACACCACCTACTAGCCCCGATGTTGAATCATCGCCAAAGAGGACGATGCAAAAGAGGGTGATGTCGCCAGAACCGAATCATCTCTCCGCTTACTTTACAACCCCCGGTCAACCAATCGAGAAGCCATCCCTTCAAAAGGCAGCACCCATCATCCCACAACGGGCGCCCTCTCACTCCAAAAAGTCGCCAGCTGAGGTTGCCCGGCAAAGGTCAGCTTCCGGGGTATCACAACGTTCTCAAGCATCAACAAACGCCAGCTACACTTTCTCTCGGTCCTCCTCCACCAGCACAGCCACCACCGCTACCTCGCAGAGTTCACTTCCCCTACACATGCAGCAGCACAGGTCAAAGAATTCAGCTGCCGCCGCCGCCGCTGCTGACTTTGTCCGGATGGCCGCGCCACCTCTCACACACCGATATTACCCAGCACAACCACAACCCCAGCGACAACATAGAAAGGAGGTTTCCGTCTCTCAACATCCGTTCGGCCAGGAGCTCGCCCAGGTGTCGGAGATTGCGGAGGAGTATGGCCTCAAGGAGCAGATGAACGTGGTGGACGTGGAAGAGAAGGAGATGGTGGCCAAGGGGCTCAAAAAGTTCAATGCGAATGACTACCTGGGGGAGATTCAGGGGTTGTTTGCCAACTTTTTTGGGGACGAGTCTGAGCCTGCGGTGCCAGCCAGCATGGCGGTTGCAGCTTGGATTTGAGGCCACATCTTTCGATTTTGGACAAAGCTTCTTCTCTCTTGTGTACACATTTTTATCGCTTTCTTGTAGCCATTGAGGCTGTGCCTACTACGCCTGTAGGGATTAGGGAAACTGGGAATACCAATGGTTGGTTGGGTTTGGGGTGGGAAAATTTGGGGTTTTGGCATGGGACCAAAACTTGAAAAAGGGCTCGTTGTCTTGAGTAGGGGCAGTGTACATATTGGGGAGGCAAGGGGTTGATTTCCTTCTTTGGTTTTTTGCAGAGATTTACATCATCACAGGAGAGGTGGACTACACCTTTATTCCTTCTCTTAAAAGATGTAGTTGAGTTGGTTGGTTTGGTTTGGTTTTTGGCTGTTGGAAGTTTTTGCTATTGAGATTCCCCCTATATTTTTCTTCACTTTCGTTCTAGTGGTAGGAGAAACGAGAATGGTTGTGGATGTTGAATATTATCTCCATTTGGAAGAAGTTTTTTGTTATTGCTTTGCATAAGGTGTTTGCTTGGTGAGGTGAGATAAGGTATGCGTAAGTTTGTCGCAGGCTGGGTTGGGCCGGCCGGGGAGGATGATGACCCGACCAATGTCTGCCGCCACCACCTACCATCCCAAGATGAACGGGCTGGCCTTGTCGCTCGGTCAAGGAATTTGGTTGACAGAGGGGATATCAAAATAGAAAAATGGGAGTACCCGTCGGGTCAGGTATGCACACACAAACATTTTCTAGATGCATCGGGGAGCGTGGTGGCTGGCTGGTTGGATTTCTGGCTGGATGAGGGATGTTGTGTAAGTGTGTGTGTGGGGGGGATGATCTATCGCGAGAATTCTGCATGCAAGACGGGGGAAATGGTAGAAATAGTATGTAGGGTGGTGAGAACGTTGTGAAGAGGATGGGGAGAGGTTGTTATCCGATCTGATCGGAGCTGATCATCAGTGGTTGTGATATTGTTGTTGACTACCTTGGACATGGCACAGCATGCTCTAGTTGGTGTTGGCAGGCGGGTGGCCCTTTACACTGCAGAGGGTAAGTCTGAAAGGGCGGCTTGCAGAGGGCTGAAACTCGGATTGTCGATGGCATGTGCGGTTGATGAGAGATGGGCAGTGGTGGGTCTGTGCCCGTAGTGTCCCGATGTGGAGGCATCAGATCATTTTGTGTTACTGTGATGATCTCCGGTCACGGACGCCTCGTTGCTGATGATCGTTTCAGGAGCGGTAATTCCCTTCTGTTGTCTTGAGTGAAGTTATCGCCTGAAAAGCCACTGGAAGTGAACCCAATCTCAAGTCCGATCTTGGACATATCTCATGACCGCCCTACCGCTTCAGCCCACCTGTACAAGCAGCCCGGGATGGAGGTTGACCAAAAAGTCCGATCATGTCGATCACCTGTTACCCGTGTCGCTTGCCGGCCTCGGGTCGGGGTAGTGGGCTCGGGATTGAGGTGGGGCTAGCCGTCGTGGGTAGACCCGCCGTGCCTCCCCGGAAATGAGTGGGGCCGGCCGGCCGGTGTTTATGACCCGGACCGGGCTGCCGGGTCGGTGTTTGTCAACTGTGGTGTTGGGACCGTGGTAGTTTGTTGACCTGGTATTTGACCGTGGGATTTTGGAGGTGGAGCTGAGTAGTTGTCAACACTACCATAGGTGTTGATCATCAGCGCGGTCTTGACAGAATGAACTTGAAGGTTGGAAGTTGTCGGTGGACCCTAACCCTGAAATTAAATCTCTCGCCTGGAGCGAGCGCTAACTGGGTTAGGGTTATTTTCTGATAAGATAGGCTTAGCAATGCACCTTGCTGGACAAGCAGCTTTCGCCGCGCAGCCACACCATTGCATCACACTAGGTAATCATCAAATCATCATGGCAACAACAAGCCCCGAAGCTACGTCCGAACCGCAAGTCGTCTTCAAGGCCGGGAAAAAGAGAAAAGCGTACCGCCAACGAGTCGAAGAACCTGAAAGCGCGAACGCTGATAGCCAGCATGCGATCGAGCCAACCCCAGAAAACCCCCCAGCGGTAGCAGGCAATGGCGCGCAAACAACAGCTGCTGAACAGGACGAAGAGAAAGGCCTCTCCGTCGCCGAGGTACTCAAATTACGAAACTCGCGAAAGCACAAGTTCGGTGGCGTTGGCTTCCGCGCAAGGCCCGGACAGTCGACACATGGCGATGACGACGGCAGCGTCCCCGAGGAGCAAAGCCTGGTTCTCCACGGCAGTGCCGAGACGGAAGCAGAACCCTTCGGCGGAATCACACAACGGTTCGCGCCCCAGACAGGTCTGGCTGGCGATCTAGTCAACAAGCATATGTGAGTCTCCCTTTGGATACACCAAGCGACCCAGAGGCTGATCAAGCAAGGGAGGAATATGTAGAATCTGCATTGGCTAGACGAAAGCGGCAGGCCGCGGAGCTCACAGTACAGCACGAAAGCCTCAATGCTGGCGCATCATCAGCAAATGCGGCCAACTCAGATCCGAGCACTTTGCCTTTCAGTGGCCCACAGGTGGATTCGCAGCGAGCTTTACAAGGCAAGCTTATGGAGATTGACCTGGGTGATGAAGCTCGCGAGCGCAACATCGAGATGACGGAGCGCGCTCGAAAGCGATTACAAGGGCAGATCGACGAGGAAGATGAGAATGAGGGCCGAAGGAAGACCCGCCTTGGCCCAGATGGGAAGCCATGGCGTGGCCGGAGGCGCAGAGGAAGCGAAGATATCAAGCGAGACCAGCTCGTGGAGGAGTTTTTGAGCGAGAACAAGCGTAGGTGGACTATGAACTCACGCTTTCAGCCTGTAAGGATTTTAGCTAACCTCCTCGCAGTCGATATCTACGATGTACCTTCGGCAGAAACTCCCAGTGCGGCTGACCTGGGAGACGGAGATGACTACGCAGCAGATGATCGCATCGCTGAAGAATTCCGCCGTGATTTCATGAACGCCATGGCACAGAGACATCGAAAGAAACGAGTAGCTCAGCCCGCTGCTAAGCCTGGCGCCAGCCGAACAGAAGAGGTCCTCAAAGGGCCGAAGTTGGGTGGCAGTCGAAATGCAAGAGCAGCCATGCGGGAGATATTACTCAAAGAGCAGGCCACGAAGCGAAGGTGAAATGGGTTTCTCTAGGCGCGCAGCCTTGCAGGGGGATGAGGCTTGGGGTCTTGAGGAATGCACTTACAACATGCAAATGCGAAGTCGAGGCTCAAGACTCTCGCACTTAAGCAAAATTTTCGGATTTCCTCCGTTTCGGGCCAGTACACCACTAAATGCTGACAGCCCTATGGTACCCTGGGGGTTAGATAGCCAGGAGTTTTCTTACTCACACAACGCTTTTAAAAATACATGCGATGCTCAAGATTGTCGGTGTAAGTTGGCTTGGGAGCTGAATTCCATATAGGCAGGACAATTGATTAATCCACCACGTGTTTTCTGCAATTAAGGGTCACCGAACGGCTCTAGACTTTCTAGATCAGGATATGTTTGAAAGCGGCCAAGGCCATGCCAGGCGACTATACTAACGCATTTCACGATCATCGGCCCCCATTCGTTGGAGTCGCTCTCATTTGACAGGATCAGCGACAAGACGCAGCTCAGCCCCATGCTTGCTGACACCCCGCCGCCCCCCGCCTTGGGCTACAGGGAAATAACAGAAGAGACAGAGAAAAATGATTCCACGAACTGCCTGGAAACGCCTGATGGAGTGGCGTGGATTTCCCCCCTCTTGGTTACGAGCAAACTCGCACTGTCACACAGCTTCTCAAACACAGCTTACACCACAGGCAGAGCATCACCTCAGAAACTTGCTATTCGTCTTATCAGTCTGGGACACTGCTTTCTTACTCAGTCACTGTATGCACGCGCCTAAGTCAGGGTGTCAGCGGGAACCGTCCCGCTCCAAAGTATGGATATCGCGTTGCTATATTGGGCTTTCTTGTCAAAAAAGAGTCACTATCGGCTGGGTAAGCGGTTGGCCAGCTGCAGCTTGATCAAGGCAATTTAGGTGTATCGTTGCAACCACAAATCTGTCTCTTTGCATTCTTTTCTAGTGGTTATGTACGAAAAAGTCTGGTGAATGCGACGTCAACGACGGGGAGAGAGATATTGGAGTGTTGCCACAGTAGGAGAGGAGGCGAAGGGACTTGGTTTGGTTGAACGGACAGAGTTGCACCGTTGCGGCGTCGCTTTTTCGTTTCACACACACAGCAAGTTTAGTTAAAGTGGTGGTGTGCTTGTTGCCTTTGGATTTTCGAGGAGGGGGAGGGGGAAGGAGGATCTCTCAATCTGATAGGAGCAAGTCACTCAGAAACCGGCACAGTGCGGTTCTTCTTTTGAGGCATATCGATGGATCGGTGGTTGAGTGGGACGCTCAAACCGAAAAGGGCGTTTTCTGGTTGGTGAAAAAAAAACATCTTTTTGTCTGCGCCTCTCAGCCCTTTGGCTATGCACAGGGGGGGTGGTTGGACTGCGCGCAATCCTTTTCATCTTTCTCAACTGGGGGGTCACAAGAGAGAGAGGGAGCGCTTGGGCGGTTTGGGTCTGGCTCGGGGTCTTGTGCGGGATTGGTGCTTACTCGGAGCCTTGCACAATCTCTCTCTGTCTGGCAGCACGGCTTACCTCTTTTTTACTCTTTTCAACGAAAGGGAATTGACGACAGCATCAATTACGCATCGGAATTTGGTGCCCAGAAGACGCGCGGGCGGACAACCGAACTCGACGACGACGAAGATATCGGCCATGAGATTGTCAACTTGAAAGGGACGATTGACTCGGGTATCACGAACGGCAAACTATTCTGGACGAGTCCAGAAACCGACAAAGGATAATGAGGATACCGATGAGCCGGGCCTGGATGGCCGTCACATACACTGTGCTTGGATTAGCGAATGGGCAAGATCGTGGGCAAGATGCCGCTTCACCTATAAATACTGGAGTTGGGAAAGCCAATGAATCTGTACTATTCGACCCCTTGAAATTCAACGGCAATTATAACCCTGAGGCGGCCATATTCTTGGTCACAGGGAGTATGCCTGGGACCACTTTCACCTGGAGGAGTCAAAACTACGAGGTTGTCAACAAGATCGCGCTCTGGCAAAGTAGCGAGGACAACAGCGCCATGAGTGGTATGAGCCCACCACAGGAGATTACTTTTGTGGCAGTCGTATACGAGAACCCCCCAGAACAGCCGTCCGGACAGTTTCCTGAGGTGACAACGTCAACAAACACGCTTAACCTTATGATGAAGCCCACAGTTCCATCACCAACGCCTGGGGCCCCAGGTGTGAGACGACGCCAACCTCCCCAGTCCGATGGTTGCAGCAAATTAATTTCAGGTATGTGCTGCCACCTGTTACTGATCCAGTTGGGAAATGATATTAAGAATGGATATAGCCCGACAGAACGGCCCTGGCGGTTCCCTCATGTTTGACCCGAATGAGCTTAGAGCAAAGTGTGACAAGGTGTTCAAGCCAGGTTTTCCACTCTACTTTGTGGCCAGTTGGATGGACAATGGTCAATATCGCAAGAGTTATAGCAGAGCCTTTACAGTGGTTTATCATGAAGAGGGATATGCGGTCGCCTCCACCAACCCTCTATTCAAAGATACAAACCCTTATATTCAGATGGGAAGCGATGACGGGACTGATGTACCAGAAGCCCCTTCGGCAACCTCAACCCCTCTGGGTGGCGGCTCCATACCGACCAACGGCGACCCAGCCGCCTTGAGCCCAGCCCCAAAGAGTGGACTTGAGCTGGGAGCCATCATCGGCATCGCCGTCGGCTGCGGTCTAGCAGGTCTCCTCGCCGTCCTAGGAATCATCTGGTTCGTCGTCCGCCGCCGCCAACAAAAGCAGAACCTCCACCCCACCGGCTCCTTCAACTCTGACCACCGCGGCGACGACCTCATGGCCGAGAAAGAAGCCCACACCGGCGTCAACGTAGACGCCTCACCAAACTCGCCTTACTCCGACGACGGTCACCCCAACGGTACCTACCCAACAGACACCGCCGTCACAACAATAGCCGCGCCAGCAGCGGCAGCTTCTCCTCACTTTCAAGACCAATCCTGTTCTTACACACCATACTCTGACCGAGCAGGAGCCGCAGCCGGAATTACCACCACCACACCAAGCATCCGAACGGAATCTCTTGCCCAAAACGACGACGGGGCCCATGCCAACGTTCCAAGCCCAATACCAGGGCGGGCGACACCACGGGGTCTAACCACACCATACGCCCACTTGGTAGAGGAAGGAATGACGGATGATGAAATCAGGAGGTTGGAAGAGGAGGAAAGGCAGCTGGACGCTGCGATTGAACAAGCAGGGAGACGATAAAGAAACAAGACGGAGAAAGGGAAAGGGCGCCAGCGGCGTTAAAGGTTGCATGATATCGAATTAGCCAGTCTCGTATTGATTCTTCTGTCCCAACTTCACCTCTGCAGTCATTCTGGCATAAAACTTGGGACCACAGTATAATTAAACATGGTGCGAAAACAGGGGTTTGGGGGTGTGTTTTGCATAGCATCGCGCGTCATTCGTTCAAAGAGACTTGTGAGAGATCATTATCCATCATCAGTCAGGTCGAACTATGACAAACCATATGTCTTCTTTCAAAGTATGATACCCTGTGGCTCTCCATCACAATTACCAAATTACATAACCTCGATAACTCTGATGCTGAGTTTCAAACAACATGATTCGATTTTCCTTCGCCCGGCCCAGAAGCTAGATACGCTCCCAACCTGAACTTTATAATACCAAAGGAAACATAACAAAACGGCCATGCTAGCCCAAGTTTCCTCAAAAACGCCAATGCCTACGCCCCTGTAATCATACACTTCCCGCATTCCAAACTTGTAAGATGGCTTCCTATACTAAACCCTCTTCTCTTGAACCACCCCCACCCAACATAAACCATCATCTCGTAAAGAACCTCCCCACCATATTACTCGCAATGCTCCCCGCCAAATTCCCACCATTAAACGCGCTCCCCGCAATATTCGACGCCTGGCTAAACTTGTCGCACCTCGAAAAAGCAAGCGAGTTCGTGATCGTCAACACAAGTGCAATAGCTACCACCAAACCGTCAGCACCTTCCACTCCCTCAACCACTCATTATCAAAGGTTATACTCACCAACAAGCGGCAACCAGATAAACTTGAAACTAAACACCGCCACCACCGCCAGCGCGATCCAAAACAGCGGCTGGGCGTAAATCGCAATCCAAAAGAACCTACTGTCCGTCGCGTTGATCACCTTTGTCCCCGGCTCGCTGCTCTCAAACACCCAGTGAGAGTCCCCAGTCGACGGGTCGACTTCGTTCCACCAGCGGAGGCCGACCAAGCGGCGGCCGGCGATGTTTTTGAGGTAGTAAAAGTCGGCGGCGAGGAGGAGGATGGTGATGATGAAGATCATGACGAGGTTGTCGGTGAAGAGGAGGCCGAAGAGGTAGACTAATAAGCTCGCTGGGGGAAGGGGAATCAGTGAATGCGACGGGGTTGGTAGGAAGAGGGGAAAAACTTACAGACTCGGAAGCCTAGGAATGTGAGGAGGGTTATTGGGTGGGAGGATAATCGCCAGCTCAGGGAGCCTGGTGCTGGTTGGGTTTGTTCCATCTTTTCATTCGTATGCGTCTGGTATGTTCAAGCTGGTGTGCGCCGTGCGTGTGTGGTGGATGGTGATGATTGATAGCTATCTTTTTTGGTGGTGGTGGTGTCTTTGGAGCTGTTGCTTACATTGGCTCAGGTGTTGTTAGTGCGCATTACGGAGTACGTGGTGCATCAACGGGGGTCTAGGCTCCTGAACAGAATTGGCAGCTGTGAGGGACGGGTTTGGCAGCTGGTGAAACGGCTTACATCGAGCCCCCCTTTTCGGCTATTGACCCAACATCGATCATCCCGTCCCCGCTTCACGACTTACACCACACTTGCTTTCCTGTTGGGGAAGTGAGATATACCAGGGGTCCGTTGTTTATATTTCTTTTGGATATTAGTGAAGATCGTTCGTGAGAGTTCGCTTTCAACCCTCGGCTTCTCATCATTCGTCATCGTAACTGTTTCCGAGACTCACTCTCACACTCTACTACCGTCAACATGTCAACCACCTCCACCCTCCGCCGGGCACTCTTATACGGTATGTTTCCCCCTCATTCCACCGCTCTCTCTCCCACTCACCAACAACTCCCCAGTCCCCTCCTCCTCCCAAAAATTCCTCTCCAAATCCCTCCTCCTCCCCCACACAACAGACAACATAACCTACGACCTCGAAGACTCCGTCACCCCCTCCCTCAAACCCACCGCCCGCACCAACCTCCTATCCCACCTCTCCTCCCTTCCCAAACTTCCCCCCAACATCGGTGAACTCGCCGTCCGCATAAACGCCATCTCCACCCCCTACGCCCTCACCGACCTTACCACCCTCGTCCCCTTACCCTCCTCCACCCTCTCTACAATCGTGATCCCCAAAGTCAACTCCCCCTCCGACCTCACCTTCGTAATCGACATCCTCCGCCAAGTCTCCCCCCAAAATGAACCACCAAAGAAGGTCATCGCTCTGATCGAGTCCGCCAAGGCGGTCATGGACCTGAAGCAAATCTGCGAGGCAGGAAAGGGGTGTCTTGACGGCTTGATCTTTGCTGCCGAGGACTTTGCCTTGGATCTGAGCTTGACTCGCACGCCGAGTCTTCGGGAGTTCTTGTACGCCAGGAGTGCGATTGCTACCGCGGCGAGGGCGTTTGAGCTGAGTAGCACTATTGATCTGGTGTGCACATCTTACAAGGGTGAGGAAGGGAAGGCGAGGTTGGAGGAGGAGTGCAGAGATGGGAAGGAGGTAGGGTTTAACGGGAAGCGTAAGTTTGATCCGTCCAGGATTGTCCCAACTTTGATGAACGGGATACTGACAGGTGAACCAGAATGTATACATCCCAGCCAGGTTGAGATCGCGCAACGAATGTTTGCGCCGGATGAAAAAGAGGTCGAGTGGGCTGTCAGAGTAGTGATTGCAGATGAAAAGGCCCAGGCTGCTGGAAGAGGGGCGTGGACACTGGATGATAAGATGATTGATGCTCCCGTGGTTGGGAAGGCTCATTCCGTCGTCACCAAGGCCGAAAAGTGTGGCATTGACGTAGAGGGACTGAGGAGGAAATGGCAGGTTCAAGTACCAGAGTAAAAACGAAAAATGCCCAAAACAATCAGGTTTCGTATAACTGTCTATACTGCCCGGGTATTGCAAGCCCTTGGCCAGACCTCCACATCCTGCCCGGTAACGATAGATCCGCTCTATCCTGCCCCAGGTATCTCGGTAATATTCTTGCAGGTGGCCTTGAATTCCGTTCCGGGGTTTTGGGACCCAACAAAACCTCCGTGTCGGAGTTTTCAGCAAGATCATCGGCTCCAATAATAGGCGCATACTGGCGGTGTTGGGCATCGTGAGCTGTGTTGGACCCTTCACCTTCAAGCTCTTCAAGGCTGAAGTACTCTTCAGTCTTGACTGGAACACCATTATCCTCTACCGCCAAGGCATCGCTCAACTCCCCAAGATCTTCCTCTTCTATCCGTCTGATAAATTCGTCCATGTCTTCCCTGTACGGTGCTTCCGGTCTTTGTACTGTCGAATTCGGTTCCTGGAACCGTACCCTGTTACTGAATCCCTGTGCAAGTTGTTGAGATGCAATCATGGTTCTTGGTGGCGAGCCTGCTTCGTGTCGTTGAACGAGGTCCCTAAGCCGGCGGTCAATTCGCAAGCCCTCGGCGGAGGTATTGGTATGGAACGGCTGGGAATTGGACGCGTGATACTGCCCGAGAAACTGCTGTTGGCTTCCGCCGTTGGCATGATACGAACTTGGTGCTTGAACATAGTGCCGCGAGTGCATAGGCACAATATGGTTGGTCACAAATTCCTCCAGGTATCTTTGTTCGCCAAGAACCTGTCGCCGGCCCAGTGCTTGTTCAGAAGAATAAGGCTGCCTGTTTGGTAGCGCATGATGTTGATGGAAAGGCTCCTGTTTTATCTCATTGATGGGGGTTGGATTGGTGTTAGAGTAGGGGCTGTCTGGAAGCAGTTGGATTCTCCTCTGTATTTCAGGACCACGACGAGGTTGCGTGGCAGCATCCTTGGAGTCGTTGAATGCCGTAGGTACTTGCTCAGTGGGCTTTAGCAACTCGGCCAGCAGCGATGGATCGGTTTGCGTCTCAGCATCTTTGTACCTAGGCAACACTATTGTGACAATATGCCCGGGGGCTGAGGGTACAACACCGGGACTTTCTTGCCTTGAGGAGTTTTTCGGTAAAGGTGTTTCCAATTGCCCTGATGGTTGTACTCCAGGATGTCTTTCCACAGAAAGTCTGATGTGATTGGTATGATCCACTGGCTGGCTTATGGACTTACTCACTGACCAGCTATTGTGGAGAATTTGTTGCTCACGATGACTTCCTTTCTTAGCAAAGTGCCGACGCTTTCTTTCTTGCTCGTATGCTACGGTGTTAGTTCTCGACGGGCTTGAAAAGTAGGATTCGTCCTGGTTAAGATCGTATGAAGAGTCCCGCGGGTGGGCAGAAACATATTGCCTTGAGGTTCTTGATGGGAGGGCAAGGGGCCGGTGAGCCGAATGGTGGCGGTCTTCAAATACCTTGCTGAAACTGGTAGACTGTCGTGACCCCGGAGCATAGCTGGGTTGATGGTCATGTCTGCTGACTTTGGTCAAGTCAGCCAATACCCATCATTAGCATGCTGCACCCTTACCTACCCGGTGCGAACTTATGATCTGGTACCCTCATACGGCTTTCTGTGTTTATGACTTGCAGCTGCGAACTGTTAATTTGCTCGTCTGTTCCCGTGTTGGATAGAGTGGGCTTACTGGAACCCGGTCCGTCCTGACCTTCGCCTCCTGGTCTAATTTTCCGTTACGGTCTTTGTTTGGTTGTTTCCTACGGTTTATTTCCCCTTTATACTCGTACTTGTCCTCGTGAGTTTTGTACCTGCGCCGTTTCTCAAAGCGAGGTTCAACTTGTCCACCATCAAAACCATGCTCCAAGGACACCGAGGGACTGCGTGAGACAGATCTGCCCCGTTTCTTGCCTCTGATGATATCGGTGTCTCGATATCTTGGGGATGAAGTGCGTCGCAACCTTTCGTCGCTGTCAAGCGCCGTGAGAAGAGAACGATGGGGGTGTCGGTTCTGTGTCCGTTGAACCCAGGCCCGGACGCGCTCACTAGGGTCGGCTCTGTCGTCAGGAAGGTAGCGCTTTCCTGCATTGTTCAGGGGCTTCTCGACTGCCTCGGTGTGCCGACCCCGATCATGCGATCTCTCCTTGGTGTTCCTTGCGTGTCTACTTCGTTCGGGTTGGTCAGAGCGTCGATGGTCATCTTTGGGTCGGTGATTATGCTTCTTTTTTCGCGACGCCGCCGCCGTCATCCACAGCACATCGTCATCCATGACAAATTACCGGGGCCAGCGAAGCCTGGGGAGGGCTCAAGATGGTGAGAGAGTCTCCCCTTCCGTACCGAGACGTCCCGGTGGGAGGTTCTGAGTGATGCACATCATGCCTTGCTCCTTCCCCCTCATTCTTCTATGATGTTAGGCATTGGCGGGGTCTGGACTCGGCCAGGGAAGGTGCCATACATCGATCACATCACAATCAGCAGGAGCCGCCAGCAAACGCGATCAAGTACCAGCTTGATTTCCATCCATCACCTCTATACAATGCCTATGTCACTCATCACGTTCTCTGGGTCATCACCATGAAGTGGACATCCCACCAACCTGGGCCTCTCCTCCCGTCCTTCCGTCATCCCAACCCCTGTTGCGGATCAAGCAACCTTCTCCACACGTCAAGAGTGCTGGGCAGCGAGTCTGGAATTACTGCGTACACACTCTATAGCCCTCGGTTGCATCGGTGAGTCTTCCGCAGATCTAAATATGGCATCACTACGGCTAAATAATTTCGTCAGTCATCCCGTCCTGCGCACATATTCCCCAGACCAAGGCTTCTTGGGAGCCTCAAGGAGTTTCGGCTGTGCAACCTGTCATCCTCACGCAGCTGAGCGATCCTGAACTGAAGTCTGGGTGGTCATGCCCGGTGGTTGACGGCCAGGCATCCCTTCGTCCCGGATCCAATACTGACACCGGCCGGGAAATTGAGGAACCATGGAGAGTCAAGACCGAGCGCTCTCGAGATGAACCATGCAGTTAGAACCCATGCCAAGTCCAGAATATGCATCTCAGTGAACAGCCAGTGGGAAGCCTCGCCGAAGTGGGACGACCGTTTGATGTCTCGCCTTCCCTGTTTAGTTCACTTGCAGGGACCATCCGGCTCCGTGATTCACCAAACCCAGCCGGTGGCGGGTCCGGGGCATCTTTATCTTGACGTACCAGCACACCCACACACGGCGGCGGCTTGTCGAGACCCGTGCAGACTATATATGCGCTTACAACAGTCATGAGTTGCAATGTGTTTCAATCGACATGGGTCGATCCTCGCAACCTGGGTTCGGTTTTGCCCATTACCCCATGCAAGAAGCTATGATGCCGCTGCCCCGCGATGGAAGCTCTCACCCGAGAGCTTGGGAGCTTGGGGAGCTTGGGGGCTTAGGAGCTTGGGTCAACGGCTTTGACCTGGATGGCACCTCGTGGTCAATAGAATGATCGACACACAGGATGGACCAAGCTACGGTACTGTTCACCCGCTATTGACATACATCCTATAGCAGCGCTTGAGGCGGTCGCATCATGGCTTCAATGCCCAGCACGAGGTGCCATTGCCAAGCCTGGACCAGCGGAACATTCGATACGCATCATATATCTCCTTCGCTCCGAGACTACACGCATACACAGAGGTCAGGAAGGGTATGAGGACCGGCCGTCGAGTCCTCTGCGTTATGCTCGCCTTTACTGTGGGAGTTGGAGAGGCCCTGTTATCGTCCAGGTACCTTGCTTCGCGGCAGTCGACTGACCCGTTTACCCGATTTGCTGTGGTGTGGTTAGTTTGGCCTCTGCAAGTCAAGATCGACTGGAGGGATAAAATTTCTGGAAGCTGGATCGCCCGCAAACTATCTTCTTGTCAGGTGGTAGCCGCCGCGAAAGGCACGTGGGCACAAGAACGCGGTCGTCGTGAAGCTTGAGCAACTCATCTGAAGGCGGCCATCGAGGGGTCGACAAAGGGTTTCATGTCATGTTGAGGTTGCACTCCGATCGAAATGCTGTGAAGTTTCGCATCTTGATGGGTCATTCAACCATGTTTCATACTGATATCCACTTTCCTTCTCTGGACGACTCGTTGCACCCTAGCCGATCCTGGCTCTGGGAGTCTCTATTAGGATTTGAGTGCTGTGCACAGAAGATGGAGACATGCACATGGAGTTGTATCGAATGCATCACGGTGGCCCTGAAAATTTGTTTTCGGAGGTGACCGGTTTGGCCCCCTTCTCCAGGAGAACTTCAGGAGCACTTCGCTCACCACAGAGGAGCGGGTCTGGGGACAGGCCGAGGGTAAAAGCGAGCGCCAAACGGTTTCTAGGTACTAGGCGCACGCTACACCAAACGCAGCAAGGGTTTTGTGGGTTTCCAGGGCTGTTTCTTGCCATCGATTCCTGTCCACAGGGCCACGATCCAAATGACAGGGGTTTCTGGATATGTTTCCAGCACCCGTTTGCTGCCTCTGGCGTTGTTCATGGGAAACTGGGGCCTTGACGTGAAGGTCCATATTCTGCTTCCACTCGGGCAACCAAAAATGAGTGGGAGGGGAGATGCATAATACAGTCGCATATTTGCTAATGCCGGCAAAATCACCACCAATGCCTTCGTCGACACATCCACGGGCAGCTAGGACGAGGTCGGGCTTGCGATATCACCATCGGAGAAAACCTGGATCACGAGCTAGAAACAACCTTTCTGGGCACATCATCTCTGGGCAAGGCAAGATGCCTAGACCCCAGCGAGCAGGAATAGCCAGGGTGACGAAACCAAGGCAGTTTCCCTTCATAGTACAGAAAACCAAGGCCAGGGTCTGTAGTGAGCTAGTAGTTGCAAAACTGCCAGGGGTCATCATCAGTGGCAGTAAGGTGGGGTTTAGCAGTCCTCTGATCTGAAATACGCTGATCAAGGATCTCACGACTGTCCTCTGACCAATCCTAGCCTTGAACTCCCTGGACTCATGGGTAGCTACGGGGAGCCAGGGCGTATTCGTATGGAGTGTTTGGATCTTTATACAGATCTTCTGTGGCAAACGACACATGTTACACAACTCCTCCATGCCACAGGCACCCGTAGCGAACGCTGTCCTGGGGTTGCGGTCCCTTTGGTATGTTTGATGCTTGTCTGGGAACATAACCATGCTCTCATGATTATGCCTGGCAGGACATCAACCGGGGCAGCAGAAGCAAGGTACTGCACGGGAGCGACCGACGTCGGCTCACGACAACGGCCCTGTCTCATGGACCAAAATGCGGCCAAGGCAGAAGCGGTATTCGGGCCCTTCCCCAGGAATAGGTAGCCCGCTGTACTGGCATATAAGACGGGTAGCATCAAGTGCCTGCCAGCGGCTCTGGTCCTTCATCCCCCCGAGTGCCCATCTCTCTCCCACCAACCAACCGGCACCACAGAACATCTTTGGAGAACCCTTGACCCATACCACATAACACAGCTTCGCTAACACCCCACCGTTCCCTGAGCCACTGGTCGCCCCTTCCCCTTACCATCCTCCCAGTCTCGCTTGAGGAACCAAACGCTTGATTTTATCGAAAACAGACTGCTTTGTCCGGCTGAAATCATCGAGCCACTCGACTCTCGACTTTCACCTCCGACACCTGGCCGGTTAAGAAGGGCAGTCACCCAGTCTCGGAGCGTTTCTTTTCTCACCCACACTGTTCAGAGGCAAACAGCAGCACCCATCAACCCAGTGCTACTTAGCCCCTGGCCCCCCGCTCTTTTCTTCCAAGCAACCTTCGACTTTCTCTTCCTCGTCAAGAGTCGCATTTGCTCCGACAACGGGAGACTCGACTTGATCTGAAAGAGCACTAGTGTCTACTATACACTAGTTAGATCGAAAGAAACTTTCCCTTCCAGTGTAGCCGACGCAAACAAGAAATCCGACAGCATGTCCAAGTTGTTTATTGGGTAAGACAAGAAGTCCAATGGGGTGCAGATTCTGCCTCCTTCCCCACACGCGGCAGGCGACTGGCTAACAGAGAAAACAGCGGCCTCGCATGGCACACCGAGGAGGCCACTCTGAGGCAAAAGTTTGAGGAGTTTGGCGTGGTGGAAGAAGCAGTATGTCGTGGTGCACTTTCATTTGGTGCGGCTCTTGCTCCTTGTTACCATCGCCCTTGGGCGTTGGTGCTTGGTAAGGTCAGGAACACCGCGAAGACTCTGGTCTCTAACCTCTCCTCTTCTAGGTTGTTGTCAAAGATCGCGACACTGGCCGTAGTAGAGGCTTCGGTTTCGTCAGATACACCAACCCAGACGATGCCCAGAAAGCCATCTCTGCGATGAACAACATCGAGTACTTTTGTCCCCCAGACGACCCCCCCCCCTTTGACCTTGCAGTTTTCTGACCCTTCTCCAGATTCGACGGCCGTCAGATCCGTGTTGACAAGGCCTCGGACACTGGTCCCAGAGGCGGCGGACGAGGAGGTCCTCCTGGCTTCGGCCGTGGTGGATACGGAGCCGTCCAGATGGGAGGTTCTCCGATGCCCATGGCATACGGCGCCCCGCAACCGTACGGAATGCCACCCAACGTCTATGCCCAGCCTTATGGACGCGGATACTCCCAGGCCGTTCCGGCAGGCTACGCTGCCCCTCCCCAAAGTAAGACGATACGAAAAAGAACAAGAGGGAGCACTGTCACTAACAGTTCCTTTCCTTAGCCTGGCAACAGCCATACGGATACCCTGATCCCTCCCAGCAAGGCCAGCCGCACCAGCAGCAGCAGCCTAACCCAGGTCAAGGATACTAGGAATTTCGTCAACCAGACCACCGTGGTTCTCTTCCTCCTAACAGCTTCTTCTAAAAGAAATGACTTTAAGAACCGATACCCAAAACAACACACGACCCGTTCGAGTTTTCTGTACGATCAGGGGTTTTTGCTGCTCTTTGAGAACCACCACATATACCCCGCTCGATCCCTTTTCCGATACGTTTTTTTTTTGTCTTTCTCATGTTATGATCGACATTTCTTCGGTTTAGTCGGACGGCTACCTAGACAACAGCCACTGGGCTTTGTTGGCTCCGTCTCCCCGTCCAATTACTATTTGTCAGCCCAGAAGCAAAACAGGGATTTTACCACCCATTTACCTGTGGTATATGTGGTGGTGGTGGTGGCTTCTGAGAAATTTCTGGTCGTGTTTCTGTTTTATTTTTTGTCTTGTTTGCTTAGTCTTTAATGCATTTTTTCTGTTGTTTTTTGATATGTCCTGTTTTGTTTGTTTCTTCTTTCTCAAAAGTAGGGATATCATGTGTGTGTGTGATGCTATTGTTTTGTGTGTGTGTGTGTGTGTGTGTGTGTGTGTGTGTGTGTGTGTTTGTGTGGGATTATGGCTGACGACGAAACGGCTGTCGGAGTTGGGTTGGGAATTGGGGGGGAGGAGGGATGCAGATAAAGGGTGTGTTATGAATCAAGGGGAGAATGGGTTATGTCATGGGCTCCCTTTTGTTCAACAATGCCGCGGTTGTTTCTTGTCTCATGTGCGACATGAGAAACAGAGGGGTGGCTGGGCTGTCTGGGTGGGGGTGAGGAGGTTGTGAAAAAGGAAGAGGTGGGACAGGTGGAATATGCTGCCTGTATTGCTCAGGGGAACGAGAAAGCATCAAGGGGGGGAATTAGAAAAAAAAAACCATGAATTGGTGGAGGGAATGAAAAGGAGAAAAAAAAAAGAAACAGAAAACTCGTAGCTGTGGTTTTTTTCTTGTGTTTTCAATTTTCTCTCTCCTTTTTGATTTCTGAGTGTGCGCGTCTGTTTGTCTGTTTACTTCGACCATCACGAAGTCTTTTCTGTCTCTTCTTGCTCGTCTATGCTGCTGACCTTTTAGAACTCGTGATGTTGTTGTTGTTGTTGATGATGATGATGATGCTCATGTTGATGCTCCAAAGAAGAAGAACCGTCCAGACTGACAGTGACAGGAGATTGCGCACGCAGGATTTGGTTTTTTCTGTCAGTCTGGCTCACCACCACCTCTCCTTTCCCTTCCGCCGCCGCTGCCGCCGCCACCGCTCGAACCCGATTCGACAGGTCGGTGACGTGCTCGTCACCGCTTTCCGGACTGAGTTCATCGAGGGCCTTTTCCAGACCCCATAAGTAATCACGGTTCAGCCCCGATGGCCCCTCGCTGTGGTAGATGTGCTCGGCTAGCTTCTGGGGGTCCTGCGGGCCGACGAACTGCTCGTTGTCTGGCGTGCCGATGTAAACCAGCGTTTGGATCGGCAGTTTCCCGGGCAGGGCAGTCAGCGGATCGTTGGTGTTGTTGTCGATGCTGGGTGCTGGGTGGAAGGGGGTGTAGTGGATTGTATAGCCGTTTATCTCGCGAATGTCGAGATAGTCCTTCACCTCGGCGACGCGCTCGGGGATGATGCGGTAGGCGACGCCCCAGACTTTCTCGGGGGCCGAGTCATGGTGGTCGGTCAGCTGCTCCCAGTACGAGCGCGAGATGAGAGTCACGACTCGTCCTGGGGCTTCGGGGGTGCCACGGTGGTCTTCGCTGTTGGAAGGGCAAGCGGAGAGGATGATGGTTAGTGAGGTCTGCTTGGTCGGGGATGGAGCTTGAAGAGGGAAACGACAGCAAAGGAAGAAGGGAGGCTGAATGGGAAACAACAGGAGTAAGAGGGGGGCCCGGTGGGCTGGCCAGGCTTGCGTCAAGTCAATGGGAAGGGATTGGATGCGATGACGTTGATTTGGCACACAGCCTGCCTGCCATCAGGTCCTCCCTCCCCAGTTTGTTCGTTAATCTGGCCCGGCATGTTTGGCCCCTGGGAGATAAACAACAACGTGAAAGAAAGAGTTGGCAGAAGCGAGGACAACAACACGGAAGCTATGGCCAACGCTTCGGTTTCGGGTTGAGGCTAAGGTGGAATGGATGGGAGGAAGAAATGTACCTTGCCTATAAGCGATGGTTAGCTATTATGTTGGGAAAGGCAGATACGTAGTTGGTAGGAGATATGTCGTCAATGGTGGTCCGAGCTGTGGGGGGATGGGTGATGGGTACGGGGGCGGGAAGGGAAAGGAGAGAGGAAGAAAAGGGCTCAGGGGGAGGCTCGGGAGCACGGGAGGGTTGCAAGGGCAACGACATGGGCGACGCAGAACACATGCACGACAAACATCGGCACACACACACAGAGACACAGACACAGGCACAGACACACACGTACTTGCCAGAACCGTCTCACATAGCCTGTCACCCAGCCTGGGATTCTCCTGTCTTGGCTCAAATTAGCTGCCGTCTTGGATGCCGGAACCAGAGAATGGGGTTCTCGGTATCGATTTATCGATCGGTACGTGATGTTGGGCTAAGGACCAGGCAGGTAGGTGGTAATGGGGAGAGTACCAAAGTGCGGCGGCGGTTTCCAGATCAAACTCCTGTGGTGATTATTTAGCCTCGTGTGTTTCTGACAGCATAAAAAGTCTTGATTTGTTTTCTCATTTCCCTCTTTCCAGAGGGGAGTGTATAAAAGCTTACCCGTATCCAAACAGCCAAAACTCATCGGCTTCGGCTTCGGCTTCGGCTGGCATGTTGACAGCGAACACGGAGTAGTGTGAGTTCGGATCCTTCTTGCTAGGCGCGTATACGCAGTAGGGATGATATGAGCTCTTCTTGGTTTGATGTTCTCTTCACGGGGTTAAGCGAAGTGCATGAGCGCCTCAACACACAGACCGAGCCCAACAACTGCAACGGCCGTACTATTAAAGCCGGCGTGGAAAGTGCTATTCAGGGCAGGTATTACATAAGGTAGGGACAGTTGCGGTCAAATTCCAGCGCCAGCGAAAAGGTGGAGGATCCCATCCAGCTTGTGGGACTATCCGCTGCGGGAGCTCCAACAAGCGTGCTTCAGCCGGCGTATCGCCTCATTGGAGATCTCAACATATGTATATTCTACAAATCTGTGTATTATCTCGTCAGGCACCCAAGTTGGGCTTTAGAGTTGTGCTGTTTCTCTCATATGATATTGATCAAGTGTCACCCCAACCATATGCCGCCTGCCATTACTCATGTACCACGGCCTATTGCTCTGACTCGTGACGGCCTCTTGGTTTGGTTTACTTCTTTAAAAACCTCGAGAAGGTGACTCTGACAGAGACTGAGAAGGAGGAAAGAGGCTGCAGTTGTTAAACTCGCCAGCGGTAATGCTGAAACCCAGACTAGTCCGGATTTGCGGCAGCAAGCCTTCTCGAAAAAACTGGGGGGAAAACGGCAACGAAGGCGCTCCACCTCTCAGATCCTAAAGTTGAAGATGACCCCACCAGGAGCGAGCCCCTGTGATGGACCCTTGTCACGCTTCTGGAATTTGATGGTCAACTGGACCATTTCGGTAGATTAGGTTGATACAGATAAGAGAAAGGATCAGGCTTCAAGATAACATGGATATAATCTCCTTGCTAGTTCAAAATCTTATAAATAATAGTCATCTCGTCAAAGCGTCCGAGTCACCAGTGTCTAGGAAATCGGCCTGGGCAGGAACTGCACCACCGGAACCGGCACCGACGAAACGTCACTGAGTGGCTTTTTTCCGGCGCCAAGGGGACGGATTCCCATGATTACATTTCATGGATACAATTACCGTAAAATCCCCACTACCATCTCGCAGCATCGGGCACCGCTCCAGCACCTGGTGGACAAGACGCAAGCCGCCGTGCTCGGCGTCGAATAAGGGGCAGCTAAAAGTAATATCAACCTGTCGTCTCCCAACTTTTTTCGCGCTTCCCTGAAGAAAAAGGAAGAAAGCCTTGTTTTCCCAGACATACCTATCTGAGGCTGAGCACCCTGCACGCCTGGCGCAGTACCAAAAAACATTGCACTACTTAACCCCTCGCAAAGACCTCCAACTGTAGCCTCCCCACCGTCCAACCCTCAAACCTGACACACCTCAGGAGAACTACCAGCGACGATCTTGTTTTTCGAGTCGCAAACCACCACCTCCTTGCAAAGATGGCCTACAACAGATCCTACAACCCAGATGAGCTGCCCAGGTGAGTACTGTCGCATGCATGAGAAACGCGCAAGCCCAAAACCTCCGTTATCAACGCTCTCTCCTGTGGCTTCTTGCTTTTGCGCTTGCGCCAGGGGGGATGGAACCCCACCATATTTGGCACTTTACTCCCCCTCCAACACCACATCGCCACCACTACCTGATGATCGTATCGTTTTGCTAACACGCCGCGTTTGCTTTCCTCAGGTTTGCGGAGCCAGAACAAGTGAGAACTGCCATTCTCTAATCCATCGTTCTGCAAGAAGCTAACCGGCCGTCCCCCCTTCGTATCAGAAAGGACCAAGGTCGCCCACTGGACAGGCCCCCCCTCCATCCTCCCGATACGAGAACAAGCCACCCCCGCCTCGCCCGATCGAGCACAAAACCTCACACTACGACCGCTACGACCAGACCGGCCGGTTGTCCCCACGACACGCCCCGCCTCCGGACCGATACGGCGGCATGAGCCCCCCTCCGACAGCTACCCAGGGACGCCCGGTTCAGCAGACCCGTCCCCCTGCCAGCTCCCGCCCACCCCCGAGTCCCGCCCCGCGCGATGGCGCCGCTGACCCAACCTTGCTCCCTCTCTTCCGGGCCGTCGACAAGGATGGTAAACTTCGCGCCATGGTCCTTTCCTTTCTAACCAAGCTAACAAATCAAAGGCACCGGTCAACTCTCGGAAAAGGAGCTCTCGGCCGCCCTCGTCAACGGCGATTGGACCGCCTTCGACCCCCAAACCGTCCGCATGATGATCCGCATGTTCGACTCTGACCGGTCAGGCACCATCGGATTTGAGGAGTTTTGCGGGCTGTGGTCCTTCCTCGCCTCGTGGCGCACGCTTTTTGACCGGTTCGACACGGACCGGTCGGGGAACATTTCCCTGGAGGAGTTCAAGGGCGCACTGGTGGCGTTTAGGTACCGCCTCAGCGACCAGTTCATCAAGGTTCTGTTCAAGACGTATGACAAGAGGGGGGAGGGGGTGATGAGCTTTGACTTGTTTGTGCAGGCTTGTATTAGCCTGAAGAGGATGACGGATGTGTTTAAGAAGTATGATGAGGATCGGGATGGGTATATTACGTTGAGCTTTGAGGATTTTTTGACGGAGATATTGAGGCAGTTGAGGTAGATGATATGATGGGGGTGATTTGACATAGTGAGATGGGGGTTTTTAATCTGTGTGTCTAGTTTTGAGGCATGGCGTGTCGTTGCTCGATTTTTGGGCTTTTTTTTCTTTTTCTTTTTTTTTTTAAATAAAAAAAACGACTGTTTTTTTCCACAGATCATTTTATTCAATAATGGGCAAAGGTGGTTGATCATACCGTTTGGGTTTGTTGTTTCATGAGCATAACAGGCAGAGCGAGCGAGTAGATGAGTCACTCAAGACACATTAGTCATTGAGGTGTAGCCAATTCATTGTTGACAACCATAGTCTAGGTATTAGGGCTCTTCAAGCTAGCACCCTCCCTCGTGATGAACCTCTTCCTTTTTGAGAAACAACTCCAAGTTGGAACGCCAATTGCACTTTTCCAACGAGGGGATGGATATCCCTGCTGCTGCTGTTGCTGGGGTTTTCCCGGAACTTGATGAGCCAACATTATCCTTGGCAGTCTTGTTGTTGTTGTTGTTGTTGTTGTTGTTGTTGTTGTTGTTGTTGTTGTTGTTGTCGTCCTGACCCTTAGTACTCTCAGCATCGCCGTGATCATGGCCTCCCTGCTGCTCATCCTGCAGTTCCCCTCGGTCGGTGATCGCCCCCATGACAACACCACCACCAGGCTTGCTCGTCGTGCTGTGAAGGGTGGTCTTCTCGCCGGGTTCAAGGACAAGGACAGCTGTCTTGTTTGTTGTTGTTGCATTCTCTTCTTCTTTTGTTGCGAGAAGCTGATGGATGTCGTCCTTGGTGTACTGCTTGGGGATTTTTCTTCTTCTGGAAAACAACAGCCTGTTGATGAGGCCGCGAAGGACTAGGTCGCCGTCGTGGGCGCCAATCCAGACTTTGGCGGCTATTTTGATTGCTATTTCGATTCCTGATGGGATGGTCCCGCGGTGGTGGGTGTTGTTGAATGGGTGGAGGAGGACGGTCAGTGGGAGGGCGGCTTCGGAAATTAGGTGGTTGGTTATGTAGGTGTGGATTGTTGGGTAGGGGATTCCGTGAGGGACGTAGAGGATGCTGATGGGTCTGTCGTCTGGGGGTGGTAAGGGATGTTGCTGCGGTTGTTGCTGGACTGAGACTGGAGATAGGGGGGTTCTCAAACTGGTTTGGGATTTACTCCGGAGTCGTTGGGGAAGGGGCAGGTGGTATAATGGGGCTGGTGGCGGCCGGTAGGTGATTCCTATTGCGTATTGAAGGCCTAAAATATCGTGTTTTTGAGGAAGGAAGGCTACTGTTATTTCTCCTGGCTCTCCTGGGGGTGTGGATGGGGTTGGGAATCGCAATATGTGAAGTCTGCCTGGTTCTTGGGGTTTCCATTTGGGCAGTGTTTTGACTCTACTCTTCTCAAAGTATTTCCAGCTCTTGATTTTGCTTCCTGAGGCTAGTGTTGTTAAGATGACCGTTTTCGTACCAACGGCTGGGAGCTGCTGGAGGGTAGCTTTATTGCAATGTTTGGAGCTGTGGTGGGATATAATGACCAAATCTGGCTCGGGAAGCTCAAGGAGAGACAAGATGCAGGGTGGCTGTCTGTGAGTTTCTTTAGCTATCTTTGGATGCATGACTTTGGCCGGTCCTGTGATCCATGGGTCTAGCAGGATTCGGAATGGCTTTGGGCTCTTGGATGGACCAGCTCGGCTGTGTTCGTAGCTTCTGGGTTCAAAGGTCAACAAAAAGGTGGCATCGCTGTTGAGGTGTTGTATAGTGACGGCCATCGAGCCTGACCTCAACCGGGCTCAACAGTTATGACCCGACAAGGTAGGGCCATATAACCAATGTTTCTGGAGCGAACTTGACCCGGAAGCAGAGAGTCTGAATCTATACCTGTAGTCGTGCTAGACAGGGACAAAATTGACGGCCGACTGAAAAGCTATTCCCCAGTTTCACGCGCTCGATAAGAATCTGTGTCCACGCTGGCAAAGTGTGATACCGTGAAACATAAAAATCCACTCACGGCGAAGTAAACTCCTACCAACTCGACCTTCACTGGGGAATTTTCGTCCATGTGTCCGACCACTGCGGCTGTGGTCGATGTAGCCTAAGGAATAGTAGTGTACCTGTAAGAGTGAGCTGTGATAACACAGCCGGCAGGTGTAATATGAGCATTCTCATCGTCCAACGATAGCCATGATAAGTCGATGAAGACGGGTTGTTGAATACGCGCCTGAAGCGTGATCTGGTACAACCATTACACCGAACCTGACAACTTGACAAGCTGACAAACACAACATGACATCCTCGGAAAGCTTCTTTGAAGGAAGTCAGTTGGCCAGCCAGCAAGATCAAACAGCGTGGGAATCGTCTCAAGTATTTGTGGAGGTCTCAGGAGAGAGAACACAATCTCGCCAGCTCGAGCTCCTGATTGTGATTTATGAAACTTGAGTCTTCCAAGTCAGGTCGAGACTCTGTAAAAGCCAGCTGGGCGGGTGCCGAGCACCGAGAGAAAAGCGAAGCCGTGTCTCACGAGCGGTTACTCGCGATGCACCTGCAGATCAATCTCGTGACGTTGAGTCGATTAAGATTTGCTTCGACGGGTGTTTGGTTCGTTTCTGTTCGTTTGGCTAGCCTGCCAAGAAACTCAAGAGTCCACCTCCGTTTCCTCGGATCAATTCATCGTGTTCAACTTGCCACCCAAGACCTGTGGCTCTGGTGGCTTCGAGGGGCAACAGCTGCGCTTGTCATGGAAAACCTGGCTGTTGTATTCCGACTTGGAAAAGCAATGGCTGTTGAGCTCTATGCATGCAGAAGGCCCACCCCCATTGGGCAACTTACTCCGGTTACTTGAGTATCGCGGAGATTGTTGGTTAAGCACCTGGTGTGTTGAAGCAACACCATCGTGATATAGAGGTCTTGTTATCATAACAAATCGATAAAACTGATAAGAGGAGAGGGGCAAAAAGAGAGCCACCCCGCAATAGTCTGGCGATCCACTGCCCCGCAGACCCACCTCGAAATCAACGCTCAAGGGTCGCCTGGGGATCCCTGCTTTGCCATTTTAGGTCGTTTTAATGTTGAGTCAAAGTCGTTTGGATATCGAATGTCGAAAAACAATGTTTGGTTATGCATGAAAATACCGCGACTCGCTATGTTTGAGCCAGGCGCACTATCGCGCCTGGGGTTCTATTTTGGTAGGATGGGCACAAGCATAGCTACCAAGTATGCACGGGATCTAGAGAGCTGCACAGGTCCTATTGCACGGCGTTCCGTCCCAAAGAGCAGAGCTCTTGTCTGCTACCGTCTTTTTTTGGGAGCTTTGCCAGGAAAGCTTCCTAGCATGGGGGGTAGCTCGGGAGAGTCCTCCCGGCATCCAATCATATCGGCGCATGTGCTCATCTTGTCGAAACTCGAGCACTTTTTCTCGTTCCTCGACAGGCACCCCACCCCTTCTTGATCGCGTCCGGGAGGCCCGTCATCCGTTGTTCAACCGAGTCAAGTCCGTCACCAGCCTGTGTCAGTCGGGTTCAGCGACGAATGGAGAAAACAAAACTCTCGTTTCCCCCCCACTGGCGCTTCGACTGTCCGATACGAAGATGTTTGAGCCTCCAAGGAAGGCAGGCCTGGTACAGAGTAGGCTGAGCTGAATGAGTTGAGAGCAGACCACGGAGCTCTCAGCTCAGACAACCGGTTTCTTGTTGGCCAGAAAACAGGCGCTGCGTGGGCGGAAGCTCGCCTCTCGCATCATCCCAGCTGCCGCTTGTTCTGGCCATCCTACCTTGGAAAGACGTCGAGGCGCCTGACACCACCTGACCTGACCGCCTCGAGAGACTAGAGGCCTCTGATGCCAGGTTCCAGGTCAAGAGTCCTGGGCATCCCAGTTTGCGGTTGCACCACGAGTATGAGTTGACGCATTTTGCATGGAATTGTACAGCGTGATGGCGGCTTTTGTCTGCCATGCTGACTCCCGAAGCAAGAGTCCATTTCCCCCTGACGACGTGACGCCAGCAGCTGCGGGTTCGACCCCGTCTTCTTCTTCCCTTATCCATCCCACACCTCCAGCTCTGGGATTGCGTGGAGGCGATGCTACCCCGGCACAGTAGGGCGTGGCTTGTTCAGACTGTGGCCTGCTAAGCGGTACTTGTACAGACACCAGGCTCGGGGCGCCGTTGAGCGGGTTTGCAAAGCACGGCAGTCTCTCTTTAACCAGGTGGGCAAGGCTTGGACTAAACAGGTAGCAGACAGCGTGGACAGAAAGAGCTGCTTCCGGAGCGGGAGACCCCAAAGATACCTAGGCGCATGGCTCAATACCCGTCAATGAGAATGTCGGCACCGTGTCACTGCTTGCTCGCTGATGCTTACCTTAGTGCTTGTCCCTGTCTGGGAGGTGCTTGGCTCCCATTGCTTGATGTCAAGGACGGTCCCCGCTTCGATCCCCGCCCTCTCCCTTCGAGCTGTTCCATCCATTCATTGTCTTTGCTCCCACCCCAGACCCCAAGGGGAATTGCCACCACCGCCCGTCCAATTCTTCGAAACACCTCTTGTTACACCTGCAAGAAGGAGCTTGGAGCTCTTTCTTCCCCAAAGCGCAATTCCAGAAAACAATTCATTTTCTAGCTTACCGTCGACAAGTCCAAATGTAACAAGCTTCGCGGTTGTCTTTTTTCTCGACTGCTCAATTGAATTACATACTGCGACCCCGACCCTAACCGCCCAGCTTCTTATCGGCACCGCAATTGCCTGTCGCTGCCTATCGTCGCTATCGCTATCATCGCCTATCGACTCGACCTCCAAGAGCACCTCCCCCGCCAGAGCACTCGACATCGCATGGTGGGGTTAGCATCTCAAGATGCCTCCAAGGTCTTCTCTTACTTCGTCCTTTTCCATTACCGACGCCAACAATGAGGTTGTGTGCCCGCTTCACAATCAGGATGGCTCCAGTTGCAGAAAGCGCTGCATTGGCGTAAGTCTGACCCGTCTGATCTCGACCGCCACAGCTTGCGCTGACAAGGCCTCCGACTGCAGGAGAAGAGATACCGCTCAATGCAGGAGCACATTCGAAGAGCGCATCCAGAGCACTACATCGCCAAGCTGCCTGCAACCGAGGAGAGCTTCTTGCTCATGATCAACACCCCACCGCGAACGACCGCCCAGCCTACCTCTGCTCCAGTGCACATGAGCCAGAACAAAGGACCGGCGCATGGCTATCGTAGAGATGACTCCAGTGCCCCTGGCACCCCGCGGCACCCTGATGAGTACCAGGGCGGAGCCGCCATGTATCCTGCTGCAGCCGCCCTGGCGCAGCTGCACAGCTACAAGAGCGAGCACGGATGGGAGTCTGAAGGGGTGAGTGGAATCGCTGTTGAAATGCAGTGCGCAAATGCTGATTGGAATTTCTTTCATACAGGACTGGCATTCAGACCACGAAGGCGGCAGGCCGAGGACATCGGTCGAACTGCCACCCATACATCTGACCAATGCAGATGTGACGAGCATGCCGTATTCCGGTCTTGATCCTAATAGGCGTCGCGAGGTTCTTCCCTCGATTATGGCCAACTCTCCCCCAGGCCGATCCTCAACCCTCCCGCCACTGCACAGACCCCTAGATGCCAACCGCCCGCGCAAGCAGTCCATCTCAAAACGGAGCCATTACCGGAGAAAATCCAAGGGTGCTGCCGCTGAATGGCTGCGCCGGATTCAAAATGATGTGAATCCCGATCTCCTCAAACCAGGCGGTGCCGACAGAAAAGCCCTTTCGGTCGAGCCAACAGCTGATTTTGGCAAGCGCTGGGAGGATCTGATCGATGCGGCCGCCTCGGCAACGGAAGACATCGATGAGGACAGAACTCCAGTGAGTCTGAAATTCCCTTCCATGTTCGACCCACGCCTGACGACCCAGGTGCCTCAGTCGCCCGTATCCATCCCACGTGCATCACTGCCGCCATTCCCTCACAATACTTTCACGAGCTACCAAGCGTCCCCCTTGCAACAAGCCCTCACGCCCCCGTCTTACAACAACGAAGGCCCCGACCCGTTCCCGTCGGTCGAGAGCGGCGAAAGCGGCGATAATTTTCACATCGAATCTCGGGGCCTGTCTGATTCGTCGCCCAGCTTTTCCTCCCAGAACACGCAGATATACTGCGCTGCCTGCCAGGGCGTCTCGCTACTGCGGGAATCTTATGCTTGTACCGAGTGCATCTGCGGTCTTTGCCAGGCATGCGTCGACGTCTTGATGGGCGAGCAGGGTGCTCGCAGGAAATGCCCGCGTTGCGCCACGATAGGGGGTCGCTTCAAACCCTTTCAGCTCGACATTCGGTAAATCATTTTGACCGAGTCATCGACGCTGCCTCAACGTCCTCTCTACTGTCTTTTCTACTAATAATCATACGGACTTGGCGTCAACTTCGGGCGGTTTCTTCACTTTCATACGGCCCTCATTTTCAGCACCATCGGCATCTGTGGGATATAGCAACATCATTTTTACGACACTTCATGTAACACCCATCACGAGAATGGGCTTTTGGTTGAGGGGATGAGCCTCGACATGTAGGGATACTCGCACAGCAGCGACTGAGGACTTTTTGACGACTACACGAACCATCCAGCGAGCCCGATGGGCATTTCGCTTCAATCTGATCAGTGAAGGATATATACCCTTTTCATATGGGCCCGATCTTCGTTGGGGATGGTCAAACCCACATAGCATGGATCGACTTGGGGGTTCTATTGGCGTAGCTGGTTTGAATTTTGTCTGGGGAAGACCAAAACGGCGTTTTTGCTTTTCCTTGCGTTTTTTTGATCTTTCTGCCTCCCCGCGTTATTTGATGCTTTGACACTTTGACGTTTCTAGTTGTGAAACTGCTTTCTTTCACGCCTCATTGAGGCCAGTTGGCGTTGGCTGGGTTACGCGAGACCTTTTGCTTTTCAGTTCTTTTCAGTTCTTGCCCTTGCTCAGCATGTCAGCTAGCTTGCGCGTTTTTTCTTTTGGCTTTGGGGAGATCTCGTAGGCGATTTCGTCATGACATTGTTTTAGCGATGAGGTGTGGGGAGTTTCTGGGTTAGAGGACCGCCGGTCTACTTTGTCTGGATCCTGAGGTCGACAACACCGTTTCCCCATTCAACTAGAAGAGAATTTCTCTCAACGACTACCACCGGGTTGTTGTTGCTTACGGCCTGGCCTTGCCGACAGCTTTATCGAATATTTTGAATTCTATGTAGGGTAGTAAGGCAATTTTCACATAGGACCTAGCAAGGCAATTCCTGTCTGTTTTGAGTTGACATCCTTTGCTGTGCGTGCTGCCTGGGTGTGTTGACTGTCTCTTGAAAGAAACTTGAAGAAGGTATGTGTAGTAGTGGTTTCCTCATGGTCAATCACCAAACTGAACGGGCCTCTGCACCATCCACTCCTCTGCAGTAAGAACCTTCTTCTCGTCCTCATCGCCTCGTTCTTTTTAGTATTGGTTTAAACTTACCTGGTATTATTCACCCCTGTCCCCGTCGCACTCAAATCTATCCACGGCCTTGATCAAGATATCATTGTTCGGCCTGACAAACTGCACGATACTGTACCGCTTTTTCATCCCGTCGCTTCCAACAGTGACACGGCAGGGTGTTTAGCTGGTTTGAGGTAGCCGTTTGTGAGTATCTTCACTAGATTGACGATGGCTTGCCCGGTGAGAGGCCGGACCCATTCCCATTACCTGTGGATCGGGGAAGTGGTGGATTCTATGTCGAGGCCGCCGAGCAGAGTTAAAGAGGATGATGGTTGCGGTTGCTGAAGTCGGTCTTTGGGGGGAGCGGGGTTGGGGGGGCTCTGTGCCATTCATTGTGGCAAGGAGTAGGTGGTATGTGTTAGGCGCCTAATCATGGTTGAAAAAGTCGTCGAGATTGGTGAAAATGATGGCTGAGGAGGGCAAGTTACAAGTTTTTGGACTAGGATGGTCAAGAGGGCATGGCAGGTGGATATGAAAAGGTTTTTAGCAAGGGGAGATGGGGGGTTACTCCCGAGAGCAAGTCAGAAGAGGTAGCAGGGTGGAAGAGGCCATCTTTGCCATTGTTGAACAACCTGGGTGTGTGACTGGGTGGGTGGATGGGATCGGTTGTTTCGACTTTGCCGGCTGGCTTGTAACTAACTACCATAATGAGACGGCCTTTTTTTTTGGAGGGAGTATTTCTTTTTTCGTCGCGAGTGGTGAAGCTGAAAAGAGTCGCGGCGAGATCGTAGGGTTAGGAGGATTGAGAGAGGATGGCGGCGGCGCCTTGGGGGGTGGTGGCAGAGGCTGAGGTGAAAGAAGCCTTGGTTTTTGCATGCTGAAAGGGGTTTAGATGATTCTGTGAGGCCGCGCGATAGTAGTCTTGTGTGTGAGATGGTGGTTAGGGATGCCAAGGGAGGCTTGGTGGGAATGGGGGAGTTGACGATGAGTTAGTCATGGCTGATAGCTGTTTTGAAGAACATTAACTGAAGGAAGGGTTAGTGAGGTGAGAACAATAACAGATTGACATAGCTTTGGTCAGCTTAAAGGTCTGACAGCTTAATACTACCAGCTAATCACCCACCAAGAAACACAAGCACGTCCAAGGAGGAGGTGGGGCCGCCAGGAATGCTCCAGACGGTAACTCGACTAAGCTGCAAGGGAGGGAAACCTCTTGCCATTCATTCAGGCTAGATTGCCCTCTTCAAGATATTTTGGTTGTACGAAATACGAAGTGAGCTTTCTCATTAGTGTTCGTCACATATCAGCTGTGATGTAGAAGGTCTTGTCCGACTGGGTATAAAGAGAGGTATTTTTACCTATATATTTCAGACGGTGCAATCTTTCTGGCCCCTTTTTTCATTTTTTTGTTTCTAATCAGAAAGGTATGGAAACGACTGACACGAACTGGTTGCTAGGGTGACACGCCAAGCCAACCCCCTGCCCCCTTTTTCAGCTGAGCCCTACATAATCTTGGCAACGTCTACTGGTGCGGACCATTGACATGGGTTGCCAGCCTCAACTTCAGCTGCCCTTGGCGCTGTGAATTTCGGCATTATGTTCAACGGCTTCAAAATTGTGGATTCGATTAACGTCTTGATGCTTAAAAGCGGCCAATTCGTAGTTGGTTCCCACGACTCCGATGGTGGTCATAAGGTCCAGTGGAACGCAGTGCGCAAACCCCCACGATGAAGCTTCATCGCGTTTGCCGCGTCATTCGTCCTCGCCGAAGCCGACATGATTGCTGCAGAGAAGGGGAGGTAATTGCCGAGGAGGAAATGCTGAATGTTGCGGCAATATGGATGAATTGCCAAGCAATCTACCAACCCTTTGGCGAGGGCTAAGGTCTTGGGCAAAGCTTCGACTGCAAGTAATCTATTCGCTGGCACCCTGTGCGTTATTCTTGTCAGTTCTCGAGCCGCTGCCCCCTTTGACAGACGATGATCATCACCACAATCGACTACCACCACCACCCCAAGGCTCGATCGTGGGTCCAGAGCCTGGTTTTAAAGCTCAAAGGCCAGGTTGCTATCTTCTCAGGTGTACATTGCGTATTTAGCCTGGTGAGGAGGTGGTGTCATTGGGATGCAAGGAACGCCCCACTTGTGCTGGTGAGTATGCGAGTTGACGGGTTGTAGGTTGCAATGGATCGCGTCTAGGATGACGGGAGGACGAGCCTCGTAGGCTCATCAGGCGGGAGAGTGATGGCAGAGTTGCGGTGTATGAGGGGTGCTTTGTGACTTCTTCGGCGCTAGAATTTGTTGAATGCCGGTACCCGAAAGACTGTCTTGTTTCCAGTACAAAATGGGGAGACCTCGTCAGATCGTTTGCTCAGTGGCTAAGTGGGCTCGTCATATGTCGTCCGGTCTAGTTTAAAGTTCTTGCAGTTTCTGTCATTGGGCTGTTCTCATCCATCTCAATCTTGTTGCTCTTCTTAACTTTTTACAAGGACTTTGTGTTGCACCACCCCCTCTCTGGCAAAGAGGCCCTCGGTTGACCTGCGTTTCACTAACCATTGGAGTGATATCGTGAAGAAAACTGAGAAGGCGCCATCCCGGAGTATTCAGCCCTGCGGATGCAACTAGCCGTTCGCAGCCAGAGTTGCCAAAATCAGCTTCCCCCTGGGCATCACCGCGAGGCCGCCTTGTCCGTTACACTTGGTCGTATCCATTTGGGCCCGCGTGAGTTGCAACAAACGGGTTACAGCGGTGGTTCAAGTCACGAGTTTGATAGGAGTTCATCCGAACCTGACGACATCGATTTGAAAGAGTCAATTGGCTCTTCAAAAAGCCAAGAGCGATACACTTCTGGTCTGCCAGACACTTTCCAACAAATCCATCTGTGGAACAAGTCAAAGGCGACGTACCCGAGCCTTACCACATCGTTCTTTCCTTCTGGTGACCAACATCCAGTGTGAAATCTTTCACAGTGCACAGAGCTCCAGGCAGGACCTCTCCACCGAGACACCGACCTTCAACCCTCCCGAGCTCTCGAAACTCAACATCTCCACCTTACCTGCCTGGAGGCTCGTTAGCCTCCAGCATTCAGCCAGTCCCAAACTTAGCAGTATTTTCATCGGTATCTGGCACAGCTCTATGCACCCGAAACAACAATGGCCAACGGCATCTTTTTTGTTTCTTGGGAGTTGTGGCAGCAGATGACTTTTGTATGTCCTCTACCTTCCTCAACATGCTGTTTGAGGGTTTCGTTTTGCTAACTAGGCGTACCTGACAGATCCTAGCTATGGGGATAGTGGCTGTATTTTGTGCAGGGCTGATGAAACTCTGGTGGAATAACCGTCTGGTGAAAAAACAAGAGCTGTTGGACGAAGAGAAGAGGCTGCGGGTGGAGGAGATGCGCAGGTCAGGTCTTGGCATGAAGCGAACGAACGATATCCCCTTCGGAGTTCGAGCTATACAGGGTGGCGTGGAGGTTGATGGGATATGGATCTCAAGACCTGCTTCCCAGGACGACCCAGCTACTGCGAAGCTTGTATCCTCCAATTCGACGGCAAGTAGCCAATCTTCTGCCTTACCACCGGTCTCCCAAGTCTCTTTGGAGAGCCAACGACCGCTTTTTCGAACAATGGGCGGCTTGAATGAGGATACACTTCGAAGTTTGGAGGGGCATGGATCGAGACAGCCTCACGATATCTACGTCCCCACTTCGAGTCAACAAATACCCCGTTATCCTAGTCAGCAAAGCTCAGCGTCGTCGCTAGGAGAGTCTACCTCGGCAAGAAGCGGGAGTGGGAAGGGCAACTCATCAGCACTCAATTCGAGGGTCTATGCGCCAAAACCACTTCGTGAAGGACAGTATCAGTACCATCAGGTGGATAGTGCGCGGAATGAGCAGGACTCACCCCCAGATCCTTTTCAAACCCCGGCCCGTACACCCAGTGGATTCTCAGTTCGACTACCCAGTGGAACACAGACTCCCCTGTTACCAGTGAGCAGCATACCAGCCCCCGAGCCGACCTTTGGGCCCGGAGACTTGCACTTGAACCGTTCTTCTCGGAGGGTGAACGGGGGATTCGAGATTCTACCAGCTGGAACTTTTGGAGGCCCAAGGAAGCTTGACCACTCCGTGCCAGTTCCGGGCAGAACTGCGTCTCAGTCTCCCAATAAGCCGAGGACATAGTCGAATGGGGTTGAAGGCAGAGCTATAGCTATGAATTATGAACTTGTATAAACCGTCATGTTGGAAATAGCTTTTGGGTGTTAACCATCGGATGAGACAGGAAACTTAAGGAGTGAGCTGCGGAGGCCGGAAAAGGATGGTATGAATTTGAGAGGCCCGTATTTTTGGAAACTATTATCACCCTTTCCGCGTTTACAAATTGCTAGGGAAACTTTGTTGGCTAATCGTAACTGTGGATCAAAAAAATAAATTCATATTGACTTTGAAGCTTCATGAAGATCCCAAGGGACCCAATCGGCATGCCCCACATTTCCAAGCACGCAGCGGGGTTGCTTGACCCACCATTCACAGGTCAGGCGAAAGTGGTCACGGGATTCCGCGTCGTTGTTGCTCCAAAGCTTAACGCGCCCCGCGCCCCGCGCCCACTGAATTCATTCGGGTCAACACCAACTTTCACCTACACGCATCTTCTTCGCCCTTCCAATCCCATACTTGATTGTATCACAAACCTCCGAAGCTGGAACAGGAAAGAGAGCATTGTCCACCCTCGCGAATCAAGAAACATGTCGGCTCACGAGGAATACAATGAATCAGCGATGGAGGATGGGGGACCCAACCCTGGCGCGCCCACACCCCTCGTAGCCTTGGAGGTACGTTTTAACTATCTCCCACCCTTCCATTTCCAAAATCATTGACTTGGAATTTTTTAGGGCGTTGCAGGTCTGACTAAACGTGACATTCAAATGATCATCGAGGGAGGCTACAACACAGTTGAGTCCGTCGCCTATACACCAAGGAGGGTACTTGAACAGATCAAGGGTATCTCGGAACAGAAAGCTCAAAAGATCCTCACTGAAGCTTCGAAACTCGTTCCCATGGGCTTCACTACTGCTACGGAAATGCATCAGCGTCGCAGTGAGCTCATCTCCATCACGACGGGCTCCAAGAACCTCGACACACTGTTGGCTGGTGGCATCGAAACCGGCAGCGTAACTGAAATCTTCGGCGAGTTTCGCACGGGAAAGTCACAAATCTGCCACACACTGGCGGTGACATGTCAGTTGCCTTTTGATATGGGCGGCGGCGAGGGAAAGTGCATGTACATCGACACAGAAGGCACCTTTCGCCCCGTCCGTCTTCTCGCTGTGGCCAATCGATATGGTCTTTCTGGGGAAGAGGTTCTCGACAATGTCGCCTATGCGAGAGCGTACAACTCGGATCATCAACTGCAGTTATTGAATCAAGCAGCCGCCATGATGTGCGAGACACGATTCAGTCTTCTGATTGTTGACTCAGCCACCTCGCTCTACCGAACTGACTTTTTGGGTCGTGGTGAGCTCAGCTCTCGTCAGACCCATCTCGCCAAGTTCATGCGTACTCTTCAGCGTCTTGCTGATGAGTTCGGGATTGCTGTCGTTATTACGAACCAGGTGGTGGCACAGGTCGATGGCGGTCCATCAGCCATGTTCAACCCCGACCCCAAGAAGCCCATCGGCGGCAACATCATCGCACATGCCAGTACAACACGCATCAGTTTAAAGAAGGGAAGGGCTGAGACAAGAATAGCCAAGATCTACGACAGTCCTTGTCTGCCAGAGAGTGACTGTCTTTTCGCGATTGGCGAAGATGGTATCGGGGACCCGGCCCCCAAGGACATGGAGAAGAACTGATGGATTCTCTCCAAAGGCATGGGGTCAATGAGTCTAGTATACATGTATTTATTTGAGCAGACATGAAGGATGGACGGGATACATTGCAAAGGTTATGGGATGGTAATGAAGGGTCATGGTAGAGACTAGCAAGGCGTTTCGAGACATTGCATTTGTAGGATGATCTTATCTGATTTAGCTTGTACTTTCAATACCGAATTAATTGCATGGAATTCCTGGCTTATTACCTACCATAGAAAACAAAAGCATAAATCAAGGTTCCAGTTGGTTATTGATCGAGATGCTCCCGCCTGTTGTGTCTTATCAGCTTATCAGAAAACCCACCCTAGCTCAGCCCGGGCCATTCTGCCCAGTCTTGCTCAGAGCTTCCTTGCTTGCTTGGCAAGGCGGCCAGAATTCTGCCCTCCAAAGCTCAAGAACCGCGACCACTCTACCAGCAACGAAACGCGACAACGCCCCCGGGATCGTCGATTGGTCGTTAAAAACATCACATGGGGTCAAGATGCCCTCCAGGAAGTTTGAGATACTCTACAAAGAGGCGCGATTGAATCTAGAGCCTGCTTCGTCATCGTCTATTGTGCAGCTCCGCGTCGCACCGCAAAGCGCCTACGGACGGGCGAGCTCAAACCGAACCAGCACCGACGACGAGAAGGGCTACCGGTCAAGGAGCCTTGCGACTGCCTCCTCCATCTACCACCGAAAACACCACAAGTCTCCCAGAGCATTCCTCTGGCGTGTCCTCGAAAATGGCACCATTCTCAGCATTCGCGTCGCCGATGTTTGCAAGCAGCAACAAGTCGTCGATGCGCCATTGATTCTCAACCTTCGCTTCCCTTCTGCGATACACAGTTCATGCATCGGCTTTGCAGACCCAAAGGATACCGATTCGTTGTGCGTCTTCGTTGTCGACCAGTCGAACCAGCTGTACTCGATCACACTGCGACCTGAGCTCTTCCGCAACAAGACAACGAGTGACGGGGGGCTGGGAGATGCTTGCCGGGTATACTCGCCGCCAGGGTTTGGGTTTAAGCACCCGCATCGCCTTGCGGTTGTCAACTCTGATCAGTTTATCGTCACTATGCATGACGGCGGCATCTTGAAGTTTGACAGAAACAAGACACACGATGGTAAGGCCCTATGTCATATGCCTTGCTGGAACTATTGGTGCTAATTTTGTCATGTTTACAGTACATGCGTCGCCTTGGAAAGAAACCATTTACAATGTTGCCGGCTGGGGACAAAGTCTGCGTGGGCTTGTTCCCTTCCAGCGAAACCCGACGGTCCGATACGAAAAGATCAACATGGAGTTGACAGCGGCCGTATCGACAGCAGTGGTGACCATGGGACTCGAAAACACCGCCTTTCTGTTCACGATTTGCTTAGATCACAGAATGAGGGTGTGGGACGTGCGCACAGGTTCAATCTTATACACTGGCGATATCTTGAATGCGAATAGGGATGTGCAGGAAGGGTCGTCATGGAACATCAATCCTTCGCAGAGCAACCTAATCCGAATAGAGGAAGGCGCTCGTGGCGAGTGTCTGGTTACGACCTTTTCGCCTGTCGGTAACGGCGAGTTCAAGTTCTGGAAAGTCAAGGCCAATGATCAGGGGTCGATTCATGTTGCCGACTACTTCCCAGGCCAGCAATTGATTCCTCCGAGCCCATCCTCGATGGATGTCTGGTCAATGGCCGACTTCGCCGTCATGGGTAAAACAGAAGGGCCGGAACTCTGGGCTTTGTGGAAGAACAACACCAGCTATCGCGTGCACAGGCTGCAAATACACCCACGGAACGGCAATCGGTGCTTTGATGACGGGTGGAAGACGGTTTATATTGAAAACTCGGTACCAACAGTGGAAGCTTCGGGGCCATGGAACTCGATCGACTCCACTGAGAAATGGCTCGATCTTATCTTCTTCCCTGGGAGATTCTCCAAGGCTACGCTTGAAACTGCCCTGGCCGTTTATGAGAAGGGACTGGGTACCTACAAGGAGACATCTTCAAGAGCGGGCAAGAGTATTGTAGAGTCCATCTGTTCTGTTCTGGGGTCCACGGCGGCATTGGGAAAGTCCTCAGCCGGCGGTGCTGATTACGAGCAGTTCAGGGGTACAAGCGAAACGCAGTGGATGCGGTTTTGGCGTCTTTTGCTTGAGCTTGACAAGCAAAGGGGCGAAGCTCTTGCACTGATATATGATCCGGAGGAAGAAATGGTGTGGACTGTATGCGCAGACTTGCTTGCTGCCGTAAGGGAATGCAGCGATATGGACCGTGTTTATCACAATCTTTCGAGTCCAGAGAAGAAGGATGAGGATGTCGCTGCTCTGGTTGCTGCCGGCCTCACATTTGTGGAAGGTCTTAACGACAGTACATCCCAACTAAGCCACGCTGCCCTTCGAGCCGAGTTGTTCCAAGAGTCTTCGCTGCCGGACAGTGAAAGGATGCAGCTGTTCCTAGATCGGGCAGGGTTTTGGTCATCGGTCGGGGATGACGATATCGCCCAAGTCACCGACATTCTTGGTCAGAACTACCGGACAGTAACCTCTCGTCTGTATGAGGATCTGTTTGATTTGATCACAGCCACGAGCGACGCCAACTCACAGGAGCTTAGAGAGCAATTCACTGGGTTTGGGCGGAAGGTCATTGTCCGCTCTGTTCAAGATACAGTCGAGCTTCACCGGAGAATTCTCTTCAGTCAGCTGGTACTTCTCGTTCACATGGAGTTTGATATCGAAAATGAAGAGCAAAGCCCACTTCACTCGCGGTTCGACGTGGGTTCCATCTACCGGCGATTAATCGGGGCTCTCCGAAGACTGGAGCATCTGAGGTGGATGGTCAAGACAGAGCTGAACATTCCAGCCAGAGTTGCGGTGGTGTCTGGTGTTTCTTCTCCTCAGTTAGCCAAGCGTGGACAGGAGGAGACACACACTGTGACAGCCCTGGAGGGGCTTACAGGTCACCTCTATGGGTTGCCAGAAGATAGCAATGAGCCACTAATTTCCGCCATCACGGACCTGGTATTGGACCTCTGCGCCCCTGGCAGCACGACCATCCTCCAGACGTGCCTTCTCCAATGCGGCCTGCTCAAACATGACCGACCAGATCTTGCACTCGAGCTCAAGCCGTTCGCCGACCAGGATCCCTTTTCCATTTATATCCAAGGTCGTGTCTTCCTTGCACACAAGGATTACGACACCGCTGCCTACTACTTCAGAAGAGCAGCCATTGGCCTCAGCATCACCATGAAGCACATGGATCGCCACAGCTCCGGCCTGCTCGACGATACAGAATGGAACCTACTTAACACTGGGCTCCCCAATTACTACAGCCATATCGTCTCTCTCTTCGAACGCCAAAAGGCTTACTCGTACGTCGTGGAGTTTTCCCGCCTGGCTCTTCAATTCGTGCAAACCGGTGCGCAGGACACAGCAAGCATTAAGACTGAAATGCTGAGCCGTCTGTTCACCGCCTCCACGGCCATCTCCCACTTTGAGGAAGCCCACTCTGCTCTCCTCCAAATGCAGGACGAAGCCCTGCAGAGATCCTACCTCCGCAAGCTCGTCGAGAAGATGTGCGAGACGGGCCAAAACAAGCAACTCATCAGCCTCCCCTTTTCCGGTCTGCAGCCCAAGGTGGATGACATCCTCCTCGAGAAGTGCAAAGCCACCCGCGACGTCCTCAGCGGGGTACCCTACCACCAGATCCTCTACGCCTGGAGAATCAGCCACAACGATTACCGCGGTGGCGCCGCCATCCTGCTCGACAGGCTCCAAAAGCTCCGCCAGGCAGGCGAGGGCGACAAGATCAACAGCGTCAACGGCGACGCGCTGGACACGCAGGTCACGAGGCAGTATCTTCTTTTGATCAACGCGTTGAACTGCGTGCCGCCCGAGGAAGCTTACATTCTGGAGGATGTCTCTTCCGAGGAGAAATCAACCCCCGCCGCTCCTAGAATTAACAACGGCGGCGGTGGTGGTGATGACCTCGACGCGCAGCTGGAGGATCTCTCCAAGAAGCTCGATGTCGAGAACGGTGTGAATGGGGAGGAGGAGGAGGACGCGGCGCTGGTTGCAAAGATGAAGTCGTTCTTGTTGAGGCCGGCGGAGGGGCAGGCGCCGAGGCAGCTGCTGACGCTGGCGGACATTAGGAAGAACTACCAGCTCGAGCTGGACAGGATTGTGGCGATTCAGAATAATCAGTTTGGTATCATGGGGGAGGGTGACGAAGACGTGGACATGATGGATATTGCTTAGAACAGACAACAGCAAAAACGTAGAATTTGTAGATGGAAGGGGGGAGGGGGAGTAGGCCAAGCAAAGGGAAGATGGATGGGTACCAAGGGAGGCGGCGGCGACTGGGTGTTGGTGTTTTTTGCTGGGTCTTGTAATGAATGCTTTTTCCGATTTTGTAATAGGGGATTTTGTTTCTTTTATTTTAAAGCTTTTCGAGGAGAATCAAAAATTGGGAGATGCCTTTTTTGTTGCCATTGTCAAAAGGCTATCCCCATTTTGCGCTTCTGCTTGTGTACACTCGGTGACCATAAGCGAACAACTACTCGGGAGGAAATCCTTGGCTGACATTGAAGACAAGACAACACCATTATTTTAAACCCAAAAAAACGCCCTGCCCAATGCTGGAGAAAATTATCAAACATAAGCTTTGTACAGCCAAATTCGCTAAAAGAAACAAGAATCTCCTCGCTGTCAAAAAAAAAGCCCTCTGTCAATCCGAACTGGCCCCTTCCTTCCTTTTCCTGAACCCACAAAGCTGTCAGCAAAGGATGCCTCTCATCACCGCCATGGCCACTGCCGCCAAGTCCTGACCAACTTACGCCGGCACAGTGGTAATTCTATCCTCTGTTGGGGCTGGTAGGCCATCTGGCCCGTTGGTGAGTTCCGGGGCTTGACGATACAGGATGATCTCCGATTGCTTGAAATATCTCCTCGCGTCTACCAAGTTGTTAGAAGACCAGTCACATTGTGAGTCGTAACGAGAAAGCTGCTTACCTTCGTCAATAAGGACGAGACTGAGGTAGTATCTCGTGGAGAACTTCTTGTTGACATCTCTGAACGTTGGTGTTAGGTCAAACCCGCCCAGGAACAGCCTGATAGGTATCGTTTCTCCTCTTGATGGCGACCCGTCCATGATCTAAGGCTATTAGCTGTCAAAGTCCTATTTTACAAAGGTGAGTAAGGAGTATGCAAATAGCCTACCTCGAACCGAACCAGCGTCTCACTCTCGTTATATTGGTTAGGCGCCGCTCCCGTCGTCTCTCGGCGGATGATGCTCAACTCCATGTGTTTAATCTTTAGGCGCACAAGCAAGAAGTAGATGCGCCCCACAATCACATCCTTGAGGTGGTACTTGCTCTTGCTGTACTCAAACTCGATGTGCAGGCAGTCCTCGATACCAACGTCCATCTTGATGCTGCTGTTCATCTCGGGGGGGATGCGATAGCTGTAGACCCAAATGTCCTTTTCGCGAATGACGTCGGCCATGCGACGGGATACCGTGACGCGGACAAAGTAGCGCAGCTTGACGTTGATGCCGTTGTAAGACTCGTACTGCTTCTCGACATTCTTGAAGTTGAAGTCGAAGGTCTGTGGGTGTTGGAGTTCGCCTGGGGCGGCGAGTTCTTGGACGAGGGAGAGGAATTCGTAGTGGTTGCCACGGTCGAAGAACATCTCTATTTGTCGCAATGGGGTTAGAGTTTTGGATTTGGAGGGAATTGGAGGACATGGGGGCGCATACCGATTGTGCCTATGAACTGGACCTTGATGCCTGTGTGCTCTAGCCGCTTGCCATCTTTTGGCCGTATTGTGATGGCGCCTTTGACGGATTCGCCGTCGTTGTACAAGGGTGCCTTCTCCCGTCGGTTCTTATCAAGCTTGACATCGACCATTGACCTCTCGTCGGCATCTTCTAGCACTATGTCGATATCGACGGGAGTTGCAAAGAAGTACGACATGATGGGCTTGTATTCGTTCCTCTAAAGCTGCTGCCCTATTGTTTGTCTCTGTTGTATGATATGATGCGTCGTCGTGGACTCGGATGTATATGGAGCTGGACTGCTGGGATGGCTGGACACTGATGGCGGCGGCTCAATTGTTGAGGAAGAAGGAACTGCAGAGCCCGGGGTTTTTGATACGTTGTTATGTGTTATTTGCACAGGGAGTTACAAGGCTGAGAGACCGCAAGTTCGAATAAATTGTAGCTTGAACTGTGTTGCGCCGTTGTTGTTCCTGTGATGTCTGGAGTTGCGAGCTGTCGGTGCGGGCAGGAAGCACTGCGCGCGGTACGGGAGAGTTCCAGATAGTGGGTGGGACTCTAGGCTTCGTCGGCCAATGACGTCCATCGACTGCGAGCTTGGCTTTGCCGTCCTCCTGGCAAATTGATATCGGTACTCTACTTAAACATGTGTCCAAGATCAAAAAACGACAAGTTAAATAACCGGTATTAAGTATATAAGGGTCTCATTTGATGTTCAATGGATAAGTGCTTCGGTGAACTGAATAAAGCATTGTGTGATGAAAGTTGGAATTTCATCAGCCCTTCTTACACCTCGTCGACTACATGTGCATTGGGGATTGCAAACCCATCAAAATAGTCTAGTGAAGTAGCTTGAGAGACTGAGACTTGCAACTAGACACATTGAGAGTCCCCAAGTCTTTTAAGTACATAAAATTCCTACCGCATCAAAACTCTAGGGTGGGCAAAGAGATGATTGATGGCCTTCTTGATCAGTGTGAAGTGAGACACCTTCGACATATCCATGTATAACGCAGCTCAAGGCTCGGGTCCCCATTTGAAATAAAGAGCTGAATCAGTATACAGAGCTGAGAACAAGCACCTGCGAAGTCCTAACATAGGACAACAAGTGGTATCTCTTTTCAGGCCAATATTCGTGGCAGATGTGATGTCAACCAACCAAGGAGTTGCTCAGAATCAACTTCATGTAAAGAATGTGGCCAAAAGTAACCTGTACGGAACTGGGTTGAAATGTAGCGCGTTTTATTTCCCTCTTTTGCTTCGAAACGTCTTTTGCAATCCACCCAGGCTCAACGTTGATGTTTTGCTTGTGGTGAGGGGTGAAATTCACTTGCGGCAGGCGACAGAAGAAGACGCACAGGCCAGAATGTACCCCACATTGCTCCGGCCTCCCCACTTTGGACCAATTGCAGGAGCGCTTGGACCTCTGCCCTAACAGAAGCTGGAGGCTCAACCGGCGCACAACTTGAATTATTCCGGGTCCCAAAATCGTGTGTGGTTTTTTTCGGGCTTGCAACTGACCTCCGTCCACCTTGACGACGAGAAATCAACTTGCCTCCTCACTAATCCAACAGCACCGCAGCCATGCGTTACATCCACAGTGAGGAGACCATCGAGGTCCCGGAGAACGGTACGTGTGCAGTGCTGTTGAAATGAATCCATTGCGTCCCGCCCGATCAAAAGAAGGAGGAACTTTGGGCGCCATCATATCGAGTTACCAGCGACGACGACGATGACGAGACCCGACCGGTTTTTGTAGTTAGCGATTATTGGGACGATTCGATCGATATCGGGCGGGATTGCTTGGGATTTTGTCAATGGAAGCAAGGACAATTGCTGACGGATTTTGCGATACAGTCAAGATCTCCATCAAGTCGAGACTTGTAACGGTTGAGGGCCCCCGTGGTAAGCAGAAACTCACAATCCTCACCTTGGAGCCGGGAATAGCTCGGACAATGTGGCTGTCCCGTTCTGGCGAGAAACAGTAACCTAACAACGCTCTCCAACAGGCAAGCTCACCAAGGACCTGAGCCACATTGCCGTCAACTTCTCCGTCATCAAGAAGGGCGTTATTGGCCTCGAGATCCACCATGGCAACCGCAAGAACGTTGCCGCTCTCCGCACCGTCCGCACCCTTATCAACAACTTGATCATCGGTGTCACCAAGGGCTTCAAGTACAAGATGCGTTACGTCTATGCCCATTTCCCCATCAACGTCAACCTTGACGTCAACAAGGAGACTGGCAACCACGTCGTCGAGATTCGGTATGTTACGAACGAATGTGCAGCCCCAGGGTGGCAGAGTGTGGGAGATGTGACGAACACTTGGAACTTGGCAACATGGGAGAAGAATTTGGGCTGACGAGCGGGTGTGTTACAGCAACTTCGTCGGTGAGAAGCTCGTCCGCACTGTCGTGATGCAGCCCGGTGTTGAGGTTGAGGCCTCCAAGGCTCAGAAGGATGAGCTCATCCTCCAGGGTAACTCCCTCGAGGCTGTTTCCCAGAGCGCCGCCGATATCCAGCAGATCTGCAGAGTGCGGAACAAGGATATCCGTAAGGTGTGTGAAGGCCCCAGCTACGGTGGACCAACAGCCACTTTGCTACAGTGCTACAGTGCTACGAGGAAGATAAGGTTTATGGTGCTAACACTGCTTCTAGTTCTTGGACGGTATCTACGTTTCCGAGAAGGGCAACGTTGAGGAGGAGTAAAGAAAATGACCACGGGTTTCTTTGTGCTTTATGGGGTTACACCGGAATGGCAAGGGGTCATGGGCATTTGCATATTTCTTGTAGCGTAAAAAACGCTGCTGGCAAAATGGGCAACCTCCTTCTCAACCAAACGGGTTTGCGGTGTGCATACCAATATCACGTCTTCGAGGTCACGCCTGTTTTTTCTCGAGCTAATGATGACGATTTGCTCTCGCCTGTATTTGGGCGATGATGATACCCAGAGCAGACTGGTGATTCAGTTATCACGGGCGGAGCCAAGGTGTTTCTCGTGGGAAAAGCATGTGTCAATTACTCCCGGACGGAAAATGAATTTGGAAGTAACAAGCAAGTCAAACTACTGCGTGTTTCTAACCTCTGATATTTGATATATGAGCATGGTGACTTTATGGGACCCCCTTTTGTCCTTGATATCGCGTCTAGACAATTCCAGCTTGAAGCAATAGCAGGTCCAGAGAGCATTACATGGACTCTGGGGGCATCAGCAAGATTACATGGATTGATTGATTCCATGAGAGGCGCCAGCTACCATCCAGGTCTTTGGTTTGGCAGGGTTGCTTTCGTCAACTTAGATCACCACGCTCCACCGTTGCCAAAAGCCTAGCTTATCCCCGCGCTTGGTAGCGTTATGTTGTATATATAGTTCGGACTCTTCGGGTGGAGAGACGATGCGGCCAGGGACGAAGTTATTCGGATGGTTTGCTATATTAAAAAAAAATACCATTCAAAGAAACAGTACCACCGTAAGACCAGTTACATTTATCTCTCGTTTACATTCACTCAACACATTCAGCAGGCTCGTTATACAGATATCAGAATTCACATCATCTCATTTTCATTTCTTCAGTTCCTCTACATAACTTCATACCACATCTCCATTCCCTGAGCAAAGCCCCCCTCCCTTTCCCTCTCGCATGGCTTGCTTGCTTCTCGACAACGCCCAAAACGCCAGTGCTGAATATAAGCCACCCATCATCCCATCCCATACCAAAAAAGGGGCAGGTTTCAAAAATCACACACAAATACAACCAAAACTCTATATCCCCAGCGTAGAACAAACAAAATTGCAAGAGTAAAACACAGGTGCAGAAGGGGCAAAAGGGGCGATGTGTGTGTGTGTGCAAGGGGCTTAATATGTACAAGTCGACTTCGTGTTGCTCGTCGGAAAGAAAAAAAGATCCATTAGGGTTGTGTTTATTTTTCTCCCTTGAATCTCTGAAAAGATGGCAAGGGTAAAAATCGGAGGTAATGAGAATAAGCTCAATCATCACCGCGGGGGAGACCTCCTTGGTGATCTGGCCGACCTCGCCGACGGGGCACGGGATACACGTGTCGTGGTCGTCCTCGTTACCCTGCTCCCTTGCCTGCTATGGCGGTGGGATCGGCGGGTTCGTCTGTCGCTGCTGAGGGAGCCTAGTTGGGGTTGTTAGTGATTCATTTGCAAATGGTGTGGAAGGGGGTCAGGGAGAAAACGTACTAGGACTATCGTTTGTGTAAACATCAGAGTAGTAGCTGCTGCTGATATCACTCCTGCTGTTGACCGGGGCTCTCTTCTTCTTATCCTTCTTCAATCCGAGCAGCAACGCAAGAGTGCCAAGCGCGGCTCCCATCCCCAACAGGCCGGCGCCGCTCTTCTTATCCTTTCGCGATGATACTGTGCTAGGTCGGCCGCCATACCACGAACCGTGGTTGGTGCGCCCGGCGTGCGAGGATCCGCGGCGGGTGTAGCGCTCTTCCTCGATTATGGTCTCCTTTGTTCTCTTGTCCTTCTTGCCGAACCCAAGAATGGCCATGACACCGTGCCAAAGACCCCTGACGACGCAGCAAGCGCAGATGGCGAGGAGAAGGGCGACACCGGCGATGGAGCCAATGACGATACCGGCGATGGCACCGGGGCTCAAGCCACCAGCTGTACCGCCCTCCACTGGTTCCGCGTCATCCCCCGTCTGAATAGCTCCACCAGCCGAGTTCGTCGTTGTCGCGGTGCCGCTAGTAACGCGAAATGGCGCGCTGAACTGGGTGGTGACGGTTTGCACGGCAGTGTTGGTGTTTGTCACGATAACCACGCCTCCGGGGCCAGCACCGGGGTTGGCCATACACTGCCCGGCGTGTTGGCAGTATTGCCAAGAGTCGCAGCAGATCGAACCGCAGGCAATCCACCCGCTGCCGGCCTCGGGAATGCAGTCGGCGCCGCTGACACCGGTCGCAGCTGGAATGACGGATTGCCATGTTTTGGTATAAGTCTTGGTCTCAGTCCAGGTTGTCGTGTACCAGGCCACTCCACCGCCTGCTCCCGCAGCCGGTGTGCAGGCTGCTATCCCGTTGTTGGTGACGCATGCTGAGTTGGTGTCGCAGCAGTACTGGTTTTGGTAACCGCATGGTACTGGGCAGCCGTCGCGCTGAACGAGATAGCCATAACCAGCGGCGTATAAACCGTTGTTGAAGGGGATCGCAGCGGCCGGGCCGGCTAGGAAAAGCCAGAGCCGCAACATTTTGGGGAGCGAGCTGAGAGACTGTCTCGGGAAGTTGGTCGCTTGATGTGTGTTCCGGTGATGATGACCGCAAAAGTGATTGAAAGCCCGCCGGAGCGGTGAGATGGCGCCGATAGCTTGTGAGGCCGGGAAAAATTCTCAATGTTGACGCGATCCTGCTCGGCGCAATCCAATGAATGACAATTTGCCAAATCGTAAAGTCGTGGATGTCGTGTAAAACAGCTTCTCGCTCGTGATCCTCCTGTCCGTTTGGGGGTCTGAGTTCGGCGACGAGATGCGTGTAAGTCGACTCTTGGTGACAGACCCGCTCAAGATAGCTTGCGATAACACCTTGAATGGAGCTTCAAAGCAGCTCTCTTGTCAATGGTGTGGTGAGACAGTGCAAGATGCAAAAGAAGGAAAAATCCCAGGGGAAAAGAATGCCTAGAACTTGGGGAAACGGACTGGGAGGAAAACCGGGCGGGGAATGCAGTTTGGCGGGATTTATTGCAAAAGTCGCGAATTGGAAATGGCTGGGTGAGGTGACAGTGGTCGGGCTCAGTGTGGGTTGTGTTCCCAACCTCCCCACGAACCGAAGCTGTCACGACCAATCCACCCACTGTCACCCAGCCTCTCGGTTTTCACGCCCACCTCTCGTCATCTTTCTCTCCCCTTGCACCCTTGGTTGGACCTGACCCATCGTTTTGTAACGGATCCTTCTTCCTCTTCCCCTCCTTTCTGCATCGTGTTCAGGGTCCTGCTTCTTTTACGCAAGCGTTTTCTCGGCCGATCTAGATCTTTGACCTACAACAGCGCCTCGGTCCTGTAGGTCCGGCTCGGGTATTGCATGGACGGGGGAATATGCGTGAGTGAGCTGGCAGCCCGCAGGAGGTGCCTGTGTACCTGTCCAGCGGTCAAACAGCCCCAATCCATGTCCGACAGACAGGAGCTGGTTTGGCTTGTTGCCCTGCTTTTTTAGAGCTCCCCCTTCCGTGCCCCTTTTGATGGTGACGTCCACTGTTTACCACTCAGGCCCCGCCATCTTGGCTCACTGGACGATTATCACTTATCGCATGATCCTTGCAACATCCCGTTGCGCGCGCATGTGCAAGACCCCGTCCCCATCAGCCAGAGGCCTTGGCCATGGCAGTGAAGAGGAGACACCAACATATTCGATTTACTAGACACGTGATGTATGAGTGAGTGACGCCGTATTATATATATATATATCTGCGGTATATCAACGACTTGGAAATCCCACTTATAAGAGAACTGTTATATACCTGTCAGGTTGGCCAAGCTGAGAACAGGATTTGGATATCCTGGATTCGCACGGAGTAGATAGACAATTTTAATAAAGGTTGGCGCCAGTTTGCTTCTCGTAAAGATAGTAGCAATTGAAAGGCCTGCTGCCTTGACAGGATCGAGTGTTGGGCGTTGGTTCGGTTGACGGCGCGGACAGCTGCAAGAGAGACGTCCACGCCTCACCCAGCGACGCCAAGCCCACTGGCGCAGTTACGTAACTTGGGTTGGCCCGCTCCCAGCTGCTGAGAGCTTCATGCCAACCTCGAAGTCCAAGCTCCCACATCGACATTCCCGACTTCACCATTTGATACCCACGGTTGCCTGCACCATGTCGCTCGATCCACCGACGTATCTGGCCTCGCTGCAAAGTAACATCCGTCAGCGACCGATTCCCTGGGATGGCGCCGTGCGCGCAGGAACCCTGACCGAGGAGCAGCTCGCTCGCATCCGCTCCGTCGATAAGGTCAAGAAAGACGTGCGCAAACATACCATCGAGTCCGATCTGGAGGGATATAGCGCCCTGTTCGTGGGAGGATCAGGGAAGAAGAGTGTGTTGGAATTGGCCGCCAAGCGCCAGGATGTGGTCCAGTATATCCTCGTCCTCCTGAACGACCTCCTCACAAGTATGTCGTCCTTTCCCACGCCGAGCCATCACAGCTTCCCATGTGAAATCTGATGGCCCCTTCTTTCCGTGGCAGAAAGCAACTCCTCCAGGACGATGCCCGACATGGATTCTGTCATCTTTCAGAACTGTACCCTGTATTGCAAAGTGCTCTAGCTAACCTAGAATCCATCTTGCTAGCCGTCCCCGCGCTCTCCAAAGCACTTGCTAAGACTGGCGATCCCTACCAACATTTCAATCCTCTTCTCGGCCACAGAACTGTAACAGACGATCCGATCCCGCTTCTGACCTCGACTGTGCTTGTCAGTCTCATGGCTGGTTCCAGAGACGAGTCCCAGGCCGCCTCCAAGGCCCTCCCCCTCATCTACAGTTATCTCTCGTCCCTCACAACGAATTCCGACGCAGGTCTTCAGGATATTGGTGTGCAAGAGTACTCATCACTTTTGTATGGTCGTGTTCCCAGGGCGCAGTTTTGGGAGCAGCGGAGCGAGACTGTGGCCCCCCTGGTGAAGATTCTACGAGCGGCAGCGGGTATTGGCAGCGGTGGTGACGCCACGGCCAGCCTGTGGAGTGGGACAACGAATCCCTCTAGAAGCGGCTTTGAGGGCTCTCTCAGTGGAGGGGTCGGTCTTCAGTTGCTTTACCATGTGCTGTTAGTCATCTGGCAGCTCAGCTTTGAGGCTGCCGATATTGGCGATGATCTCAACAAGTAAGGCGATGCCTGTCTGTCACATGTTGTTCGGTAGTGCTAACTGACCCAGGGAATACGACTTCATCGCTCTTTACACCCAGCTTCTCCGACTCTCCCCCAAGGAGAAGACCACCCGTCTACTCCTCTCCACCCTCCTCAACATCCTCACCGCTAATCAAAACACGCTGCTTGCCATCGCAGTGCTTGCCCGCCTCCCAACCCTTTTGGAGACCCTCAAAACGAGACAGTTCAACGACCCCGATCTGAGAGAAGATCTGGACCGGCTCCGCGAGCTGCTCGAGGAGTACACCAAAACCAAGACCACCTTTGACGAGTATGTAGGCGAAGTCAACTCTGGCCGTCTGCACTGGTCCCCACCCCACCGCAACACAGTTTTCTGGGCCGAGAACGCCCGCAAGATTTTAGACTACGAGAACGGCGCGCTTATCCGCAAGCTGGTGGATATTATGAAGCAGCCATGGGAGGACGACAAGTCGGTGCTGGCGATTGCGTGCAATGATGTTGGGTGTTTGGTGCGTGAGGTGCCCGAGAAGAGGGGCCAGCTGGAGAAACTTGGTTTAAAGACGAGGGTGATGGAGCTGATGGGGGAGGCGGACGAGAATGTACGGTGGGAAAGTTTGCGTGCCTTGGGTGGTTGGTTGCAGTACAGCTTTGATACGAAATAGGGGGAGGTTGAATTGTGGTGTATGTTGAGTTGAGGGCGAGCATTGGGCAACGGGCAAGGGTTTTCTTAGACGGGCTTTTTTATAGCTTCATCATGAATGTACTGAATGCACCTGTATACCTGCCGTGTTTGTTTGTTGGTAGTCATCTCTGATTGACATGATAAAGGGGTGAGTTGTTGAAAGAAAGGGGGGACATTCCTTATCTTATCGGAGCTCTCATCTGCATCCAAGTCATGTCTTGCCGATGACATCACTAGCCTCACTTCCATTCTTTATCGATTAGTCATTGCTCTACACACCTAAATTGATTGAGTTACTAGAATCTACATAGTGGTGTTGCTAGTAAAAGACGAAAAAACAATCAGAAAAATAAGCGAAATCTAGATTTCTCAAAATGGTTAAAAGAGTAAGTTCGTCCCGTCTTATCATCTGGGCGTGATTGATGGAGGGGCCAGTCTCCCCACCTTGTCTGGCCTCGCCCTGTCTGTCTCTCTCATATCAAAGGTCTGGCTAACACGATGATGGTTCTTAGGTTTATTTCCTTGCTCATGGGGGGATGGTGCAAGGTTGGTTAATATACCATGTCGCCCGATTACTGTAGTAGATATTGTCTGGTTAACATGGTTATTTCCTTTTTTTTTTTTTTTGAAATGAACAGGAGTTGGATTTCGGTATGTTTCTTTTTTTTCTTTCTCGACCTGGCTTCCTCTTATCACCCCCCGGTAGTGTCTGCTACAAAAAGATTTCGAATAGCTGGAAGCTGATATATACATCCATGGTAGATACTTCACCCGCGGCCGCGCAGCCGAGCACAAGCTCACCGGCTGGGTCCGAAACACAGACAACAACAAGGTCGAGGGCGAGGCTCAGGGGGCGGAGGACGCCCTCTCCAAGTTCCTCAAAGAGGTGGACAAGGGGCCGAGAGGCTCCCAGGTTGTCAAACTCGACAAGGAAGATCGGAATGTGGTGGAGGGAGAGGAGGGTTTTGAGATTCGTCGCTGATCAAAACAACTACAACACCCCACCCACCCAATGTTGCGCGCCTATAGACGAGACCTATAGAGAGAGAGGGCAGAATAATCAAGACAACACCCAATTCAAAAGATCGGCCCACGCTTTATTGTTGTGTTTTGTGATGCTACTACTATCTTCATGTTTGCTAGCGCTCACTGGATATCTGTCATCATTCGCTCCTCTTGTCTAAGTAACCTAGCCTCGTCTGTTCTTGTAAATATATATCACTTCATTAACATCTCTTCTTTCTTCTTTCCCTTAAACTAACCTATATCCCACCATTGCCGCCCCCATTAACCAACCTGCCAACTTCCCTACCACGCTATGCCCGCCCAGTTCATCCATGTGACAAAAAAACGCAATGCTTTCACAAAACAATTATATCCTCCTTCATGTCTTCTACCAATACCTCAATGTTTCTCTCCTAACCCAACAAACATCCAACTACGCAAAAGTCATCTCAATCTCCTTCTCTTTCCCAAAATCATCGTCCTCGTAGTCCGCCCATGGATCCGCCAACGCGATATTCGGGAGGGTTTGCGAGCCTCTCAGTTCCGGGCGGGGTGGCTCATGACTGTTGTTATTATTGATGCCGCTGTAGTCCATTCCCCTACTCGTTGACGTTGATGTTGTTGTTGTTGTTGTTGTTGTTATTGCCGCGGTCGTCGAGGAAGACTTGCGATCATCAATCCCAGTATCAAACGTCATTTGTATCCCATCATCATCGTCCCCAAATCCACCACCGCCACCATACGCCGGGTAATAGCCACTGTCTTGCTTGCCGCCGCCCACAGAAGTGCTAGAGTACCCCTGATACGCCGGTGGTGATGCCGCCGAGCGGTACTCATCCGATCCCCCATTCCTGCTCGGAGATCCAAACCCAGACGGAACAGCATCATAACTCTTGCTCTCCCTCAAACTGCCCCCCCTAGTCCGTGACGAATCCAGCTTCATAGGCGGCAGCGTACTCTTAATCTCCTTCACCTGCAGCACCTCCTCATCCACGCTCTGACCATTCTGCTTGCTGCTGGCCGCCTCCTTAGCCAGCTCGGCACGAAGAGCGTCCACGTCAAACAACACTCCATGGTTATTCCCCTCCTTGTCCTCCGTCTTGCCGCTAGACTTGGCACCACCCGTCTTGGAAGAATCCTCATACACCTCCCACTCCTGCTTCTGCAGCTTCTGCTTCCTGCCAAACAAGCTAAACCGACTCTTCTTCTCATTCGACTTCCCCTCCCTCTCCAGCTCTTTTCTCGCCTCCTCGATCTCGTTGATGAGCTCGCGCTGCCGTTCCTGGTGGTTATCCGGGTCTGGGTCTTCGATTTCGGTGAACTCGTCGCTCTCCACCAACCACCCGCACTCACGAAGCAAACGGGGCATAGCGGTACGGTAATCCATATGTCCGACAACCCATTCAGACACATCCATGTTTTCAAGCCCAGGGATGCCCTCAATCGGCGCCAGCCCTGCGACGCGCCTGATCCCGCCGTTGGTCAGGCGGAACAGGTACCCAAGAATCCAGTCATTTCTGTTGTATCCGCTGACGAAGCGCCCTGACACCACCGAGCGAGCCCGCAGGTACTCGTCGGCGTTGACGACGATGGGGCTTCCAAACAGGTAGACATTTTGCACCAGGCCGAAGGCGCCCTTTTTGGCGAGCTCCTTCAAGCAAGAGAAGATGACGCGGCTGCCGAGGGAGTACCCGACCAGTGTCACGGGACGAGTACCCAAGTTGCGGTCAATGAGCGAATCTGCCAGAATGAGACCGGCCATGTTGGCACGGTCGAGAGACACGGTCCATGGGTTGTCGATCAGATAGGAGAGCTTGGTGAGAATGACAGGGATCTGGAGACCAGACATCAGGGCTGCCAGGAACGTGCTGGCAAGGACCTGCTGAAGACCTTGTGTGAGAGCCTACATCACCTGTGTCAGCAGAGATTCCCCCCCCTCTCCTGCTTTTGCTAAACCTACCTCTGTTGCCAGAATGTTGATGGTGTCACCCATACTGGTCAACATTTCTGGCTCCCACAACACCGAGTATATATCACCCATGACTGGGTCTACAGTACTAAACGGCAACCGTACGTCGTCGACCTTGCCCGTCATCCATCCGGAGACAGTGACGATGAGGTTCACTCTCTTGTTGTTGTTCAGTGGTCTGTACTCGAAAGTCTTGACAGCTCCGGTTCTCCGGTTAGCAGCTCTGACACCAACAATGCTTCCCGACGCCGCTGCAGTCGACGTGATGATAGCAGCACCTCCAACGCCACTAAGAAACGCGGTTGTCCCACCGACACCAATCGCCGAAAACCCCGCTGCTAGACCGGTACCGATCATAGGAGCCGCCAATCCCGCAGATAACCCAATAATCAAGCCGCCGCCAACCGTAGCAAGGCCCATCATGGCATAGCGCTTTGTCAAAGCGCGCTGCCGGCGATTTTCCATGTGCTCTGTTTCATCCCAGTTCTCCTTCTCAGCACTCTGTTGCATTTCCAGCGCATCCGTCACCTTCTTCTCGAATCTGCAAATATCGAGCCAGCTGATTTCCAAGTCCTTCGCCACCCTTTCCAGCAGCACCCTGGCCCTCGAATCGTAGATGGAGTCCGCAATCAGCACAAGGAACAGATCACACAGAACCGTCCACCTGATGTCGATATCAATCTTTTGCGCCGTCGACATCTGAGAGGGCACCTGGACAGGCCCAGCGAGCTCCGATTCGTTGTTACTCGAGTACGGCGGTGGAGGTTCTGCAGTGTCGTCCGAGTTGGTGGTGACGAGCGAAGCAGCACGGGAAGGCCTCGAGCTGGTCGACATCCATTTCTCCTTCTCCTCCGCCATTGGGTTCTTCACACGAGCGTTCGCCATCAAAACAGGCGTCAAGTCTGCTGGAATGACCCCATGGGCGCTCAACTGTTCAATCATGACCTGCTCATCCGAACTGATATCCATGTGCGAATAGAGCCGAATCATCATCTTCTGGCTCCACATTTGCATGCTCTCTGCAGCCGTGGCGACATGCTTTTTGCTCTTGGACGAGACTCCGATAGACTCCTCCACTGTCTTGACCATGGCTGAGAGCTCCAGTCTGGTAAGGCCTACATATGCGATTCTCTGACCCTCTGTCAGCAAATCCTTGGTGGCTTGCAACTGGCTGACAGCGTCACGCTGGTTTTCCTCATCCTCCGTGATACTGGTTCCAGCAGCGTTGCGGCCTTGAAATAGGTACTGTGTGTTCTCGTCCATGCTAGTCGCAGATTCGGCATCGTCGTCTACCAAGACTTTGGTATACCCTTTACCAGCTCCACCCAAATTGCCATAGCCGTATTTTTGGTCGTCATCCTCTTCGTGGTATTCCTTAGCGATGAGCCTGTTATCATCGTCGTAGATATCATACGGAGCATAGGCAGGCATGGTTTGCCACCCATCGTCGTCACCTTGTACCTTTTCAGGCTGCTTGGCAGTGAGCTGCTGATGCGAGTACTCTGAGGCTTCAGCGAGCATGTTTGCGACGCTCGACTTGTTCCTCTGGTGGCCTTGTGGATTCTTGGTCTCCTGGACAGCCTGATCCACTGTCTCGTTCTTCGTTCTCTCTGAATCTTCTTCTCCACCCTTGATAGCGGCAGGCTCGGAATCGAGTCCGGTGGAGGTTTGTGCTGGTGCTCCGGTTGGGGTCGCTTTGCTGCTCTGGTCCAACTCCTTTGAGAATGTGACCGACGATGCACCAGGTTCCTTCTTCTTTTCATCCACGCCCCCCCGCTGGGAAACAGCATCCTTGAACTCATCGTCGCTGCCTGATTCTTCCCCCTTCCTAATGCCGTTCGACTTTGCTTTTGTGGACCCCGCAACAGACTGACCTGCCTTCCCTCCATTCTCTATGCGCCACAGACCGTCATCTTGCACGGTTGTCGCGCCCATCTGTGGACTCTTGGATCCATTCGCACTTGTTGCGACATCCCCGCCATCACTTCCCTCGCTCATTTCAACCGGTGGCGGGACATACTTTCTTATCGGCAATCCAAAGTCGTCGAGCTCGACAGCTGGTTTCGAAGCTGGCGGCGCATCTTTCGTGGTCGTCGTTGGGGACGGGCCGTTCTGGTCGTTACCAGCCGAGGGCCCGTCAACTCCCGGCATGGCTGGTTCAGGGGGGCGGGTTAAACGGGTACAGAATCAAATCGTGATCGACGGTGGTATTCGGAAGAGGAGTCGCAAACGCGTACGACTGCCAAAACTTGTGTACTTTTGGACACGTGAGAGGGTTGATCAGGGGTGTTGTGTGTTCTCGGTAGAACAAAGTCGTCTTTGTTTCAATCGGGAGCTGCGGGAGCGGACGGACGAGTCGAGGCAACTCAAGATGGGAGGTCAAGTTAAAGTTGCGCGCACCCTGAATTAGTGCCCGTTCATCAAACACAGGGGCTGACAGGGGCCCTCTGGTCTTTTTTTTCTCGATGACGGAACGGGGTCGCGTCACGTCAACAACCTGTCTGGGGGGCTGTTTCGTTTCTCTTCCCTCTGGGTACGCCAACCGTGAATGAGGCCCAGAAGAGGGATCTTCAATTACAGATCGAACTGCAAGGTTGGAAAGAAGTCAACAAGAGGAAATCTCATGAGCTTTTCGAAAATTTGTTGAACAGACAAATGCGAGCCCAAGACGACACACGGCAAGACGGTTGCAGCTTGGGTCTAACTTGGCATTTCCGATAAGACAGGTGCAGAATTTTGGTGGGGTTGGCTCTGTCCCACCACTGAGCGAACAGCGTCGAACGACGCTAGAACTTCGCCGGTGACGACGCCTTCACAGCGGGGCGGAGGTCGTCAGATGTCCATCCACCCCACGGCCCATTTAGCGGGTTTGCACTTGGCTGCAGCGCGCATGCAGCGTGTCAATTCCCCGTTTCCTGCCACAGGCGGCATCCAAAAGTTTGTTAAGATGAAAATGTAACAGTTGATATATCTCACGAACAAGTACGAGCACTTGACGGGACCGGGGGGGGTTTATACGTGTACTGAATCTGGCTGCATTCCAGACCTGCCAGATCCCAACGGCTCAGCAGCCGACTTCGACGAACTGCACCATCCTGTTGACCAACACTGACCCCGCATCATCCTCTTGCGTAGGCAGGCCGGTGTACATCCGGTGCTTCCGCTTCCGCAGTCCCCCATTCAACTCCGGTTGACATGTCACCCTGAGCCATATGCCATTCACACGCAAACTAGCACGTGCTCCAGATGCCAAATACAATTGTTATTATGCTAGCATCTATGCCAACAAAACCCTAGTTAATACATCAAAGTCAATACATCTTTCGCCCATGTGATGCCAGAAGTCTATGTCAGCCACGGGCCTATTGCAGGCCTATACAGCCTGGCATCGTCCTCTCAGTCCTGCATATCCGCACCCGCGATCGCAGCATCAACCGCGGCCGAGATCTCCTTATCACTAGCGCCCTTACCAGTCGTAGCCTTTTTCCTTCTTTTCCTCTTGGCCTTGTGCTCGCCCGCTACCTCCGCAGCCGGCGCTTCTGTCTCCTCTTTCCTAGGCCTTTGCTCCTTCTGCCCATCCGTAACCTTCTTTGCCTTTTTGACCGCTAATGGGTTCGGTCCCTTCTTGCCGTAGTTCTTCTTCTTCTTCTTCGGCTTGTCGTCCTCGCCCTGTGTCGAACTCTTGCCCTTTTCCTTATCATCCTCCTCATCACTCCCAGACTGATCCTCATCATCCACTCTCTTCCTCTTATGCGTCCCTCTCGTAATACCGCTCATAAACCTACACCCAGTCAGCATTTCCATCACCACGCAAAAGAACTCCAGGGTCACATACTTGGCCTTCTCCTCCCGCTCCCTAACCTTCAAACTCGCCTCCGCCATCGGCTCCAAAATCAACACACTCCTCTTGACATACATCAACGGCGTCGGCACCACAGCCCTCAGCTTCTCCCTCAGCATCTCGTCCTGCGTCGCAACCACATACCGAAACTTGTTCTCGTTCCTCCTCTTCGGGTCCACCACCGCCATAACACACTCCCTCTCCGTCAGCGGGTCCTCGTCCATCAGGTGCCCGCACCTCCTCCTCTCAAAAGTCTTTGCCCGCTCAATCGCCGCCGCCACCCCCGGCTCCTTGTTCCGCGCGTACATGGCCCGGATGCAGCACTGCGTTATCATCGGCTTGAGGCTCTTGGTCGACAGCGCCTTTTCGAACAAGGTCATCAGGTCCAGCTTCATCGTGTCGAGAACAATGTCGGACGTCATGAGGAGCTGGTAGGGCTCGCGGAAGCCGAGCATCTGGAAGGACCGCATCAGCTTCTTGTACTGCTTGGTGCGTTTGCCCATGGTGGTGAAATTGTTTGCCCGTCCGGATCCGGATTTGCTAAGTGGTGGTTTGTGTTGAAAGGTTCGTAAACTGAGTGTGATTGACGGAACAGCAGAAAAAAAGTCGCTGGATATTATGTCAGGCGTTAATGAGGTTGATGAAAAGAAAGGTTTATGAGATTGAGAAGCTTCATGAACTTTTGCTTGGCTCCCAAAAAAATTCCACAAGGCAAGAGCCCCACTTTGATACCTTGACGGCTGGTGGCCCAAGCTCCCAACATGGCTCCACTTTGGCTCTAAGATGGGACATCAACACTTTGAGGAAGTAATTGAGAATATCATAATGTTTGGCTGATTTAGATACTTCAGTGCCTGCTATTCTATAGGATACTTCAGATACTGTAACTCGAGAAAACGCCAACACCAAGCCCTCAACACCCGCCTTGCTTGCTGACCTAGCACCATATCGAATCCTACCCTAACCCACGCATGTGAAAAAAAAAACCCGAGTATCAAGCCGTATAGATATCTCCCTTCCAAAGCAGATCATGGAAAAGAAAAATCTCAAATCCCATCTCGTGAAAACCCCAATGCTTGGTTTCTTTGCCCGTTCAAGTCGTGCCATTTCCCATTACACAAACCAATCAATGCTCCACACGATCGATCCCATCTTCGTTACACCATCCCGGCCTATTCAATGACAAGGCCCCCTTGATATCGAGTGTCCAAGCCCTCAGCCCAGGATTAAAATGTTTCTTCCTTCGAATTTTGTCCATCTTCTTCAAATCACCCCTTGTTCTTCCTGCACATCGCCGCAACAACACTGATATCATCAAGCTTTCCTACACACAACCGTCAGCAACAATATCAACATCAACTCAACCCCCAAAGAACTTACCACCCCCACTAGCCAAACCCTCCTCGATGGCATGCTCCATAAACGGACTCTCCGCAAAAGGATCAAGAGCAATCACCTTCGCCGCCTCCTTCAGCTCCTCCGCCACAAACCCCATCATATCCCTCCCATCCTCCCCCTCCACAATCCCTTCCTCCCTCCCCTCCCCCCTCTCCCACCGTTCCACGCTCTCGCTAACCTTTTCCACAATCTCATGCGCCCACAGATTATCAATCACTCCGTCCGACATTGCGAGCACCACATCCCCTTCCCGTATCGGTACCTCGTCCACCACGGCACAATTCACCGGCGTGTCCGGACTGTTCGTACCAAGCTGCCTAGGGCAATCAAACCAGTGCCACTGTTCCTTAGATTTAAACACCATTTCCCTCGTTGACGGGCGCACAACCATCACTTGCGAGTCTCCTATGTTGGTGACATACACCAGTGGTTCAGGGTCGCCCGTTTCGGAATTTTTCCGAAAATGAAGCAGTGCGCCAGCCACCGTGGTCGTTCCCTGCCAGTCGTTCGGTTCCGAAGTCGCCTCAACCGTTTGCTCGTACGCGTGCTGGAGGTAGGATACAGGATCGGGGTGGTAGTCTCTCTGGCTATGACTTGCCGCGTCTTGGAATATATTCGTCGCCCAGAAATGTAAGATTAACCGGGCCCAGAGACTGGATATGTTTGTCTGTCAGATTGGACTCCAAGAAGAAAGCATGTGGGTGAGAAAAAAAGAGAAAAAAATAAAAATCTAACCCAGCATGCCCCCTCGGCCTCATACTCCAAGCGCCCACCCCATCATTCGCGCAAATAAAGTACTTGCTCGCAAAAACAGCATCATCCCCATTGGTATACCCCTGAATCAAATGCCCATTCACATACACTTTCCTCCTATCCCGACTTCGATCATGCGTGCTAAGGGGATCACTAAACGACCCCGAGGGAGGCGACAAGAACGGCGGCGGGAACGGCCTTGGTGTTCTTTTGGCGAAGAGCCCAATCCCCGTGTCGAAACAAAACGGCAGTTTCGGGAAAACCGACGGGTCCAGTCTGCCGTCATCATCCAGCGGCAGCGGAGGTGGTGGTTCTTCGGAGGAAGATGCGGAGGAGGTAGATTCGGTCGTCGTCGCAACAGTCTCGCCAGCAATTGTGTCATTATTGTCCGTCGAATACAGCAACGGAGCCGCAGTCCGGAATGTCGCCCGCTGACTCGGCGTTGGCAGCGTCTCATGTAGCAATGTCGGAAACTTCGGACGAGGGGGCCATGGTGATCGCAGGACCAGGGCCGCCGGAACCGCCGCCCTCAATCGCGCGTGTGTTGTCGGGGCTTTGAGCAATCGGGGAACTAGTCTTCTCATTCCAGCGAGAGCGGCGCGCTGTCTCAATCAGCCGTGACGCTGGCGAGCAGCGAGCAGCATTCGAGATGTAATTGCAAGCGTGCGAACGTGTTCGATCGAGGGGTGGGTTGGGTTGAATACAAAAGGTTGGAAACCGGGAGGTGTACGACAGGTGGGCAGGGATGAGGGATGGTCGAAGGTCAAATGGAGCCTTGGGCTTATCTTATCAAAGCGAACAAATGGTTTGAGGCTCGATGACATCCCAATCGTCTTGGAGATGCAGGGTCCTTGTTGTGCTGTCGCCACACAAAAGCTTTGGTAAGGTAGCTGGAAAAGTGGGGCCAGTCCGGCAGCCGGGGGCCGGACTCCACACTAAGTGGGCTCTTACACACAGAATCGGCCCGGGACTGCGATCCAACGGCCGCCCAAAGAGGCAAGAGTTGAAGATGTGTTCGTCCTTACTGGATAGCTGCTGCTCTGAATGTGGCTGACAGGCGAGTATCATAGCAATGGTGAAGAATCAGAGTGGTATCAGGCATCTAAACATTAGATGAACAGGACCATCGTTTACACAACCGATCTCAACATGTCACAGTGGTTCGACGGACTCTGGCAACAAGTTGAACAGTTGAAACAAACTTATTATATCGGACCGTGTGGTATGAACGCCGCACAGCCGTACAACTAAGTACAACTAAGAAAGACCAAACGCCAAAGCAGCAATGATAAAGCTGAATGTATGGATGAAAACCCGACCAACGCTAACCATAATGCTCGTAGCAATCTAGCCTTCCACTTTGCTCCCATCAACTGGCCATGTTCTGAAACCACAACATCCACCCTTGAATCCAAGAAAAGAAAAAAAACAACGCCGTGTGGCCCAAAAATCCAAAATTGTTGCCTGCTCTGGAAAAACTTTTTGAGTGTGTAAAAAACCAAGCTAACTCGTAGGTATGAAATGTTGGGAAGCCCTGTCGTGATCTATCCTGTCATTATCTCGATAGAAAGAATGTCATCTGCTTGCATGAACGTCGTTCAACCGTCAAACCCGTCCCCCGCCCTGTGGCTACTCGCAGCCTCAACTCGCGCCGCTATCTGACTCAAATGTCTTCACCAAATCCTTGACCTTGACCCTCTTCTAGAAAGCCTGGCCTTGAAACGTCATTCTTCCCGGCGTCCCAGATCGAGGACCGCCGGGCACCGTAGCCGCTGCAAACGGAGCCTGTGGTGGCGGCGAGTTGCTCATTCCTAACCCTATTTGCCCTTGCTGTCCCCATCCACCGCCAGACGCAAACGCTTGGTTAACCGGAGGCGCGCCACTCAGTGAGCCATGTTGAGACATTCCTTGGTGAGGCCATGACTGTGGCCCATACTGAAGGGGAAACTGGGGGCGAGGGGAGCCTTGGTATTGAGCTGCAAAATGAGCCTGTTGCTGAGCGAAAGCAGCCTGGGCAGCTCGCTGCGCCTGTTGATGCTGCTCCCGATTTCGTTGATCAATAGCATGCGCAACAGCTTGGCCACCGATCCCTTGCCTCATCTGAGCCCTTTCACGCTCGCGCGCCTCAATTGCACCGACCAGGCCAACCTTGGCCTGGGGAGCGTTCTTGTTGCCAGCGATGGCAATGAGAGGGCTGCCCGTCATCCTCGCGACGTGTTCTTGCTCGCGTGCCGACAAGTGCGACGAGACTTCGCCGCTGGACAGAGCAAGCATCCCAGCCTGGCTCACAGGGCGACCAGATGAGAGTAGGTCAGCCGAATTCGACCGCGAATGGGATGCTGGATTACTGTTTGGCCGCTTGTATGGGGATGTAGGGGTACCCGCTCGAAACTCGTTGAGAGTGTAGCCCGAGGGGTTACGCTGATGCATAGTCGCACGTTGTTGGACAAACTGTTCAGGGGAAATTGATCTATCAATGGATGTGCTGGGGCCTGCTACGACACCCGGTTGCCAGGCCACGCTTCGACGGAAGGAATCGCTCGATTCTTGACGCCGATGGCAATACGCAGGACCAGGGCCAGGAGATTTTCTACCAGAGGGTGTGGTTGCATGACGTGGGGATTCCATTCCAGATCCAGAATCAGCTCCGTGTGAAGAGCCTGGTGCCGACAACACCTTCCCAGGTGGAAGTGCTCCATAGTTCAAAGTCCGCCCAAAATCGATATCTGGAATTTTGTACCCTTCTCCAGCCTTGACACCAGAGACAGGCGCATCCTCACCCGTAGACTTGAGCACGCCGATCCGCGGCCATTCCGTCGATCTCACTGGCAGTTCTATCGAACCCCGGTGCGTGCTAGCGTAATCAGGGCTTACTGTGGAAGCGCCATCATCGAAATGACTTTCTGACCTGTTTGGAAGGGGCGGGGAAAAGGAGATGGGAGAGACTGGTTCCTGGTTCTTGTGCTGTAGGCTGGTGGTTCTAGCAGGCAGAGGTTTGCGATGAATCGGGGACCTTTCTGGAAAATTGAACGCCATATCAGCCCTGGAAGGCGGTGGGGTCTGCCGGCCGCTAGGAGGGCCCGAAGACTGTGTTGTTTGATTTCCATGTGACTTTTGACTCATTGCAGGGCGCATGCCGGAGTCAGTGGGAGAGGGGCCGGTTGATGGACCAGAGTTCATGTGTCGCGTGGTGTTGCTATCGGGACCTAGGACGGAATGTTTTAGGGGAGAATCTGACTGGTTTTGTAACGAATCCAGGCGCGGTGGAAGGGACCCAGGAGAGCCTTGGTAGGTAGTGGGAGCTGTCAAAACTTCACGAGATCCATTGTAATTAGCATCTGATTCCATGATAACGGCGCTGGTGGTTTTTGTCTGTACCGGTTGACCTCGTGGGCCGTTGTATCCAGATTGCGGGCTCATCGCGTAGTCGCCGCGCAGCTGCTCATCCGGGTATCCTCCAGGTCCCAAGCCTCCTGCGTTGGCCAGCTGGGAAAGCGTAGTGTCCGATAACCTGTTGTGTTCCCGACGCAACTCAGGTGAAGGTTGGGGCTTGGGATAAGGCCGAGATTCTGCACCATGAGCAAATGCTGGAGGGGGAGCGACCGGCTCGGGGGTCATCATCCGCTGCATTTCGTTCAGGTTGTAGCCAGCCATGCCTCTAGGATATTCATCCTCGGAGCTGACCCTCTCCGGGGTGGGCGCCAAATCGCTTGCAAATGTCCTGGCTCGGTCAGCGGGGCGCATTGCCGAAGGGCCGACTGCATGATGATCCATATCATAAGGGTAAGGTGAGTGGCTCTCGAGCTGGGTATCCGAGATGTTGCGCGTGTGCTTGCCGTGACCGGCCATAGCGTATGGTGCCCTCTCCCTGTTAGCATCCGGAGGTGCAGAGTCTGTTCGCGAACCCGGCCGAGTCACAGACATGGACCTTGATGACCGCCCAGAACTTCCATCATCCGATGCAAAACCTACTCTCGGCTTCGACTGTCCGCCCTGGCTTAGCCGCTTGCTACTTTGGCTTGCGGTATCTCCAGCCGCCTCCATATCCAACATGCGAGTCCCCGTCAGCTCTTTCAACTTCTTGCGCCACTCCCTCTCCGACCAAGAGGAGCTTCCGTCGGTGGTGATGAGCCCACTGACATCGAGCAACTCGAGATATCCATATTTCTTGTGCTTTGGCATCGCAAACATGAGAGAGCGCGAGTCTCTAGGGCTTGCACACAACCGACCCGGACGACCGTACAGACCAAACGTGTCCCAGGTTGGGAAGAGGAAGCGCAGCAACATCTCAAAACCAGGGACCATCGGATGCGACTCGGGCATGATGAAGACGAAGCCCTCGGTTGACGATGGTGGTTCGGAGTGGATGTGGATATCACCCTCAATTTTCAGCAGCGTCGAGCCGTCGATCAGCGCCTTGGCCTGTGGGTAAATAGCGTAGGCTGCATAGGCATCGGTGATGGTCGCTATTGGCTTTTGGTGCTTCTTCTTCTTCTCGGCCTCCTTCTTGGTGTCGAAGAACCTGATCTCACCCTTTAAGATGGGTGCATGTGATCGGTCATAGGCAGAACGCTTCTTGTGCTCCTTTTGTGCCTTCTGATACTCCTTCTCGCTGGGTGGTTCTATCACACACCAACAACGTCTCCAGGGGACACCGGCACCGAACCTTACACGGACGTATTCCTGAACGGGAACCCTGGCGCGTTCCATGATGATGTTGATGCTGTTGAGGGTCTTGCCCTTGCCGGCCACCACGGCGCCCGTGTATGCCTCTTGAAGTGTCGAATGCTCATACATGGCCAACCGGATGCCGGAAGTCCATTGGATCAAAGAATGGTGCGAGTTAAAGTGAAGCAAATAGCGATTCCGGCCCGCGGTGCTAATGCTGAGGATATTTTGTAATGGCTGCTCATCGGCGGACCTTGTTGGAAGCGATTCGATCTGTGACCTCATGTTAGCAACAACTCACTCAACGGAGCGAAGCAAGGGTCCACTTACCATCTTGATCGAAGCATCGGTCAAGTTGATGAACTTGGGCAGCACCTCCCCGTCGTCACCAGCGGCATCCAACTCGGCGGCATCCCACAACGACAACACAGTGCCGACAAGCTGAGCGAAGCACTCGGTCCATGTTCGATCGGGATTAGGTTTTCCTTCTATATCGCAACAGCTGGTTAGTCGCTAACACCATATGCCAAGCGAAGACTTTCGCTGCGGTGGTTCTTACTAATGTCTTGGTCGTCAAGCTTGAGAAAGTAGCCCTCCTGATACAGCTTGTTGGAGTGACTGTTTAGCAGGCTAAAAATGGGCAGAAACTCTGCTGGGGTCTGACTAGACAATTCCATGATGAGCGGACGGTATGTTTGCGAGAGGGAGCGAGGTCTCTCGCGTCGGTTCGCTTTAGGTCGAGGGCTTGGTGGAGGAGACGGTGGCAGCCGTTTTACCACTGGAGCATGTTCGTCTTCAGGAGACGAGATGGGTGTTGTTTCGGCAGTCGAGTCTGGCGGCAGTTCGCTCTCGGAGGACTCTTGCAGCGTCGGCGAGCCTTGCAGTGTCGGCGAGGTCTGGAAGGGTGGCGACGAGGAAGGTGAGGTGACGGAGGTGTCGAGCCTAGAATCCGGTTTTGACGGGATCGGGGACGACTGGCAGGAGGATTCGATGCTCTTGGGTGGTGATGCAGGTGCGGGTGTAGGGGTCCCGGAATCCCTGCGAGGTGTGAACTGGGCTATAAACGAGCGCACTAGAAGCACGACAAAACCCCGGGTGTCAGTCAGTAGATTGCAAATTGGGCGAGATTACACAGCTCCTCCAGTGGGCTGCTCTTGTTATTATTGTTATTATTGTGCCGGGGACGGGGAGTGCCAGGGGGCCGACATCGTTGCAGCAGTCCAGCTAAGCATTTGAGAGCAATGATTTGCCTGCCTCAGTGAGGCGAAGCATGCCAGCCAGCGACCGGAGGGGGGGTACGATGGGGTGCCACGAGTCCCCAAGACATGCGCCAATCCCAGCGGACAACTAGAATTCCATCTAGGTCCCCGGCACACAGCTTCCACCACACCAAGTTTCTGGGAGTAAGGAAAATTGTTATGTCACATACCTCGTCCCTGGCGGGCCATGATGGATGTCGAACGGATGTTTGTGCCGCGGAAGCTCCGGCACCGAACGAAGGGAAACGAAAAAAGGTGATGTCGCAGGGAAGATGCGGGTTTGGGAGGTAGCCGGGGCGGAATGAATGCAAAAGACGAAAAATGAAGTGGAGGTGAGGCAGAGGAAGCTTCTTTCTCCTGAATTAATCTTGCCGTGCTGCCTTCTCCGCGCCAAGGGGGGGGGGGGGTCCGATGGTCTGGGACTTTGAGGGCTGTTCAGTGTTCGGTCGGTTGCGGCTCCATTAGGCAATGTCGTTTCGGGATACGGAGGCTTCGGGACAGAACAAAGACGAAGCTCTTTGCTACGGATATGAGGTCTGAAGACTGGATGACGCTGGCTGGGGCCGTCCCAAGTTTTGTACGGAGCAGTGCTGGAGCCAAGTAATTTTTTTTTTTTTTTGGCAAGAAGCGCCGTTCGATCCCCCGGCGATCGCTAGGCGAATCGTTGTCTTTCCTGCATCAATCTTTGTAAGTGGAAGACTACACTAAGCTTGCGGAATCTCTCTCGATGTCCAGTTCGAACGGAGCGGCCTTGCCGGTACAGGCTTGGGTGCAAGACAGTGCCGTGGATGCCCACTTGGCGTGGCGATTCAGTGATGCTCCAAATGCCCAGTGTTCCCTGTCGAACCTCCACAGTCCGCTTGGCGACTCATTCACTCTGACAGTGTGCTATTTTCAGTCCTGACGAGACGGTGACGGTGACGGCGCCGTTCTCTGGCCTGGGCTCTGAAGATACCGCCGGCATGTTGTGGTTGTTTCCAGGCCGACCAACATTAGAGGAACTTCCCTTTCGGGCAACATGGAATGTATAGGTGGGCGGGCAACGGAGATTCAAACAAAGCAACTGCACAAAAAAACGTACCTCGATTCCGTCAAAGTACAAGTGACAGCTGGCAGCTCAAAGCTAAATTCGACAGGAGAACCAAAATGAAGACCTTTAGTAAAAATGATTGCAAAATCAAATCCCAAAAAAAATGCAGTTCGTAAACAACTGAGAAAAACGAGCTCAGTCAGCACTGCTGACCATACGAGAGGCACCAGATATGTCTCGTATTTGGAATTGCTACTTCCCGTCTTCCGCCCGAAAGCTCCGAGTTAAAGTACACCTGCCCATCTTACACCTCAATATCAAGACTCTCCCTGTTGTTGTCACTTACCAGGGAGATTTTCAGACTGTGGCTCTGCATGCAGTGATCAATGATCAGTGCGGCTTTCCCGGATCGTTGGACTGGGCTCTGCAGTCTCAGGATCTCTCTTGACCATCAGGAAGAAAGTCCCTTGGTCGATCCCAGGTAAGCCAGATCATCCCGCTCCGACAAGCGAGACGTGCAGCGAGTGCCACCGTGTCATGCACCTACAAAAGCCCACACCACGACATCATCAATGCAGGATATGCAGCACACCATCACCCAGCACCGAGGCGCTATTCTTTTAGTGTCTTCTCCCGCCTGGCTATCGGCAGCAATTCTCCAGCTTTTTGCTGTCTTTTCTCTCCGGACATACTTGCTGCTTGCTCCCCAGTCCTGCATTGCATCACCGGCTCTCAGATGTCGTTGGCAGTTGACGCTGCCCAGCGAAGAAGACCCCGCGATTACTTGGCATAGAGAGCAGGGGGATCTGATTGGCCAAAAGTTTGCTTGGATGACGAAGGGGTCTGGTGAAAAACCTCTTGTCGCCAATCGATGAGCCGCCAGATCCTTTCCCGCCCAACGAACCTCCAGCCTCCGCCTCTTTGGGGTGACGACGCTCTCGATTTCAGGTAGTGTACTCCGTAGCACGTTGTCACTGCGCTGCGATGGCTCATCAGCCAACAGATTTCCCTCACCTTCACCACCTGAAACCTCTTCGGGAAATTCCACAAATTGTCATGGGAGGGACAACATGGGATTTGTTCACCAACGGTACCAAGCCCCGCCAGCATCAGCAAGCTGGAAGCGCTAGAACCGCAGGTCGGTCCCCACGTTGCCGTCCCCTGTCCGGCACCAGTTTCCGATGCGATCCCAAGAACTGGGCACTTCTGGGCGTTGCTGGGCATCGCTGATGAATATCAATGAGTTTGAATACGCGGCCATGGCGGTCAAGATGAATCCGTAATCAACTTGATTGAGCTGCGGTTGCCGCCGCCGAGAAGCTTTTCATGTTGGATTCGTGTAGCCAAGGTCTCATTGAGTGAGGCTTGGGAATAGGAAGGTGAGGCCAATACGAGCATGGGCAAGACAAATCACCGAAGCAGCGGCTGTCGGTGCTGGCGTATTCGCACCAGCGCCTGTGGGGAATCCATCCCATCCAGAATCCTGGACCTGAGACGTTATCTACACAGCGAGGCGGCATTGTCGTTGGCTGCCTATGCACGCTGTTTCTATTTGCCTGGATGCTTTCGTTTTGGATCACTACTTGTCTATATGTTGCACAAAGTGTATTGAGTGAAGAAGGGTTGCAACTGATTTTGGTTCTGATTAATGAGGTTCCTCTTCTTGTCTTGGGCCTATAATAATTGGCACCCACGAACACTCCACAACTTCATCGTGGCAGACAGGCGTTACCCTGGGAGACGACGACGGTCAATTTTCCGGGAGTTCCCAGCCACCCGAAGACCCAACCTCGTTGGCTTTGGCCTTTCAGCGACACCTTCTGCCGAAGCCGGAACAATCTCCATCGAACTTACGTCATCGTCCCCTTGCTAGATTTCAACACCAGCTATGAACTGATCACAGCCATCACCAGCTGTGTACGTCCGTTACATGGTGTAGTCTGTTGGTCTCAAGACATGCACTTCGTCTATCAATTTCCCTCGTTTCCTAGAGCCTTGAGTCTTGATCACCAGGGGCATACCGAACGCTCAATGGCATCATTCGTTCAGACGCTTGGACAAATTTGTGATACTGAAGGGTCCAGCTGACAGGTTACACCTTCATTCCCGCCCCTCCATCTGACTCCCACCTTTTCAAGGAAAGCCTCTCATGCGGGTAGGACGCGCCTAGATTAACCAGCGGGAGCAAAGGGGCCCGGGACGGGAGGCTTCGCCTTGTCGATATTTGCGGCGTCCATGGTGACGCTGTGCCACCGGTGTTACCAAGATATCGAGCACGGTAGCGTTTGGGTCCGGCAGGTGATCCCGATAGCCATTGCCTATCACTTCTGGTGTGGTTGGATGCCTCTTTAACTACTTTGACCAGGTACTTGTTGGGCGATTGCCTCACTACCTATCTTTTCAAGTGTAATTAAGACTTCTATGCGAACAGGGATTTAAGCGGTTTGAACACTCCTACGCCCCTCTGGAGTTGCAAACTCAGCATTTTGGCAGCGAGCAATCTTCGTATATTTCTGTACAGGAGACAAGCTTCACCACAGCAAGACGGTTGTTCAGTATCTTCGTATTTCCTTTAGCGTTGGCACCGCCTGAGCATAACAAATTCCCAGCTCCCAAAAATATCTGTAAAATAATATCCAGATCAATGCCAATACATTGTCTTACCGAACACTGTTAGACAAGGTCTTATCTTCAGTGAAGCTCGGGTTCCTGACATGTTGTGTATTCGAGACTCGATCGAGATTGGTCTCCTCTCAAACCCAGGCTTCAGATGACATGATGTCTCTATCAAACACAGCCATCCTCCAGCTGCCCCTCCATTGTCATCTCTTAATGGTTCTATCAGAAGAAGCATTTACACACGCATTTTACCTGCATCCCCCAAGATGACATGCCATTTCATACACCCTTGGCCTTCGCAAATCCTTCTATTTTATAAGATTTGATGGCGAACCATGAAAATAACCAGCCACCGCCTCTTGCTTCAACAATACTGCAAGGCCTCCAGACTCAATCCTCTTGCCAGGATGACTTCAACCTCACAATTGTTCGCCGCCCCGACCGCCGTTTTGCTCTCGTACTCGGGTCGACGACTCAATTACGTGCTTGACGCAACCATCCGGATCCATCTGTTTCAACAAACAGAACAACCCCTCAATCCGTTCAAACTCTGCCGATCGGAGATGTCTCACAGGGCAAAATGATTGGAAGAGGGAAGCGTCCGAGGAGGAAAAAGCAACCGGGATGGAGTTGACGGTGCCAGAGGCGTTCGGTACACCAATTGACCCCTCCAAAACCCGCCAGGCTGGGAAGGCGATGTCCCCAAACCGAACGCGCTATCGCGGTCCAAAACGCCCTGTCAACCCAGTCGGCCGGCACGCGTGCACAGGGCAGGTGCTGCCCCCCAGCCAGTGTTGTGCAACTGAACTTGTTGAATGGTGGAAAGTGAGACCCAGCTTGTGATGTTTTCTTTTTCTGTGGGTTGAACTCAGGTTCAGTTCGCTCCTCCGCCGTTGTCCTGCACATTTGTTGCTCCTTGCTCCCCTCCTCGTCGCTTTTTTCCATGCGAAGCTTCCAGGTTGACGTGAAGGTTGCCTCGCCAGGCCAATTTTTGTTGTTTTGCTTGCTGCACACGCCCAGTGCCGACTGACCACCAGTCCGCCGCGTTTGGACCCGCCTGGCTCGAGTCCTTCGTCCCCTCAACTCGGCGTGACCCGCTTCCCAACCTGCGCGCGCTCACTTTCGCCCGACGCGATCCCGTGAGGATTTGGCAATCAACTGCCACTCTCCGTCCGTGGGCGACGTGTTTCTTCGCTTCCCTGTCGAATGCGCCGGAGAAAAAAAAGGGCGTATCTCACTTTTGCTATAACCACCGCGATCGCTTTTCATTGCTCTTCATCAAAAGGCTGCCGCCACCAACGCCGCGCCGTTGTGGAGCTTCGACCTTTGAGACAACTGTAGAGCGCAAGTGGCGGGGCGTAAATATATCCATACCTTTTCTTTGCGATGGACACGTTTGGGGAGGATTCGCAGCCGACTCAAGGTTTGTTTGTTTTGATCTGCCGAGCCCCCTTTTCTCCTGCGTGTTTCTTAGTTCTAATCTGATTGACCCCTTTCTGCGCAGCGACGCAAAACGTCGTGGATCCGAGACGGCTGGGACAGCAGAACTCGGGCTTCTCAGATACAGACATCGCCGACATAATATGTCTTCTTGTTCCGCAGTCGGATGCTGCACGCCGAGAAATCAGAAGAATCAGACTCCGAACACCAGAGCACACGGTTGGGAGGGATGAGGCGCTCAACTTGGATGTGGAAGAGGATGGGGAGGATGTAATTGGGGGCCAGGGCTTTCCGGGACATGGTGTAGGGGAGTATCACATTGCACTGAGGTTTTCCACCGAGATTAAGAGTGCTGTAAATGGCTTCACCTTTGGACGAAACGAAAGTCGTTGCGACATTATTTTCGAAGACGATCCGATGCGACGGCTGAGCAACACCCACTTCCGCATCTACCTCAACGACCACGGGGTTTTGATGATGGAGGACATGTCGACAAACGGCACCGTTGTTGATGAGCAGCTCTTACGACGAAAGGGCGAGCCACCGCTCGATGTGAAGAGGACACTAAGGAGCGGTTCGAATATTAAGATTCTGATGCATGAGGAGGCAAGAGACCTCAAGTTCAGGGTCTGGATACCAATCCGGCAGGGCTACTCAAATGAAGCCTACAAGCAAAACCTACGAACATACATTTCAAATCGAGCAGCACTCACGGTAGATGTGAACGCAACCATCGTGCCCGGCCCTGGTGGGCGTGTAAGCTCATCCCCCTCCTTTTGGAAATCCAACCGTGGCCACGTGAGTAACTTGACATGTAGGTTGACATATTCAAGCCCGCGGCACCCAGAGCAGCTCCTGCGCAAAGGCAAACGGCCAACAACCCGGTAGCTGTTCGTCGGGCACAGCCAGGTCCTTCAGATCAACAAGATACCGATGATATCTTTGATGGTCTTCCAAAGGCGTGGGGTGGGTCGCAAAAGTACAACCGTGTGGGCGAGGTGGGCAGAGGCGCCTTCGCTACCGTCTACAAGGTGACCTCGAGGTTCAGCGGTGAACCTTATGCGGCCAAAGAACTCGACAAGCGGAAGTTCATGAAGAACGGCGTCTTGGACCAGAAGGTTGAGAACGAAATGCGCATCATGCAAAAAGTCAAACATGTCAGCCTCCGCCATTCTTAAGTTCTGTTTTACACAATTACTGACACCGCAACAGCCAAACATTGTAGAATACGTCGAGCATCTCGACTGGGATAACCGGCTGTTGATCATTATTATGGAATATGTCGGCAAAGGAGATCTCGGGAGGATGATCTCGGAGTATGGGCCTCTCACCGAGGACACCACAAGGATCATGGCAACCCAGCTGCTGGATGCCTTGGATTATCTTCACAAGATGAACATCACCCACCGTGATGTGAAGCCGGACAACATTCTAGTGAGCTCACATGATCCATTTGTGGTCAAGCTCACGGATTTTGGGCTTTCCAAGATGATTGATCACGACCAGACGTTTCTCAGGACCTTTTGTGGTACCCTCCTGTATTGCGCCCCTGAAGTATACTCGGAATATGCCGAATACGATAGCAGAGGCAGACGGCATCCCCGAAATCGACGTCTCCACCCACAAACTGGTCAGAGATACGATCACGCGGTTGACATTTGGTCCTTGGGAGGCGTTCTTTTCTACACAATGACGAAATCACCCCCCTTTCCGGCTCAAAGCGGAGCTAGTCACTCGGCGCTCCTTCATCAGATCATGACCAAACCCCTCAACATAGCACCCCTTCAACAAGCCCAAATCTCAGAAGAGGGTATCAAGTTCATCCAGGGTATGCTCAACCGTAAACCAGAGAACCGAGCAACGATTGAAGCGCTCCAGCAGCACCCCTGGATTCAGCCGCCTCCGCCACCGCAGGTCGATGAAGTATCCGACCAGGAGCTCAGCTTCAATGCTTCACAGCTCAGCATCCAGGATCAAGACTTGCAGATACCGTTTGAGGACCATTTGATTCCAGCCAGCGACGATGAAGATCTCCCTGATCAGGAGCCAGTTCCAACCGGCGGATACGAGTCCGAGAAGGAGAACTACACATTTGGAGCCGGTAACCAGCCACAGCCTCAACCTCAACGTCTCTTTGGAGAAGTAAATCCGTCGGCTATGGGGAGTCAAGGCGCGGTGGCGGCCCATCGTCTGAATCTGCCGGTGTCCAAAGACAGCTTTGCGTCAAGCGCATCGACGGAGATTTTAGGATCTGACAATGAAATCAAGGACAGCTTTGAGTCTGACCAACACTCCACACCGCGGCAGAAGAAGCAGTTCTCGCAAATTCCCTCTGTCGGTCTGGAGGAAGGGTCCTTCTCGCTCAGCCAGAGCAGATCCACCGAGGACCTCAACACCAAGACCTTTGATGTGGCATCACAGAGCTTGGGGGGCGCCGAGTCCATCCTGGAGAATCTTAATATGAAGTCACGCGTCGGCTCCCTCCTTGCCTCTCGTGGAAGTGAGGTGAACTCCAGCAAACGCAAGCAGGATTCATCCAGCGAAGATGAGGCTCAGCGAGGGCCTGTATCCGATGGGCGCGGTCTGAAGAGGTTTCGATCAGACCCTATAACGGTTCAAAAGCAACAGCAACAACAACAACAACAACAACAACAACAACAGCAGCAGCAGCAGCAGCAGCAGCAAGAAGTCGCCATTCGCACGCTCGATAGGAAGGACTTTGATTTGATGTCGCAAATCCCATCGATTCCTAAGCAGTCGGTGCAGATCGACATTCCAGTCCACAAGGCTACATACTGGCTGGCTAATGACAGGAGCACCTGGCATCTGACGTACCCCGAGATGACACAGCTACAGTTCGACGCCTTCAAAACGGCAGCCAAAGCCAGAGGAGAAGACTTTGCTCCAGGCAAAACCCCTCTTTGGGACCTGGCAATGAAGTACTTCCCACCCACCAATCGGGAGCGGCCAGGCAAGATCAGAAGGACCTTTGAAGATTCCGGAGACCACACGATGCCGTCTACTGCAATCGAATCCCAGGCGAGTCAGCATGTCGAGATCCCAGACACCCAGGACGCGTATACCACCATGGCTATGCACTCGGAGCGGATGAAGCCAGTGATTGCGTGTTTGAAGTCAACACCCAGTTCAGTGGTTCACTTCATTCAGGTCCTGGTAACCGAGTGCATGATCTCCTGGGGCCGTTCTGTCGACAACACTCGCTCGTACGAGCCCAAATCGGAGAGCAGAGTCCCGAAATACGCATTCAAGCTCCTCCTGTGGAAGAACAACTTTGATGCCACCATCCACAGGAACTGGCGGCCTTGGAACAAGCGCTACGAGCCTGACGAGGAGGAGTTCATGTTTTACATTTGCACCAAGGCGACCAACGGCATCTGGATCAACGGCGAGAAATTGCGCTCTCACCTGAACGAGAACAAGAAAGCCGACGGCCCTTACAAGTACTGGGCTCCCCTCTACGACGGCGACCGCGTCTCCGTCTGGCAGACCATCGACGGCAATTCCAGAACCGAGCTCACCTTTCGTTGCGTCTGGGGAGGCAGTGCGAAACCTCGTCCCGGCTACGGTCCTCAAGCTATCCCAACCATGGTCGACACGGACACTGCCCGCCAACTGGATCACCTCTGCGACAAGATTGAGCGCAAGATGCGCAGTTTGAACGAGCACGACCTCTGTATGGAGGAGGCGGAGTATGACATGAACGAACGCCACAAGCACATTGACCGGGAGAGGGAAAAGTCGAAGCAGTTTGAGAAGCTGAGGAGGCAGGCGGACAGGGGTGGGAGGAGGCCGAGCCCGATGCCGGGGATCACGTATGGGAATGCGGATTCTACGCCGGCGATGTGGACTAGTCAGTTCAGAGGGGGGGTGCCTGTTTTTAGGAGGCCGAGTCCGACTGCTTCGGATTTGTTGAGGGCTGCGAGGTATTAATTGTGGTTTTGGAGAGAAGAAAAAAACATGATACCCGGTGGAGGTGTTTTTTTTTTTTGGGGTACGATTGTTGGAAGGTTTGTTGGAACTGTTTGGTGTGAGAGAAGGGAGGGGTGGGTTTTATGCATATTATTATACAGCACACAGTCGTTACGGTATAGCTTTGTTGGAAAGGGGTGTTTAATATCTGTTATAGGGTTGGATGAATGTTTGGCCGCAAAATTCATACATATCTCGTATAGTATTGTCATATATTTTTTTGGGGAGGGGGTTGTTAGTGGATGGATGGCTTGATGGATGTGTTGTTTCTGGGTGTTTGTTTGTTGACTGGTACTGGAAATCTATATTTTTATGTTGGAAGGATATGATGACGAGCTTGGTTTGTGTGATTTGGGGAAGTGGTGATAGTGTCGAGATGGTTCGATAAGGAGGCTGGACTGGAAAGAGATGTTTCAAAACATGAAAATACAATATAGATATCAGACTAGGTGCTATCTAGATGGTTTCAGCCATGTGTTTTTTTCCTGAGGGATTTTCTTGTGCCAGGTTGTCTTGGCTTGATGGGATGAATACATTTGGCACTCTTAGGGGGTGGGGTGTGCGGTTGTTCCTTGCAATCATCCAGGCACATCTTAACATGAGACTTGCCTGTTTGCTACTTTGATTCAACCCTTTTCTTTGGCATTGTGCATTAATCATGGTCTCACACTCGCTCTCCCCCCTCTTCCTGAGGTCTTCTTTTCGGAAATACTTGCACCGGAATCTCTTTGTGTTAAACAGGGATCGATCATCAGATACAGCAAGCAAAATCACCCCAGCCCATGGAACACACATGCTGTCTTCATCATCCTTTCGGACACTGTTCTTCAAAACGGCATTCTTCCACAATCTTCTATATGCCCCAGATTTTACAAATTTCATCCTGTTCACGCGACCATGTTTGATGCCGGATTTCGGATTTCTCAGAACAATCTTAGTCAATGCTATAGAGAGAGATATCAGGGCCTGGTGTTTCATCATTCTTTTTTTGGCGTACCTACCATTACCATTGTGTCATATTGGGGTCTTCCTCCACAAGAGTGACTGAGAGGTGATATGGACTTGCACAAGACTTTGGTGTCAACACAGAAGTGCTTTATAAGACTTTTTTGATCAAGATAACAGGACTTGTGTATGACTTTCTTGATAGGATGAAGGACTTTCATAGGATCATTGAAGAAGATAACAGTGCTTGTTATGACTTTTCGAAGAAGATAGTGTGCCTCAGCGTGGTGGTTCTTGTCACAATTGGTGTGTTATATCAAACAGCCCAAATTGAAGGGGGAAAAGAGAATTGTATTTCTTTAGCTATGATAAGGTCTCAAACTTCCAATTTAAACCACCCAAAGGTGAGTCCATTACACCTTGCCACAGCAATACCTCCTTTCCTTGCGACGAGCACTGCCGAATCGCCATAGTGATTACCGTAAGTGTACCAGGTGAGCGGAGGCGTAACGAGACGTGGTGATAATCGTAGGTAAACTACTATCGATGATAAGGTGGTATAGAAATCGAAGGTGAGATGCCAAAAGCGTGTATGGTACAATGTGTGTGGTGATGACGGTGTTGAACTGTCAAATCGATGCGCAGCGAGAAAAAAAACCCTCCAAACTTCCACAATAAGCTGGCAGCCCTCGTGCAAGGACTTTTCCACAAAGACAGTAATGCTTTACATGTAATCTTTTTGCAAGAGTAGCAGCGGTCAACAAATAAATTTTTCGTCAAGGTAACAGCGCATGCAAATAACTGTTATGGGAAAATTGTAGCACTCGCGGTTGAGCTTTTCTGTCAAGATAGGACCGTTTGTAAACGAAGTTTGATTACCACAGCACCGCTTGCACAAGATATCAAAATCAAGACAGCAGCGCTTACCAGTGATATCTCTGATTAAAGCTTGGATTGGTCAAATTAAAGCTGGGATGGGTTCTTAAATATCATGGCTTGCATAATGTAGGGTTGAATTGTTCTGATTGTGTCCTGCTACTACGACACATCTGAAATCCAGGACGGAGTCCCATAGCGTCTGCATTCTGGTTCCTCCAGAGGATCAAGAATTTGACTTTGTCTCATTTTGACTGCCATCATGTTAGATTTGATCGGTTCGAGCCAATTCTAAACTCACCATCAAGCGGATGAATGGTTCTTTGAGAGGCTCTCCTGTTAACTCCCTTGTTTGACTCTTTCTAAGGACCTCTGTCCCAATCGTAGCAGATGAGGTACATGGGTTCTCATCGCAATAGTCAATACGCAGGTCAAACACCCTATAACGCAAAGCATGCATTTTTCAGTGAACTTTACATACCCAACACGATATACTGTACAGCTATACCCGCACTTCTAATAACTGTGACTGTCCCAAACCCTTCCCAGACAACTTTTAACGCCGCCCATCTTTAACAATACACCTATCGATACAACTCGCCCCTTTTTGCTGACCCTGAACGCCTTCGAACTGATATCATACACTAATTCTACACCCAAACTTTCCTTATCCCACTCGTTCCTCTTATCGTAACACCCAGCCCATCCATCCTGCATTTCCTGTCCTCTTTCCGGCTCTAGAAAGGCACAAAACGCCTTTTACTCATCATATCTTTCAATCTTCCACGCCAGATCACTATCCACCGAAACCACCCTGTCTCCATCCTTCTCAAACAACGTATCCAGCTCACTCATCCTCCTAACAACGCCACCTTCCGGCAGCTCTCTTCTCCGAGTCGGTGAGCCAAAACTGCCGAACGCCTGGCCTTCATACTGCCTCATTCTCTGGTAGGATTCGGCAAGCTTGGCGACATCTGGAATAAACATCTCTTTTTACGACTCCTCCCCTCCAGCATATTGCTGGTAATGCAGCAAGGGCTCTGACCGCTTCCGTTTAGGGGTACTGTTTACCTTGCCTTCACAGTTGCCAGGGGAACGAAAAGGGGTAGCGGAGCCACGATCACCCGGTTCAAAGGTAGGTATCTGAGTAGCGGTAGATTCGGGGGCAACAACAGGGAAAGATCTGCGGAGTGGTGATCGTGTAAAAGGGGCGTGGGGGGTTGTCGCGGGTGACAAAACTGCGGCTCGGGCGCGGATGATAGCTCGGTGTCGACGAGAACGGGGCTCCCTTACTGGTGAGCTGGAGGGGGGACTGGGGGGTTTGAACCCTAGGTCGCGATTCACCTTGGATTCTGCCCCGAGGTTAAGGGCGAAGTAGAGGCCGGAGAGTCCCCTCGTAGTGGGAGAGGTCGATGGGCAGAAGGAGGATGAAGGGGCGGAGCTCTTGGGATTGGGTCCAGGGGTTTGTTTGTTACCTAACGATATAGGGGCCGAGGGGGGGTATAATTCGTCCTTTAGGTTGACGCGGAAACGGGAGGGGTTTTGGCTTGACTGCCGCTGTCTTTTAGGAGGACTAGGCAAGATATTGTTACCTGTGACAACCTCAGGGGGGGTGCTGACTTGAGAGGAGAACTTCAAACTTCCGACGGAACCACGATTGCTTTGCGGAGGGCTGCGGTAGGCCTTTAAAGTCCGCAGACTGGCAGAAGATAGCCTCCTTGACGATGTTACGGAGGAGGAGGAGCCAAGAGTCATGGGCTCCAGGCTGGTTTTCGACAATGACCTCTCGTGTTGTTTACTTTTTGAGGAATCCGCAACCAAGGAATGTCTCTCGACCCCAGATTCGAGATTCGCGATTTGGTGTTCTGATCTCGATCGATGAAGGGCGGCAAAATACAACTTAGAAACCCCTTTGGGCTTCCTTCCAGACGTGAGGGGCAACCTCTCTCGGCCATCCATTCCTTTTTCTTGAGTTCTGGCGGGGAAGTGGCGGTTTCCGTGGCGATTGGAGTCGAGGTTATACCCCTCGACTGCATCGAAGTCCCTTTCCTTAACCCCAAGCTGTTTGGGGATCACATCGGCAAGCTTATCAAGAGACGAGGTCGAAACACCCAGAGATATAGCCCCCGCAGAGCGATCCGTGGATATCAACCCCCTTCTCTCCCCCATCCCTGCCGGCAACTCTTCCAGCTTGAAGCCTTCCTGGGCATCTTCCCGCAGACTTTCCTGCCGCTGAATCTTCCGGTCAAGACTCTCGAGAATCACACTCTCTCGACCAGTCTTCCTGGTCGTCCTCTTCGCCTCCCTCATGTCAACGCACTGTTTACAAAACAGTTGGAGAGGGGTAAGGGGTGCCCCTGACTTGACCAAAACAAGGTGCATTTTTGATCGAGCAACACCACATCCATGACACCATTCGTAGGGAAATTTCCCCTCTGCCCCCTATGTTAGCCATACATATTAGCATAACAAACATAACATGACTTTATAAAATTGCTCAGACAAAATGTTTAGCGTTTCTGAACGCTGCTGACCTCATGTTTGGATGACAAAGTAAGCGTTTTCAAACGCTTAACTTGACACTCCCAAACGCTATGGCAATATTGTTGGGATAAAATGTCAAGCGCCCCCGAGTGTTTCTGTGACTTGTTCGGATGACAAACTTGGTGTTTGGATGAAATACGATCGCCATTAAGCGCAGGTGTAGCAATATTCAGATAAGATACCAAGCATCTCAAACCGCCAAGTCAAACATCCAAATACTGTTTGGATGAAATGGTGAGTGCCTCTAAGCGCTGCTATAGGAGAGCTTGGATGAGATATGAAGCATTTTAGAACGCTAAGTTAAAAACACAAAGTGTGTTTGGACGAGATGTTGAGCGCCACTGAGCGCGGATGTGGTGGTGTTTCAATGATATATCAAGTCTAAAATGCCAAGTTCAAAAGCCGAATACTATCCGGATGGAATATCAAGCGGTCCAAAACCATAGAAGACTGTTTGGACGAGAGGTGAAACATTACTTAGATGAGAGTAGGAAATTGTTGAGATGAGAAGCAAGCGTCTCCAAATAACAAGTGAAGAAAATCTAGATGTTTTTTGGATGATATATCAGCCTCTCAGAACGCTCAAAAGCAACGTTTGAATACCATCTCAAGCGTTTAGAAACGCCAAGAAGAGAAAACCAAACATTGTTGAGATGAGATTTGAAGTGTCTTAAAACGCCAAGTTAAATAAACCCAACACTCGTCGGATGATGAGTTGAGCATATTCGAACACCACTTGATGGCTTGTTCAGATGATGGATCAAGCGCGTTCAAGTGTTGTTATAAAGGTGGTGGGATGATGGATGGGGTGTTGAGAAGTGTAACCTGTGAACAAGGACTGCTCAAAGTACTGTTTGAGTGTACTCCAATGACATATTAAGGATCGTAAAACACTGGTTGAAAATAAATCAAGGGCGTCAAAGTGCTCTCGTATGAGTGTTGGAATGACCGCGGACGAGTTTTGGGAAGGCAGATTCGAGCGAGATTAACCTTCTGTTGAGGAGTGTTCGCTGTTGAGGAGTGTTCGGAGGAAAGTTCCGTGATTGGGATGGGATCAATCGTCACTTGACTGCCCAACTGACAGCTTGGGGGCCTGTCAAAGAAGAAGAAGGGGTATGGGCATGTCTTGACGAAGACCGCTCACTCCTCTTGGGATGAACAATGACCGTGTCGTAGGGGGTATGTTTGCCAAGGGGCTCTTCGGAAGTGAAGAAAAAGAACAGGAAACAGGATAGGGAGACTTATAACATACTGGCTGTTGACGCCACAACTCGTACCTCTCACGGCACGAGACACACAAGCTGCTCCTAGCGAACTCGTCACCAGCGTGGAGACGCTGGTACGACTCCTCGTGGAGTTGCCCGCACAGGAAGCAGCTGTGTGCCCCGGCCGGAGAGGCAGTGAGAGCGGCGGAGGCGCTGGTGTACTGGTTGGCTTCCAGTCGGGCTCTGAATGAGCGAGGTAGAAAGTGGAAGTTAGTTACATATATCTATAACATCAGGACAAAAATTGAATAAAGTTTTTGCATCGAGGGATGTGTTCCAGAAACACGGGGATGTTGATTCAGTGCCTGGCACCTGGCTAGCAGATAGGGGCATCGAAGACTGAGGGTTAGTGCCTGGTAGTCTTGTATGAAGTCGAAAATGCCGACCAAAGAATTCTCAGGCCCAAACCTCGCTCTGGCCTCTGTTGAAAACCATTGTATCGAGGATCTGGTGCCGTGTCGTTGATAATGATGACGCTGCTGTTGGAATAGAGAGGTCGAAATGCCGTCGAAGACTTCAACAATGTGGCCAACTCGGAGTCGCTCATTCGAGGTCGAAGAAAGAGTGAAAACGCCAGTCAAAATATACTTGCAGGTTTGAATCCATGTCGCTAACGAGGGCGCGGGCGACGACGACGACGATGGAAACGGCTTGCAAACGCTGGGCTAGGTGACGCGGCGAAGAAAGGCGTGGCGGTCGTGGTCGAAAAAGTGAAGGTGGGAAAGCAGCAAAAAACCAACTGAGCTGCTTTAGTATTGACGAAATCGTGCGGCAGAAAGAGCAAAGCTGGGACGACGACCAGACCATTCTCCCCAAATCACCCGTTCATTGACAAGGGACTGTGAAATATCAAGATAAGACCACCCAACACTGTACAGATTTCACCAGCAACTTCCAAGAACACCCAAAATGAACATTGAATACGCATTTGCTTAACTCCCACGCGTTTTGGTATACAGTGCCCACATCAGGCATTCTTCTTTTCCCAACCCATATATCACTGTGGTAAATAGAGGAAAAGAAATTACAAAAAAATCTAACATACTCCTTGAGGAAAGCTGTTATTCCCTTAATCCACACGCAAGACCCGAGACCCCCTCTTCTTGGTGGCCTTCTTCTTCTTGAGTCCCTTCTCGAACGCTGTCGCCGAGATATGGTCACGGCCAACGTTGTCAAGGTCCTTGACCTTGTAGATTCTGATGATCCAGTTCTCGCTGGTAAAGGCCTCCTCCAGGGTGCTGAGGGAAGGACCAACCTCGGGCAGACGGGCTTGGCGCATGCGATCGACAGCCTGTCCTGGAGGGAACAGGTTGTTGAAGTTGTAGTAGGACATCTTGTACCTATGAGACTGTTAACAAGTTGTATTGTGACATGGAAAAGATGACTGAAGCTTACATCAAGCTGTTCTTCATGGTCTCGGTAGCCTCGCCGTCAACACGATACTCGCCTCTTGGGGTGAAGAAGGAGCGCTCGCTGACCTCATCAGGCCAGATACCCTCAGCGATACGAACCATCCACAAAAACTTGTTGATATCGTCACCAGAATAGCCCAGAAGACCGCCAAAGACCACGAGAACATAGTCGACCTCGTGCTGGCGCATGATGGGGTAGCTGACCTCCTCGCGCGAGCTCATGGCTTTACCGACAGTGGCAATGTGTGTGTTGTTCCACGTGTTGTTGTCGACAAGAGTTGGGCGGTCAGCCATGCCACCAATTTGGTAACCATAATCCCACCACGACATAATCTTGGCGTCCTCCTTTGTGTTTTGGCGAAGCCACTGGTAGGCCTCACGGTAATCGTCAATAATGTGCTGGCTTCCGTCAGGCATCCTGCTTGCCAGGACAACGGAGGGAGAGGAGTATGCGTTGGACGTGACCCAGGTGCAGTGCATGACGAAAATGAGGAGGTAGATGGCCATAGCGCCCACCATCAAGATCTTGGACCACAGGCCATAAATGCCAACAACGGGCTTGTTAGTGGACTTAAGACCAGACTTCGAGCCCTTCTTCTCAGCGGCCTCGGCGGCTTGCTGGTCCTCGGTAGGAGTCTTTGCGACAAGGTAGTTGTTGAGGATGGTCGAGATGGCGATGGCACCAGCAACACAGACCACAGGGGTCAATGTAAGCATCAGGCGGACCATGACACCAGCGAAGTAGCTGCCAAAAACAGCGTACACAATGATGAACACATGCTCATCAGCAAGCTCCTGGAAACAGAGGTAGACACCAACAGGGAAGACGAAAATAAGCAGGTTGAGGTCAAAGAAGAAAGCTGGCCAGGCGGTGGGCTGATGCTCAGAGACGGAGGCAATGATGGGAATGTGGATCTTAGCATATCCGGTATCCCAAAGTGAGTAGAAACGTCCGCTCCACGGGGCGATAATACCGGCGCTGGTGGCAATCACCAGAGCCGCAAGAGACAGAACGAAGATACCGCCAGCAAAGATCCAGAGGAATGTCTGGAACTGACGGCTGGGAATGGCTGACCGGACATAGTCCAAAAAAGCGAGGAGCTGGAGGAAGCCGAAAATACCAAGGGCAGGCATGTGCTCGCTGGTCTTGACAGGCAAGAAACCAACAAAGGGAATCTGCATGCTGGCCAGTGTGCCCAGGGCATACCAGGTAGTGTACGAAACGTATAGCCTGGTGCTGTAGCGGCCCATGAGGATAAGGACGAAGGCGTGAAGGGGAAGAAGGCAGGTAATGAAAGCATAACCACCCCAGGAGGCGACCATGTAGCCGTAAAACAGGGCGCAGAAAGCACCCCACAGCATGGAACCCTGCTTCAAGGCCTTGATCCAGAGATAGAAGGTGAAGACGAGCAGGAAAATCGCAATGGCTTCGTTGTCGTAGCTGCCAGCAACTGATCGAGAGATGTAGCCGGGGGCGATGCCCATAAACAGAGCAGCCAGGAGGCCGGCCGAGTTGTATGTTGTCATTTCATTGGTGAGGAGATAGGCGGCAATAGCCGTAAGGCCGGAGAAAGCGGGCGCGAGAAGAACGCAGACGTTGCGAATATCGACGGGAATCGTGAAGGCGCGGAGGGCGTGCCAGATAGCACCGCTGGTTACCATGAGGCCAGGGTAGAGGGTACCACCCGTGACACGGCCCAGGGGATGCCATGTTCGGTCATCGAACCAGTCCCAGAAGTTGTAGAAGCCATTTGCGACGAGATATTTTGTGGCGCGGAAGTTGAACCAAGGGTCGACTGGAAGGGTGTTAGTATATCTTGATATATTGAGCAGAGGACGCGAGGGGCCGCAGCGCAACGCATATGGGAGACTGACATTCGTGGATAATACTTTCGAAACCTAGGAAACAAGCAGCATGTTAGCAATGCAATTGACGAACTATGGGATACACAGGACCCAGAGAAGCACAGAAACAGCCCCAGTGAAGCAGCCGCGAGCTTGCTGTCCAGCCATGATAGCTTCCTCGATGCCCAGAGAACACCTACGAATGACGGAAAACAGGCGGCTTGCGACTGAGGCGCCGGCGATGAGGGCGAGGATAATGACCCGCAGCACGCTGCGAGTACTTTTCCCCTTGCCCACATCGGCTAGCATTTCAAGTGTTTCGGCCGACATGGTGGCCTGCAGTTGGCGTTGTGCTTCCTCTCGTCGGTGGGAGTTGAGGAGAGGCTGCAACAGGTTCAAATTACCCAGAGCATCGCTGTCGAGTTGGAGAGGACAGTTTGGAGCTTTGCTGCATCATGGTCCAGGGCCAGTCTTGGCACTCGTTATTGGACCGAGCCAGGGGTACACAAGCCCCACCGTTCCCGCCGTTCTGCCATATTCTGTCAGGGCGGTCAGAGAAAGTGATGCCGCATTTGGTCTCAGCAACACTTGGCATCAACATTGAATTTCCCTGCCAGCAGCTGCCATGGATATCATATTCATTGATAATGGGGGGTAATTTGGAGAAAGCACACCGTCAACGTCGGCATGGGCTAGTATGCACTTGAACAGCCCGTTATGGCCGTTGCCTGACCCCAGGTCGACGTAGGAAACCGAATTAGAGGCATGTCACGCTCACAACGGACAAGGGCACAAGAGCACGATAAGACAAACAGTGGTGGGCGTCCAGACAGCGGGTATCATATATCTGGCAACGTCTATGGGCTTCCCTGGACAGTTTCCTTAGCCCCGGCCGAATCAATCGGTCCCTACCAAGACGCCGCCATAGATGCGCAAGCATCGACAGGCGCAACTAGCATTCCATGTGGAATCACCTCCGAGAGACCTCCAATGTGGGTGTTTAGTGCAGAGCTTTGATTCGGTAGCAGTAAAGCTACCTAGCCGCATCGAAAAATCATTGACCTCGTAAACACCCCAAAACCCTAAAAGCAGATAACCCTGGGATGATGCAGTGTGCTGAGTGAAAGACCTTTTTTTAACCGCGCCGCTGGTGCCCTAGTACAACCGTCCCATTATCCTCGAAACGCCAATTTAAGCCTGCAAACCCTGTCAGCACTCAGCTCCTCATAGATTACTGACATATCCCACGGTTCCTTCATACCTTGACGGCGAACTTCCGCTGGGGGAAGTGAGTCTGGCGCTTCTTGGTCTTCTCAAGAGTTCTGGAGGCGTCCTCGGGAGAAAGACGGCGGCGGATGGCACGAGTCTGCTTGGCGCGGAGGTCGAGGGGGAGGTACTTCTTGTTCTTGTAGAAGAGGCGGAGCTGAGCGCGTTGCTTGGCATTAATGATGGTCAGAACGCGGGCAATCGACTTGCGGAGATCGTGGCTATTCATCCATCACACATGTCAGCCCATCTTGTCCTCATTCGTCCTTTCCAACTCTCTCGGTATTTCGTTTCGGGGGTTCGTGGTGGCTCGGAAGTCGTCGGTAACGTACATCTTGGTAAGCTTGGTGCCGGAAGAAACGATCTTCTGGATGCGAAGCTGGCCCAACTCCGTCTTGAGCTCACCGAGCTGCTTGGTGAGCTCGTCCTTGTTCTTAGACCATAATTGGCCAGCCTTGACCTTGCCGGAAGACTGTCGCACGGTGATGTTAGCCAAACCGGTCGCTCAGCTTTTTTTCGTGGTGACGATGCGACCTGTTCCCAATCGAACAAGTCAAGGAGGGCTCATCAATCGGAAAGATTGATAGGTCAGCATAACGACAGCAAGGGACCGTATCTCTCTTACCATCGTGTGGGATTTTGTCGTCGAGTCGAAAGGGCGATGGGCGACGGTTCCGTTGACTGCAGCGAGTCTTAGTATCCAGGGAGCAAAGGCTTTCGTAGGTACCAAACACTCAGTCCAGCAAAATCTTGAGTGGGTGTGGATGCCAAAATCGCCAAACAGGGCGGAAAACCCTACGCCGGCAGCTGGTCTGTGCGCACTGTTCTGCCTGAGGCGCAGACCCACCCGAAAATCCGAAAGCGGCTAGCTTGGGGTTTGGTGCTTTTCGAACTTGCGCACAATCAGGTTGCCAATCGCCCATTTCAAAATCTCCAGCAGCAGTCAAGTTGACGACCGACCACGAAAACCTACTAACCTCACCACACAGCCAAAGTCCAAAATGTCGGCTCCCACGACGAAGACCTTTGGCAAGTCCACTCGGTCGGTGCCTGCGCCGGCTGAGAAGGCCCAGAAATGGTACCCTGCTGAGGATGAGGCCAAGCCGCGTCAGGTACGTTGATATCTCGATGCATTCATGTTGCGAGCGATGGATCGGCCCGGAGACTGTTTTCGATTGCGATTGTGGCGGGTGGGAAGCCAATTCGACATGTTGGCGGGGGGAGGCACGGCAAATCTACCTTCATGGCCCGAACGAAATTTACGACACCGCGAAAATGGAGACAGACAAGATCGGGATATCGTCAAGTGGCGCATCTACGTCGAAATGGGTCATATATCGCACGGAAACGAGGCACAGCACTGGGAAAACACTGGGAACGGCTGTCTTGGGAGAAACAAATGTTTTGGATATGGCATCGTGATTCTAACATGGCTTCTATAATCAGGTCCGCAAGACCATCCGCCCCTGGACTCCCCGCCAGACTCTCGTCCCCGGTACCGTCCTGATCCTCCTCGCTGGTCGCTTCCGTGGCAAGCGCGTCGTCCTGCTCAAGACCCTCGACCAGGGTGTTCTGCTCGTTACCGGCCCCTTCAAGATCAACGGTGTTCCCCTTCGCCGCGTCAACTCCAGATATGTCATCGCCACATCATACAAGGTTGACCTTACCGGTCTCGATGAGGCCAAGATTGAGGAGGTTGCCAAGCCCAAGTACTTCACCGCCGACAAGGCTCAGCAGAAGGCTGGCGAGGAGGCTTTCTTCAAGCAGGGAGAGAAGCCCCAGGTACGAATTTCCGAGATACCGGACGTGTGTGAGAGTGTTGGAGCTGACATACGTGAAACTACAGAAGAAGGAGGTTACCAGCAGTCGGGCGGCTGACCAGAAGGCCATCGACAAGGCCTTGATCGCCAACATCAAGAAGGTTGACCTTCTTGCCAGCTACCTCGCCTCCTCTTTCAGCCTTCGCAAGGGCGACAAGCCCCATGAGATGAAGTGGTAGAGGGAGCCAAGTGGGTTTTGATGGGAGGTCTTGACGGCGCGGGTTTCGGGATGGCTTAACCAATTGCATTTGGACGTTTGGCAGTTCTCGGTCCATACGGCGTCTGTAATGAAGGGTTTACAGTCATCAAGAACACAAAACCACTGGGCTTTGCAAAAAGGATCGGAGCCCTGAACAACAACTGGGTTTTAGAACACACGGGATGTCCACGGTGATCTGTACATGGAAACTAGTGATATTTGCACTGGGAATGGCAGATACCAGCCCAGCCAACCCGATGACGAACGACAGACAAACAAAACAAATACCCCACGAGGCAGAAGACTAGCATTTGTGGCGTCACATGAAAGTTATCTGCGTGTTGTATGTTAGTTGTGCATTTGGCAGAGTGCTCTCAGACAATCCGTTCCTCTACCTATCACATTAATGTTTCTCTCCACGGTCTGCGTTTTTGTGAACAACCTCCTTATTCACTTGTTTCTCGGCAATATCAAGATTGGCAGTCGTTGTTTGCGGAGGACCTTTGACTGTATAAGTGCACCTTGATGACTCGATGTTGAATCTAGGAGGATCCGGGTTAGGGTTGAGGAGTGACATCAGCCGACCAGCACTTGAAATGCAACCGAAGCCACGCCCCATTAAGGTACCTACACTACGCATACCTCGACCTGGCCTTCCAAAGAGGTTCTAGCAGAGCTGTTGAACTTGCGCAAACCACTTTCGACCCCGTGACCAATATTTCAACAACCTGTCACCGGTTCTATCTGTCTGTGTCGACTGTATCGAGAAACCATGGCGACAACAGCAGGCCAGGGCTGGACCCAATTACGGCAACAAGCCAGGGCGCTGGAAACACAGGTAAGAGAGGCGGCATGCGACAGCAGCGGATGACGAGTGGTGATGGTTAATAACCTGCCTTTTCTGTTTGCAGACAGAAACATACCTCCACACATACTCCCAATTTTCGTCACAATCCAACATCCCACCAAAGCCGACAGAAGAAGAGAGGAGTACCGAGGCGAAACTCCAGGAGCTGCTTGAGAAGGTGTGTATACCCTCGCCATTTTACCCCTGAGTGATGAGACCACCACCACTGACCTTTCTCGTCAAGCGCGACAACGTCATCTTCCAACTCACCCGCCTCCTCGACTCAGAACCAACACTATCATCCTCCTCCCTAAAACAAAACAACCTCTCCCTTCTCCGCGACAAGTTCGCCGACCACCGCCGTGACCTCTCCCGCCTCCGGTCAACCCTCCAACGAGCCCGCGATCGCGCAAACCTGCTGGGTTCAGTCCGGGAAGATATTTCTGCCTATCGTGCCGCGAACCCTGCCGCGGCGGAAGCAGACTACATGCTTGACGAGCGAGGGAGGATAGACAACTCGATTGGTGTGGCGGATGGTGTGCTCAGCCAGGCGTACGCAGTGCAGGACAGCTTTTTGGCGCAGAGGGAGACGCTGGCGAGTATTAATCGGCGGATCACGCATGCGGCGAGCCAGGTGCCGGGGATTAATACGTTGATTGGGAGGATTTCGACCAAGAAGAAGAGGGATGGGATTATCATGGGGGGGTTTATCGCTTTTTGCTTTTTGGTGTTTTGGTTCATGATGTGAATTTGTTTAAAGGGGGGGTTGGGAAGAGGAAGATGGGAGGTGGTTTCAAAATACCATGGAAGTGAGGGGTGGAGACTGTATAATTTGTCCGGATAGTTTGGGCGACAAGATGGAAAGAGGGCATGGCGCGGGATATATGGGCATTTCACTTCGACAAAGGGAGCATGGGTGTTTTATCTTGGGTAGCTGTTAAAGCGGACGGCGAACTTATCGTATGTGCATTATCAGTGCGGTACAGCAAGGGTGTATTTAATAATCCTCATGCCACAAATGGAAGAGAGATGTCTATTTTTCGTTGGGGAGCCGTGAGCATAACTTTCTGTCGTTGATGTACATTATATCGTCTATCATGTTCACTTTCAATATCCCACCATGTCCAACTCTATACACTCCCTCTCAATCCCCGGGTATCTTACACGCCTATTTCTTGTCTCCAGTAGTAGGCTTGCCAGCCGCCAGAGGCTTCAGAACATGCCCCTCAGCTACACCCCCAGTCACACCCTCAGCCTTGATCTCCTCCAGCAACCTCCTCACCCCCTTCACCAACCCCTCCCTCTCATCCCCCTCCGCACTACCACTCCCCGCCCATCGTATCCTGCACCGATGATCCATCAGATAAGTATACCCAACCTTGCTGTTCAACAGCCCCACGCTCTCCCTGATCTCATCCGTGATCCCCTTCCTCACAAGGAAATACCTGTGCCAATTCTCCTTGCCCACCTTGTTCCTCAACGACCAGGAAAACAGCTTGATCAACATCATCTTCATCCAGTCCTCCTCGACGTTGATCTGCACCAGCTGCGCCCTGCCGCCGCTCTCTTTGAGGACCTGGTGCAGGGCAGGGTTTTGCTCGGGGGAGACAAAGGTCTTGATCTGGTTCTCGGCCCACATGCCGCTGAAGACGGTGACAACGGAGGCGTGGCCGGCGAGGAGGGGGGTGGTGTCTGCTTTTTGGCGGGAGGCCAGGGTGCGGCCGAAGAGGTTGGGGAAGTAGAGGGAGAGGTCGGCTTTGAAGAGGCGGGGGGGCGCGAGGAAGGTTTTGCCTTTGTGGAAGGAGAGGTTGACCCAGTCGCGGAAGTAGGGACGAGAGACTTTGTTTTTGCTACAGAGAGGAAAAGTAGGGGGTTAGTGGAAAGGGGGGACAGGGAAGAGGGAAGTGAATAGGGGGGGGGGGACAAACAGGTACTCCCGCTTGGCGAGATGTCTTTCGTAGTCTACGAAGTCATCACGGCGCTGTTTGAAGGTTCGGTGGTCGATGCCGGTGTTTTGTCCCGCGGCGGGGGGCGTGTTCATGCCAATTGGTCTTGACAGAGGGGTAGGTGTGAAGTCTTTTACTTTCTTGCCGTAGGACCGAGGGGCGTGGGCTAAGGGGCTGTCCGGAGCCGGCTCCGTGGCGGCTACCGGGGCCGGGGCGAAGGTCTGTCTCGGTTTCGGTTTCCCGTCCGGAGCGGCGGCGCCGGGTGTGTGGTCTGTGGGAAGCCGCTGGTAGCCAGTGGTGCTAAAGGTGCGCCATTGACAAACAAGGCAGGTTGATACCCTTGCGCCTGTTCGAAGTCCTGTCCTAGCGGCTAACATGGCAGCGGTGGTGGTCATGTGTGTCTGAGATATCCAATCCGTGGGAGAGGTTTGAAGCTCAGATGCCCCGTTCCCAAGAAATTTCCACGCGACAATTCTCGGCGCCGGCCCCCACTTCCACTGCCGCTGTCAACTCAGATCAGCGCTCGAGCCCCAGTGAGCGGCCCTTGAAATCTGGGGTTTTGGGGGCGGTTAGGGTGCCAAGCGCTCGGTTATTCGCGGGGGCTCAGTGAACCCCTCGGTCCAACGTCATATCTACAGTGTATAAGCCGGCGCAAGCCATAGCTGAGACCGCTATGCGGGTTGTCGTTATCCCTTTGGTGCAGGAAGGAGGGACAGGTCAATTCGACTGAACTTTTGAATCTGAGAAGTCACTGCTGTCTTTGAGCGGTTGCATCTTCTGTCATTTCCCGTTTGAGATGTTTTTGAACCAGAGCTCCCGCGTGGTGCGCCAGCATTGGCGGCTCTCCAGCCGGCGACTATCGTCTCTAAGTCAACAACACCGCGCGCGAGGACCAACCCTCTGGACTCCGCTATCCCCACCGTTTGCGCCTCCCGCAAGGCTCTTCCATGCAAGCAGGAATCTCTACGCTGTGAAGCCTGTGTTGCTCGCTGATATTGGAGAGGGTGCGTGTTTCTGTCACTTTGACTCTCGAGAACGAAGTTCATCTCAACTAACTGGTGGTGGCACAATTACAGGCATTGTCGAGTGCGAAATCATCCAATGGTTCGTCGAACCCGGGGCGCGCGTCGAGGAGTTCTCTCCACTATGTGAGGTTCAAAGTGATAAGGCTTCGGTAGAAATCACCAGCCGCTTCGCCGGTGTGGTTAAGAAGTTGCACTATGAAGCGGGCGAGATGGCCAAGGTGGGCAAGCCGTTTGTCGATATCGACATTCAAGGTGATGCCAAAGAGGCAGACTTGCAGGCTCTCGCTCCTGTTGAGCCTGTGACCCCAACAGAGCCAACTACAAAGATCGAGAACCAGGTGGCGGCTCAGTTACCAAAGCAACCTCCACCAGCACCACCATCAGAGCATAAGCCTGCACCGTGGAGCAATGGGGTCTACGAGCATACCTCACCTAAGCCTCAACCAGGCGAGAAGGTGATTCTGGCAACTCCAGCAGTCAGATACCTCGCCAAAGAACTCAACGTCGACCTTCTCCAAGTCCAAAGCACGGGCAAAGAAGGCCGCATCCTAAAAGAAGACGTCTACAAGTTCGTCGAGCAAAAGAACGCACCCCCAGCTCCCACCCCAAGCCCCTTTACTCCCTCCCCCTCCACCACACCCACCAGTCAACAACAACAAGAAACTCCCATGCTCCTCACCCGAACCCAAGAAATGATGTTCAAAACCATGACCCGCTCCCTCTCCATCCCCCACTTCCTCTACGCCGACGAGGTCGACTTCACCTCTCTGGTCGAGCTCCGCTCCCGCCTCAACAAAGTCCTCGCCAAACAACCCCTGTCTCTAGACTCAGCCACCCACCCGGTAGCAAAACTATCCTACCTCCCCTTCATCATCAAGGCAGTCTCCATGGCCCTATACAAATACCCCATCCTCAACTCCCGCGTCGACATCGACCCTGCCACATCCAAACCCTCCCTCGTGCTCCGGAGTCAGCACAACATCGGGATTGCAATGGACACCCCCCACGGGCTACTCGTCCCCGTCATCAAAAACGTCGGATCACTCAACATCCTCCAGATCGCAGCGGAACTCACAAGACTTCAAAGTCTGGCTACGGAGGGGAAGCTGAGCGTGGGGGATATGTCCGGGGGAACGATCACGGTGAGCAACATCGGGAACATTGGGGGCACGTACCTCAGTCCGGTGGTGGTGGAGAAGGAGGTGGCAATTCTGGGGATTGGGAGGATGAGGACCGTGCCTGCTTTTGGGGAGAATGACCGGGTGGTCAAGAAGGAGATTTGCAACTTTAGCTGGAGCGCGGATCATAGGGTTGTGGACGGGGCGACGATGGCGAGGGCGGCCGAGGTGGTGAGGGGGATTGTGGAGGGGCCGGATGTGATGGTTATGCATTTGAGGTAGAGTTACATAAGTTGGGGGGTTGTTTTTGGGCAGCAAGCGAAGAGGGATGGTACAGTACTAGAAGTTTCAAGAAAAGTTGGAAGTTATTTGGGGGAGGGGGGGGAGGTGGTTGGTTATGTCATAACTCGGTATGTCTTTGTTGGAGTTGCGTCCCGGTTGAGCCGGCCGTCTTACCCGCACAGGGGGATTTTGGGCAGGTTTTATTGACTACCGAGTTTGATTGGGACAGTCAAGGAAAGGCAAGGCAAGCAATTGCCGTGCTTCGTCAAAGTCGGTGACTCTTTTTGGGTGGTGGAGAGGTTGAGTGGAGGGGGGGGAGACGACTAGAGTGTTACAAGGCATTTTTAGATAAGAGGTTTCGAAAATACATACAAAAAGTACATATATTTTTATCTTGTGAGTATGGAGAGCAACGTTGGTGGGATGCCTGAGGGAACAGCCGAAGAAAAGAAGAAAAAAAGAAAAGTGATCCCGTCTCCCGATCCCGCGATTACACGGCGAGGCGGGGGTAGGTAGGATATCGGTTTTATTGCATTAAATACATGACCGTCAGCCTACTTACCTTACCTGTCTTATGTAGTGTGTCGGATCGTGACTTGGTTTGTTCGCTTCCATTGTCTCTCTCTCTCACTGACTTTTCAAACCTGGAGGGATGCATGAACGGGCATTAGATGAAGAATGTACCTAGGTAGGTGTGTGCATGGGCTATCCGGGTTTACCTATTGGTCTTTGGGTGTATGAGAAGGGGGGAGGGTGTGTGTGTGTGTGTGTGTTGCCATACCGGTGTGATAACCCCACGACGGGACGGCATATACAGAGAGGAAGTTGAGCACCTAGCTATCGCTATCGATACCCCTTTGATGATGATGATGGTAGTAGTGGTAGTTGAGCAAGTTCTTCTATCGGTTGTTCTATCCAACGATCCATGCATTTGATAGAACGGGCCGAGTTGAGACTGGGTTCCAATCTGGGAGACATATTGGAAAAGCGGGCTTCTGTGCTTTGGGCTCATGCTGCCAGAGTAGGTGTGCTATAGAAGTTTTGACAGAAGGGTGCTTGGAATTATGCGGCATGATCAGATATTGCTTGGTTGATCTGGTTGGTGAAGAAGGCATTGGCCTACCTATCTACCTATTTGGTTGTCAGTAGGTCGACTGCACCAGGCCGATATGTTTCGTGCCGTTTCGCAGCTGAGCACCGCATTGGCACAGCTAGGCCAAGCTGCGGGCAGTTGCGTAGACCAGAGGTTCTAGTCTTGTGGTGGTCATCGCGGGATTGGGGGCAAAGCCATAATCTGTATAGTAACGATGAACAAACTCCGTTTCAGCGCAGTAAGAAGAACCTGCGGGTACCTCCAAGTACAGATGCTATACGACCTTGTATCGCTTTCCAAAAACAAACACCTTAATAAGGCTTCTGGTTTCCCCCTTTCATTCGTCGTATTGCGTGCTTTACCCCAAAACGAAGGCTTTTTTTCCTGGTTGTTCGCCACGAGACCGATATAACTCCGTGGAACGGCATTTGGTTTGGTTGGCCACCCCCCCCCCCACCCTCCTCTATGCATAACTTGATATTGTTTTTCATTCTTGTTGACCATCCCTTCGACCGCCAAGCCGTTTTCTTCTGGGCAGAAGGATCTCGTCGAAAAAAGCGAGGCGGTCGGTGATGGTCTGCGGGTGAATCGGCCATTTCTCGTGACCAGCCTCATCCAGCGACCCGTTTCTGGGATTTTGCCAAGTGCTTGGTTTGCATTATTTGGGCGTTGTTGGGTGCGCGCCAAGCTGGTAGAGTAAGACCGGAAAGTAATAGTTATTGAGTAGGTGCGTGTTGTGAGATGTGACTCGTAATCTTTACTTCGGAGCGTCTTTGTATGGAGATTACCATACACTGAGTGAGGTTGTGTCTGCCGGGCGGTACGCCATACACAGCACACAACAAATGCGGGATTGTCACGCCGGGAAACATTCGGCAGGTGTACCTTGATGTGCAGGTTGAAGAACGGGACAGCAAGTTGGTGTTGCTGCCTTGTCTGGGGATGTCGTTCGGTCATCTCGGGAATGCATGTCGAGTGGTTGCGGCAATATTGTAAGTGAGGTCAGCAACGGCAGTAGTATCAAGTGATATCCTCCCTCGGCCCAACATACTGCTATTGAATACAACGGAAGTAGGGGGCTGCGGACATAGCAACCGTTGCCTAGGCATGGCTAGAGCTCAGGGGGAATGTTTACTTTGTCTCAACTCACCCCCTCCTTCCCAGCAACTTGGTAAAGGCGTTCCTGTTCCTGCGTCGACTTGGTTTGCGTTGTCAACTCCATGCTAGATAGGCGAGCAGATGCTGCAGAGGAACCCGACAGGGCGGGGCCTGGCATCATTCGGAGATCGACGGAGAGAAGGGCGGGGATACCAGACCAATCACTCATAAGAAAGAACACAGTTTCTCATTTGTTTCCTCAATCATCTTGTGTATGCTGGGTAGCACCAAAGAACATCAAATTCATGTTCGCTTGCTAAAAGAGTAACCTCAGGTAGGTCCAATACCTTACCAAACCCCGTCGCCATCCTTCCACCCATCAACCAAATTACCTATACTATGTATGTTAAATTCCCAGAGATTTTTTAAACGCCCACGACTAAAGACATGGACTCAGCCATGCTTCGTCAAATGCAAAGTAATGGATTGATCCAAACAAGTCAGTGCTGGTCCATCTTCCCAAGTACCCCCTTCTGTTGCTCCGGCTTCCCAAGAACGATTGCGCCGCAAGATAAAAATCGACAAAAAAAAGCAATCTGTTTCGCCACCACAATTCATGTGTCAGAGAAAGACGATTGTCGTTCAAGACAAAACTCCTTTCCCAATGTGACGGTGGGGCTGACTGACAAAACCCAACCCTTTCCCATCCACCCCCCGGGCGGTGACTCTTAGCGCCATGCAGCTACGGCTTTGCTTGTCCCACCCATCATTTCGGCATGCACGTCACTTTCTCTGGGCTTCTGCCGCGACGGTCTCCATCGTGTCCAGGACTCGGTCTAGAGCCTCAGCCATGACAGCTTCGGCTGGGCGACTGACGTCAATGCTAATAACATCGACCTCATCCGTGGTTGGCCTTTCCAAGACTTCGAATTGGCTGTGGACCATGTTGGCTCCCATGTAATGGTTCTTGCGAGCCATCACCCTTTGCAAGAGGAGCTCCTCGGACGCATCCAGATAGATGAAGTGGAGATGGAGGTTGGGCGAGAAATAGGGGGCGACACGGATGACATCGCGGTACTTGCGCTTCAAAGCAGAGCAAGTCAACACCACGCCTCTGTTTCCACGTTCCAGCTCCTTGAGGGAAGCCTCCCGGAGAGCCGTCAACCAGTCCCACCGATCAGCATCCGTCAAGGGAATGCCAGCGCTCATCTTGTCGATGTTGGCTTGTGGGTGGAACTAGTAATCATGATTAGCCCGATGCTATGGGTCATGGGACTTGGGACTTGGGACAAAGAACATACCTCATCACCCTCGATATATGGCATATGAAGAACAGTGGCCAGGTACTTGGCAACAGTGCTCTTTCCACAGCCGGCGGGGCCAGTAACGAGCCAGATGTGGCGCTGCTCATTTTTGGATAGTGACGAAGAGACATTGCCGTTGGTACGCACACCATTCGACAAAGATGATGTTGGGAGTCTCATGGTGCTTGGTGATGGGGGGATGTTTTGGTGGCCGTTGGAAATAGCTGGTGACCCCGGGGTTTGTCCCTTCAAGGAGATGGCTGAGTCGTACGAAAGCATGTTGGGTTCTGGTACTGGTGGTGGTCTCGAAGATGGTGGTGGTATCCTCCGTCTTTGAAGAAAGCGTGGGTCCGGCTTGACGGCGAGAGTTAAAACCGGCGATGACGTTTGTAAGTGGGCGGTGGTGGTGATGAATGACCGGAAGTGGGCACGCGCTACCTAACGTGACAATTGGATGACGACGACAAAGAAATCACAACAGACTGCAGAATACTACGGCCCATTGAGAGAGGAAACGATCACGAAGAGGAGCTTGGGGAAAGGGACATTCAAACACAACAAGGTGTGGTTGGGATAGCAGGCAAAAAGGGAGTCAGCCGATGGCGGCCGGCCGGCCATTTATATAGCTGAATCTTGTAGCAGGTCATACCTGGAAGTGATGACCTAAAAGTTTCCTCTTCAGCAGGGCCAGGCGGCCAGGCTGGGACCCCAGAGCCAAAAAAAAAAAAAGGTACCACTGGTACTTCCAAGCTTGGGGGGCTTCAGCGGAACCCACTGAGCGATCTGCTGGGAACGCGCGGGAACCCCATGGATCCTAGCCTCGAGGGGGCAACATGGAACCTCGAGAACGGGTGGGTGACCTGCTGGTACTGCGCCCATGCGCCGTACCCAGGTACTCGCAGTGGGACTTGGCGGGCCAGAATCTCACAAGATACTAGACCCCATTGGTCCAGGAGCACTCGACAGCCAAAGGTGTCCCAGGACCATGACAGGTCGAATCCACCGCAGACAGGGAGGGCGTGTGCGGTGAACTCGTAGCCCAAGGTACGCTTCAAGTATCCACGCGTGATTCCCATGTACCTTGTCTGGAAAGTCGGGGGAAGCTTTTCCTGGAGAAAAGCGTGGGAAGCTTTTCCTGGAGAAAAGCGTGGGATGGGTTGGGAAGCCGTGTGGGGAGAAGTGTCGAGGAAGAGAAGGTGGCTGACTCGACAAGGGGGAAGCAACTTTCTTCCACCTCGACAATGACGCCCGAAAGGGAAGCTCGCTGGGAGCAGCATCGCATCGCCAATCATGAAACAAAAAGAGAACCGTTGTAAAAACTCTGGTTTTGACACTTTGGACGGGAGAAAGACACGCGAAGGTTCGAGACGTGGAATGAGTGGCTAAGAGTCACAGGAAAGTTTATTGAGGTAAGGTACCTTGCGGGTTGTACCTTCTCGTGGTGTCCTGAAGCTCGGAACATCTTACAGCCTCGGTGTAAGGAAGGAGCGAGCCCACAAAAGGTACAGCCTGCCCGGGCTGGGAAAGAGGATGGCAACGATGCAGCCCAGTGCTCGATCGAAATTGGCCCATTAATTGAATAACCTTGAGAGCGGTGAGTAGCCAGGCATGAGGTGCTTGAGGTGCGTGATGCAGGACGGGAAGCAATTCACGAGAGAACCCATCTTCCGTAAGACACTTCAGGTACGGGCATTCCATCCACAACCTGGATTCCCAGCAGTGGGCGCTAGGTAGGTACCTGATGGCCGTGGGGTTGAGGTGTGGCAGTGGGAGAGCGGAAATGAGGGTGAATACCCACTGGCATCTGCCGGTACCATTGCCATCTCGGGGTCTGCAGAGCACCGGCGCAACCCATAAAAATCTCCGCTCAAGAATTTTCACTAGCCCACACACCTCCCAGCCTGATGCGGACCGTCGTGCTAGCTGGCTAACTTGTAATTGGGAACGGCTAGTCGATGACAATTAACATTGACATGGAGCAAAGACATAGGACCGGAACGCAAACCAAACTGCTGAAAACAGTGCTCTCAAGACATAATCTTCGTCCCAGGACAGCCTGCATCTGGACAAGACTGCTCTCCCACATTGTATAATACACTCACTCTCTCGCGTAATTGGCGGGGCACCATTTTGATCTTTCGGTACGTTTTCGTTGATGGTGAGGTGAGGCACAAAAAGACATTTCTGCTCAACTAATAGCAGCTCCAGTAGAAGCGTGGGGGTCTGTCCCGGCCCCGCCACAGAATGGGGTTGAGGTTCGCCGAGAGACGCCGCCGATGGCAGGGGAGGGGTGTGTGGAGCTGCCCAACTACTGGATGGGAGCCCCTGGGGATGATCTTGGGATGAGATGCCATTTCTGCTTCCATTCTCCTGTCCAGCAGATCCAGATCCCACAGAACAAAACATGGCACGGCAAAACACATCATCGATACCCCTTCTACAAGGACTAACACAAGAGAAAGAGTTGGCCTTCCGTTATGGCTGCTGGCTGGTTCAAAGCCCTGTCTCTGCGGGCCGGTCGTCTGGGAGTGTCACAACCGATCCGTGATTGACCCCAAACACCGCCCAGCCGCTTGCGACCAAAGCTCCCCATCTCGTGTGCGGTTCCCAAAAGGTCTGGACGGTGTCTGGACTGAAAGCTACGATGCTGCTAAAATGGCTCGCACGCAAGGCACCGCAAAGCAAGCCATGGAACTGTACCTGAACCAGGACCACACCTCCCTAGCTTACATCATTCTCATCTCTATGGGCCAATCACCAGCTAAATACGGCAGAGGTATTTCTTTCATTTTCCTGGTTGAATACTATGCAGAGTTCCATCGCTTACCACGACAGCAGGGCCATGTATGCGGCAAAGAGCCATTCGTGAGTAAAAGAAACGTCCGTCTCCGAACTGTGCTTTGCCTGCCCCTTCACCTCTTGGACGGAACCCAACGCAACCCCGGGCGCCACACAGCGGTAGAACCCCCTCGTTGGCCTCGTGACGTGCCTTGTTTTGCACGCCCCGGTCTGTCTGCCCCCTCACCGATTGTTTCGATACCCACTCCCCAGACTCCGATAAATTGGACGTGGTGGAGCTGCCTGTTGTTGAGGCACCCCGCTCGGCTCAGCTTCCGGGCTCCTCGAGAGGGGCTACTGACGCTTAGATTCTTGGGTCGAATGTTCCTTACCTGATCGTGGGTTTCTCCGACTTCGCCATGAAGCTTCGCTGTCCTCGAAAGACCGGTAGAAAATCATCTTCAAGACGTCGTTGCATCACTGGCGTGAAGCATGCTACTTTTACCCATGCGGAGTGAAACGAGTGAATGCTGCACACACCCCGCATAGCCTGAGCCTTTCTCAGACTCCCCACCTCCATAGAATTCATCCTGCAGCAGCATGCACAGTCTTGCTTCCCGAGTGGGTTTCCGGAAACGCAGAAGGGGGACGGCGGGGGCCTGACTGACACCGAGTGTGCAGTACATGGCCAGCACATACATGTTCCCTGCGGGGTGCGGTCAGTCTTGGTCGACGGGATGTGATGTGGGAATAGCTTCGTTCGCCGCTACCGTCACGGCACTGACACCCCCAAGAACGGGACTCCCGCCCGGTAGCCTCAGGTACCTCGACGGCCCCAGATTATCACAGATGTTCCATTCTTCACCGCTCATCCCCTTGTTGATCAACTCATACAATCCCTACTTAGTTGAGCGGCTGCTGACCCAACCATCGTATAGCACTGCAGGCGAAGCCCCAAGCGCACTTAGACGCACATATCCTGCAAGCTGACCATTTTCTAACTCGGTGTAACCATTTCCTCTCTCAAATAAGTGGAACGTTTGACAGGCAATCTCAACAACAAAGCCCATGGCTGGAGCGAGGTTGGTCGTCAACAACAGGCAGCCTGAGGAGTCGAACTTGCAAAGTACCACAAGTTGGTGAGCACAAAGCAGACAGATCGTGGCTGCCAAGGTCGCAGAGTTGCGTGTGTTCGCCATGCTCTTCTCCGTTACGGTGTATCGTTTCTGCAGACGCAACGCTGCCCAGAACACCCACCTGCCGACAAGCATTTGCGGCCTGCCTTCGAAGACTCCGAGGCCCGGCATGCCGAGGGATGTGTCTTTTTTCCACCAACACTGACGAGGCAGATCATGCTGGTTTCTTCTGTCTTTTCGGCATAGCGCCATGCAGACACATCATGACACCAAACATACAAATTTCACGAAAAACGAGCTTCCCGCTGGTATCTAGCCCTGTCTTGGTGCTTTCCCAGCATTATTTGAGCTTCCGGAAGAAAGGTAACACCCACCTTGCTGCCAACCCGAGACTCTAGGGAAACGGGGCTCGTGAAACTACGGCTGCTATGGAGGGAAAGGTCACAAGATGAGTCCCTGAGCAAACCTGACGGACTGACTACCGATTTGTTGGTTTTGTGTTGGGAAACTACCCTCCACCAAAAGGTCATCCTACATTGCTGGCCCATGCTCTCTCTGAATCACACGTTGAAAGCTGATGAGTACAGCTTTACGAGCAGTCAACAGTCCTATTTACTGTCAGAACAAGCATTATGCAGTTTTGTTGACCTACATACAGTACCGATTATTCCGTGCAGAGCGTGCTGGAGGGACCCAGCTTCAGGGCCCAGAGTCTAAGCAGCAGTTGGACATCCAGGAGATGACGTCTCACAAACCTGATCAATGCAGGCGGCCAATGGGAGGCAGGCAGAGGAATTTGTGCTATAACTGTCCATGCCAGCGTCACCTGGGATTGAATTGCCTAAATGCATTAGTCTTGGTTGGAAGCTGTGTCGTGGGCTGTGACTGGGTTTGTGGGCCTGCTTGTCCACACCACCGTCATCATCGCAATCATCTTGGTATCAAGACGGCTCTGGCGCAATCTCGGGACCTCTGATTGTATCCTGCGATGTCGGGTTTCCATGACAGGCACAGATGTAAAGAGCTGCCCCTGTTCCGTGATAGGTGGTATCATTGATAGGAAGCTGTCAACAAGAATCATCATCCGGTAGCCCACTCTTACACTCTATCTAAATCGACGGCGTCGGGGAGTCAACCCGTATGCACGGATACCATTTCGGTTCTGTACACGCCTTGGAGATTCACACTTGGGTCACTACGCTTGCCGTCGTTCAATCGCCGACATCGCACCGCCCATGCCAGCCTCGATTGGTCCATCAAGGGTCTTATCACGGTGTGTGTGGATGGTGATGCTCTTGCTGTCCATGTAGAAGCTGAGGTACCTTGCAAGTCCAGGAAAGTACCGCCACCGTCAGTTCGTATCGTCTTCCGGCGCGTCGGACTGATGAATTCTTTCTTGTTTGTTCATCACCATCATCGGCTGCTGGCTCAATCATGGATCCGTTATGCGGTGGCACGAGCCGATGGTGGTAGACCTAAGAAGCTGCCCCACGTTGACCGCTTGATGTTGCCCTGCCCCTCATTGATTGATTTGCTAACCGGGGGTCAACGCCGAAATGGGTGCAACACGCTAGAGATGTTGATTTTGTTCAATTATTATTTCTTGAAAGGGCATTGGGTATTAATTGAGGGGCATCAGTACATGAGGCCCAATGTTCCTTGCCTCGAGCTCATTTTGAATCCACAGGCAAAGTTTCCATCTGAATGACCCCTCCTTCCCTTCCGGGAGAAAAGCTCCCGTCTCGAATCTCTACCTTCCCCTCCATGTGGTGGCTTGCAAGGCTGAGAGCTCCAGATGCCAAGAGTCAAGACCCCCGCAATGTGGCTGAATAGCAAGTGGCGCTCAGGTAAGGTCTCGGCCAGTCGCGGCTGCAACAGCTCCATAGTTGCAGGTACCGGCCGATTCGGGCAGTTTGGTAGTAGAAGGTTGTCAACTATTGGAGCTCGGAGTTTTGGGCGTTATTGTTGCCGCCTTTTCGATGCGTCTTTCCTTTCGAGCCCCTCTCCCGTCAAGAGGTTTGTTGAGGCTCACTTCTTCGGCACCAACTGCCCGGCCATCACTCGGTCATCCATCAACAGACCTCAAATCCACCAGATCTCTATTACCGCTGCAGCCGCGCCGTCTATTCAACATGAACTCCCAGGAGCTTACCCAATACTACGCCGATGCCCCGCCTGCTGTCGTCAGGCTCGAAATCGAGAAGCACTTCAACGTCTTGGATGATAAGGCAAAACGTTATGCCCACTTTATCAGCCGGTAAGGGAGCCTACTTATAACTCATTACTGGTCACATGAGTCCATCCATCCCTGAGGTTGGGCTTATACGCACCTCTGCCATTCCCGCGTGATCACACCTTATAATTCATATGTATTTGTAAACAAAGCAACACAATTGCTAACACCTGGGACAGAGCATCCCTTGCGGGTAACCGCATAGTCCTGAGGCAGGTCTCACCCGAGTCCGAGTCCATCTATGATTTTATCATTGCTCTTCACAGGGCCGCCGGTGGTGATTGGAAGGGTCATGCCAAGAAAGTTGGTGTTGACGAGGCCGGTCTTTCAGCTTTCCTCCAATATGCTGCTCAGTTCCTCGGCAACAGTGGCAACTACAAGAGCTTTGGCGACTCCAAGTTCATTCCAAGGTGTGATGAGTCCGTCTTCACTGCTCTTGCCTCTGCCGCGCCCGAGGCGGAGAAGCACTTGAAGGCTACGGATGGCGCCATCTTCTCAGCCGACAAGCCTGGCCTGCTTCACCTCGGTTTCACGGACGAGGGTCACTTGACCACGTACTACCCGGACTCTCCTAGCATCATCAAGGATGAGATTGATGCTGTGGCCAAGTGGATGCAGGTCAAGGGATTGCTCCCAGAGAATACCAGACTCCGCAAGACTGAGGATGGTGTCTTTGAGCTGCTCATTGCATCCGCTATCACCAGCCTTCCTGCCGATGGTGGCGATGCCGGGAAGGAGGCCGAGTTTGTGATCAGCGAGGGGCCTCTTGAGGGCAAGACCATCAAGCTGGTCTATGGTGACTACTCCAAGGAGATGGCTGAGATCACCAAGAACATCAAGAAGGCGGCTGAGAATGCCGAGAACGAGACCCAGGTCAAAATGCACACTGCGTATGCCAAGTCCTTTGAAGAGGGCTCTCTTTTGGCGTTCAAGGACTCTCAGAGATATTGGGTGAAGGATCAAGGGCCGATGGTCGAGTCCAACATTGGCTTCATCGAGACCTACCGGGACCCTGCCGGTATTCGTGGCGAGTGGGAGGGCTTTGCTGCCGTTGTTAACCAGGACAGAACTCGGGCCTTTGGCGAGCTCGTCAGATCCGCCCCATCACTTATCCCTCTCCTGCCATGGGGCAAGGATTTTGAGAAGGACAAGTTCTTGTCCCCAGACTTCACGTCGCTTGAGGTGTTGACGTTTTGCGGGTCCGGCATCCCGGCCGGTATCAACATACCCAATTACGACGACATCCGACAACTTGAGGGCTTCAAGAATGTGTCTCTCGGCAATGTACTCAGCGCCAAGGCCCCAGATGAGAAGATCCCCTTCATTGCGGAGAGTGATATTGAGGTGTATAAAAAGTACAGAGATGCTTCTTTCGAGGTCCAGGTCGGTCTGCACGAATTGACTGGACACGGTTGCGGCAAGCTTCTGCAGGAGACCGCCCCCGGCGTTTACAACTTCGATGTCAAGAACCCACCTGTGAGCCCAGTCACCGGCAAGCCTATCACCACATGGTATAAGCCGGGCCAGACCTGGGGTTCCGTCTTTGGTGGTCTTGCTGGTGCTTATGAGGAGTGCCGTGCTGAGCTTGTGGCTATGCATCTCAGGTTTGTTTTCTCGTCTAGATTATGTGCGGTATAGCCTCTGACATGGATACAGCTGTGAATTCTCCGCCCTCAAGATCTTCGGCTTCGGCGACGGCTCCACGGACATTGACGGCGAGGCTGGGGATGTTCTGTATGCCTCGTACCTCAGCATGGCTCGTGCTGGTTTGACATCCATAGAGTTCTGGGACCCCAAGTCTCAAAAGTGGGGGCAGCCTCACTGCCAGGCTCGTTTTGCCATTCTCAAGGTATGCTTTTGCGCTGTATAAGGCGCTGGAATTGTTGTGCTAACCGGCATGAAACAGTCTTTCCTCGAGGCTGAGGATGATTTCTGCAAGCTGGAGTACAAGAATGAGGATCTCTCTGACCTCACCATTCGCCTTGATCGCTCCAAGATTTTGACCAGTGGTAGAAAGGGTACGTTGAGTTTCAGTGTTTTTTTGGGTATCTGGTTCAAAGAACAAAAAATAACTCGTGTTTTCCTGCAGCCGTTGGTGACTTCCTTCAGAAGCTCCACATTTACAAGTCCACCGCTGATGTCGAGACCGGTTCCAAGTTCTTTGCTGAGATAAGCAACGTTGGTCTTGAATACTGGGGCACCAAGGTCCGGAATGTGGTTCTTAAGAACAAGCAGCCGAGGAAGGTCTTTGTCCAGGCCAACACTTACCTGGATGAGAAGACCGGTCAGGTCACGATCAAGCACTATGAGCCAACGCTGGAGGGTGTGATCGAGAGCTGGGCTGACAGGGAGGAGTGACTGTCGATTGCAAGAGGTGGTGGGGTTGAGGAAGGTAGAACATGGCTTCGATCTGTCCTTTAAATACCTAGTCGACAGACAAAGCAACCTGTGGCCAAAGACCGAGGTTGAATTGAATGAATCAACACAAGAATCGTCACTCAAAGTGGTTGTGTACCAAGCGAGTATAAGTATTCAAATCGCTCATATTTTGATAACCATAACAGTATTAAAATGACAAATAAAGACATGAAGACAATAAAAGCATAGCATTCTTCCCAGCTTTGCAAGTAGAAAATAACCCAGTGAACCGTTTTCCTTTTGGGGTATCAATGGTTCATGTCCCTCCTCCTCTGCTCCTTCTTGCATTCCCTTCCTTCATAAAACAAATCAGTACCCGCCACCAAAGTGCGCCAAATCCCTCACTGCCAACACCATCTAGGCCTGTCTGTCCATCACACAGCATTCCCCTCTGACCCTTTTCTACCTCCCAGATCTGATCTGAACATGACTGATCCATACTACAAAGATTCCAACCACTTTGCCTGTCAACCTAAGGGCCTCCCACGCACTGCAGTATCTATATACCCATACCCGGCGCGCATCTCCTTCTTAACTCAAACATCTCGAACTCGACCATGTGATCTCAGCTACCATGCTGTCGGCATGCCTACCCTCCCTCCCTCCAAAAAAAAAAAAGAAAAAAAAAAGAAAAAAAACAAAAAAAAAAAAAACCGGTAGTCAACCCCTCACGTCTCCTCCCCCTGACTCCCCTCCATCTCAGGAGCCTCACTAGACCTCATATCCCCCCTCTCCTCCCCCCCACTGTCCCCCCTCCCTAGATTATGCGTCTTCATATGCCTCCTCAGCTGGTCCTGCCTGTGGAAGTTCCTGTCACACCCCTCCACCAAGCAGTTAAACCTCCCTTTCACCTCGTGCGTCCGCTTGTGTTTCGACAGGTTGCTCGACTCGCTGAACCCTTTACCACAAACAGGGCAGGTGAGGGGCTTAGCGCCGCTGTGGACTCTTTGGTGCATTGCTAAGAGACAGATAAGTCAGTGATGATGGGGAAGGGAAAGAAAAAGGGGGGAAGGGGACAGACTGAGAGCAGAAGGGTAACGAAACGTTTTGCTGCATAGGTTGCAAGAAAGAGGCTTTTCGTTGCTGTGAATAAACAGGTGTTGAGTCAGGGCTTGTTTTGCCGAGAAGCCCTTTTGGCAGACGGGGCAGATGTGTGGTTTGTCTATGGGGTTTGTTAGCAATTCAACAGGGATGGGAAGGAGAGAGGGAGGGGGTTTCTTACGCCCTATATGTGTCTGCATATGTCTTTCGATTTTACTCCTCTGCGGAAAACCACTCGCACCCGGAGCACTCCGCGGGCAGTCATCCCACCCACATCTGAACCCCTGATCCCCTGGACGCTTTTGCGCATGTTTGATGTGGCAGTTGGATGCGTGTCTGAACAACGCCTCGGCGTCGTCGAAAACAAACCCGCAGATTTCAGAAGCTCCTTCTTCCCGCCAGAGACAGCGGTGTTCTTCTGTTTCCATCTTGACATTGTCGTCGTCGTCTGTTGACGTGACTATGGAGAGGCTTCGACTGTGCTTGACGTCGGTCATTGCAACATTAGTCGACGTAGGGGTTAATGGTGAGGGAGTCCCGAGTGAGGCTGTGGTGTCAGAGGTGTCCAGGGCTGGTTCTGGGGGTGACATTGTTTCCCTCGATGAAATGATGTTACGGTTCTGAAAGCCCCTCATTTGTCCAGGCCTTGTACTTGGTGGCGGCGGCATGTTCGCGAATTGGACTTTGTGATGAGAGAAGAAATGGGCCGCATAAGCTTCCGGGTCGTGGTACTGGGCTCCACACTCTTGTAACATCTGGTTGAGCTGATTCCTTTGGTTTATTTGGTTCAACTGGTTCATCTGCTGGAGGTTGAACTGGTTGAAAGCATCGGTATTGTTGAAGACGGGCATGTGACATTGGGTATAGATGGAAGGATCCCCCAGTGGACATGGTGTGGTGCAAGGCTGCAAGTTTGAATCGTCGTGAGCAATTAGCAAGTGGTTTGCAACGCTGCCCACCGCGTTCCAGGGAGGCGATAGTAAAAAGTTGTTTTGAGAGGGCTGGGCCAAACCGCAGCCTAGGTTATTTATTGCTGTTCACCAAACATGAGCCCAAGAATAACGCTTAAAGGGGGAACTATGAAAGCCTACATTGTTGTTGGAAATCAAAACTGTGCTGCGGCGAGGACAGACCAGGCGCGTGGTTGATCGAGATGAGGGCAGCAGCCCCATCACGAACCTCCTCCGGTACATGAACAACAGGCCGCGAGGGGCAGTTCTGGTCTGTACAAGCGTCCTCTTCGGTTTCACATTCTTCCCCGGTGCACTTGCCCGTCATGGTACACTCGCTGTCACAGCACCCGCTGGCGCTCATTGAGTGGCAATCCTCCTCCTCGCAGTGCGAGGCCATGGTGGAAGACATGTGGTGGTCAAAACACTGCTGGTACGGGTTCGACAGGCCAAGATCGGTATGGAACTGGTGCTGCTGGAGGGGCATGGTGCTGAGGTCCATTTGATATTGGTTGTTTTGCCATCGCGTCTGCGGCGCCAGAGAAGCTGGAGCCCCGCGATGGTTGAACTGTTGGAAGCCATTGTAGAGGCCGACGCCCATGCAGGCGTCTACGCAGAGATCGTCGTGCGACTCGTAGGCCACGCTGCCCGTGTTCATCCGCGATGGATCGGTGCCCATATGCGCCATGGTCTGGTGTGAAAGCTGGCTCTGGGCCATGGCAGAGAAATCGAGATTGCTCAGTTGTTGGTCGCCGCTGCTCTGCGAGTGCCGGTGGAAGCCATCGCCGTATCCGGGAAAGCGTTGAGGTTGCCCGAAGGAGCCGTCCATGATCCGGCGCGCTTCTGAGCGCCCAAGAATTGGGGACGAGAGACGGGGGGTGGGGGGTGGGTGGGTGAGGGCGAGGGCCAGGGCGAAGAAGAGGGTGGGTTCAGGGCAACGGCCCAATAAGCGACGAGTCGGCAGCGGGCAGCGAACGGTGGGTTGTGGACACCTAGGGACGACTACTGAGTGTGCGCCGGAGAGGGCATCTACAACGACGACGACAGTGATGGCGGGATGAAAGGCGGGCGGTTGCTTGAAGAAGCTTTGGGCAAATGGCGGCTCTGCGCTTGAGAATTGATGGGTCGGCAGGTTGTGGATCAGAAAGGCGAGCACGTCGACAATATTATTTTGCACTTTGTGAGAACCTTGACGGCCTAGCAAAAGACCCGCTGTGCGTCTCTTACTGGTCCCAGTCCCACCTGCCTCACTCGCTCTTTGACTTGTACTTGCAATTAACCAACCAATTCAAAACTCGAGTGAAACTGTTTTTCTGATATCTAGGGAACAGAATCGTTGTATAATTCAGATGCAGGCATCTTTTGACACCTCCTGAGCGTCCTCTTTCCATCTTGTTGGTGGTGTTCTTCCCTGCGGGCCAACTGCCCCCTCCAGGGCACCGGACGTGGGGTTCACAATCGATGCGGGGCTTCAAAGACTGGAAGGAAAAGGACTATCTTGATTGGCTGGACACTTCATCATTGGTTTCACTGCCATTGTTACATGCCTTTTCGAGGTGTGGACTCGGGGGGGCTCTCTATACTCAAATACATATATGTACGTAGATGTCCATGTAACGGGCTGATGTGCCTTCGATTTGTCAAGCCAACAGCATAAATTTCCATGGGCACATGCCACTGTTCGACTCCCCAGCATGTGAAATTTGCCCATGTTGATCGCAAGTCAACTGATGATGAGGATGAGACTGAGACCAATCTTGACTTTGATACGCAGCTCAGGCACCCGGCTTCCCCAGTAAACTTGACATAACCCGTATATGCACAACATCAGGCCTCTCTCCTCTCATTGGGAAGAGTACTAGACCCCAATCCCATTGTTCCTGAACGACAGGGCGTTGTCGGCATCTGCCATCAGCAAACGACCTAGCCAAGAGCCTCCTTCGGCTCGGCTTGCCGGGCGCGGGCCAAGCCATCGCCCGCCACGTCAACTGCCTACAGAGTGCGGTCTTCGCCTTGACGCTGAGATCAAACCCGCCGGTGATATCACCAATCCATACAAACCAGTTCAATTTACAAGTAAATCACTACTTTCAAAACACCATATTCCGAGTTAACCATCCCGCCCACCAAAACCACCATCACCCAACCTTATCTCCCGCCACAACCCCTCACCTCACTCACCAAAAGTATCATATCACCCACACCATGGGCAACCTCTGCGGCAAACCCTCCTCGGACGCTTTCTCCTCCCCCGGCCGCCGGCTGGACTCCGCCCCTCCCCCCGGTAAACCCTCCTCCGCCTCCGTCCCTCAGTCAGTCTCCGCCGCCAAAACCTCCAAAGCCCCCCCGAAAGTCGGTGGTCCTTCCCGGACCCTGGGCGGCGGCGGTGATCCCTCTTCATCTCAAGATGACGCGAGGAGAAAAGCTGCAGAGGCAGCAGAAGTATGCCACCCACACTCGCACCACTTGATGATAATGCTGACACCTCTCCCAGGCCCGTCTCCAGCAATCCAAAAAGGGCGGCAAGCTACAGGCCCAACTGGATAAAGACAAGGCCAAGACCAGAGTCGATACCCTCAAGGACGCGAGTGAAATTGAGAGGCGGCATCGGGATGCGGACAGCAATGCTGAGATTTTGCGGAATTCCTAGATTCCCTTCTTGTTTCATGAGGTCGGGTGGTTAAGGTGGCGTTTTGGGTGTTGTGAGATGCCATTGTTTTGCATACGTTTTGTTTTTGTTTTCTCATCTCACTGGAGCATCATTTTGTACATATTTCACATTAAGAGCAGCGGGCTACAGCAGGGTACAGTTGATTATCAAGTTGAATTGTTACAATACCCTCTCTCTCTACCTTCCATATACGCTATGAGCACAAAACCCCTACATGATTGAAACACCATATGGACGCCAACCAATGTTGTTCCCACTCTGAAAGCTGTCGCCATGATGAAGCATAACAAACCGGCCCCCGACGAGAAATCCTAGCACAAATCCCCCCTTTTTTATGTGATGGTATACCTCCCACTAGCAGGCGCCCTGCTCTCCGCATCCGCCGCCGCAATCGTGCCCTCCCTCAACAACCGAGTAAGCTCCGAAAGCGCGTTGCCCACCACCACCTCGGTATCACCCTCAATAAGAATATACAACTTCGCCTCCTGGCCCGGCCCGGGCTCCTTCCCGGGAGGATAGTAAGTACCCTTTGTGGTGATCGACGTCCCAGTAGCCTCCAAGATTTTGGCCACGTTCGTGCGGTTGGTGACCGCCCACCTGGCCTTTTGAGGGAAGTCGTTGATCTCCAATGTGGCATGAAAAGCACCCGCATCCGGACCCTTATTGTCAATCGGCTGGCCTGGTCTAAGCTGGCCAGCTCTCGCCAACCGGGCGTTGATTTCGCTGATGGCTGAGGCAGCCTTATCCAAAGCACCCCCACCCTTGCCCGCGCCAGCACTGCTGCTGCCGGCAATGACGCCGCTGCTCTTGATGACACCGTGCTCAAGCCCACCGCTAGTCTTGCCCTCCGCCGCCTCCGTCTTGGAGGCATCCCGAGAAACAATGGCGCTGACAGCAGCCTGGATGGCTTCCTTCGCCTTGTCCTTCTTGGTCTCTTCGTCCTTGTCATCACCCTTGTCTTCTTCATCCTCGCCTTCGGCCTTATGGGTTTTGCGCTCGCGAAGACGAGCAGCTTCACGCTCCTTGTCCAGCCTCTCCAAACCTTTGCCACCAAATCCACTGGCGTCTTTGGCTTTGCCAGCCTTGACTTTCTCTTTCCAGGACTTGCGCATCTCATTGAGCCGTTCCGGGACAGGCTGCCCACTCTGCTCGAGAGCCTTGGCCACACCAGGAGCACAGTTCTCTTGCTCTTCGGTGATAAAAGTGACAGCTGTACCGGTGTTGCCTGCCCGACCAGTTCGGCCGGCACGGTGGACATAATCTTCCAAATGGTTGGGGACATCGTAGTTGATGACCAGCTTCAGCTGCTTCACATCCAGACCGCGGGCCGCAACTGAGGTGGCGATGAGGATAGGGCAGACACCCTTCTTGAAATCAGAGATGGTAGAGTTGCGATCTTCCTGATCTTTGCCGCCGTGGATGGACATGCAGCCGTAACCGCGGCGCAGGAGCTCTCGCAACAGATCGTCCGCCTTCTCTTGACGCTCCACAAAGATCAGGGCGCGAACGTCATCATCGTCGGCATACAGCTCTCCGAGAAGCTCCAATAGGCGGACAAACTTCTTGGACTCGTCAATGATCTCCACGACCTGAGTGATCTCGGGCGCCACGACACTGCGTCCTCCCACCGTGATTTCTACCGGGTCCCGAAGAACCTTTTTCGTCAGAGCGTCAATGATGCGAGGCATGGTGGCTGAAAACAAGATGGTCTGCCTATCCGGCCTGACATTATTGAAAATCTTCATGACCTGCGGCTCAAAGCCCATGTCAAACATGCGATCTGCTTCATCCAGCACCAAATACGTGGCACGCTTCAGGTTGGTTACACGTCCAGAATTGGCGGCCAAGAGATCAATCATACGTCCGGGTGTAGCGACAATGATCTCGGCGCCACGCTTGAGCTCGGCGATCTGGTCCTTGATAGCATTGCCACCATAGGCAGCAACTGCACGAAGCTTCAAAACCTTGGTAAACGGCAGCAGGTCGGTGTAAATTTGGGTGCACAGTTCTCTTGTGGGTGTCATGATCAGGGCGATTGGGCCATCGTCGCCGCTCACTGGGTCTTGATCCTTGATGTGACGAAGCATTGGGAGCGCAAACGCCATAGTCTTGCCTGAGCCCGTCTTTGCCACACCGATTACATCTCGGCCAGACATGATGACGGGCAAGGCTTGCATCTGGATTGGTGTAGGCTTCTCATAGCCGAGGCCTTCGATGGTGTCCAGGATGGGTCGCGTTAGGCCACACTGAGACCACTTTTGCACAGGTCTCGGGATATTCTTGCCAGAGACTTTGATGCCGTCCAATTCCAATCTAAGCTCGTTTGCTTCTTCCTCTGTCATTTGACTGAGCTCGAGCGGCTCAACCCAAAAGTTCTTCCGGATTTTGTTGAGCTCAAGCTTGCTATAGTCAATAACGGGAATGTCCTTCTTTCTTTTCTTGGCAGCCATGGCGAGAATAGATGACGGGTCGGCCTTGTCTGCCTCGTAACCGTAATTGTCATCACTGTAGTACGCCTCAGGCTCAAACGCCTTCTTGCCGTTCGCTTGGTTGCCATTTGGTTTTGACGATATGCCGCTGCTTGGAACTTTCTGTTCCAGATCAGCCATAAAGGCATCCAGGGGATCAATCTCTTCGTCAACATCCATGGCGTTGTCAGCTGGTATTGGGTCTTCCCTCTCGGCAGCGGGGATCTCGGAGTCTACCTCCATAGCCATGCCCTCTTTCTGGATGCGTTCATCGCGCCGTTCTTGGAGGATTCGCTGTGCTTCGGCCATTTCCTCCTCGTTGCGACCCAAGACAAGATCCAAGTCGTCCTCGACATCGTCATCGGCATCAGCATCGACATATGGTGTAGTGTCAGCATTTTCTAAAGCGAAGTCGGGGAGCTTGACAAGTTTGCGCTTGATAATCTCCTCATCGTCCATGTCGAGCTTGCGCTTTGAGGTTGACTTTTGGTTGTCAGCAGCCTTCTGAAATCCGAACGTACTCAGTGTTCTGTTGGTGGGAAGAAGCCCGGCTTCCTTTTTGGCTACTATGGCCGACCCTCCCTGGCTGCTCAGTTTTACATCACCAAGTTTGACATCGCCCAGCTTGGTTGGTGAGCTGGCGCGGTTGCCCCTGGCGTTCCTGGCAATGGCCTTGGGGTCGAATTTGCCGACAAAATCCTGAGTTGACGCCGGAGATGCAGCTGCAGTGGTGGGGGCAGGGCTGGTGGGAGTGGGCGAGGCCTTCGCAGGGCTGCTGGGGACGGTGCCGCCGGCTCTCTGGTCCATAGCTGCAAGTAGTTTCCTGGTGCTCCCGGCTGAAACATCGGCCTCCTTAGCTTCCTTCATGGCGTGCTTCTCCTTCATGGCTTGAAGTTTGCGCAACCGTTCAGCCTTCTTTTCAGCTTCCGACTGAGCTGGGGTTGGTGTAGACTTAGCTGGCTGTATGGTCGAGATGTTGTCAGTAAAACCTGCGAAAAATGTCGAAAACCAAGGGAACATACCTCGCTGGGCTTGATTGGTGCAGCACTCTCTGCTGGCTTGGGTTGACCCCGGGGTCGAGTGCCATCCACCCGGTCTGTTGAGCCATCCCGGCGGGGCCTGCGGTCGCGGGAGTCATCCTTCCTAGAACGGTAGTCTCTGTCCCCTTCTCTACTATCCCTACCATCCCTGCTGCGAGGTCTTCGACGGTCTGGGGAGCGCACCCTATCAGGTCCTCTATCGCGTGACCGTCTCCTATCACGGTGGCCACCACCCGCACCATCCCGACGTGCACCTCGGTAATAATCGTCATCTCGGCGGTCTAGGGAGCGGTCTCTCCAGCGATATGAGTCGCGATCTCTATCTCGGTCCCGCTCGCGGTCACGGTATCGGCGCTGGGAAAGGAGAGACATGTCAGCACCACACTGAACCCTATCTCGGGGGAACCAACTCACATCTGGGCTACGGGAGCGGCGGCGGCGATCACGCGAGCCATCACGACGGTCGCGGTCGCGTCGATCATCCTCTTTCCGCTTTCGCGCAGCATGACTTCCTGCAGGAGATGGTGAGCGCGAGTCTCTGGGCCGAGCCATTCTGTGTGGTTTGACGGTGGCTCAGCAATTGTCTGTGGCGGTAAAGTACTTTTATGGAAGCAGTTGACTTCAAGTTAGTGAGCCGAATCGATGTCTTCGATCTTCATGCCGATGTGGATGTGGTAGCGCTGGATATGATGTCTACAAACTCCCGAGTGTGAGGACGGAGGAGAGTTTTGAAGTCGCAGAACATCAAGTCACTGCAATGTGGACCGTGCTGGAGAAGTTTGAAGGTGGGACTTTGGAACACTGCACCGTGTTGTTTAACAGCTTTCTGTGACTTTCCACTGTGAGGTCTGGGCTTGCTCCTTAGAGCATATCACAGTGCAGGTGAGCACGGTGGAGGTCACCATGACGTATAGACTGTGGTTCTGAGAAAGCTCAAAGCCAAAGACTCAACATGATGTTGAAAAACTCAAACAATCTAAATGATATTCATAGAGCTGAAATATCAGTCATATTATCATACGCTTCTTTCAACCAATCTCAAGCAATGGCAGTCGTTTTGTGTGTGCGTGTACAAGAGGGCATCTTCAACAAACAAGAATCTCGGCAAATAGTCCGTGCGAATCCTGTCCCACCTTCTTGAGACCTGGGTCGCAGGTAAACAGCACCACGGCTCTTGCTTGCAGCTTGGGAGCACGGACCGCATCTTGGAAGATTGGTAGCTAGGGTAAGAAGAAGCTGGCCAACCACCTCCCCGCATAAAATCGCAATCTCCCCAGCAGCATCACTGCAACAGCTGTTTGTTGCGAACCCCTCTCACTCCAACAACACCCGCCACCACCACACTACCTCCAATTGTAGCCTCAATTCCACCGCCGCTGTCGCCATGCTCTCCTCTACTGGGCTCGCGGCTGCCCGCCGGGTCCGCGTCATCGGCATGCGCTCAGTTTTCTCGAGCATTGCCCGTATCTCGACCTGCAGCGCAGCCTGCCCCAAGGTCCCCGCGAGCGTTCGCATTGCCGCCGTTTTCAATCGAGGATTTGCCGCCGCTGCCTCCCGCTCAGCTACCAAAACAGCCACAGCCACAGACACCAGGAAGACTACTACTACCAAGAAGCCGGCCGCTAAGAAGACCACTGCTGCAAGGCAGAAGAAGAAGGCTGCATCGACGAAGAAACCCACAGCCAAGAAGGCTGCCCCCAAGAAGAAGGCTGTCCCCAAGAAGACAGGGCGCCCTAAGAAGATTGTCAAGGAAGTCCCAGAAAATGTGAAGCTTTTCCGGAAGGTCAAGGAGCTGAAAGCCAAGGCCCTTCTCAACGAGCAGCCACGCGGACTCCCAGCAAGGTCGTGGTTGGTTTTCGTGCAGAAAAACGGTGGTGTACCAAAAGGTCAGACCGCTACGGAGTTCATGTCGGCTATGAAGAAGCAGTTTGCGGCTCTCTCGTCTGTGGAGAAGCAGGCTCTTCAGGACGAAGCTCGTGCGAACAAGGTGAGGAACGATGCGGCCCTGATCAACTGGATCACTACGTATCCAGTTGAGACCATCGAGGCTGCAAACTTGGCTCGGAGCCATCTCAAGAGGCTCGGCAAAACAGCCAAGCTCTCCCTTCCTGACCCCCGCAGACCCAAGGGTCTTCTAAGTCCCTACATCATCTTCACGACTCAGCGAATGAAGTCTGGGGACCTTGATAACATTCCCCCTACGGCTAGAGTGGCTGCCATTGGCAGTGAGTGGAGGGCGTTGAGTGAGACTGAACGCCAGGTACGTGCCCAGCAGCTATACGACTTTTTCAATGTTTACTAACGAGGCTCGCCAGCCTTTCTACGAAGCCGCTGAGAAGGACAAGGAGCGTTACAAGGTTGAGAGAGCGTCTCTTTCTCCTTCCCCTTAAACGAACAGAGGGGAGAGTTTTGAGTCCTCCATCACACCGGCGCCATAGCCTAGCCAGCCATATTGGTGGCTTGAGCTTTGTGAAACAAGGTAAAAATGCGAAAAAGAAGTGACAACCTTGTGGCTTCTATCCCCCAATCAACATGCAACTACAGTCAGTATGTCTACGACGATAGCTGGCGTTGGGTGGAGTTGGCGGCTGGAAAGGAGGCAGGAGGCCGGGAATATTAGAGACAGATGGGTAGCCCAATGCTGCTAGGGGTGGAGGCAATATTTGGTTCTTTCGCTTGGCTCGCTGTTCAGTTTTCCATCGGTTTTTCCTTCCCAAAGTCGGGTATGTTCGGTCTGCTTTGATAGTGAGGAGCAGATAGTGTAACTTGTATCAGGAACTGTACAATTTTCTTGTGTCCGGTCTCACCAAAAACAAACAAACGGATATCAAAACCAGTGTGATGTTGATGGGGGTTTCGTCAGCCCCTTGGTGTACATAGATCAGGTCATAACCATGTTTTGTGTGTAAGATTTGTGCAACATTTGTGTATTGATATAGTCTCAAAATGCCCAATGCGATGTTTATGCCCAGCACCATGCAATGATAGAATCCAGGGGTATCTTTCCCAACAATGATAGTCCAACGATAACCAGCCAGCGATGCCATATAGCCCGAATCCAGTTCTCCCCCCCTCATCATGAGACAAGATTCCCTAATCCAACAAAACCTTATTCCTTCTTCCTTGCCTCCACCTTTCCGGCCCCCTTCTCACATTTCCACGCCGGTTATCGAGGTGCCATCACCACTACCGCCTCCCCGTCCCCTCCAAACCACTTCATGCCCATATCTTTCACTAGTCTTCTGCTGGCTACATAGAGAAGGAGATGCATGTGTCCAACCACGCACCCCCAACACCTGAGCCTCAGCCACCTAAAATCTTGGTCTCGAGAGCAGCTTGTGCCCCAACCCGCGATCCCCTTCTCAATGTAGTCAGTCAGAAACATCCAAGCCGACAACTTCAAGTCTGCTGGCCACGAGGCGGTCTCTACCAACCAGTATCCTCGCTCAAAGGGGCGCAACTCCCTAGTTTGCGACTGTGGCCTAAACCGAACAGAGAGATCCAGCTCCGTAGCTAGTTTTGCCAACACCGGACTGATAACCTCCTCAGGTCTGAGATCTGTCTGCGCTGCTGGGGGTGAAGGGGCGTATATCTGTAGCTTGGACTTGTAATAAGCAGTCGGCTTATTCGAGATGAGTTGGACGAGTGGTTGGCGACGAGGACCAATGTCGCTGGTGCTTCTGGTTAGAGGTTGGCCAGGCTGAGGGTCGGCGGCTGTCCGTCTGCGTTTTGCGATGGGCTCTGAGTTTGCTCGAGCGAGGGCCGGCGGTTCTTGGGAACAAGGGACTGATGTTTGGCTAGGGTTCGAAGAGTACAGTACCGTCTCCTCAATGATATCGCTTGTGGACAGCTGTGATGGTTGTGGGGGCGGGCGCTTTTGAACACAGATGTCTGGAGACTGGGGGATAATTTTATTTGCAGGATCGGAAGGTGACGGCAGATGGAGCTCCCTGTTGAGTGAGCTGTGCGGTCGTGCTCGGAGTTGCCTGTTGTTGATTGGATCTCGGGTTAGGCCCAGATAAGAGCTTGACTGTGGAGGAATTGACGGGATTCTTAGTCGAGGTAGGCTTGGTTCCGGCACGCTGCTTGGCTGAAGTGAACCTGTCTCTGGTGCTCCGGGCGCTTGACGAATGTTAGGTCGGCGAGGGCTCCTTCGAGGCTGCGAGCACAGGTGGCTTCCAGATTCAGAAGCCGTGGCCAGCCTTTGAGATCTCCGACGAGCAAGAGGTGATGAGTCTACGTGCTGGCTATCTAGTGATGATGTGAAGAAGTCCAAAGCCCTTGATGGTGTGCAAAAAATCTCAAACGGCGGGTGGCTGTTCGGCATCGAGTCTGGGATCTCGCTGGGCGGTGCTTGCCATGACGACTGTGTCGCGCTGATACCATGTTCTGCTACTGGAACAGCTCGTAGCCCAGGAGAGTCGAAATTATGCTCAGCGCTCTTAAAAGACAGGATTGGCGATTCAATCCCACGATTCAGTTGTGAGGATGGCGGCGCTTGATGAATTCCGTATCCAACAAATTCTTTCCGGCTTAGCTGTGTGTCTCCTTCCACCTCGCCCCGGACACGGGGCTGGACTTCTGTGACATTCGAAGGTTCAAAGTCAAGATATGCCCTCGCCAACGCTCGGTGTCTCACATCGTCGGCGGCTCTGGCAGGTGCAGCGATGTGCACCAGGATTTCGGTCTCAGGCCTCACCATGTGACCCTCCTTCATTCTCCGTCGCGATGTCCCTGATGGTGGATCGAGGAGTACGAATTGCTCATCAAAGGGGTGATAACGAGCAAAGTGGGTATCAAGTCTATCTTGAAGGTGAACTGTTGATGAAAGGCGCGGTCGAGGAGGATGAAAGCCAAAGACCGCAGGTCGCAAAGAAATGAGCATATATAAGAATGTAAGTATGGAAACCAAAAAGAGGAAGAAACTAAGACCAAAAAACCAACAAAGGCTGCCTTGCTCCCCGAGCTGCTTCCATCCTCCTTGTGATACCGACAAGTGAATGAGACGGAGCGCGTGCGTGAACTGCTGCAGAGACGTGGGGTGCCCCACCTGCCTGATACGGCAACTAGGCACGTACCGTCCCACTGGGACTAGCTTGCCTGCCCCGGTAACCGCAACGGTGCCGCGCGCGCAAGCCGCCAGCTCATCAAACGCGGTGAGGAAGGGCTGAGAAACAGCTTACGGGTAATTAAACATTTTTTGCCCCTGTATTCCGCCTAAACTTGGGGGAGCTGTCCAGTGGAAAGGAGATGCCAAGATAGAGTCGGAACCACAAGAAGAACAACACATCCCCAGCAATTGTCCATCCTCAACACCTCCCATCAAGCCCAAACCAACCCAATCCCTCCCCCGCAAGCACAACCCTCACAATGGCGTCCGAAAAGAAGCCATCCCTCGGCTCTGCCATGGTAATCGGCGGCTGCGGCTTCCTCGGCCACCACGTCGTCCGCCTCCTCCTGCGCGACTACACCACCACCTCCATCTCGGTCATCGACCTCCGATGCACACGCAACCGCCGCCCCGAATCCGACGGCGTCAAGTACTACGAAGCCGACATCACCGATGTCGACAAGCTCATCTCCCTCTTCTCAGAAGCCCGTCCCGACGTGGTCATTCACACTGCCTCCCCCCCAGCCCAATCCAATGACAGCGTCTCCCACGCTCTCTTCAAAAAGGTCAACGTCGATGGCACCGCCGCCGTCATCAAGGCCTGCCAAACCACCGGCGTCAAGGCCCTGGTGTACACCTCCTCCGCCTCGGTCATGTCAGACAACAAGTCCGACTTGATCAACGCAGACGAAAGATGGCCCACCGTCCGCGGTGAGAACCAGACAGAGTACTACTCCGAGACCAAGGTTTGTTTCCCTCTTTCCTCCAAACCTCCCATCATCTTGCTAACACGTCCCCCTCCAGGCTGCAGCAGAAGAGCTCGTCCTCCTCGCCAACCGCGCCTCCCCCGCCCCCTCCCTCCTCACCTGCGCCATCCGCCCCTCGGGCATCATGGGCGAAGGCGACACAATGGTCCTCTACCACATGATCAACATCTACCGCCAAGGCCGCACCGGCGTCCAAGTCGGCGACAACAACAACCTCTTCGACTTCACCTACGTCGAAAACGTCGCCCACGGCCACCTCCTCGCCGCCCGCGCCCTCCTCCTCACTTCCTCCTCCTCCACCGTCCCTCTCAACCACGAGCGCGTCGACGGCGAAGCCTTCCTCGTCACCAACGACTCCCCGGTCTACTTTTGGGACTTTTGCCGGGCCATCTGGGCCGCCGCGGGATCGCCCATGGGGACGGACCACGTGAGGGTTCTGCCGAGGGGTGTGGGAATGGTGTTGGGCTTCTTGAGCGAGTGCTTTTTTGCCATGATTGGGAAGCCGCCTACGTTTAACAGGCAGAGGATTGTGTATAGCTGCATGACGAGGTATTACGACATTAGCAAGGCGAAGAAGAGGTTGGGGTACAGGCCATTGGTGAGCTTGGATGAGGGGGTGAGAAGGAGTGTCAAGTGGACGTTGGAGCAGGAGAAGGTGAATGCTGAGAAGAAGTAAACAGCGTGGGAATTTTGGGTTTGGATGGTTTGAGATGTAGGTCGGACGAGATACCAATTGGGCATTTTTGTTTGGGAAGGGGAGAAGCGATATATGAAACGTATATAATACATAATTAACGACTGATGGGCGGCCGAGAGGGGTTGGATGGATGGGAAAATGATGGGTGGTGGTGGTGGTGGAAAAGGGAGGATGCATATGATCAATAAGCGCACTAAATATTTCGTATAACCTTGTGGATAAAAGGGGCCAGGGTCCTGATTTCTGGTCAAGTCATGCTTGTTGGATTGGTGATGTAGAGCACTGTGCCGTGAACGACACACCCACTTGGTGGGAGTAAGACAGCCATACATCACCATGATTTTAGCAAGTGGAATGGCCCCCATCAGAACAAACTCCTCCCCATTTTCCCTGCCACCTCAGATCATCTACCCAACATACAACAACTCTGCCACAGAAAGCAAAGCTCACCATCAACACAAACACCACACCACCTGCTATGTATCAAGAAACATTTCACATCAAAAGTTCAAAACGGCGCTCAAAAATAGCTTGCTTTGTTCTCTCTCTCTCTCTTTCCCCTGACACAGACACAGTCACATACAAACAGTCACCACCACCACCCAGGATTTCAGTGTTTTCACTCCCACTCTCCCAATCCATTCCAAGTCAAACCCATCCATCAATTCTGTCTTTCTTTCACACAACACACTAAATAACAAAAACCCCTTTCCCTTCCTTCCCTATGTCCCTTCTCTGCTTCCTTTGCGTTTTTGAATTCGAAACACCCGACAATTCAAGAAATATCAGACATAAAGAGTAGAAAAAGAACAAGAGTGGCATGCTCCCCCTTTGTTTGTCCGCCGTGTGCCAAGTAACAACAAGCGCTCTTCCCCAGAGAAAGATTGAACTTGAACCCTCCTACCACCTCCATCCTTACTCCCAACAAACAAACAAACAAACAAACAAATGGAAACCCACTGCACAAAAGAAAGGAAAAAAAAAACGCCTGCAACTATGCTTGCAACATCTTCAAACCAGTAGTGACCACAACAACCCTCCTTTTCGACTTTTTGTTTCTGTACCCAGAGGGGAGGTAGGTATCATAACTCCGGTCTCATATACCCAGACGGCGGAGAAGGAGGCAACTGTTCCGCCACTGCTTCCTACGCAGTCCCGGTAGTCAACCCGTTATTCTGTCTCCCCCACCCCGAGTTCCTCCACTCCCCTCTGTTTCCCTGTCCTGGTGGTCCTGGCTGAGGCTGGTTGTGCTGCGGCTGTTGTTGTGGCGGCTGTGATGGTGTCAAATGCCCTTGGTTCCCGGCCTCCGGTCCTCTGTATGGTGACTGTTGGGGCGGGTCATACGGTCCACGTTTGTGTGGTGGTGGCGTGCCCTGAACAGGTGGTGTTGCCGCTGCCGCAAAGGCTGGTATCGTTGGCTCCTGCATTGGTCGCACGCTGCTTTCCTGCTGCCATGATGCCGGGTCGGTTTCTATTCTCCTCGGCGGTGGGCGGCTGGGGTTGTTGTCGTGGCGGCCCATCAGCTCTCCTACGTCACTATACTGTCGGATTGGGCCGTTGGCTGCACGGTCGCCGAAACGCTTCAGAATTTCCTTGGTTGTCAATTCGGCACTGTTGTTGAATAATGATTGATCTTGCAGGAGATCGGCCAGGTCATCAGGGACCTACAATCGTGTTAGCGTGTTGTTCACAAAAGTGGAGGCAGACATGAAACTTACCAGACACATCTCCTCAATACTAGCAATTATAACCTCCACGGCCTGAATGGCAAACATGGGGTCGCTGTCAAGGCTTGCAGCCTTGTTGGCATCCAACAAAACGTTGGGGGCAATGACGGTGGCCAGATTCCTGATGTCCATTTTGGATCCGGATTCATCGTCCACCTGGTGGAAAGATCCCACCCATTTCAAGAAACAAAACAAAACTTCCAAGCAGTCGCGGTTTGCTTTTGGAAGCAAGCAGCATGCCAAGTGCAGGCAGTGCTTCCTCTTTTCTGGATCTGGGATCTTGGCCGCTGTTAACCAAAGACGGTAGAGTTTCTGCGTCATCAAAGGATCTGGGAGTTCTCGCAGGTATCGCTTCAAGAGGGCGGCCAGCTGAACAACATGCGTCGAGCTAAAATCAACATCCTCTTCCCTGTCCAGCGCTTCGGCCACCTCTCCCAACTTCTTGAGGTTACCACTCTTTCGGAAGACACCTTCAACCGAGAGGTCCATTTGCTTCATTGCCGAGATGATGTCGTCGATAATGGAAGGGATCTTCAAAGTACCAGGTCCGACACCATCGGTCGACTCGCAACCGTCCCGCTCAATGATGACTTCCAATGGGACGCCAAACACCCCCTTCTTCTTGACGGCCTTTTGCTTGTCATTTTTGAACGCCTTGCCAATGTTCTTCCAGAAAGTAGGAGCCTTCTTGTTCTCAATGAACCCCAGGAGCTCCTCCAGCGTAAACTCATTCTCAACCATAGGATGCATCGTCATGACAGCCAAGTGTCTGACGATAAAGTACTCCAGTCCTGATAACTCCGAGAAATACCGTCGTGTGCCTCGCATGGTGCCCTGGTCTGGGAGACCGCGTGAACCGACTCCTTTGCCATCTGACAGACTTCGCTGGTGCATGTTATTAGCACCACCAGCACCCAGTCGTGGTTCCGTGGCCGGAGACCGGAAAAGCTCCTGGCGGTTCTGGTTTGGCTGATAGGACCTTTGTTCCCTTGCTGCTTGCTCAGCCGCAACAATCCTTGGGATATCGTCGAGTGTCAAGGCGTCCTGATTGGGCAATGTCATGTCCTCTTCATCGATAGGCCCGCGCTCGTCGACAATATGGAATCCCCTACTCTGACCCCCCTCGCCTGTGCCACCAGCCGACCCTGGCCGCACGCTGCTGCTCTCAGGTCCATCCAGAATCCTTGATGTCCTTGCCTTTCTAAAGCTGGACGACAAGTGCTTGTCCATACGGGTGCTCTTTAGTCTCCGGACATCATTGAGAGCGCTCTCGTAGGACGACTCTCGATGATGTCGTGGATAATCGCCCCCTTGCTGCCTGGACCTACCCTCAGCAGAGTCAAGATCGCCTCCGTTTGGATCGTCACCATTGTCAAGAGCGCCGTTCACTCGAAGAATCTCCAGCAGTCTAGCCAGGGCAACCTGGAGCAGGAAGACGTATTGTTGAAGCTTGGTAATGTGTTCAAACGGCGATAGGTGTGCAGGAATATGAGGGTCGCAAGTACTGCAAAATACCTTGGTGTCGTAGGGTTTCAACCGGGCCTCTTGAAGCTTGCGACCAAGCTCTTTGCCGCAATGCGAGCAGTTGACGCAGGCCAGGTGCCACCGTTTATCTCCACTCTTTGCACATTCGTCTTCGATGGGCTTATGGCAGAGGATGCACTGGTCCGAATCATGTGCTGATAATCTGGACATGCCCGAAGTCAACTGGAGTGTGGTTGTAGAATGGTCGTCCAATTTGAGCACTTCGAGATCGCTCAGATCATCCAGGAAATTGTAAAGGCCATCTGGTGAGTTCCTTTCTTTTTCGATCCGAAGAGCGCCTTGCAGACAGATTCTGATAAGTAGCTTCAAATAGTGGGCAAGACCGGTGACAAGCGTCAACAGCTCTTGCGTGACACCAGGCTTGCGTGTAACACGGTCTTGGGTTTTGGACAACAGCGAGAAAAATGCCACGATCTTTTTGCAAAGCAATTTGGCCTCACGCCCGTATGCCAAACCAGCTGCGTATTCCATTAGCACAACGTTACGAGGTTAGGGTGCACCAAGAGGGTTCTTCTTACATTTTGGGTCCACGTCGCTGGACATAGTGGCGTCGAGCCGGTCTGCAGAACGGAAAAGGATGTCGACATGGAAGATGAACTTCTTCGCCACCATGACACCATCCACATAGGCGCCATTGCTCACATGCAGGAGCATATCTGATATACAAGCAGCCGAAGATTCTTCGAAGGTCGACAGCACGCTCCAGATCCGGTATACCTTCTCCTCCATGCGTTCCTCCTCGCCGCGGACGTGCTCGCGGCCCGCAGTGTCATCTTGGGTGATGACAGGCGCTTCTTGTGGTGAATTGAGGCGGACGTTCCAAAACTTGTGGATCATGTAGCATTCAGGATGCCAGTGCTGGTTTTGTCCGTTTCGGAATATTTCAACGAATTGTTTCAGGATCGAGGTTTGACAGCCGCTGCATCTTTGGGCGAACTGGGTCGAGTAATGGTAATGGCAATAAACCTGGCCATCATGCTCATAATAGCTGTCTTGAGCACCGAATACTGTTGGGCAAAGGGAGCAGGTGAAGTGATCGACGTGGTATTTGCGATCGAGCGCAGTTATGTAGGAACCTCGTAATGCTCCACCGCATTGATGGCACAGCAGGCCTAGTCGTCGGAAGTAATCCGTTTCGCAAAGGGGGTATTGTCCCTCGCCGTTCTCGTCCTCTGCTGGGAAGAATTTGGAAGCTACGATTTGTCCGCAATCCTGCAAAGCGGTTAGAAAACAACACAAGGGCCAAAAAGCGCCACACCGCCAACTAGAGAGCAGCATGTTCAAAAAAAAACCAAAAATCACAACTTACCCGGCACTTGAAGCAGTCCAAATGGAATGTGCCATCCAGAGCGCGAACGAATTGACCTGTCAAAGGCTCTCCACACTTCTTGCAGACACGCACCTGGCCACTGGCTGTCCTAGCCTGCCGTGGCCGCGATCTGTTGCGCTCGCCGCTTTGTCTCAACTCCAAGTCTGCTTCTCCGTTGCTGCCCTGAGCTGCTGGTGAGTTTGGGGCTCTGCCATTGTGAGGATGGCCGTGAGGGTTCCCACGAGGATCACCGTGTGCCCAATCGCCGCCTCCTAGGCCCAGGCTACCAGGAGCTCCGCCGCCAGCACCACCATAGTCGTATCCTGCCATTGTGGACTGATCCTGAATCCGTCCACTGATGTTCGTCACACTACACCATGTGCGTTCGTCTCCAAAGTAAACAATCGGGGTTGTGGTGGTGGTGAAAGCAAAACTCGAGGGTCGAGGTCGCGGGCGCGGTCGTGGAGTGAGGAAACCGGGGGCTCAGCCAGGAGAGGGCCCGACATCAAGCCACGACTGGGCCAAAATAAAACGACGATAGTTCGCTACGGGCAGTCGGTCTGAATGTAGTATGCGTTGGTAAAGGCGGGGCTGAAGATAACCAACACGATAGGTAAGCGTCGCTCTGGGCAGAGGCTGTGCGGGCAACAAGTGTCGAGCAAATAATCGGCTGGCTGGGCACGCACGATGGGAGGTTGAGGCTGAACGACGACGACGTTGAGCGAGCGAGAGCAACAGCGGGCCTTGGACCTTACTGGGCAGCGAGTCGGCGGAGCAGTCGAAAAAGGGCAGCCTCGTGGTATGGAGAGGAGAGGTGCAGCCGGCTCGGTCTTTTTGCAAACTCAGATCTCGACGTCCCAATGTCTGGCCCGGATGGATTGCACGTCGTGGGATGGGGATGCGGATGCGCTGAGGTTGGCTGGAGATGACAGGAGTGGAAGACGTTCAGGAGGTCGGGTTCCAGTACGAGGTGGGTGGTCCACAGTTTAGGTACCTTACCTACTCTCCCCAGTCGGGTCAAGACAGCAGCGATCGACAGCCCCCCGCCACGGCGGAGCGCCAATTTCAGGCTTGCTGGGAGACAGGGACAGCGCCTTCTTTTAGGGGAGGTCGCACTCGAATAAGACCTGTGGGTGCCGTAGCGTAGCCGTTGTGTAGGTAGAGGCAGAGATCAGAATCATCAACGGCCGATCAGTATTCGCGCTTGGAAAGAGAATCAAGATAAGATGCTTGACGCTCGAAACAACACGCGGGAGATGGGCGCATCCTTCTCCTTGAATTTCCCTAGGGTCGCCGCAGAGAGCCATGACCGCTGCCCGAGTCCTGCTCCGCCGCCAAGACCTTTCCGCTGGTGCCCTATAATTTTTAGTGACAACGGCCAAATGGGGAAATTGCCCACTTATGCCCAAAGTTATTCAGAGGAATGGCAGCATCGTGCCATGGGATTTTGGATGCATTTCGGCCCAAAGTGTCTGTTTGTGAGGAGAACAATCCCCCTCCCGTCTCCCTTACCTGCAGAGAGACATGAGTAGGTAAGAAGAAGCACAAGGCACAGGCACCGTCCTTTTGCTTTGTCCTGCCGGGTTTTTTGTTGTGTACCCGTGGAGCTTGGACGGGACGGGATGGGATGGGATGAGATGATGCAAAGGCAGGGAGGGGCCCAACAGTGTTCCTCTCTGGCTGCAACAATTGCTCCTCGGGTGGGGTTATGGAGGAGGCATTTCGATGCTATTTACAAAGACGAATCAAGGGACCCCCTTCTCGGATATCTTCGATTTGATCATCTCGACCTCCCATCGGTAGGTGTATGCCATGCAGATGAATATTCGTACATCACGCAAGTCGATAATCAGCTGCAGGAACCCATACTCATGCTGACCTGCATGCAGAAAACACGAGCTCTTTTCATAGTGACTAAATATTACGCAGGACAAAATAACTACCATCATCAACACATGTTATTAAACATCACCCACCACCAACGCACTTATACAAAACCCTATCTTAGGCCTTTACCAATTTCTTCAGCCTCCTTTCGATGACGTCTCTCCCCTCGAGGGTATCCCAGACACGATGGGGAGCCTTGTCAACAATATCCCAGTCTTCCAGCTTCCTGGTAAGGTGGCTTAGATCCCGTTGCTACAATCATCCAGTCAGCCTGCATTCAGCATAAAACCGGTGCCATCATCAGGTACATACCTTAGCTTCCCACTCACTATCCCGTCTTATTTGTTCCCCAGAGCTAATAATAACCAGTGGCGTCTCCTTGTCCTGAATGGCCCGGCTTGAAGCAACGTCTCGCTTCGTGAGAGAGTCGGCCACCAGACTTTCCTGCAGTTTGGCAAAGATGGTGGTGCCAGATTGATACGAGGCACGGCCCCAAACTCGGTCCATGGAGCGTCTCCCTCTGAGTAGCGCACCGAGGATTCTATCAATTCCGCACGGCGAGATGACGCCTCTCAGCCAGAGCAAAAACCCACGGCCTGGGTCTCCAACTCTTGAGAGCAGATCCTCATGAAGCGGATCAATCATCAACAAGCCCCTCACATCTTCTCCGTGTCTTGAGCTGAACACTCTCGAGTAGATCGACCCAATCCCAGCACTGACCAAAACCCAGGGACCCTCCTCTCCAGCCCTCGACAATGTCTCCCCCAAAACATCCGAAGCCATGCTGGCCGAGAGTGGCGACGGAGCAGTGTCACTCCAAGCCATACCGGGCCTATCCGCAAAGCAGAACCTCTCAATCGAGCCATTTTTGACCGCATTCTCGGCCAGCTGCCACAGGCCCCTTTCAACCGGATCCTCACCTCCCTCAATCAACACCGTCGTCGACTTTGCCCCGCTGGCATCAGTCTTGTTCCCGTAGCAGTACAGATGAATCTGGTACTTGTCCTCATCCACCCAGTACCTTTCACCTGGCGGTCTCAGCCCAGAATCAACCGCCCTCAAGATCAAGGTACAAGTCATGAGCACCACCACCGCAGTAATCACCGAAAGCGCCACACTCGACAGCAGCACCTCTGTCCACTCCAGCAACGTCCTCCTGTGCTCCGGCCGCCCAGTCAACCTCTCCTCTTCCTCCGCCTTACCCCACTGAACCGTCCTGTCCGCAATGACCACCCACCCCACCATGAGCGTAGCCCAACCGACACTCCCTATGCCTACCCAAATCTCCTCATGTCTCGTCCTCGTCACCGCAACGATAACAGTCGTATCAACCAGCAACAGCCCCGCAAGAACCAGACTCAAAACCCGTTGGCTCTTACTCGGCACCGCAAAGAAGATCAACGAGATGGTAAGCGTAACTAGCGCAACAGTAGCGTAACTAAAGCTGAAGAAGGGTGATCCGCGAACGTGAAGACCGGGTGGTGTGACGAAGACGGAGACGACCATCAACACCCACCAGATGAATGTCAGGATGGTGAGCGCGACGGTGGCGTAGCGGACCAGGCGGACGGTGAAGAGGTTGTAGGGGGACACGGCTGGGTCGTCGGGGGAGAGGTAAGGGCCGTTGGAGGGGTTGTAGGGGGTGTAGGTTGTGCTGTCGACGCGGTTGGGGAGGAGGCGGGTGTGTTCGTTTGTTGTGGTGGGGTGGTGGTCCTCTTCGGAGGAGTAGCGCCGGTCCGAGGACCGGATGCCGTTTGTGGACATGGTGAGAGGTGAGATAGTGACAGCAAGGTAGGTTAAGGTTGTAGATGTGAAGGTAAGGGTAGACTAGACTATGGTGCCGACTAGCAGCAGTTCATTGTCTCTATGTCCTGTGAAGATATTCCCCACCAAGATAACCGAAGTGAAAAAACTAAAGCGGCCTTGTAAATGATGGAAAATAGATATGGTTCTTCTTTAGTGACGGATCAGATATCAATTTCGCCTTGTCGCAGCAAGGTCATGGGGGGGGGTCTCCTCCCACAATCAACGACGTCATAACTTGTTAGTTCTATGATAGGCCTGTTTTGGGTGTAGCAGGACGCTAATTGGTCGGTTTGGTCGGTTTGTTCAACCTTCCCGAACGCCAAAACTACGATGGATCGGCCACTAACATCGACAGGCAAGGAATTGGCACTTTTGGGGGCACATGGTTTTTGATTGCTGAGAGTCCCTTGGTGCGTTTCGACATATAGGCTTCGTAGACGTTGCCTCAACCTTGATTGCTTTGGCTACACTGCTGCCTTCGGATGAATTGTCTCCAAAGTGGTCGATTTTGGGGTCACTTTCCTTATCTCTCTGGTCTTACTTTTCTCATCATTGCCATCGTACATGCAGAATATTCCTCCCAAGTTCATCGCATAAACATTTTCCTTTCCAACCTTATCCCCTCGGAAAGACCTCCCCTTCACTGCCATTTGTCATCCCACCCATAATTCCACGGCACTTGCTGCTGGCCCCCATCCCCGCCAACCGGACTTAACCCCAATACCTCCCCCTTCCTAAAACTCCCACTCCCCCCACTCATACTATACCCAGAAAACCTCCCACTTCCACCACTCCCCCCACTCCTTATACTCCCCCCTGCGATCAGCTCACTCCCCCTCCTCTCCCTCTCTTTTCTCCTCCTCTCTTCCTTCCTCCTCCTGAGCAGTTCCTCCGGATCAGGTCCCGTCGTCGAGGTGATCGCATCAGAAGGGATCTCCCCTATCGGTGCCCTGAGCTTGGAGTGAGCTTCACTATCCGTCAGGGGGATCCCCGCCTTGCGGAAAGCTTCTTTTTGGTGTGACAGAAGAGCTTGCGTGGAGGGCTCGGATGTTGAGAGCCAGCCCGTGAGTTTGGAGACCTTTCCCAGGAGTTTCCCTCCACCTCCGCCTTCGCTTCGACTCCTGTCTTTGATTGGGGAGGGGGGCTGTTGTTTCTTGGAGGAGGATTTGACAGAGGTTGGTTTGCTGCTTTTGCGGGATTTGGACCGGTGTTGGGGGTCTGTTGCTTCTGGGTTTGCGCCGGACATGGCTGGGGGGTAGGAGGTGCGGTAGGTTGGGTCCATGGTGGGTGTTTTGGTTTGGATTGGGTGTGGAGGTGAGGTCGGTGCGAGGATCCCGGTTGGTCTGTTTAGGTGAAGGTGAGGTCGACTTGAGAACGTTTCTATTTCGTCTGGTGTTGAGGTTTAATATACCCAGGTATCGACTCTCGTTTGGTTTGATAGCTCGGCTCGGTGATGAAGGCTGTTCGGGAGCTGGTAACACAGCGGCCACACAGCTGAAGGGAAATCAGGACACCACCCAGACGCCAACTAATATTGACTTGTCGAGGACGTAAGAAAATTCCTTTATATTTCGCCGACAATGACTGTGTAACTCCGGATGATGACCACGCCACCGGCGGAAGAGGGCCATGAAAAGAATCACTATGAGAGATTATCTCCGTTTGGAAGGAGCGTGTTTGGAGTGTTCTTCGGCTTGAGCAAGCTCTTCTACAGCTCATCAGGGGTCAGTCTTAAACCAGTCAGAAACAAGTTGTAAACCTTACGATGAAATCCTACGCACTGGCAGAATGCTTGGCTGACTCGAAAGTATTAGAGTTTTTGCTGGAACCGGAATTGCTATCTGGGCCAAGTGTTTGCAACTTGGCATGCGTCTTCAAATCGATGCCGGTCCAAAAGTTGAGCTTCTTGTGGTGGTGGTATTCTTGGAATATCTCGACGGCTCCTGAAATGGCTACGCTATATAGATAACCGTCTAGCCTTTTCTTCACTCCAGACCCAAGCCAAGGGAGAAGCAAGCAGACATGCAAGAGATACCCGATCTGAAGTCTGGTGTGAGGGAGGTCACCAATAGAGGACCCTGGGGACGAAAAGCAACAAGCCAAGCAAACTCAGAAGCTAGCCACGAGATCCCGAGACAGAAACAGGCGCTAGTCAAAGAATGTAGCCGCCACGAGCTGAAAACCAGATAAGAGGAATTTGTCGATACCAACCCCCGGTGCCGAGTTGCCAGAGCCTACCACTTATATCGTTGAGTGAAATCTGAGCTTGCTCAATGACATAGTGTATGTAACCTGCGCGGAGTGCAATATTTCATGGCGGTGTCAACCCCAAAGCAGCAGGAACCCTGGCTGCAACATTGGCGAGAAAACCAGCCTGCATTGGACTGGGTGGATGTCGCTTGGCCTTGGTTCGATGATGCATCACAGTCGAGGATGGGAAACGGCCTTGGCACAGAGGAAGAATCTTTTCGAGTCCAAAGACTGTGCAGGATCGTCGTCAACGGGTTGAGAATTGCATGCTTCTTTGCTTCTATGGAAGCCCCCTCTCCCGAAATCTGGAACATTCTTGGATGTCGATCCCACGTCAACTCCCGAGACGGGCGGCATGATGGATGGTGCCATGAACCGACGAGATTGGCGAGTCCAGAGAACTGGGTACGTGATCCCGAATGCCGCAAGATATATTAACCAGATGCAACCTAGGGCTAATCCTAGGAAAATCCTCGTAGCTTGCAAAATCTTGACAACTCGTGGTAAGGGTCAACGTATGCCAATAAAATGCAGGCTGGTTTCTTTCAGGTCTAGACATGTGCGGACTCGAGAAGCGAGCAAGATTGCGCGCACTGTTGAGCCTGCAGCTGTCAGTTCTCAGACCAAGTCTCCGAGAAGCAAGTTAGTTCAGCTCTTCTTTGGGAGGGAAGGTCAAGAGGTCATCCAGAAAGGACCTCAGATGCACCGGAGCATCCTGCCCTGCATCCGGTGCCCGACCTAACCTACCAGGAGAGAGCTTGATATCAACGTTGTCTTGTCTGGCGAATGGCACTGTGCTTCGACTGCATCTCCGTCTTCTAGCTTGGTCTTGATTTAGGTCCAGTGGGATAAACATGGCAGTGATTGGTCGGCAACTGCAGGAGTCCTGTAGGAATGATTCGATTTATGCCTAGAAAAAGAACAATAGGCGCGTAAAGCCCTCAGCCAAAACTGGATGGAAGTCAAACATCTTCGATTTTCGAAGCCTCGCAGCGAGGGAGTGTTTCAAATGCTGTCAAGGTTCTCCGAAAGTCAAGATTCGGGACGCACAGACTTTAGCCCCACCATGGTGGGACAATGTCGGTTAATCATCCGCCCTTGGCGACCCCCCAAGCCGCCGTCGCCTAATTCCCCGCCTTTCTTTGACATCCTCAGTCAGGCTGGAGGCCAAACGTCAACCAACAAGCCGCGCAGACAAACATTCTCCCCTTGCTTCCGCATCTGCAAGCCGCGCTCTCTGTCGGGTCACTCACGTTTTTTGACTTAACTTTTCTGCGCTCCCAGTTCAGCTTGCGCAAAACGCGCTTTGCTCCTCAACCCAACTTCAGAGCCTCGCGCGCGACCCAACACCAACCGGCGACCATGCCTGGCCTCACCATCATAAACGACGGAACACAGGCCACGTCGGCCTCCGGCGCGGCGCACGGTTCCAGACCCAGCTCCGCACCTCAACAACAACCATCTCAACCTCAACCATCATCACCAAACTCATCATCACGACCAGCACCACAACGCCATCAACAACCACCACAACTCCCCACCACGATCACAACCCCCAGAGCACCCTCCCCAACCCGCCCCCCAATATCCCCCATAACCCCCAAACTCGACCCCACCAAACCGACCCTCCCCCCTCACCTCCCAAAAGAAACCCCCATCCCACCCCCCACAATCCCCGACTTCTCCCTCTCCCGCCCACCCCTCTCCCACACCTCCCAACCCCAAGCCCAAACCGCCATCCCCCCTCCCCAACCAGTCCCACTAGACTTCGACTCCAACCCCGACGTCCTAGCCCTCAAATCAGCAATCTCCATCCTCCAACTCCAGCGCCAACGCGCCCAAGCAGACATCCAATCCCTCCACAAAGCTAAACTCTCCGCCCTCTCCGACCCAGCCTCCTTTGTCGCAGACCTCACAACCGGAAAGGTTGGCCAAAAGGAGGAGGGTCTATTCGGGGGATCACCGCCCTCCGACTCTGACTCTGACGACTCCGACGAGGACAGTAAGAAGCAAGATGGAGAGGAGAAGGAAAAGGAGCCAGCATGGAGGAAGTTACCCAAACCACAAACTGTCGTCCGATGCCCGCCTATAAACTGGAATCAGTACGCAATCGTGGGCGAGAGTTTGGATAAGTTACATGCTGAACAGCTCAAGGCGCCGACGCCGGGGGTTCCGGTTGTGATAACGGGGGGGTCAAACCAGGGGACGGCCGGGAGGTTCGAGTTTACGGCTGGGCAGCAGGGTGGTGGTGGTGGAGGTGCAGGAGGGGGTTTGGTGGGGAGTAATCAGCCGCAGAAGTTGGTCGGGATTGCGGCGCCGTATGTGCCGGGGAGGGACAAGATTGAGAAGAAGAGGGGAGGGAAGCGGTCGTGATCTATCTCGTGAGAAAGAAAAGGAAGGGGCAATAAGACATGATAGTGAGAGAAACTTTCAGGGGATAATTATGAAGTGGACGAATATAGAGCAACACAAAGGGGGGCATCAGCTAGGCGTTTTTGGAGTTTGAATTTCCACAAGGGAACAACAGACAGGACTATATGGCAACAGGATAGATGTTAAACAATAGGCTTTTAACTAGAAATGGACTCCTCACTGTCCAGGTCAGCTGAGAGCTATTCATTCACAACAAACACATCACATCACGTCTCACGCTGTAAGTGGCTACAAAACACACTTCAATTCCTCACAAATGCTCCAGCGAAATGACCATCTATCAATGCCCTAGCCCAGCACCCCAAACCTCCCATCGCTTGCCTGAATTTAAGCTATTGTTTGACTACGCTCCCGGGGAAGTAAGAAAAGATGCCTGTCAGAACGACAGCAACTGGACAACAAAACAGCTATCGTCACATGTCGACCACACCAGCAGCACCGCATATTAAAAGCCATAAATAAGCTGACTATAACCCTTGCCTCATCGCTACATCCCCCAAATCCCAGCCTTAAAACGCCGTGAAGCTTGCCTTTCGGATCCTGTATCCTAACAAGCTGATGTGAGAAAACGTATGATGGAAGTGGTTTAAAAGTCCCTATAATATGTTAGCCTGGTAAAACACAGCATGAATAATACAACGGGTTTAGTTACTCCATAGACTGCTGAACCGAGCGACGAAGACGCCTGTTGTAGTTGCGGCGCTCGTCCACTCCTCCCCAGTACAGCTTGAAGGCTTCCGGATTCACCAGCGTACGAGGATCGTACGGAGGGTTCTCCTCCTCCAAAGCATCAATCACCGCCTCAATGTGAGACTTGACATCCTCTCTCTTACTAATCGCAGAAACATAGCATGGCGTTCCATCAGGGGATATCCTATGGTGGAAGAGACGGGTCTCAAATCTCACACGAGGCTGTTCTTCTGGGAACCTGGGGCTGAAGTGAAGCCCGAATCTGAACAGCCCACCATCGAGATTCGTCATGGGCTTACCGAAATAAGTGACTGCCCAGATAAAGGGGTTGCTGTCGACCAGCTCGATGTTGTGCGGGAGGTCGGCACGCTTGAAGGACTCGACCACCTGCTCGAACTGGCGATAGAGGTTGACCGCGACGGTGGTCTCTTTGGCCTTGGCCTCCATTCCCTCAGCCGCCCATCGGTCAGTCTCCGCATCGAGAGCATTTTTGATGTTGCGCAGCCGCCTCTCCAGTTCTAGGTAGTTGAACTTTCCCTCCATCGAGTTGCTAGCTCCTTCAAAAGGCATCCTGGTGAAAGATTGCCCGTCCTTGGTCTCTTCCTTCCCCTTCTGGACGGCTGCGAGGTACGACTCATAGTACCACAGGAAGCGACGCTTGCATAGATCCTTGAATGGCAGGAACGGGGTGCTATCCTCATCTAGCGTATCCATGTCGAGATCGTAGTCACTTGGCACCATTGGGTTGATAGATCCGCCTGCATCCATCCCAAGATACTCCTCGAGACGTTGGATCACCGAGATTCGGAGGGTTTCATGCCGAATCTGTCCTCCCGTCAGCCTCGCAACCGGCAATGAACCATCGATTTCGTTACCTTTTGGACGTAGTCCTTCTGGTTCTTCTTGTCCGATGATTCATTGGCATCTTCGAATCCGGGCTCGTTTTCGTAGGGATTCGTAGACATCAGGCTCTGGATCGAGAGGAGGATAGACTCAAGGCCCTGCGCAGCTGACCACTCCTCACCAGGTTCTCCACGCCATGTCCTAGGTCTTGTTAGTCCAAAGCGAGAAGAAGTGTGCGCAGAGAGAGACAAGAAAGTACCCGAGAATGGATCTATATCCTGGTTAGCCCGGACTCTCCCCCGATTGATCGCTCCCGTACGTACAAGCAAACTTTTCCATTAGCATAGATGTTGGGGTTAAACCGGGTACGGCCAGAGTTTGTCGTGGTACAAGTGACTGTTGGTGACTTGCGGGGGTAATCTAGAGAAGATCAGGTTGGTTGCCGGGCGAACAATGACAAAGATGCCGGAAAGCGAATGTCGATGTCTCTTATAAACCATCATCACGTACCCTTGTTGAACTTGAAGTCGAACTGCCGGTATGTTAGCCAGCTACCGATCATTGCAGACTCATTTCATGTTACCTCGAAGAAGCCGAATTCATACGGCGTCTCGTGGGGACCAATGATGAGGGCCTTGACGTTTCGGACATCTATGTCACGACAAGCGACAGCGAGAGCTAAGGAGTCTTGTGAGCCGAAGATACACGGGGCTACCGTTTTGGAGACCATGGCAGCTTACAAAGATCCGAGTTTTTCTGGAGGTCACTCAGCTCCTATACGCCAAGAGCGACATCGCCGTCTGTATCAGCCTTCGGTACAACTTTGAGCTCATCCATGTTGCAGCCCCGCGGTGTGTGCTCTCCCCCACTGTCCGAGAGCGTCGAACTACGGCAACCCACCTTTGTGATCCGGAAGACGGACTGGTCCGCCATGGTGGATGAATGTTGTCGAAATGGATGTCGTCAAGGCGGAGTGTATAATGAATAAAACAGTGAAGAACTGTGCTGCGGACCGTCAATGGTAGCTGGTAGCTATGCTGGGAATGGGGTTCTCACGAGTTGGATGTTTGGGAGAAGGGGTCCGGGTCAGCACAAATGGTCGAAAGGCAGTGGGTTGCGGGTGCCCGGACAAGGTTATAGGCAGGTCCCGCCTACGAGATTAGCGGCCTTTGCCTGCGCTAACGTTGGGTGTAACTGACAGTTGGGACAAAGTGCGGGGCAACAGTTATTGAGAGTTGGAGACTGAAAGGGATCGATTGGTTAATAACAGCACAATGTGGTAGCATTGCCTGATGTAAAACTGCATGCTTGGGCTTCTATGGAATGTCGAGTTACCTCGCCAGGCAATTTGAGGACCACATACCAGTAGTGTGAAAGATCTGGGAATACAAGTCATTCGGCCTGTCCCCACTCTTGGTAGGCAACCACGCCTTTGTTTTCACTCGTTGATCTGCTACTTTAGTCGATGCCTTCAGCTACTGATGTGGTCATTACTCTTCGATGGTTTGACATGTTGGTATCTCGAGAAGCCTGCATTCAACTTGCAAATTTGGACGTGGCAGCCTTGTTTTATATTAAAGCCGGCCCGGGTAGGTGAATGTCTGGAGGGGTCTTGATGCCAGAGAGGCCACCTGATCAAGTCTGAACCTCTTGCAACATAAAATAGGCGCATGGAAGATATGATGAATCTAACCTGTTCATATCAAAGGCAGTATAGACAAAGGAAAAATATGGACTCTGATACATTCTACACATTATACTAATGTCGTTGGGAAGGCTGTGGAGGGGAACAGTTGTGTGTGAAGCACCCCTCCATAACTGACCATCGGTGTTGTGGAGCCACAGGTACCGAGAGTGGGGGCCAGCTTGGAGAACCCCTGTCCCCAACGACACGGTCGTCGCGCTTTTTCCAACTTGACGCGTAAAGTACCTTCATACTAGCATCGTCAACCTCGAGGTTTGCCTGCAGTAGCATCACCTTCACAGCTTAACCTCTTTGCATTGATTTTCATTCCAGGCCGATCAATCTTCTCAATAACCGGAAAGTCCCCTTTTCCAGATACAAGCTAATCCACATATCCGATATCCACAACTATGGCCAGCTTTTTTGACCTCAAGGCCCGAAAGGCTGCCCTTGCCAATGGAGCAGCCACCAAAGAAACCGAGAAGAAAGATGGCGAGAACACCAGAGTACAACCATGGGTTGAGAAATAGTACGTATTTTTCCATCATGACCAACACTTCAACTTCCTAAATACTGACCCTCATCCCCCTCCAGCCGACCCAAAACCCTCAGCGATGTCACCGCCCAAGACCACACCATCACCGTCCTCCAGCGAACCCTCCAAGCCTCCAACGTATGTTCACCCCCTTCACTACCTTCAAGTTTCCCAACTAACATGCCCCTTTCTCCCCAGCTCCCCCACATGCTCTTCTACGGACCCCCAGGAACAGGCAAAACCTCGACCATCCTCGCCCTCGCCAAAGAGCTCTACGGTCCCGAACTGATGAAATCCCGCGTCCTCGAGCTCAACGCCTCCGACGAGCGCGGCATCTCCATCGTCCGCGAAAAAGTCAAGGATTTCGCCCGCATGCAGCTCACCAACGTCTCCTCTGCCGCCTACAAGGCCCGCTACCCCTGCCCCCCGTTCAAGATCATCATTCTGGACGAGGCAGACAGCATGACGCAGGATGCGCAGTCGGCTCTGAGACGGACAATGGAGACATACAGCAAGATTACCCGTTTTTGTTTGATTTGCAACTACGTCACGAGGATCATTGACCCGTTGGCGTCGAGGTGTAGCAAGTTTAGGTTCAAGAGTTTGGACCAGGGGAATGCGAAGAAACGATTGGAGGAGATTGCAGAGAAGGAAAAGGTTGGGTTGGATGAGGGGGCGGTGGAGGGGTTGATAAACTGTGCGGAGGGGGATTTGAGAAAGGCGATTACTTATCTGCAGAGTGCGGCGAGACTGGTTGGGGCGGTGCAGCAGCCTGGTGGAGGAGACGATGGGGAGGATGGGATGGATGTGGATAAGAAGATGGTTTCGGTCAAGATCGTGCAGGATATTGCGGGGGTGATTCCTGACGAGACGATTCAGAGACTTGTCAAGGCGATGAGGCCGACGACGTTGGGGGGAAATTATACACCTATTGCGAAGGAGGTGGAGGATATGGTGGCGGATGGGTGGAGTGCTGGGCAGGTGGTAACTCAGCTTTATCAGGCGGTGGTGTATGACGAGACAATTGAGGACGCGCAAAAGAACAAGATTCTGTTGGTGTTCTCGGAGATTGATAAGAGGTTGGTGGACGGGGCAGATGAGCATCTTTCGATTTTGGATCTGGCGTTGCGAATATCGGGTATTTTGGGTGGGAGATAGATAGGGAGGCATGATGTTGCACGGAATAATATAAATTCCCATGGCGTTTTGGGGGCAGCAAGCAGGCAAAAATACTGGGGAACTGGTAGAATCGTCTTTTCTTGCCACCTTTAACTACATAATACAATACATTTCACTCATCAGACCTCAGCAGCCCCAGGTTCCCGTTGACCATATCCCAAACCGTTCCTGTCTTGGCCGTTGCTGCTGGTTGCTCAACCATCTTGCTTCCTCGACGGGTGTGTTTTCTCGCAGGCGAGCTCCCCTCCGCCATCCAGATATCCTCCTCCCCTTCGTTCATGCTTGCTCCCTCTCCGGCCTTCCGTCCCAACAAGAGACCCACCTCCGCCAACATCTGCAATGACCCCTCCAGCGCCACCTGCCCTTCCTCAATCTTCTCCGCTACTGTCTCAAACGTGGCAATCTTGGCTTGCTCAGCTGCATACACCCATTGTTTGACACGGCCAGAAACTTGGGTGTAGTCGTCATTGCTGGTGGAGAGGGTATGGTCACTGGACTTTACCCTATTCCCTCCCGGCATAGGGTGTGCGGGTATCAACTGGCTTTCTTGAGCTAGATGATCCAAAGCCGTGGTGTTTTCCTTGACTTGTTTGCTGATTGTATTGTTCAGATGGTGTTTCTGAGCAATGAGGCCCTTTTGCTCGCGGGAGAGGGCGAGGAGTTGCTCTAGGTAGGGGGTGAGGAGTTGTGCTGCGGACGTTGGTTGAGAAGACAGCCCAGACTCGTTCTGTGAGTTCATATCTTCTGGTTTGGTGGGTTTGATGTTTGGTTTAGGGTGTTGGCTGACGAGATTGAGGAGGGATTTGCGAGCTTCGAGGTATTGGTCGTATTTATCCTTTATGCTGGCCAGCTGGGCGTCCATGTCAAGGGGCTCGTTAATGGACGCTTTGCTGGCGCGGAATCGGTTGTCTGGACTGCCTGGGGGGTGGTCGGCGTCGTCGCCTGATGCTTTGGAGAGTTCATCTTCGATCCAGCTGATGAGTTCTATCCTGGTTTTATTGAGGGCTTCGAGTTTGGCGCTGTCGGTGGTGGTTTCTGGGCGGGCGGTGGATTGTGACCTGACCTTGTCTAGGGCTTTCTCTTCTTTTTGGAGTAATAGCTTTGCCTCGAAGACGTGTTTCTCTAGTTGGTCGTTTAGGTCTTTGAGGTGGGCGTTGTTGGAGGTGTTATCGAGAGTCATGGCGGAGACGATCTCTCTTGGAATGCTGGGTAGAGGTCGACTGTCTCGAAATACCTCCTTGGGGTTCATGAAATCTGGCGATGCTGCTGGCTTTTGACTCAGCTGGATGAGGTGCCTTTCGATTGCCTGGAGCCTCTCGCGCTTCTTTTCGAGACTGATAATCGCCAGGTGCTCCTGGAGACGCTCTAGGCCTCCATTTGAGCTGTCATCTTCTTCTGGCTCGCTTGCATGACTGGATTCATGAGTCTGCTTTCTGAACTCGTCACGGGCTTTGATGTTTGCCCTCAAGGCTTCGAGATACTGTCGATAAAGACCTTGGGTGGTGGAGGCTGGGCCAGGCTTCTGATCAGTAACCAGAGCCAGGGGTTCTCTAACAGATCCATGCTGGAGACTAGACTCCAGATGCAATGCTATCATTCGTCGAATATGTGCCGCTTCTTCACGTGGTCTGATGTAGGGATCGAGAACTCTTTGTATGGTTGTGAGGGTATCACTGGTTGGGCTGGGCATTGCGGTGAGTTGTAAGGTGAGGTTGAAGCGTTCGCTAACAAAAGATTGAGGATGCTGGCTTCGGTTTATGGGTCCAGTTGTCTTTGAAGAAGAGTATATTAAACACCCATGGATTCAGGGCATTCTCGACAATTTCATGAATAACCTCGTATTGCTATAGTCAGTAAGTGGTGTTGTTGTTTGTGACAAGATATTGTCTTGAGCAGCTTGTAGACACACTGGCTGTTTGTTAGGGAAGTTGACTTGATATAAATGCAGGGGCCATCAGTGGTGTCCTCACTAAATATGCCTCAGCTACGGTTTACTTTGACAGCAAGCGGCCAATCAGAGGACGTCGCGGAACTACCCAAAAAATTCCCACATTGAGGACGGCGCATGGCAGCTTCAACTCTCAGACGCGAGCAGCGCGACTGCTATTTTCCACCACATCCATCTCTCAACAACGTGTAACCTGCGTCGTCCACCCACCACGAACTCAGTCATTTGATGCGGCACTCGAATGCATATTTCTTTCAGCTTCTTCAGACAAGCCTGAGTTCAGTTTTGGGGCGGGGCTGGGTTGGAATAGTTTCCGCCACAGACAGGTTTCGCTGCGGCGACTGCGAAATCCCATAATTTTGAGACGACCACCCTCACCTCGTCGATTTCTCCCCGTATCATCCATCTCCCACCATCTGCCAACATGTCCGACTATCAGCGCGATGTCTCGCAGTACAAGTACTCGGCCATGTCCAACCTGGTCCTCCAGGCGGACCGTCGGTTTGTCACAAGACGAACAGACGAGGCCACAGGCGACCCGGAATCTCTCGCCGGTCGTCTCTCCATCAAGGATATGGGCGCACGTGTCGGCCGCGATGCGGCCCCAAAGACGAAAAAGACCAGTGCCATGCCCAACGTCGAGCGAGGAGATGTACAGGAAGGCGCTGATATTCTCCAACACTTGAAAGATAAGAAGAAGAAGAAGGGCAAGACCGAGACCCGCGGCGGTGGTATTCTCGCGAGCACCGACATGATCGAGGGTATCATCTACCGACCACGAACACAGCCAACACGGAACGCATTCAACCTCATCCTGACGATTGTGGCCGAGCACTTGGGTGATCTACCCCACGACACAGTGCGCAGCGCGGCTGATGCCGTACTCGAGTTCCTCAAGGATGATGACCTCAAGGATTTTGACAAGAAGAAGGAAATTGATGGGATATTGGGCGAGTCTATGGATCCAAAGCAGTTCAATGAGCTGGTAAATCTTGGAAAGAAGATCACAGATTACGATGCGCAGGACGACGAGGATGAGGAAATGGGCGATGCCAGACCAGATGCCGATGATGAAATTGATGGCCGCCAAGGTGTTGCGGTCAACTTTGAAAACGACGAAGATGAAGATGGCATGGTAGATGTAGTACGGGACGAGTCTTCTTCTGAGGACGAGGAAGAGGATATTGACGATGAGGATCGGCCAGAGCTTCAGGAGGTTGCCGAGGGTGGGGAGGCTGGGATTGATCGGGATGAGGAGGAGGTAGGGTGGGTTGATGGCGAGACTATGGTTATCGATGTAGCGCCAAACGGGAAGGACAAGTCCGAGGAGAAGAACTTTGTGCCGGCCCGGGATATTGATGCATATTGGTTACAACGGCAAATTGGTCGCCTTTACCCAGATGCCCATGTTCAGCACGACAAGACCTCCCTTGCGCTCAAGATCCTTTCAGGAGAGCCGGATGAGCCAGGTGGAGAGGAGAGGCAACTTCGCGACATTGAAAATGACCTCATGGAGCTCTTTGACTACGAGCACCATGAGATTGTGCACAAGCTGATCGAGAACCGGGAAAAGGTTGTGTGGCTTACACGGCTGGCCAGGGCAGAGGACCAGAAGGAACGAGACACAATCGAAAGAGAAATGGCTTCTGAAGGGCTGCGGTGGATTCTGGACGAACTTCATGGCAAGTCCAAGGATGACCAAAAGAAGCCAAAGATGGAAATCAAGATGGACATCGACTCTGGTGCCTTTGCCGACGGGAAAGCCCCAAAGCAGGAAAAGCCTGATGGTCAGTTGGTCGGCGGTCTTCAGCCCAAGAAACTGATCAACCTGGAAAATCTCGTGTTCGACCAAGGCAATCATCTCAACACCAATCCCAAGGTCAGGCTACCGGAAGGTACCACAAAAAGAACCTTCAAGGGCTACGAAGAAATTCATGTGCCTCCACCCAAGAAGCGTAACGATCCTAGCGATGTGAACATCCCTATTTCGGAGATGCCAGAGTGGGCTCAACCTCCTTTCAGCACAACCAAGTCTCTCAACAAGATTCAGTCAAAGTGCTTCCCTACTGCGTTTCATGACGACGGCAACATGCTGGTCTGCGCCCCGACAGGTTCCGGCAAGACCAACGTGTCTATGCTCACCATTCTCAGAGAGATTGGCAAGAACAGGAACGAGAGGGGTGAGATTGACCTCGACGCATTCAAGATTGTCTACATTGCCCCCCTGAAGGCTCTTGTACAGGAGCAGGTCGGCAATTTTGGCAAGCGTCTGGAGTCGTATGGTATCAAGGTCTCGGAATTGACTGGTGACCGGCAGCTCACCAAGCAGCAAATCTCTGAGACCCAGATCATTGTCACGACACCTGAGAAGTGGGATGTCATCACCAGAAAGGCCACTGATATCTCCTACACAAATCTGGTTCGGCTGATCATTATCGACGAAATCCATCTTCTACATGATGATCGTGGCCCGGTTTTGGAGAGCATTGTGAGCAGGACGATTCGCAAGACCGAACAAACCGGTGAACCAGTCCGTATTGTTGGTCTCTCTGCTACTTTGCCGAACTACAAAGATGTTGCAAGCTTCCTGCGTGTTGATATGGCCAAGGGCTTGTTCCATTTTGATGGTTCATTCCGTCCCTGCCCGTTGCGCCAAGAATTCATTGGCATCACCGAGAGGAAAGCCATCAAGCAACTCAAGACCATGAACGATATTACCTACACCAAGGTGATCGAGCATGTCGGCACTCACCGCAACCAAATGCTGATTTTTGTTCATTCGAGAAAAGAAACGGCAAAGACGGCCAAGTACATTCGCGACAAGGCTTTGGAGATGGATACCATCAACCAGATCCTCAAGCACGATGCCGGTACTCGTGAGGTGCTTAATGAAGCAGCGAATGCAGTCAACAATACGGATCTCAAGGACATCTTGCCCTACGGTTTTGGTATCCATCACGCTGGTATGAGCCGAGCTGATCGCACTGATGTGGAGGATCTTTTCTCTAGCGGCCATATTCAGGTGCTTGTCTGCACGGCCACCCTCGCTTGGGGTGTCAACTTGCCTGCTCACACAGTCATTATCAAGGGTACTCAAGTGTATTCTCCAGAAAAGGGTAGCTGGGTTGAATTGAGCCCTCAGGATGTCCTGCAGATGCTTGGTCGTGCCGGTCGCCCACAGTTCGACACATACGGTGAAGGCATCATCATCACCACTCAGGGAGAAATGACGTACTATCTTTCGCTTCTCAACCAGCAGCTGCCTATTGAAAGTCAGTTTGCAAGCAAGCTGGTAGACAATCTCAACGCCGAAATCGTCCTGGGCAATGTTCGCAGCCGCGATGAAGGTGTGGAGTGGCTCGGCTACACCTATCTCTTCGTTCGCATGCTCCGGTCGCCCGGTCTCTACAGTGTCGGCGCAGAGTACGAGGATGATGAGGCATTGGAGCAGAAACGTGTCGATCTAATACACTCGGCCGCTACTGTGCTCAAGAAGTCGAACTTGATCAAATACGATGAAAAGACCGGCAAGCTCCAGTCTACCGAGCTTGGTCGTATCGCCTCTCATTACTACATCACAAACTCGTCCATGGACACCTACAACAAGCTGATCCAGCCGGCGATGAATGATGTGGAGCTCTTCCGTGTCTTTGCACAGAGTGGCGAGTTCAAGTACATTCCGGTTCGTCAAGAAGAAAAGCTTGAACTGGCCAAGCTGCTTGCTCGTGTGCCCATTCCCGTCAAGGAGAGCATCGAGGAGCCAACTGCCAAGATCAATGTTCTGCTTCAGGCCTACATTTCTCGCCTGCGACTGGATGGCCTTGCCCTGATGGCCGACATGGTCTATGTCACTCAGTCTGCTGGCCGCATCCTTCGTGCCATCTTCGAAATCACCCTCAAGAAGGGATGGGCTTCAGTTGCCAAGTTGGCTCTGAACCTGTGCAAAATGGCCGAGAAGAGAATGTGGCCGACTATGTCTCCTCTCAGACAGTTCCCCAGCTGCCCAGGCGAAATCGTCAGAAAGGCTGAGCGGATAGAGGTGCCTTTCAGCAGTTATCTGGACCTTGATCCCCCTCGCATGGGCGAGTTGCTCGGCATGCCCAAGGCTGGAAAGACTGTTTGCGCGCTTGTGGCCAAGTTTCCTCGCGTCGAAGTTCAGGCCAACGTCCAGCCCATGACTCGCTCCATGCTCCGGGTCGAGTTGACCATCACGCCCAACTTTGAGTGGGATGTTGACGTTCATGGGTTGTCTGAAAGCTTCTGGATCATGGTAGAAGACTGCGATGGTGAAGACATTCTCTTCCATGACCAGTTCATCCTCCGCAAGGACTATGCCGAGTCTGATGCGAATGAACACATTGTAGAGTTCACTGTGCCCATCACTGAGCCAATGCCGCCCAATTACTTCATCTCGGTGATTTCGGACCGCTGGATGCACTCCGAGACTCGACTGCCAGTATCATTCCAGCAGCTGATCCTGCCAGAGAGGTTCCCACCACACACTGAGCTTCTTGATTTGCAGCCTCTGCCGGTTACTGCCCTGAAGGCCAAGGACTATGCCGCTCTCTACCCTGACTTGACCCAGTTCAACAAGATCCAAACGCAAACATTCAACTCGCTCTACGGCACCGACAACAATGTCCTTGTGGCCGCTCCCACGAGCAGCGGCAAGACCGTCTGTGCCGAGTTTGCCTTGCTTCGCCACTGGAACAAGCAGGAGTCTGGACGCGCAGTGTACATTGCCCCGTTCCAGGAGTTGGTGGACCTGCGCTATCAAGATTGGCAGAAGAAGTTTGCCAATCTCCGGGGGGGCAAGGATATTGTCAAGCTGACTGGAGAGACGACTGCTGATCTGAAGCTCCTCGAGCAAGGTGACTTGATTCTGGCGACGCCTCTTCAGTGGGATGTCTTGTCCAGACAATGGAAGCGCAGAAAGAACGTCCAGACTGTGGAGCTCTTCATTGCCGATGAGCTGCACATGCTTGGTGGGCAGATGGGATACATCTACGAGATTATCGTGTCCCGCATGCACTACATCCGCACCCAGACTGAGCTCCCGGTCAGAATCGTTGGTCTCAGCGTTTCCCTTGCCAACGCTCGCGATGTGGGAGAGTGGATTGACGCCAAGAAGCATGATATCTACAACTTTAGCCCTCATGTCAGGCCCGTTCCTCTGGAGCTTCACATTCAGTCATACACCATTCCTCATTTCCCATCCCTGATGCTGGCGATGGCTAAGCCAGCATATCTGGCTGTGACTCAGATGTCGCCTGATCAGCCGGCTCTCATTTTTGTGCCCAGCCGCAAGCAAACTAGAGCCACAGCAAGGGACATCCTCACTGCCACATTGGCAGATGATGATGAAGACCGCTTCTTGAACGTTGAGGTTGAGCAGATACAGAAGCTTCTCGAGCGTGTCCAAGAGCCAGCTCTCGCGGAGGCTCTCTCCCACGGCGTTGGCTACTACCACGAAGCTCTTAGCCAGAGTGACAAGCGCATTGTCATGCATCTCTACAAGAATAATGCCATCCAGGTTCTCATCGCCTCTCGCGATGTCTGCTGGGAGCTGGATTGCACTGCCCACCTTGTTATTGTCATGGGCACGCAATACTTCGAGGGCAGAGAGCACCGCTATGTTGACTACCCGCTCAGCGAGGTTCTGCAAATGTTCGGCAAGGCTTCGCAGTCTTCGCGCGACGGCCGTGGTCGCGGTGTGCTGATGGTGCCGGCGGTGAAGAGAGAGTATTACAAAAAATTCCTCAACGAAGCTCTGCCCGTTGAGTCGCATCTTCACAACTTCCTCCAGGATGCGTTTGTGACCGAGATCAGCACGAGGATGATCGAGTCTGGTGAGGATGCTATCAACTGGGCCACATTCACCTACTTTTATCGCCGACTGCTCGCCAACCCAAGCTACTACAGTCTTACGGATCCTACTCACGAGGGCCTGAGCCAGTACCTCTCTGACATGGTTGAAGCCACCCTGAAGGAGCTCTCGGAGTCCAAGATTGTCGACTTTGACGAGGATGAGGGCACTGTCGCTCCTCAGAACGCTGCCATGATTGCTGCGTATTACAACATCTCGTACATCACCATGCAGACCTTCCTTCTCTCGCTCACGGCGAAGACGAAGCTCAAGGGCATTCTCGAAATCGTTACGTCTGCTACCGAGTTTGAATCGATCCAGATCCGGCGTCACGAGGAAGCCATCCTCAGACGCATCTATGACAGTGTTCCCGTCAAGATGGCTGAGCCAGCTTTCGATTCGCCTCATTTCAAGGCCTTTGTGTTGGTTCAGGCCCATTTCTCCCGGATGAACCTCCCGATTGATTTGGCTAAGGACCAGGAAGTCATCTTGACCAAGATTGTCAGCCTGTTGAATGCCATCGTCGATATCTTGTCTTCTGATGGCCGTCTCAACGCCATGAACGCCATGGAAATGTCGCAGATGGTGGTGCAGGCCATGTGGGATCGCGACAGCCCCCTCAAGCAGATTCCCAACTTCACCACCGAAACTGTCAAGGTGGCCAACAAGTACGACATTCAGGATATCTTTGACTTTATGAGCAAGATGGATCCTGACGAGAATCCTGACTACAATTCTCTCATCAAGGATCTCGGGTTCACCCAGGCACAGCTCGCGCAGGCGGCCAACTTTACCAACAGCAAGTATCCCGAAATCTCGCTGGAGGTTGAGGTGGAGGACAAGGATGAGATCCGGGCTGGCGAGCCGGCGTACCTCAAGATCGCGATCGAGCGGGAGATTGACGAGGACGAGGGGTACGACCCGACCGTGCACGCGCCGTTTTACCCCGGCAAGAAGACGGAGAGTTGGTGGTTGGTGGTTGGGGAGGAAAAGACAAAGGAGCTGCTGGCAATCAAGCGGATCACGGTAGGACGGAAACTCAACGTCAGACTGGAATTCACCGTGCCCACGGCGGGCCACCACGCCTTGAAGCTCTTCTTCATGAGCGACAGTTACATGGGTGTGGATCAGGAGCCATCATTTTCGGCTGAGGTTGCGGAGGGGATGGATGTTGATGAGGAGGAGGACGATGAGGCGGAGGATGATGAGTAGTGGGTGATGCGGAAGGCTTTTGGGTGGAATGTGAAGTGGTGGTGGGGGGTTTTGTTGGTTCAGAGCTTGGGGGGAGGCTGGGGTCAAAAATGTTGTCTTCATTCCCAATCGGATTTCTCTCTTATTGTCATCAAGGGCGGTTGGTTGAGCGTGTGTATATGGTATATAATGGGTTTTGGAGGTATAATATAAAATTAACTTTGATGTCTGTTTTGGTCTCAATCTACTTGGGGGCATTACCTTTGCTGTTGGGGGATGGTCTACGTCACGAGATGGTCTCTCAGGCTGAAGTCGGAAAGCCATGTGGGGTTTCCGGATGCTGTTGTTGAACAGGCTCAAGGGGGACGGGAGTGGGAAGGGGACGTGGATGGAGATGGGGACGTGGATGGAGATGTGGATGATCTTGGGGGTGGATGATCTTGGGAGGAGGAGGTGCTGGTGGTGGAGAAGGTGGTGGCGAGAAGAGAGGGCTGGTTGCTTGGCCCTCAACCACCTATGTACTCCTCCAAGGGTGATGTTGGGAGACAAGCTGGTGACAAGTGACAGGGTGACAAGGGCCAAGCGTAAGGCGGCGTAAAGGTAGACAAGACAGGCAGCTCCTCTTTGGGTTTGTTGTTGGTCTGACCACACACAGTGGCACTCCGCACACTCCGCCTCCTTTGATAGGGGGAGAAGAGACCAAGACCTGGAAGAGCAAAGCAAAAGCTCCCTCACGCCCACTCACCCACCAAGGAACCACACGCACGCCAGACGCTCGGACCACTTCCTTCGTGTACTGCCCTCAAATAATTTCTCTTCTCGCGAAGGCTCCTCCAAACTTCCGCGCAACCACCTTCCATTGTCCTAGCGCTTCGCCATTGTGTGTTTTCTCTTTTCATCGCGCTCCCATCGGAACAGCATTGAATCCATCACCCGAGGCCGCGCCACTCTTGATATAAGACTTCCAAGCGCTCAACGCGTCCAAGTCCAAGTCTGCACACGACAAACAACCTGTCACGTCCCCGTCGCGATCCTTCGCTGACATCACCCTAACCGACCCAAAATGTCACGAGAAGGTTCTCCAGTCGCGCCCGCCTCTGAAGCCGCGCAACCAGCTGTCGAGAAGAAGGAGGAGGACGCGCCTATTGCCCCTGCTGCCCAAGACATTAAAGAGGCCATTGCGGCCGAGTCCAAGGCTGCCGTCGAGTCTGCTCCTGCCGAGGAAGCCTCTGACAACAAAGCGGAAGAGGGTAACGTGTCCCACAACACCTGCCAGGCAGGCCACTTACATCCTCGCCACTACATCTAGCTAACCATCATCTGTTATCAGCATCAGCTGCCGAGAAGACCGCCGAGCAAGCCGAAGAGAAGCCAGACGTCGAGATGACAGACGCTGCCGATGCTTCTGAGGCTGGAGCCCCATCCCAACCATCCGCCGACAACAATGCCGATGCGGCCCCCAAGGCTAAGGCCAACCGCAAGTCAATTGGTGCTGGCGAGGCCAAGGGAAAGAAGCTGAACAGAAAGGCATCAAAGCCGCGCATTCTGCACACCGACGCCCAGCCAGGCCAATACTTCTTTGTCAAGCTCAAGGGCCACCCGCAATGGCCAGTGATCATCTGCGATGAGGGCATGCTGCCCGACTCATTGCTCAAGTCTCGGCCAGTAACTGCCAAGCGGCAAGACGGCACATACCGCGACGACTACGCCGATGGCGCCAAGAAGGTCGCCGACCGGACTTTCCCCGTCATGTACCTCTACACCAACGAATTGTGAGTTTTCATTCTAATGTTCGCCCCGAGGTTGTCGTTAAGGTTTTACTGGGCGCTGAATGCTAATGCGCCTCTGTTTACAGTGGCTGGGTACCAAATGGAGAGCTTATCGACCTTGACCCTGAGGAGGTTAAGAATATCAACACCGACAAGATGAGGAAAGACCTCCAGGCGGCTCACAAACTCGCCGCCGAGCAACACCCCCTCCAGTTTTACAAGGATGTTCTTGACCAATACCAGGCGGAACAGGAGGAGAAGGAGAGGGCCAAGGCTGCGAAGGCGGCTACCCCCAAGGGGAAGAAGAAGTCGTCTGCTGTCGTCGATGAGGATGTTGATATGGACGATGATGCCGAGAACAGCACACCTCCCAAGGAGAAGAAGTCGAAGAAGAGAAAGGCGGATGAGCCAGCAGAGGTAAGCAGTCACACACCCGATTTTCGTCATGACATTTGCTTATATGCCCTTCGATAGACTCCTCAGCGCACAGAGTCAGTTAAGAAGACCAAGATTAAGCTGACGAGCAACGCGACTCCCAAGGCAACCAACGGTGCCACACCTTCAGCCAAGGCCAAGCCTGATGCGAAGGCCACAAAGACCAAGTCTAAAAAGACAAAGGACGGTGAGGATAAGGTCGAGAAGGAAGCTTCTGAAGCTCCCAAGGAGCCCGAGTTGTCGCCACAGGAACAGAGGGAGAGAAAGGAGCGGGAGGTGCTTTTCCTGCGGCACAAGCTCCAGAAAGGTCTTCTTACTAGGGACCAAGAGCCCAAGGCGGAGGAGATGGCCACCATGTCCGAGTACATCACTAAGCTCGAGGGCTTCCCGAATCTGGAGGTCAGCATCATCCGGACAACCAAGATCAACAAGGTCTTGAAGGCGATTCTGAAGCTGGAGAATATTCCCAAAGAGAAGGAATTCAACTTCAAGTCACGCTCTCAAGTGCTGCTCAACAAGTGGAATGAACTTCTTGCGGTTGATGGAGGAGCGGTGGCTCCAGCTCCTGCGGCCAAGGCTGTCAACGGCACAGCGCCCAAAGAGGCCAAGACCAACGGTGTCAAGGGTGATGAGCCCGCAAAGGCCGAGAAGGAGGAGGCCAAGGAAGAGCCAAAGGAGGAGAAGAAGGATGAATCTCCAGCGGAGAAGACCAAGGAGAAGTCTGAGGAGGCTTCAGAGCCTGCAGACAAGATGGATGTTGATGAGGTGGGCCTGCAGTAAATGGAACAATTCTTTCGAGTGACATTGACTGACAATTTACATCAGGCCAAGCCAGATGCTGTTGAGGCGTCCGCCTAAACGACGGGCTGAACTGAATTTCCCATATCGTTACGACTACATCGCTGGCAGCAAAGCGGGAATCCATCAAGAGTCGACAAGCGGGGATTTGGCGGCAAAAATTGTTCAAGGGTGTCCAAAAGTGCGTTGGGGAGCATCTTAGCAATGGTCATCAGCAAGCTTGGCAGTATCCTGTTTGTGTAAAACTAGGCGGTTCTGAGTTTTGTGTTTTTTTCTGTCTTTTTTTCTCCCTTTGCACAACAACACACAAGGGTAACGTTTTCCTGGTCTGGTTTTGGGGTAGGGAGGCGGTTGGTGGTGTTCTGGCTCTTTTTAAATACAGGCTCGCACAACGTTTGCTAGGGTTTTCCATATTTTCATCTTTCTCTCTTGGGGCTGCCTTGGGAGAGTGTACAAAGGAGAGCGGAAGCGTGGACGTTACTAGCAGAGAGAGGTCTGGGGGGGGAATAAGGGAGCCGATAATCTTGCTGCTGCTGGGAAGATGAAAAGGGGGTTAGGGTAGTAGAGGGAGGCCACGGAGGAAAGAGGAGAGATTATGGGACGGAATAAAGCAGCAGAAAGAAGGAAAGGAGTCGAGCTTTTTTTTTTTTTTATTCCGGCCATGTGTTTTCTTCGTCATGCCGACAAACGCACTCTCTCACTGTTGTCGTCGAGTAGGCGCTTGGCATATCTCGATGATGGACTACTTCCTTTGGCTTGTTTATGGAGTTAATAGTGTTGAGGTATAGTAGTATGCTTAGCAATTATCATTTTTCCCCACTTGCCTGCTTGATGAGTGAGGATGAATAGGTAGTGAATGAGATGAGATGTGAAGAGTGCCACAATCCCGTCAGGGGATTATGGAAGTGGCTGCAAATTGTGGCGGTGTAAGATTACAGCTGTGACGTGTAAGTTAGCATATTTCAATCAAACACGCTAGGATGGAACGGTTTTGAGAACCTTCATGAACACTTTCACGCGACAACGCGTTTTATCAACTTTATTGTCAAACCCCCGTAGTTTCTGTCTTGAGATTAAAATGGCCGAGTTTGACGACACGAGTTTATTCCAGGAGGATGATCACAGGGTGAGTGTTTGTAGGGTTTGGGAGTTGAATTGATTTGATGTGCTGATGAGAGCTGTATTAGGTAGCATACATGTTTACTGCACCACCGATCACCACTGCCGCCACAAATACATCGCCAACTACCACAACAAAATCTGCGCCAGGTCGGCCGGCGAAAAGGAGGAGGGTGTCGGAAAAGGATACCGCTGCTCCTCTTCCTGCCCAGGAAAAAGATGATGAAGGGCGTCAGTGGCCCAGATTGTTCAACGGCCTCGAGTCCCCCTCGGCGGCTGACCTCCGAAAAAAGACCTACGAGTCTGCCTGGCCGGTTTTGGAGAGCGAGATTGAGAGTGTGCTGAGGGATGCGAACCGCCAGACTCTGGAGGAGGTTGTCGAGTTTTTGAACAGTGATGTTCATGAATGTGAGGGGAGGGGGAGGGTTCCGGCTGGGTTTATCATCACGGGACCTAATATTGCGGGCCAGGATTTGCTGTTTTCGCAGTTGGGGGATGTGTTGGCTGAACTGGGGGAGGGGAGGGTGAGGTTTGTACGGTTGAGGGCGGGGGAGGTGGGGAATTTGAAGGGGGGGTTGAAGAGGATTGTTAGGGAGGGGATGGGAGGTCAGGAAGGGGGGGGGGGAGAGGATGGGAGGATGGGAGGGGGAGGGAGGAGGTATTTGGATTATGATCTTGAGGCGTTGAGGATGGAGATGGAGGGGAGGGGAGGGGGGAGGGTGGTGGTTGCTTTTCAGGATAGTGAGGCTTTTGATACGGGGTTGGTGGGGGAGTTGGTTGGGTTGTTTCAGTGAGCTATATCTTTTTGCAGTAAAAATGGAGAGGTTGGTGCTGACAAGGGGAATAGTTCATGGCAGGATCGGATTCAGTTTTCGGTGTTGTTTGGGATTGCTACTTCGGTTGAGCTTTTCCAGGCGAGACTGCTCAAGGCGACGGCGAGACAGCTATACGGGGCGCAGTTTGATGTTGTGCAGGCTAATGCTGTGCTTGAGAGCGTGATCATGGCTGCGGTGGTGGGGACGAAGGCACAACTGAGGATCGGGCCGGGGTTGTTGAGGAAGTTGGTGAGAAGGCAGCAGGAGCAGGTTGCGGGGGTGGGAGCTTTTGTTAGCTCGCTCAAGGTATGTTTTAGGAAGACATGTCTTGAGACAGAATATGCTGACCTGAAAACGGTGTAGTATGCGTACATGAACCACTTCTACGCCAATCCGCTAAGCGCTCTACTTGTCGACGGTCAGAAGCTGGGCAAGGAAATTCTACAGCCGGAACACCTCGAGGCAGTGAGGATGCTGGAGTCATTCAAATCACATGTGGAACAGTCTGTCGAGGACGGACGGCTGGATCACGCGCGATTATTGCTGGAGAACGATGACTATCTCAAGGGTAGAATCAACAGGCAGGCCGCCAAACGACAGCAATATCTAGGAAAGCTCCTTCAGTCGTTGGCCTTGGTCATTGCTACTGAGCATTCGAAGAGGTCGTTTGTTGAGCTCTACGAGGCAGCTCTGGAGGAAGGGATTTCCCTGGATCAGTCGCCTGGACCATTCGACCTGGGCGATGCCATCAAACGGTCAACTCCAGAGGAGCTCATTGGTCTCATCAAACGCGTGATGACCGTCGTCGTAGATGGCAACCCATCTCTTCACTGGAATGGCATGGGCATCGGTCAGGACGCCGAAGCCGCGATCGATAAATTTGAAGCGCTCCGCGCAGATGTGGAACGACTGATAGAGACGTCCAAGAAGAAGAAAACCAGCCTCAAGAGCAAATACAGCTCTCAAAGCAGAGTCCTCCGCACAACCGTTGTTGCGCAGAAAGTTCAGCTCAGTCGCGACACAGCCACGCTGACGGAGGAAGACAATGCTTTTACAGCAGCCATTGATGACTTTTTCGCCTTCTTCAAGACTCTCGTAGGCTGCGAGCCACTGTCAAACCTGTTTCTCAACGAGGTTTGGCAGTACGACTATCACCTGCCCTACGAAGACGTCTTTGTTCCCCGGCCGGGCGCCACGTTTGCCCGCGCATTGTCTCGCCCGCATGACTACCTTGGCTGTGCTTGTTGCGACAAGGCGAATTGCTCAATGGTGGGGACGCTGCCTGCTACGTCTATTTTGTATCATCTGTACTCCGAGGCGGGCGCGTCAATCAACGTTGCGGACTTGTGGGCGGCGTACTATGCGCTCGTGGGCGAGGACTCGGAGATCGGGATGGACGAGAGGTCGGCGCTCGTGCTGTTCTACCGGGGGCTGGCGGAGATGAGAGCCATGGGATTCGTGAAGCAGAGCAAGAAGAAGGCCGATCACATTGCCAAGTTAAAGTGGTTGTGATTCCGGATTCGGGGGGTTTTCGGGTTGGTGGTGGGTGAAGGTAGGTTTGTCTCAGACCTGCCCGCCGTAGGGATTTTGGTTAGGTTGAGGAGTTGATGAATGCATTGTTAGCGAGGTCTTTTCAGGAACAAGAGTTTGTTGGAATTTTTCTTTATGCGGGAACAATGTCTTAGAGGACGGATAAAGGACAGTAGAAAAGGTACCATTTTTATCCCTTAAAGGGGCAAAGTGTAGAAATAGCAGCGCTTCCCGCCGTGGGACAAAGGGGGCCAATCAACAAAAATGTCACGGCCGCTTTTGGCATCAAACCGGCCGCTTTCAAAGGAAGTGTATTTGGTGATGGTGACTGGGACGGTTATACAAGAAGCCACGAGGTGCCCCTGGGGGGTCTGTTTTTCTGTTTTTCTGATTTTCTTTTCCCTCTCTCGCTTTCTAGTTCCGCAACCAAGTATTCTTATCATTATCAACCTAGACAAACTGCTGTATGATACGCCACTGTTGTGCTAACACTTAAGACAACAACAGTAGAACAAAAACCTCGATTTGTCACTGGCTTTCACCTCTTCCCGAAAGAAGTTATCAACAGTGACTACAACACCCCTTTCGCTGCTGGCAGCATCTATTTCACCCCCAGCGGCAGTTTGTTATTTATTTGGGGCTTTTTCATCCCCTCTCTCACATCTTCTAGTTTAATCTCTTCTCTTTTTACACTATCACCGATCTTTTTTCTCATATCTTCCAAGACTCTCATCTCATACCCCCTCTCAGTACCACAACTCACTCACTCACCACCAAGAGAGTCCACCACTTAATACCGGCCACACCACCACCACCACCACCACCGCCTCTTACTTACAAACATCACTTCCACAGCACACAACAGTCACCATTTAACACAAAAACAAAAATGGACCCAACCTCCCCCCACTCCCCCCACCGACCCTCCCCCTTCTTCCCCCGTTCCCCCCGCCCGAACCTCACCACCCGCCGCTCCCACATCTCCCCCTCCTTCGCAGCCAAACTCTCCCAAATGTCCCTCCAGCTCGCCCCCCTGGTCCAGCTCACCACCGGCCTCGTCCACCCCTCCTTCCCCTCCACCCTCCTCAACTTCTGGCTCTTGACCGAAGCTCAACTCGACGAGCTCGCCCACTTTTACCACCAACGCACCCCCTCCGTCTACACCTCCCAGTACCCCTGCCCCGTCTACTGGCCCTCCGAGGGCATGACCATCGAAGACAAGAAGCGGAAGCTCGGACGGTTCATCGGCCTCCGCGGGTGTGACAGTCCCGTCGTGAACGGGCAGGTGCAAGAGATGATGGGGTGGAGCGAGGAGCGGATCAGGGAGGAGATTAGGAGGCGGGTGGACAGAGAAAGAGAGGAGGAGGAGGCTAGGGGGAAGATGGGTGGTTGGAGGAGGTTTTGAAAATACAATGTGGTACAAGACAAAGGGAAGGAATGGTGGGTATGGAGGAGTAGAGACCGCAATGGCTTGAAGCGAGCGAGTACAGCGATGATTTGTTTTCGTTCTTGGATTTGGCTTTTTGGGATGTCGCACGCCTAATAATATTCTTGTTTGATACCATGCCTTGCTGTAATCATCAACTCGACGCGAGATGAGAGGATGAAGTGTGAACATGAACTGCGACGTGATATAATACTCGGTGCGGTATATCCTGCCATTACTTCTGCCACAGAGCGCTGAGTCAACCAAGAATCCAATCAGGACTGAGATATATGAACCGACCCAATGAATTGCATGTTCCAACCCGTAACGCCATGCAAAAAGATGCTTGCCGTCAACTGAACCTAACCCAGGTAGGTAACCTGAACCCCCAGCCACGACCCCTTTTACTGTACAGTGGTGTCAAAAATCTCAAGATGAACTGGTCTCTTGTCAAGAAAAAAAATGGAAAAACACCCGGGCCATTCCCCTTGTCCAAGCCACACCTGCTCACGACTACCTCCTCGCCTTGCCCCTCTTGGGTTGGCCAGCTTCCTATTTCTTGCCTTTCCTCTTTCTGGGGCCCCCTTGCGGGGTCGAGGGTCCGTCTACGAGCACAGGCTCATCAGCACTGCTAGTGCTGGGTCTGGTGTTGGACTTTTCCGACTCAGTGTCCAGCTCCTTCATGAACTCGGTCTGAATGGTGGCACGGCGCTTCTCCCACCATTCCTTCTCCTTGTCGGCTTGGGCCTCGATCTCGTCGAGTCTGTCGCGGAGGACCTTGTTGGCGGCAATTTCGTTGGCGGACTGGAAGATGATTTGGCCCCATCCTGGTACAAGAGCATTGGCCTGGTCATGTCAATCAGCGAGTGTTCCAAACAAAATGGCAGGCTGGGTCTGAAGCATACCTCCATCACCACATCACGAAGCTCGTCCTCCATCTCCTTCTCGGCGCGCTGGAACCTTTGCCACAAGTCATCGCCCACACTTCCGCGCTGCAGGAGAGAGCTGCAGGCCGCTTTCGCTGTTCTAATTTGGATGATGCGGTTGATATCCTCCACGGCGCGGCGCAAAAGCGCAGCTCTGATGACGCTATCTGGGATCCTAGGTGCCTTCTCTGAGCCCTCCTCAGGTTCCATGTGCAGAAGAGAGAGGTAGATGTTGCGTTGGAGATGCGGGCCGAACCATGGCGCAAGGTTGGCGCTTTGGACTGGAGAAGACACAGTTAGCAGTCGATTGGGATGTATGCGCAGCAGAACAGGACCAACGTACGAGCTTTCCTCCTCCGGTAGACTGTTGAGAATGTGACAAATGTGCCAGCCAAGACGGCCAGGTAGGCCAGCGGGAGCAGGAGGCCCCGCCAATTGATGCCGAACATGGTTCCTAGGGTGCGATATCGACGATGGTGTTTCGGCGGATTGGCAAGTGAGTGTGGTGGTGTGTTGGCGGTTGTCGCTACCGATGCAATCGATTGACTGCGCACAAAAGAGGATCTCGGGGAAAGACCAGAAGATTCTACCGTGGCCTGGTGTGTGACACTTTTTCCTCTGGGTTTGGTGCAGCTCGGGTGGCTGTAGAGGCTGAAGGCACAGTGAGCCGAAAGAACAGCTTGACAAACTCCACGTCAACGTGAATTTCGGGGTGCCCGCGTCCCGCATCGGCTGGGGTTAGGTGGCTTCTCAGCCTGCCAAGCTTTTCTCCCGGCAGGCAAAGACCATCTCTGTTTTAAACTGCCGCTTCCGTAATCAGCAATATGTGGGGTAGAGGGGCAACCTTGCTGGACCTTGTCGGCCTTCAACTCCCAGGCACGAGTGAATGACGAAGGCCTGAACAGCTGCCACAGCGCCACGGGAGGACCATCAGAGAGAGCTTCCCCTCCATCCGAGCTTTCACCAAACCCCAGTTTAGGATTCTAGTTCTTACACTACAATATTTTAAACTATTCAAGCTTCTCATAAAGCTTATTCCTCTTCATATTCACACGGAGGTCCGCGTGGATCCGTGAAGCGACCCCCACTGCCCCAACTGTTCTTCACTGGTTTGCCTCCCAAAGCTGCCATCAACTTGATCTACCCACATCAATTCTTCCCACCGTCCCAAGCAAACAGCAAACAATCCCGATGCTTCTCCGGTTGCGAACGCCTGATGGCATGATCCGCCTGACGGTGGAAAAGAGCAACACCTTCAAACAGCTCGCTGAGCAGCTGTTACCTCAGCTCCCCTCGACAGTCGACCCTCAAACCATCCGGCTCTCCCCCCAGCCCAGCGGTGCCGAGTCGAAGCTCCTCTCTGAGATTGCAAAGTACAAGTTGGAACAGATAGGTTTAAAGTAAGGCAGCTTGGCGTATTTCGACTAGTAGGCTTACTGACATCTCCGGAACAGCCATGGAGACCTTGTGTTTGTCAGTTACAAGCAACAGGATGCTGTTGCAGATGGCAACGCAAACGGCGATGCGTCCGCTCCAACCCTTCTCGCAAAGACAGCGCGTCTCAACGGAAAGCCGATTCTCCCCACAGAGGACCTTCCCATCGACCCACCACCATCCATCGACACCGAGGTGAAACACATCAAGAACCCCTGGGAGGTTGTGAAGCAGTCCCCTCTTGACGATAGACTGGACAAGAAGGATGGCAAGATTCCACGAGGGAAGGATGCCAAAATGTGCCGTCACGGACCCAAGGGGATGTGCGACTACTGCACACCGTTGGACCCTTTCAACCAAACATATCTCGACGAAAAGAAGATCAAGTACATGTCGGTACACGCTTACATGCGCAAGACGAACTCGGCGACAAACAAGCCCGAGCTGGGGAGCTCGTTTATTCCTCCTCTTGTCGAGCCGTACTACAGAGTCAAGCGCGACTGCCCATCAGGACATCCACAGTGGCCGGAAGGCATCTGCACCAAATGCCAACCCAGTGCCATCATTCTTCAGCCTCAAACTTTCCGCATGGTGGATCACGTCGAGTTCGCTTCTCCGAGCATCATCGACAAGTTTCTTGACGCTTGGCGCCGGACAGGGGCACAACGGTTAGGCATCCTCTATGGTCGGTATATGGAGTATGAGGTTGTGCCATTGGGAATCAAAGCGGTGGTTGAGGCCATCTATGAGCCTCCACAGATCGATGAAGTTGATGGTGTCTCGCTCAATGCTTGGGAAAATGAGCAAGAGATCAACCAGATCGCCAAGTTCTGCGGTCTTGAGCAGGTTGGTGTAATCTGGACTGATCTTTTGGACGCCGGCAAGGGCGATGGCAGTGCCGTATGCAAACGACACGCAGACTCATACTTCCTCGCCTCTCAGGAGGTTTGCTTTGCTGCTCGGATGCAGGCTCAGCACCCCAAGCCATCCAAGTGGAGTGATGCAGGACGCTTTGGCTCCAACTTTGTCACTTGTGTCGTCTCTGGTAACGAGCAGGGTGAGATTTCCATTTCAGCTTACCAGATGTCAAACGATGCGGTAGAAATGGTGAGGGCAGATATCATTGAGCCTTCAGCCGACCCAACACAAATGCTGGTGCGGGAGGAAGAGGAAGACGATGGGTCTGTTAGCAGGACACGCTACATCCCCGAGGTGTTTTACCGGAGGATCAACGAATACGGCGCCAACGTTCAAGAGAACGCAAAGCCAGCATTCCCGGTCGAATATCTTTTCGTCACCCTTACCCACGGTTTCCCCGAGTCACCCAAGCCACTGTTCACCGACGAGGGCTTCCCGATCGAGAACAGAGAATATGTTGGCGAGGCGCAACAACCTTCTGCTGTCGCCAAGGCTCTCAAGGTGAACCAAAAAGGCGACAACAGGCTGCCTGTCTCGGACTTCCACCTTCTCTGCTACATTCACCAAATGAGCGTCCTATCCAAGGTAACATTTGCACGGCAAAGAGGTAGGATCAGTGGCTAACAACGTAACAGGACGAGGAGGCTTTACTCTGCAAAGTTTCTACCCATCAGGACTTGGCCGAAGCGTTCCAGTTGCGGGAGACGCCAGGGTTCCAAACCCTTAAGATGATCCTTGAATCCACTGGTGAGAGACTCCCCAAACGCTCCCGATACTCTGACGACATTGCCAGTTCTCCCGCTGCATCTGCGTCTGGTCGCAAGTCTAAGAGGGACGACACCGGAGAACCACTTGCTAAGCGTTTTGCTGCTGTCAGGCTGAACGATACCCAACAATGAGTTTGCTCCTCATGGCCCGACAGGAGAGAGGAAAGACGATGCTTTTGGTCCGGGATACCGCGGACGAAAGCAGGGCTGTGTGGCTCCTAGAACCATGTCTCTCACATCATTCAACTCGAACGTGGTGGGAGGGATGATCAGGGTGGAATACCGAGCGGTTAAAGAGTTTGGTTTGCGGTGGTTTAACTTGACCCACCACGGTATGGGGATAAATAATATAACCATAAATAGGCCGAATCAAGCACATTGATGACAGGGGTTTTTGTTCATGAGTCAAACATTGGGCATCTTCAATGGATAGATATCCGAGACCAAAAATCAAGCAAAATCCAAACGCCCCCCAAACAGCGGACATGTAAAAGCAGGTAACATCCAACCGAAAAAAAAAGGCCCTTTTTTACCACTATCAGATTCTCAAGAATCATACTCGGACCCTGTCACCACCTCGGCTTCTTTCCCACTTTTCTCCTCTTCAGGAGTTGCTGTTGGTTCAGAAGCCACCGACCAGGATGGCTTCTTCTGACCCAAATGATGAGAAGCAGGGTGAACCATCTCCCCAAACCCGACGCCCCGGCCCTTCATCCACCTGTGCAGCGGCTTCCAGTCGACGCAGACGTTGGGCTGGGGGACCTTGACGCTGGGCTTGAGGGTGGAGTGATCGGTCCAGTGGAGGGTGTAGACGTTTGTGTCGGCGGTGCAGAGGACGAGCTGGCGGAGGGACTCGAGGCAGTGGTCGACGTGGGAGGTGAGGTCGGACCAGGTTTCGTTTCCGGGGGTGGTGGAGATGTCTGGGTAGTAGTAGGTTGGGTGGAGGTATTGTTTTATTCTTTTCTGGAAGAAGGGTCAGTTTGGCGCGGGGATAGGTGTGGGAGGGGGGAGGGGTGGGTGGTAAGGGGTGACATACCAGGCAATGTAGCGAGTGGCTCACTCCCAGACCGCCTACGTACCCGCCTCCCTCTCGACTGATGGAGACTGCGTTGCCGGCCTTTTTGAGCTCATCCTCGCTGAAGTAGATGAGGGTTCCGTCTAGGAGGTCATGCCAGGCTTTGTCGAGTTCGGGGCGGGGTTGGCCGAGGAATTTGGAGGTGTCGGGGTCGGTGTTCATGAATTTGTTTGTGTAGGTTACTGGGGCAGGTGCTATTTTCACTATTACTTATCATGATTGAAGGGGGGGTATGAGGGGAGTACATACAAAAGGGGATTTTGACCTCGGGGTTGTCGCCTGTGGTTGGTAGTATTGGACATGTTGATGAGTAGCTCTTTGGATAGGAGGTGTAATGGTATGTGAAGGCGGCGGTTAAGGAGAGAATTACGGTCACACTTGAGACGAGGAGAGTGTAGAAGCGTCTTTTCCAGATGAGAGACTCATCGACGTATGGAGGCGGAGGCGGGGTGAGAGACTCTTCATCGTGATCTCTTTGGTGGTTGGATGGTAGTTGTGAGAGCAGAGGTGTGTAGTGAGGCTTTTCGTCGAGACTGGTCATCATCTTAAAGAGACTCGATATGTTTCTATGTGGGTTTTAGAAGATAACAGATAACCACTCAAGGACAGCATTCGTGTTGGCATTCTGCGGACTTGCGTTGGTTTTGGAAGGATCGAGATCACGCCGATCATCTTTTCCCCTCTCCCCGTCCCCTCACAACATACATCATCCCGCAGAGGTCAGGAATATGGAGACGGAAGGCTAAACACACCCCGCTCTCCAAGCCAGCCGGACCTTTTGACGTTGGACGCGCTATCCCGTACGATGCGGGCTAGAAGTGCCGGGTGGTACGTTTATTTACTTCGGTATGTAGGGCTTGCTTTGGACTTCTAGACTTTTGACCCTTTGGAATGACCGGGGAGAGGTTCGGCCTGGCATGGGATATGAGAATGATGAGATGGAAGGAAGTTTGTGTTCCCATGAACAATTTAAGTTGATATTTTCATTATGAGGAGAACCCCTTCCCTATAGTACCGCGTTCCTGGGCTTGGAGTTATTTTTGGTTCATGTTGTTCATCATCAACTTCCCAACCTCGAGAGTTGATGGAAAGATGCTTCCAAAAACACTCCGATTTATGAGGTCCAGCCTTCATGTAAAGAAATGTCGCATTTACAACTTAGCTTACCTTTCCGAGCCGCAAGCAACTTTTCAGCAGAACAGGGTAACTCTGTGGCTGACTTCTGTGCCGACGGTTCGCATTGTTTGGCTATGGGGTTGAGAAGTCCTACACTAGGTCTGATCGAATACGGGGTCATGGTCCGTGATTCCACGTTGCCATGTCCCATCGTGTCTACCGTTTCATTGACCCAGGCTCAGAGGGCTGGAAAAAGCGGTTCTTTGACGCAAGAGGAGATAGATTAACGGAGTATGGAAGCCCGGGTCGGTTTCTTTTTTCGAATCGGTATGCTTTGCAGTTCAATTACGTTTTCACCTTTCTTGGGATTCTGGACTCTTTTCTTGGGTCAATAATCTTCATCGGATTTTTGCTTGTGTAAGTGGTGTGTACAAGCTTGGCTTTCCCCAGAGAAAGCCTTCCAAAAGCATGGCGTAATAGGTCCCAAGAGTAAGCACTCTAAAAACACCACACCCTGAACACCGATCCAAGACCGCTGGTCCGGTGCGGATACAAGGACTGCCGCTCTTGGGTAGTTTTCGTGGCTGGCTCCTACAAGAAAGCACGCTTCGGCGAGTGCTCCTTGATGCCTATTTCACTCTACCTGCGGTCTTGTTGGCAGCCCACCTACCGAACCGAACCTCCGGCTTGCCGTGAGCCATTGGAACGCTTCCAGTGCAGAATCAGAAAGTGAGCGATATCCGACTGCTACACTGGTGAAAGCGTGCTAGCCTCGGCAGTTTCGACTCCCTCAGAAGAAACCGTTGGATACTACCAGCCATATCCGTGAAGTCTAGGCACCTTAAGTCCTAGAGTGATTGTCTCGATCGAGGCCGAGATGTCTACTCTTGGCACGCTTTCGAGCTGATCAGTCGTCATGGATCCCAGAAAGGAGGACTTGAGGGGGTGTCAATCAATCCTGTGTGTTGTGGGCATAATAAGTAGAAGTCGAGTCCAGTTTTCGAATCCGGAATTGCCTTCTTACTCCGGTCCCTCAATCAACCATCGCAGAGTCACGCCCAGTCCCACAAAATGAAGTTCACTGTTCTCCTCTTTGCTCTTTCAGCAATGATCGTGTCGTCTTTGGCGGCCCCAGTTCCCCAAGGAAAAATTTCTTACATTGGCCTTGATGTGCCAGATGATGCGGTTGAGCAATGTACGTTTTCTTGGGCCCCTTGTCTACTGCTCAAAATTCTGCCACCAGACCTAACAAGAGGAATGATAGGCAAGATACCCAATGGACCAGGGGGCCCCGAGTCACGTCACAAGAGAGATGGCACAATGGAATTCGACGTTGACCTCTGCATACTCAAAAAGAGGGCAGCTCGAGAGAGCTAAAGAAGAGCCAAATACAATGGTGAAATGTCACGGAGAAGGGGCGGGGGGGTGTTGAGTCGCGGGTGGCACCGTGAAAACGGTGTTGTAGTACACTCCAGATGTACGTCGACACCCACATGCCGGTGGAGGAGGCCGTGGTAGAGGAGGCAGGCTCAGCCAGTCCGAACACTGTAGTATTGAGCCATATTAGTGTGATGTCGTAATCCAGATACCTCATTTTCTCACACGTACGACACAAATCATTTTATCTCTGAACGTTCAACCCTCAAGACCACCGCTATATGATCGGCAATTTATGCAGGTGACAAGCAACTGTAGTGTCAGTTCAACAAGAATAGATCTTCCCCTCCCGTTTGTTCTTGAACGACCATCGACATTCGGTACCGAGACGGCTGCAAAGTCTACGGGACACCTCTCGATTACCCGAGCCTATAGGAGGTCCAAACAGGCGAGATCTGTAATAAAAGAAGCTGCGGGCACTTTAGTTGCTTCGAGGAAACCCTTCACACCTTCTGTGCCGCGCATTGGTTCGGTGAAGCATAGCTATCTTGTTCACTCTTGGGTTGATCAACCACATTCTGCAACACAACGTCAGCATACGACATATTAACTGATGCTTGAAATCCCATCTATCAGGTCACGGTCTCGGCCCCACTACCAGTCACATCAACTCTGGGGGAGACACTCTCCCAGAGACCAGGATAGAGGGGTCACCAAGACTTCCAAGACGAAACATTGTATATCTTTAAATTACTTGATGTATTCGATCGAAACCAACCGGCGTCTCCGAGAGGGGTTTGTGCATGCTTGATCAGATGTCGCGTGACAGCTTTCCAAATGCAGAGTCCCCGGATGATGACCCGGCAGTTGTGGTTGAAGCAATGGGTTATCAAGATAGCCAGGCTAGTAAGCAAGCTGTGGATTTCATGGCTGCCTCTAACTTGTGATAGAAGTCTCGAAGAAACTCAAGGATTCAAGGGCCTTTTCCATGTGGTTGACAGCCCCAATCAATGTAGTTCGACTTTTGTGCCGGTTTGATCAAAGTGAAATTGAAATGTCAACCTCCTAGATACTTCCATTCGCAGTGTTAGACCCCCTCATTACAGATAATCAACTTATCTCAGTGTAAAAGGCATCTAACCCCCCCTTTCCATGATTTTAGTTACCAAGCTTCTCCGATAGCGAGTTGATGTAACGACACCTCTCAAACAGTTTCTCCCTCTTCAGCTGTCTCTTCCTCTCCTTGCAAGATCTGACCTTCATCTCTCCAACCTGAATGTTACCCCCATCGATAGGCATCTGCTGTAGATTTCCATCTCTCTGTTCCTTGTGAGCGGTCAGGCGAGTATTTCCTGTTCCCCAAGGCCCACCAATGACCAAAAGGCTCACGCTTTCAGGTCCATGGACAGGAAATGCCTCTGGCCATCGACCAAGCGTTTCTTCTACCTGCTGCTCGGGCTCGGCCGGTGATGGCTTGCCAGTGTATGCAAAGTTGATGAAGCTGCCGATAAACGCCCTCGACAACTTTTGGTCCTCATCTGTGATATTCCCTTCGGGAAAGAGATTGAAGAGATAGTTCAAGTCGCTCCCATGCGTGGCACCAATGTACGGCATGCCTGCGCCAGCAAACATTGGTGCCAACATGGTCTGGTTGAGTGAGTACAGATGAACCCCAGGGTATTCCAGGTCCAACCGCTTGCTTTCCTTGAGCATATCGCTACCAAAGTCGATGCTGGAACAAGTGAACTGCAGGTCCCTCAGGATCCGGGCGACTCGGAAGTAATGCACTCCAACCGTAGGATCAGACTCAGCCTTGCGGGCCTCATAGTCGGAAACCTCCTCCGCAAAGTCAGCTTCTGGGTAGAGTGAGAACAGCTTCTTATAGTCTTCATCGGTCAAGGCATGCGCCACTCCTTGGATGGTGGCTTTCATGTCATCCTCGGTCTGATAGGTAGGCGCGGGAGCGGTACTCAAGGCGCCGTCATCCTGAGCCCAACCATACACCAATGGAATTCCTTCAGTTCTTATTAGCTGGTTTTCCACTCTAAATCAAGTAAAGCACACACCCTTAACAAACTTCCCAGATTTGTATAATGTAGTCTGACGATCCGGGATCAAATCATCGTCAACAGAAGGAATGAATGTGAACAGTCCGAGAGGAGGATGATTGGCGGACGCATACTCCGCGGCCTTCTCCGTCAACTTCTCCAATGGAACTCCTCTCAAACACTGCAGTAACTCCGAGTCATCGGTGCTGGCGCACCCCAGTGTCTTTGCCACTTCTCGAGTGTGCAATTCAGTGACATCACTTGTCATGTTGAGTCCCGTGCCGGGAGGACCAGACATGCACCAAGCTTGGGTGAACGGGACGCCTCTTTCTCCCCCATAGGAGGTCAGAAGAAGCGAAGTGAATGTGCCTCCAGCGCTGAGTCCAAAAGAAGTAATCTTGTCGGGATCGCCTCCAAATGCTGCAATGTTGTCCTTGACCCATTGGAAACCAGCCAGCTGATCTCGCATGCCCACGTTCATCGACTTTTGGTCTTTGAGAATGGGCAGACGAGCAAAGCCAAAGATGAGAATGCGGTAGTTGAGAGCCACATAGATGACGGGCTTCTTGAGAGATGTAGCCAGCGTAAGCAAGTTTTCGGGATTGTAGTGAGGGTCGTATGCAGACCCCTTGACTACGCCGCCGCCATGAAGATGTACCACGACAGGTAGCTTGTCGTCTGCTGTTGTGCCAGCTGGTCTGGAAATGCGAAGGCTGAGGCAGTCCTCACTGATGTCCGGTGTATCCGCAAAGAAGGGGGGGACACCTGCTCTGTTCTGAGGGCAAGCCGGCCCCGGCGCTGAAGCGTCCATCTCGCTGCCTTCAGGGGGCACGTATGGCTGAGGGGGTGCAAACCGACGATGACCAGAGGTATCGTGAGCATACTTGATGTTCTGAAAATGCTCGATGGATCCCGATGTGGTGCCTCTGTAGGTGATCTTGTTCTTGGCAATGGCCACAATAGGCTCAGCAATAGCAGAAGCCGCAGTCAAGGCCAACAAGGCCGTTTGTAATCTGGTTAGTAGAGTCATGGCGTGAGTGAGAGGAGCTGAATCGTGTGCGGGAGGGCCACAATGGTTCCGGCCAAGAGACGGTAAAAAAAGAACACAGACGGCCTCTGTGAAGTAGTTGATATGGGACTTCAAAAGAAGGCTGGTGTGTGGGGGGTTGAGATGTTGAGAATATGAATGTGGTGCTACATAAGATACCTACCAGACATGAAGCAAATGGTTGAGGTGCGCATGAATAGTTAGGTAGGCCATCGGCAATCACGGCTTGCAGGAACCCTTCTGGCTCCGATGTGGTGTGATATCGGTACTGGCTCGTGAACGACGGTCAAAAAACAGTGGAAAACATTTTGAGGATGCCGAAGGTGAAGCTGGGATGGTTGTCCAAAGGCAAGGTACTGTGCAGGAAGCATGCAGGGGAGCGGGGGCGGAGAAGGACCAAAGCTTCGAAGAATGTTCGACACGAACTGCTATCACGTCGAGGTAGGGTCGCCTCATGCGCACTTCCCTGATCTGCAGGCTGCATTTTGCCAGCCAAAGAGGAAGGGACGATGCCGTCTTAATTACCCCAGCCGCCCCATTGCAACCATTCCCCTCCATGACCCAACACCATCACCATCCCGCCTCACCTGGGTAGTTCCCCGAATGGAGACGGCTATTGACCGCGGCGACCTCAGATCTTTACTTGAACGACATCTCGAGACCCACCAAGCCCGAGGCTAGTTATCACTCCCACCCTACCGGGGCAATGATACAGACTTGTCTTTCAGCTGGCTCTGTGATGTAGTATCTTGAGTATGCCGGTAGTCATATGGGAGACTCGAGAGCTCTGTTTCGAGGGGCTGGAATTATCATAGTCGGTGTCGATGATGCATTTATCTATCCGGCCATCTCACCCGTTATTCCCATTTAAATCTACTCAGCATCATCTCTTACCACCTTCCTGAACAGCTCGATCATAATAGCCTCAATTTGAGTTTCCATCATGAGTGAGGCTCAATATGACAACCCTGCAGCCCTTGTGGCCGGCACAGTGATCATGCAGCTGGTGACCACCGCCTGCATAGGACTGAGATTCTACTCCAGAAGATGGAAACGTCAAAGAATCATCACCAGCGACTGGCTTGTCCTCGCCGCTTATGTCTTTGGCACAGGCTTGAGTGTCATGATGCTCTATGGCATCTCCCAAAAAGCCATAGGATATCCCCTCGGTGGAACAATCGAAGACCCGGCTGCGGTCAACAATAGACTCAACAAGGCCAAACATGTAAGTATTTCCTCATCAAGTCCATTTGCGAGCATGAACAACACACCAACACCACACAGATGGAGCTATCATGTCTCCTCCTCGGCATCGTCGCCCTTGGCTTGATCAAGCTCTCCATCGCCTTCCTCTACTGGCACCTTTTCGCAAAAGTTATGTTCCGCCGGTTTCTCATATTCTGGATGGTTATCCTGGTCCTCTGGATCCTCGGCTTCGTACTAGCCGGCCTCCTGGAATGCGGTACACACCTCACTGCCATCTTCGGTACTCCACAAGACTATATCGACCACTGCGGCGCTGCTATCCCTGCTGGATATGGAATGATCGGATCAGACATCCTGACTGACGTTGTCACCCTGTTGATTCCAATTCCTGTCATTCTGGAACTGCAGATGAACAAACGGACGAGAATACTCACTCTGCTGGTCTTCTCCATTGGTGTACTGTAAGCTTGCATCTGTTGTACTTGGCCGAAGAAGGGAACAGCATGCTGACCTAGCCTGACAACCTCCAGATGCGTCGTAGCTTCGGTCCTTAAAGCCTGGATTTACATCACCGGCTCTCTCGGTCGATGGTCAATGGATGCCATCTGTAAGCTCCGGATTTGTCGAACCTTCCTTCTAAGAACCATTTTTTACTGACACCGCTGTGTTTAAGCCGCCCTCAGTGGTATCGCCATCTGGAATCTCGTCGAGGTCCAAGTTGGCATCGTTGCCGCCTGCGGTCCTCCCCTGCGTGCGATCATGTCACGCCTTCTGCCGATTGAAGCAGCGACTATCTCCCTCCTGTCTCTTCTGGGCGTCTCGAGGCTTTCGTCAAGCAAATCGGATACTCTTCCGAGCTTTGTCAGGAGACCTTCGAAGATTGACCCTGAGGACAATCAGGGCAGTCCCATCAAGGGAACTTCGACGAGGAGCACAGATACTGCTGTTGATCATGACGAGAACGATTTAGGGCCTTGGGATCAACCTGTGCCTGTTGTTCGTGTGGCCTCGAAAGGGAGAGGTGGTGATGTTTGATAGGTTTCTTGCCAGGTGGTGATTTGTCTTGACTGGTGTGACGTTATGTTTGTATGAGTGTTGATGATTTATACCCTTGGATATGTTCATTGGATGAGATGTTTTTGAAGTACAATACCCGCGGTTTTCTTGATTTTTTGTACTATGCGAAAAGGGTAAATGACACTACTTTTGATAGTGCATGTTCATATCTTGCGTGATTCCATATATGGCGGTTGATCCTACAAGTATCTTACACATCTACCCCATGATAGCTTGCCTGTCAAACTTCATACACTCACTGATCGCCTCCTGATCCCCCTTGACCACAATATCGTACACCCCCATCTCCTTGGACACCTCCCCGACCCACTTCTTCAAATCCTCTGGCACGACCTGCCTCACCTTGGCTTTCCTATAAACAATCTGCTCAAACACAGCATGATTCTCCTCAACCAGCTCCTCAGGCGTCATCTCCTCTCCCGGATGCCCTTGCTTGATCAGGTCTTTCCGATAACCGTGCTTAAAGTTCTCAATAATGCGGGCCCCCTCCGTCAGACGGAGCGTGTTCCTCTTCGTCTTGACCTGCAAGGAGCCAATACCTGACATCAGCTCGACAAGAAGAGCGTCTGTAGGATGGAAGCCGAAAATGCGCCTCATTGCCCGACAGGCAACGATGGCGCCAACCCAGTCCTTGGCTTTGAACATGCTGAACAAGATCGTCCTAGGCAACTGGCCAAAGAGCTCCGGGGTGTCGAATTCCCACCTGGTCTCCACCATATCCTTGAAAAATTTCCTCGCGCTGGCGACGTCGTGCTCAGTAAAGGTGGGAATGCGCTTAATAAGCCGGTTGACAGACAACGAGTTGAACATGGTCAGGAACGTGTGCCCATCTGGCTGGACACCAATCTCATCCGCCAACCTGCTGTACAAGTTCAGCGCCTTTTTGGTTTCATTCGCCTGGGAGTATGAGCGGATGAGCTGGTTCATGAGGAAGGTTGTCGGCATAATCTCTGCTTGGTCGAGCACCTTGAACAGCTCCTCCAGACGTTCGTGAAGCCTGCGAGAGCAGTAGTTTTCCGCGAGCAGAGAGAAAGTTTCCGCCGTTGCCCTTGTCAGGCACTTGGGCTCGACTTCGTTTTTCAGTTCTTGTTTCTCGTTTACGGCATTAGGTTTGGGATTGTAGAGTGTGATGTTGCCGTTTGCGATAGACTCTCGCTTTCGCAGCTCGACAAAGTCCAGGCGGGCTTGGATCATCTGCCATGCCACTTTGTCGGCCTTTTCCAGGTTCTCAGCGGCCCCTGACCTCATCCACGCGGCGATGAGACCATTGAGTTGGACAGGCGCTGTGATGATGCCCTTCTTCTGCAGGTAGGTTACCACTTTGTAAGCGCCGTCGAGGTCGCCCGCTCCTATAAGTCTCTTGAGCCACTTCCCGGTGAAGAAGTGGTTGCCAACCACCATTGGTAAGCGGTCCCTTCCCCGAATATCGATCGCCTCGGAGAACATCATGTCGACAAAAGCCTGAAGGCCTTGTTCGACCGCGCCGACTGTCAGGAACGAGCCAATGATTTCATCGTAGTCCTCTATCGTCATGCTGCCTCCAAGAAGCGTGCGCATATCCTGGTAACGTTCCCATGCTTCATCGAGCATTGACTCTTTGGCTGCTAGTGCTCGTACTATGGGGATGATAATTCGAGGACTTGGTGGATGTGACGACCGGAGGAGCGTATCTGCTGCCTGCTGCGCTCGTTCAACATCTCCGTGGAGCGCGCACATCCGTACTCCGAGCTCATAGTAAGGCGTGAAAGTCTCCTTGTTTGACCCAATCGTGATGACAGCCTTTTTCCATGCATCGATAGCCTCGGTTTCCCACCCCTCAATGAACATGGCTTCAATAGCCAAGAGCTGTTGCGAGTCACTCAAGGGTACTTTGGCAGCCTGCATATCCTTTGCCAGCACGTAAGTATGTTGCATGCGGTTGGGATTGTCACGGCTGTCAAAGGACAGGACCATAAACAGAAAGTCCCAGACCTCCCGCGGAACCTTGGCCCAGTCTAGGGCAAGTGTCTTCCGCGCTGATGAATAGAACTTCCAACACTCGGCAAGGTCCTTGTGTGAAGGCACGCCCTTTTCCAACACCTTTTCCCGTGCGAGAAAGATGTTGAGGTCTTCCACCACCCTGTATCTTGGACCGGAAAATCCTTTAATACGAAGCACTCCATATGCCTCACCCCCGGGTCCAACTTTGCCCTTGTACTGTGCTCGAATTGTTGTCTTGAACTGTTTCCTGAGCTGGGCAGCCTTTTCCTTCTTTCCCTCCTTTTCCATCGTGTTGATTAACTTCAACGTGTCCAGCATTCGCCTTTCAAGATCTTCGATAGAAGTGAGGACTTCATGGTCAAGCCCGGTACTGTCCTCACTAAACTCTTCATTGGTCTGTAAAGACTTGCGCTCGCTAGTCTTGATGTTTTCTGAGAAGTACTTGATATCGAGGTTCGACTGTGCTGCGGACCCATTGAACAAGTCCTCGGCCAACATTCGCTGGATCTCGACGGGATCAGGGTCCTTGTCTTTTAGTTCGGTTGCCGGTTTTCTCGTTCGAGATCGAAGGCTTCTGGCCGTTGAGGCCTGTCTTGCTAACCATTGCGGGGGTTGGTTGGTCACTGGGCGCAAGTGGGCGAGACACGATTTGCAAACATAGTTGCTCGTTCGACCAAGATCGAGGGAAAGGGTTCTAGGAGGCATCGGGAAGGCGTGGCTACTTGAGAGGATTGAGAGGAACAAACAAGAAAAAAGTCTCTGGAAAGAAAAAGAATGGATTGCCTGCTTCATCCCATCAATTCGCACCGGCTCAGACAGCTCCGTCACTTTTTGGCCCCACCTTTGATCCCGGACTGCGCCAAAATCTCTTATCGGCTCTCCAATCCCTGTCGATAAGCTCTCGGCACCTCTGACCGCCCGGCAGAAACAGCCTGGACCCTCCAAAATTTTGGGAGCTTTGCGACTGGCGCATCCAAACCAATCCCCCAGGCTTTGGCCAACCGCCAATTCCTCACGCATCACCACCAGCCAAAAATGGCAGACTCAAAACCTCAATTCGTCCGCCTAACAAGCCACCGCGCCTTCACCCAGCGCCTCGTCCTCGCCACCCTGTCTGGCAAACCCATCCACATCACCAAAATCCGATCCACCTCCCCAACCAACCCCGGCCTCGCCCCCCACGAAGTCTCCTTCCTCCGCCTCCTTGAAGCCGTCACCAACGGCTCCGTAATCGATGTTTCCTACAGCGGCACAACCCTCGCCTACCAACCCGGCCTCATCACCGGCAGCGTTCCCGGCGCGGGCACATTCCTCTCAAACGACCTAATAGAACACACGATCCCCGCCAACAACACCCGTGGCATCACTTACTTCCTCCTCCCGCTCGCCTTACTAGCCCCCTTCTCAAAAGCCCATATGAATGTCCGTTTCTCTGGGCCGGGTGTCATCACTTCGTCTACCAACGCCCCAGGGGATCTCTCCATCGATACCTTCCGAACCGCCATCCTGCCATTGTACGGTCTATTCGGCATCCCCCCCGCGCGTATCGAGCTCCGAGTCCTCTCCCGTTCCTGCCCAGGGCCAGGAGGGAAGGGAGGCGGCGGTGTAGTCGAGCTTCGCTTCGCCAGCCAAGTCCGTCTTCCCAAAACCCTTCACCTGAATCGCAAACCGGGAAGGATCAGGAGGATCAGAGGAGTGGCGTACTGCACGGGTGTGTCGGCGTCGCACAACAATCGCATGATCACTTCTGCTAGGGGAGTTCTCAACCAGCTGGTGAGCGATGTTCACGTGGCGGCGCAGTATGATCCTGCGCCGTTGGTGCAGGAGAAGGGGAGCACGATGAAGAAGAAGATTGGTATTGGTTTTGGCTTGTCCCTCGTGGCGGAATCGAGCGCGGAGGGGGTTATCTATGCGGCGGACGTGGTTGCCCCTCCGGAGGGTGGTGTTGTACCCGAGGATGTCGGCACGAGATGCGCGTATCAACTGCTTGAGGTGATCGCGCAGGGAGGGTGTGTCAGTGCTGCTGCTGCGCCGACGGTATTGACGCTGATGGCTATGGGGTCAGAGGACATGGGCAGAGTGAGATTAGGGAGGGATGTACTTGGAAGGGAAGAGACAATCGGCCTGGCAAGAGATCTGAAAGCGTTTGGTGCGGCCAGCTGGGGCATAAGAGATGCTGATAAAGACGAAGACGAAGCCACAGGGGAACTGATCGTTTCCGTCAAGGGTACAGGTGTGGGCAATATCGGCAGGAAGGTAGCGTGATCTAGAGATGTTAATATGATACCAAAGTTCAAGTCATTCCAGGGGCGTACAAAAATAGACATGATTCTTTTCGTCAAGATGATTCAAAAACCCGCTCGCTTTTTTATTGTATTAGTTAGACATCTGTTATGTTGGCAATGTTGTCGCCGTTCCCGGCTGCCGCAACCTAACCAGCCTGCTCCTCCTCTCAGCCGCCAAAGCTGCAAGAGTAGCGTTATAACCAAAACTTCGCAACGAGTACGCTGCCGTATTCTGTACCCCGCTTCCCACCGTCCTGACGGCATTCACAACGTGGAAATTCCCCAGCACCGCGTTGCCAGACCGCATGATATCTATCATGTCCACCGTTGTCGTCACAGAGGCATACGGCCCCGATCCCATCCTTTCTCGTTCGTCATTATCATTGTCATTATCTCCTTCCCTCCCAGATTGGCCGAGCGGCCGCAGTTCGATCCCTTCGTTATCCACCATAAATGTCTGGTCGCTTAGCACCCCTCTCTCTTCCGCGTTGTGGTCCTGCGCTATTGCCGGGGGGACGTCTAGTTGCGCCTCGTCGCCGGGGATAATAGTTCTCAGCGAGGGGAAGACTGCCTTTTTGAGGCGCTCGCGGTCTTGGTGGACGGCGAGCATGAGGCATTGTATGAGGAATATTGTGATGTCAATGGAGAGGAAGGTCAGTCGGGTTTTGGGCGGCTGCTGGCCGATGAAGTCGATTAGGACACCGCCCTGGAGGTATCCTCGCGTTGCTTCGCCTGCGACGGGGAGGGAGAGGACGAGATGGAAGAGTATGCAGAAAAAAGCTGGGAGGAAGATGGCGAAGAGATGTGGACGCTGAGCAGGCAGGAGGAGGCCTTCTTTTGGGGAGAGGAAGGCGACGTGGGGAAGGCCGCGGATTATGAGTCGGGAGAGGGAGCATCTGAGAAGGGTCATATGTCAGTTGGAGCGGGCATGGGAGCAGAGGGGATGTATCCGTACTCCATGTAGTATAGTGTGCACATATACGACCAGACCAGCATGTCGAGACTCCTCTGAAGGTGTGTCACAAACTCGAGCTTCTTGGCCAAGCCCACCCGTTGCTTATTCTTGACCTCAGAGTCGCTGGACTGGCCATCGTTCCTACTGCTGGCCTCTGTTGTGGACCCTTCGGAGTGATCTGGGTCTGTGGTGTTGGTGTTGGGGCGGGCCGTGGAGCTCGAGCCCGGATCATCGTTCATAGCTCGCCGAGGTCGAAAGCAAACAGTAATGGTACATTAATGTACGTGGTGTCCTCACATCGCAGATTCCCAATGTGACAAGACAGCCATCGGTCGTTAAAAGCGGGTAGCAAGCGACGGAGAATGTTCAAGTTGGATGCTAGGCGCAAACTGCCAAACTGGCGACCTTCCAAAGTGAGCTCACGCGGCCCGCCCGTTGCAAGCGAGTGCCGGCCGCGGGGATCTTGGCTAGCTTGGCATTGAAGGGTTAGGGTTAGTGGGTGTTAGAACCTGACAATCTGATGATTTAGGATAGGCTGCAAACATACTACCGACAATGCTTTGAGAGCTACAAGTTGTCGATAGTATCAATGTAGAATTGTAGTGTATTCCAAATATCGTCAAAGGAACCAAATCTATAGGCGTCGTTGAGCGCATACTTGAACCCTGCATTTCGTGGAGAGCAAAGCAATGATGTCATAGCTTCTCCAAAACCATCCCAACTTGTATGTACTCGGTGAAAGGGGAGAGAAAATAAGCAGATGGAGAATAAGAATATTCTGACATGCTCTTTAATGAGCTTTTCGTCTTCTTTCTGAGCATCCAAAACTACAGTAGGTATCGTGCCAAGGGTGACTCAACCTGTCTGGTTTCGGATAGCTTTAGTCAAAGGATGTCCCCTCAATTGTCGGGGACTAGCCCCAGATAGTGTTTTCTCGACGGGCGCTAAGAGGTGCATCCAATGCTGTTATAGTGCCATGGGTCTCTTGACTTTTGTTTTCTCGCTGATGTCAATTGATATTTGATAATAGAAGCCCGTCTCAAAGGTCAATGAACTCAAAGTGTAAGTGGGCATTGGCCAATCGGATATTACCCCGCTATTTATTGAGTCTGGACTTCAACGTTGCACATTCTGACTCGCGAAGAAAATTCACCGCTCAAATTCCCCTCGATTGGGTTGAAAACAGCATTGTTGGACAGATTCAGAACGGAGCCATACATGATGATGCCTGTCTATCCATTATCGTGTCAGCGGCTCGCAGCACGGACTCTCGTCAAAATAATATAGCTACATTAACCTCGACATGGTGAGATATGCCGCCATCGAGATCTGCCTCGTCCGCATACATATTTGAAAATCAGTGTGATCACGAACCATTGACGTCCTGTCCGGCGTCGGAATAATCACTTTTTCCCACGAGGGAATATCAAATTTTTTCCAACCATCACCACCATCTTCTGCCGGGAACCCAAGTGACTGGCACTCCCCGGTAACGGCGTCAAACCCCAGTCTGAACAGCTGCGAGTCACCGTTCTTATCGCTTATCGCTCCCCCACCCGGGCCGATCTTTTTCTTTTTGCCCTGGGCAATCGAGATCCCCCGGCGTGGCTGTTGAATTCCCATCTCTCTCGTGAACTTCCACATCCCCACTGCAAAAATACGACCAGGCGACTGCAGCGCTGCCAATTGGCGAGACGACGACGGACGAAGTGTTGCTGCCGAACCTCCAAAACAGACCCAACGAGAACCCCCCGCGCCCGTTATCGCCAAAGCCTAACCCTAGCTCTCAAGGCTCGCGATAATCCACTAATATGTTGTCGACCGTGTACAAGGCGGGTCGTGCCCCTGCCCTCCTCCGACATGGTCGACGGGTCGCCGTCGCACCACAAACCGCCCAATTGAGGTCCCTCACCTCGGGCGTCCAGAGCCTCCCCGTCCGTCAACCAACCGAGTCGCCAATTGCTCGTCTCCAGAAGCGCTTCCTCTCAGTGTCTGCCGCCAGACCTGGCAACGCTGCCCAGTCCGCCCCTAACCCCTATGCCTACCTCGACAGTGGCGTAATAAAGCCAAAGGAGTTTGTCGATGTGAAGAAGGTGCTTGTTATCGGATCCGGTGGTCTTGCCATTGGCCAGGCCGGCGAGTTTGACTACTCCGGTACGTCTTGAGGTGACACTTTGTGTGGTGAACAATGAGTCACACGACTACTTCACAATGAGTCCCAGCGCTGACCGTACGCGCCCTTTCACAGGATCCCAGGCACTCAAGGCCTTGAAGGAAGCCGGCGTTTCTTCCGTTCTTATGAACCCCAATATCGCTACCATTCAAACCAACCACTCGCTCGCCGACGAGGTGTACTACCTGCCCATCACCCCCGAGTATGTCGAGTATGTGATCCAGAAGGAAAGGCCAGATGGTATCTTCCTCTCTTTCGGTGGTCAGACTGCCCTGAACCTTGGTGTCCAGATGGAGAAGTTGGGCATGTTCGAGAAGTACGGCGTCAGAGTGTTGGGCACCAGCGTCAGGACGTTGGAGCTCTCCGAGGACAGAGATCTGTTCGCCAAGGCTCTGGAGGAGATCAACATCCCCATTGCCAAGTCTATTGCCGTCAACACCCTGGACGATGCTCTCGAGGCTGCCCGCAACATTGGGTACCCAATTATTGTCCGCGCTGCTTATGCGCTTGGTGGTCTTGGTTCTGGTTTCGCCAACAACGAGGAGGAGCTGCGCAACATGGCTGCCCGGTCTCTGACTCTCTCCCCCCAAATCTTGGTCGAGAAGTCTCTCAAGGGCTGGAAGGAAGTTGAATATGAGGTCGTGCGTGATGCGAACAACAACTGCATCACTGTGTGCAACATGGAGAACTTTGACCCCTTGGGTATCCACACTGGTGACTCGATTGTCGTTGCGCCCAGTCAGACCCTGAGTGATGAGGAGTACCACATGCTTCGTTCCGCTGCCATCAAGATTGTCCGTCACTTGGGCGTCGTTGGTGAGTGCAACGTCCAGTATGCGCTCCAGCCTGATGGGTTGGACTACAGAGTCATCGAGGTCAATGCTCGTCTCTCTCGTTCGTCCGCCCTGGCTTCCAAGGCCACCGGTTACCCATTGGCGTACACTGCTGCCAAGATTGGTCTTGGACACACTCTTCCTGAGCTTCCCAATGCCGTCACCAAGACCACCACTGCCAATTTCGAGCCCTCGCTCGATTACATTGTCACCAAGATTCCCCGCTGGGATTTGTCCAAGTTTCAGCACGTCAAGCGTGACATTGGTAGCGCCATGAAGTCTGTCGGTGAGGTTATGGCCATTGGTCGTACCTTTGAGGAGTCTTTCCAGAAGGCCATCAGACAGGTTGACCCCAACTTTGTCGGCTTCCAGGGTGCCAAGTTTGAGGATCTCGACTTTGAGCTCCAGAACCCAACTGACCGCCGCTGGTTGGCTGTCGGCCAGGCCATGCTCCACGAGAACTACACTGTTGACCGTGTCCACGAGCTGACCAAGATCGACAAGTGGTTTTTGCACAAGCTCCAGAACATTGTTGACTGCACTAAGGAGCTCCAGCAGATTGGCAGCCTCCAAGGCCTCAAGAAGGAGAACGTGCTCAAGGCCAAGAAGATGGGTTTCTCTGACAAGCAGATTGCTCATGCTGTCAACAGCACTGAGGACGAGGTTCGCGCCCGCAGATTGGAGTTTGGCATCCGCCCCTGGGTCAAGAAGATCGATACCCTCGCTGCCGAGTTCCCTGCCGATACCAACTACCTGTACACCACCTACAACGCCTCGACCCACGATATCAACTTCGAGGACAAGGGTACCGTCATTCTCGGCAGCGGTGTCTACCGCATTGGTAGCTCCGTCGAGTTCGATTGGTGCGCTGTCAGCGCCACTCGTGCCCTGAAGGCCATGGGTGAGAAGACGGTCATGATTAACGTAAGTGTTTTACCCTCCCCCAATATTCCCATCAGATCTTTCCCAAGCGGGCACCGAGTTGCAGCTATCTTCGAGCTGCCTCTCACGGTTGTGATTTGCTTCAAATCGGTTTTCAGTGTTTTGCTTTTTCGTCCCAGCTGTTTTCGTCCCAGCTGTTTTCGTCCCAGCTTTTGCTTCCCCAAGTCGACTTCAACAACCATTTTGCTTCCCCCCCTCCGAGCTCTAGTTTTCAACCCTTGTTTACCGTCTGCAATGACATTCCTCATATTACATGAGTTGGCCCTTGAGCATCACCATGTGACATGAGCCGGCTCTGAGCTTCATCATGTTACATGAACCTGGCACTGAGCCTACTTATGTCTACATTGAGCTCCCTGAGCCACCGTCAGATTGCAAGCAGATTCTGGTACAGCTCTGGTCCAAGCATGTTGCAGAGCTTTTCTGGCAAATTTCGTTCGATCACATTGAACAGTTTCTCCAGATCTCATCTGATCACGTTGATTCTGTGGCGTTTTCGTCTGATCGCGTTACTGTCAGCCCTCTTTGTCCAGTCTTGTTGCCGAGTTTTGGTATACTTGTCTGCGATCAGGGTTGTTATGTAGCTTGTCATCATGGCGTATTTGCTCTAGGTGTTCTAAGAGTTGATATCTAGTGGCAGTCAAACCTCCAGTCTGGCCCTAGTAGTCTACTCTGGCTTTCAACACCTTCCCTGCGTGCCCGGGCCTGGTTGTGCAGGACAGTATCGCGTACTTGTGCCTGTCCGATTTCCGGAACAACCGCGCGTGCTCGAGCTTGACCTCATCGCTTGCTCGTGCCTTGTCTTGCCTGATCTTTCACGACAGCAGCGCGCCCTCGAGGGCGCAGCCGCTCGTGGTCGCCTCAGGATATTGAAAACAGCAGCATTTGTCAACCCGGCTCAGATGTGTCTTGAATGGCGGCAAGATCTAGTTCGTATATGTTGATCACTTCAAAGCATTGACGCCATGTGCCTCTATACCGTGACAAGTGTCAACGATCTCTGCCTTGACAGTTGCCTCAGGATAGTTATCTAAGGTTTATATGGAGCCATTGTATGTGGTATGTGGGAGGTGGGGGAGTTGAAGGGGAAGGAAGTGGTCCTTAGGGTGTTCTTACAGAATTTTTCTCTGGGAACTTCTGCGAAGTCACCTCTCCTCTTTCCTTTCGAGACGATCTCGCTTCTGAAGTCTTCCTGTTCAACACCTCTCTCTCTACTGAACCGCTACATCATCTATTGTTATCCTTACACCCACATCATTATTCCCACATTTTGAGTCATTCCCCCTACATTTTCGCACCAGTCACCGAATAGCCCGCTCCGCCGTCACATACCCCCCCATCAGCGGCCATTCCTCGACATTGTCACCAGCATACCTCACATCAACGCACCTGAGTATCACTCGTTTGCAGATAGTCTGGTGTTTAGCGGCTTTGCCAGCAATATTTTCGAGAGAGTTCAAGCCCTCGAGTCAATCCCACCATCCCATCCTTTCGATCGTTTATCCCAGCTTTTAGCTATTTATCCCATCTTTCTCAACTCGTTCCGCCAAGTGGCCCAGATCGTGCCAACCAGCTGTCCGAGCTTCGGCCTCCTCGTCACTCCTCATACCGGTGTCCACTCCCTGTTCCTCGGCTACGTCAGTTGTCCAGCATGGGCGCATTCGAAATGTCAGAGACACTGCCGCACATGATTATCTTGTGTGGATGGTATGCTTTGACCACTAATCTGAAGTTGGGATGAGGTTCCTGTCGTGTGTGCATGCTGCTGTCGACCTTAGCAGCGCTTGCTTACCCTCACGGGCTTCGTTCGCTCCCGTCTGTTCCCTTCGCCTCCTTGCGCCCATTGCTCGTGCACAAGCGTGCCACACAGTATTACACCTGCATTCGATAATGACATGTGTTTCCATTATGTTCGTACGCATGATCCAAGATGTTTCAAGGCCTATGGTGCATGTTAGTACACCTATTCAGCATATTTGGACACCCAAGTGGGATGTTTAGATGCCTTAACAAGATAGTCATAGACCTTTCTACTATCTTGATAGGCCTATTTGAAATAGTTGGACGGGTTTAAACTATTTTAATAGGCCTCCGAGTGATAGTTGGACGTGTTTGAACTATCTCGGGATGCCTTTACACAATGTTTAATGCCTGAGTGGGATGTTTGGACACATTAGCACAATATTTAAACGCATGGGCAAGTGCTTGATACACCTTGGTGTTGCAGTGTGATGCATCCACTTCGCTTCACTACATCTGGCTGTGATATCGTCAATCATACAGCGTGTCTTTCACATTCATTCGGATTGCACTTTTGAACATTTTTCTGGTGCACAATTCTGCGAAGTTTGCAGCTTGTCCTAACATTGTCCATGCCCCTTTTTGATGGACCCATTTTTCAGGACCCCACTTTTCTCCTGATGAAGCAAATCGTCCCCTTTCACCACCACACTTTGTTTACAACGTTTCTACCCATCTACACACACTATTATGAGGTCTATGATACTAAAAGTGGGTCTAGTATAATCCCGAGACCACGTCGACCGATTTTGACGAAGCCGGTAAGTTGATTTCCTTGACGAGGACGCGATTTTGAGACTCACGAGATGGAAAACAGACCGCCTTTATTTCGAAGAGTTGAGCTATGAGCGTGTGATGGATATCTACGGGCTCGAGAACGCCAGCGGTGTGGTGGTGTCTGTCGGTGGCCAGCTTCCCCAAAACATTGCCCTTCGTCTCCAGGAGACTGGCAAGGCCAACGTTCTCGGAACCGACCCCCGTGACATCGACAAGGCTGAGGACAGACAGAAGTTCTCCGAGATCCTCGACTCCATCGGAGTTGACCAGCCCGCCTGGAAGGAGTTGACCTCCGTCGAGGCTGCCGAGAAGTTTGCCCAGGAGGTCGGCTACCCTGTCCTTGTTCGTCCCAGTTACGTCCTTTCTGGTGCTGCTATGACTGTCATTCGCAGCCAGGAGGACCTCAAGGACAAGCTTGAGGCTGCTTCCAACGTCTCCCCTGACCACCCCGTCGTCATCAGCAAGTTCATCGAGGGTGCTCAGGAGATTGATGTTGATGGTGTTGCCTCCAAGGGTGAGCTGATCATCCACGCCGTCAGTGAGCACGTCGAGCAGGCTGGTGTCCACTCTGGTGATGCCACCCTCGTCCTCCCTCCTGCCAACTTGGACCAGGACACCATGGACCGTGTCAAGGAGATTGCGCAGAAGGTCGCCAAGGCCTGGAACATCACCGGTCCCTTCAACATGCAGATCATTCGCGCTGAGGATCCCGAGGGAGGTGTGCCCGCCCTCAAGGTCATCGAGTGCAACCTCCGTGCCTCTCGTTCTTTCCCCTTCGTCAGCAAGGTCCTCGGCACCAACTTCATTGACGTTGCCACCAAGGCCCTTGTCGGCAAGGACGTTCCCCAGCCCACCGACCTCATGGCTGTCAAGCGTGACTACTTGGCCACCAAGGTTCCCCAGTTCTCCTGGACCCGTCTCGCTGGCGCCGACCCCTTCCTTGGCGTCGAGATGGCTTCCACCGGTGAGATGGCCTGCTTCGGCAAGAACCTCGTTGAGGCCTACTGGGCTTCTCTCCAGTCCGCCATGAACTTCCGCGTCCCTGAGCCTGGTGAGGGTATCCTCTTTGGTGGTGAGCTGAGCAAGAACTGGCTTGCCACCGTTGTGGACTACCTTGCTCCTCTTGGCTACAAGCTTTATGCTGCCGATGTCGAGGTCAAGGAGTACCTCGAGACCAAGTCCAAGCACAAGATCAATGTTGAGGTCATCGAGTTCCCCAAGGAGGACAAGCGCGCCCTCCGTGAGGTGTTCAAGAAGTACGACATTCGCGGTGTCTTCAACCTTGCCCAGGCCCGTGGCAAGACTGTCATGGATGTCGACTACGTCATGCGCCGCAACGCCGTCGACTTTGGCGTGCCATTGTTCATGGAGCCTCAGGTTAGTTTCTCCCTTTGCCTTGCTAGATTGATCAACATGCTAAGACTTTTTACCAGACCGCTATGCTCTTCGCCCAGTGCATGAGTGAGAAGCTGCCCAGGCCCGAGGGTATCCCCTCTGAGGTCCGCAGGTGGTCCGACTTCATTGGTGGCAAGCCTTTGTGAATAGCGCAAGGCTCTGGTTTTCAATGTTTCTTTCTTGCTTAATGTGTTCCTATACTTTTTCTATTTGAGGGCATGGGAGGAGGAGTCCAAAAAGCAGGGTGGGTGTGTGGTGTGAGGAGAAGAATATGAGCGGCGTTTGAACATTTGATGGAAGGGTTTTCGATATCTGTATTCATTTTCACAGCGGCGGTGACATGGTTGGCAGGGAAATCTCTAGTCGGTTACTTGATATGATATGGTCTTTAAAAGTGAACATCTTTTTCTTTTGTTTGTGATTGCTGTGATGTTTCATGGTATGATGGTGGGTGGTTTTACAGAATGAACTATGGAAGGGATTTTGAAGAGGCCTGATGGTACATTTCCAGCAATGATATTGTGTATGTAACCTTTATAAGCCAATGTGATTTCTCTCACATAGGAGAACATGTTTATGGGGGGTTTTGCTTTCAAAAGTGACATGCCGTTGCTTTTCAGGGTTAGGGTCTTTCTTGCGCCAGCAACCCTCTATCTAGCGCACGGGCTCATCTCACCCATTGCTCTTACACTCAGTCCTCGTTTCATTAAAAACTCTCCTTCAACATCAAACAACGAGCACTGCCCACGACTCAAAACATTAGCGACATCAGCCTTGTCAAACAACCTCACATACTATCCCTCAGCAGTCTATCCACCACACCAACCCCAAACCCTCAAAATGAGCACCACCAACAACAACAACCACCCCCAAGAGGAAGAAGAAGACGACTACATGTCCCCCCTCTTCCTCGCGCCCTCCACAACGACCTCCTCCGCCCTCCCAATAAAAGAATCCTCCCTCCAACGCCGCGCCCGTCTCAAGCGCGAGGCCGAGGCCCGTTCCCGCCCCAAATCAAAAGCTGAACTCGCCCAGGAAGCCGAGTTGCAACGCGAAAAAGCGCATTCTACCTCTTTGCTGGCGTCAAAACCCCAGTCGAAAGGCCTGGCGATGATGGCGAAGATGGGGTTCAGACCTGGGTCTACACTGGGGTCGAGCAGTTCTGGGTCGGCGGAGCCGATCAGGGTTTCGATCAAGGAGGGGAAGGAGGGGATTGGGCTGGAGAGTGAGAGGAAACGGAAGCTGAGGGAGTTGGTGGAGAACATGGAGAAGATGGAGAAGAAGATTAAGGTCGGGGAGGTGGATTACAGGGAGCGGATGAGGCAGGAGAGGGAGGAGCAGAGGTTGGAGGGGCAGGTTAGGGGTGCTCAAAAGGTGGCGGAGGGGTTGGATTCGGAGAGGGCTAAGGAAAGGGGGGAGGAGATGGGGAAGAGGAGGTTGAAAGGGATACCGGTTGTTTGGAGGGGGTTGGTCAAGACTAGGGAGGAGAGCGAGAGGGATAGGAGAATGAGGAGGGATTTGGAGGAGCATGCTATGTCACGGTTGCCGACGTATAATGATGGGGATGAGGATGCGGACGATAGGAAGGCGTTGGGGAAGAAGAAGGTGGTGTATGAGGTGGCGGAGGATTTGGATGAGGAGGATGAGGAGTTGGATGAGTTTAATGGGTTGACGGGGGAGGAGAAGTTGAGGAGGTTGGTGGAGTATTTGAGAAAGGAGCATCATTACTGCTTTTGGTGCAAGTTCAAGTACGAGGATGAGAGGATGGAGGGGTGTCCGGGGTTGACGGAGGAGGAGCATGATTGAGGTGATTGTCACAGCCTAGAGAGAGTTGAGATACTGCATGATGAACAACACTTCATTGCTCTCCGTTTCGCTGCCTTCAACACTACCCAATCGCTCAATACATCTCCAAAATCTCGCCAATCACATTCCGGTAGATACCATTCGGATCAAACTTTTGTCTCACAGCTTTGAACCGGGCCAGATACTAATACACGTATTACGTTAGTCAACCACTGTGCCTCTTCGTCGAGGAAATTGACTTACGTTTGGGTCCAGATGCTTCTTCGACCTCGCAAAAGCCTCCCTCGTATTCTTGGTCCAATGAGGTCTGCAGGGGAACTCGTCGATCAGAGCATTGGCAACCTTGCGATCTATTTTCTCTCAGGTTAGCCCCCTTGTGAAGAAAAGAGAGACAAAAAGTAGCGGCACGCACAAAACGGCTCGTTAAACCTCTTCTCATCGCCCACACTCGGTCGGTACGAGGGAAAGTCAAACATGATCGTCCCCTTTGACCAATCCACCCCGTCAGAAGTGTTGTATGTCTGCTGCCCAAGAAAGTCAAAATAGTGCCGACCGACTGTTTACCCATTGTCAGCGCATTCTCGCCTTTTCATACACACTCGGGAAAGACTTACACTTGATATTAATCCCGCTCCTATACGTACTCGTCATGATAATCCCCCTCTTCAACTCCTCATCAAATAGCCCTCTCGCTCTCTTCAACACCGCATTCGCCATCGTTACCGGGAAGGCCAGCTCAAGGGTGTAAGCCCTCAGCCCATAGTCCCACTGAGCCTTTTGGTCTGGGTAGAGACCACCGATCAATACATCATAGTTCCAACCATAAACCGGCCACTTGTCAATAGCTTTGTTCGTCGTCTTCTCCCTAAAGTTTGGCTTCTCCCACTGCCCAAAAAAGATCGCCTCCATGAGCATGTTGGATGTGGGCAAGTACTTCCCGCTGTTGAGCAAATTCTTGGCAGCAAACGCCTCGAGGTCGGTCACAGAAAAGGTGTTTTGGAAGCCTTGCTGCTCGGTGAAGTTGGCGGGGACAACATCGTAATATCGCTGGTGAAACTTTCTCTTGTAGGGCCACCACCAGAGATTCGCTGTTGCGTACGGGGCAATCATGCCGTAGATGTCGCCCTCGAGAATTTCCTTTTCGTCGAAACTGTCCTGGCTGTCAGTCTGTCGTCCGGCGGTTGATGGGGTCAAGTATACTCACGTGTTCTGCTTGGCATAAACCTTGCTGTCAGGATAGATCTTGAGTTTTATCCTCGCAATAATTCCCAACAATCCCAGACTGGTCGAAGCAGCCAACCAGTCATCATCACTCTCATTCCTTTTTACTTTTCTGATCTCCCCCTTTCCATCAATGATATCCATGGCCAACACACCCGCCGCCACCATCGAGTCTTCTCTAATCGAGCTTCTGTGAGCCCCCATCGCCACACTCCCGCCGAAACTGATGTTCCAGTTTGTGAGGGTGTACCCAACACTGGCACCCCTATCATGGAGATACTCGGCCAGCTGGAAGAAAGTAACTCCAGCGTCAACAAGTACGGACCCATGGGGGGCCCCCTCGGGAAGGCTGAAGTCGTAGATGCCGGCCACATTGGCAGTTCGGATGATGATGGTCGAGTCGTCGCTGCATTGGGTATCGTACCACATGTGGCCCTTTCCTGCGGCGCGGACCAAGGACTTGGACTGGATGGCTGACTTGACGACGGATTGCATATCCTCGACGGAGGTGGCGTTGTGGACCCGGGAGACATTGTGGCAGGCTGGGGAGCCTGGGCCGTCAAAGGTGTTCCATACCAAGGCTGATGCGGTGCCCGAGCAGAGGAGAAGGCTGCTCAGGCCCACAGCAAGGCCTGTGGGAATCATCGTTGCCGGGAAAGAAGGGATCTGAAACAGAGGACGGTAAACAAGCAATCACCTAGAGATCTGATAAGAGATCTAGGTTCAAGCCTGGTGGAGCTTTTCCCCGGATTTCGAGCCACCAAGAAGGCACACTCGCTTTATATCACCCACCACCACCACCACCACCACCACCACCACAACAACAACAACAACAAGCTCTCACCCCCTCCTCTTGACTGACACGACGATGTCTCCTCGCTTCCACAAACAGTAACCTCACCTCCCACCTCCTCCAATTCACCCTCCAACCAACCGCGGCTCCTCAACCGCTTCTCTCATCTCAACCTCTACAAAAGCCACATGTGATCCTGCCCGTCTTATTGGAGCGTAGCATCCCACTCGTCCACACCCATTCTCAGTACATACAAGATCTCCAAAACAACCCTATATGACCTGCAAAGGCACCGCAAGCGAATCCTCTACTCTATGAGGTCCTTCCTTCCCCTTGGCTCGGTGGCTCGCTTGAATTTGTTCACCACCAACGACGTCGTTGGTCGTGATAGCCGCCAAGCCGGCGGGCTGGCCTCAAGGGGCAAATTGAACGAGCGAGCGATGTCACTCCCCGCGAATCACAAACGCCAGCGCCGGGCAGCCACAAAAAAAAAACGCGGGGAAATGCAGGGTATAGAGATGACCCAGTCGGGGTTTTTACCTTGCTGTCACGGTCATTTCTTGGAATGAGGACTTGAAATAAATCCAGGAATCAACTGGTTGGTGAAGATGCTGATCCAAACGGTCACCAATCATGATGGTGGAGAGCTGTGCTTGGTGTGCAATGAGCTTCGAATGGGAACAACCTCTGAGAAGCTAACAGCCACCTTTCTTCTTGATCAGGGGTTCAGAGGAAGTATTCCAAATGTCTGGCTACGAGGTGGTTTTTTCCATCAATATCAGCAAATCGTCACCTCCTTCTTCTCCATCCGCAGCGGATCTAGAGCAAGGTCGTTATGTCGCCTGGCCCTCCTGTCTCTCCTCACATCGTCCATAGTGAAATCGAGTGTACTCGACCTCGGAGGAGGATCCATATCCCCTTCTTCATATGGTCGGGGATATCCAACAACCTCAAAGCTCTTGAAGAAAGGGAGCCCCGTTTCCTTCATTGGCCCCATCAACGAATCCAACCCTCTGATAACATCCATCGTCCAATCTCTTCAGCAAAAGCCCAAATCGACAGTCAATAAAGCCGTGATCCAGCACATGCGGCACACGAATCAAGAGCATTGCTGCCAGCCCGTCTGTGTCAATTTGACTATCAGAAGATGGAAAATCCGTACCACCTTCTACCCATATACACCCGTTCCTCTCAGTCTGCAGTCGATATATCCCGTCTGTGACTTCGGATCGACTTGGTGCAAGCCCATACACATCATTCAACGGCGGTTCCTTCTCTTGCCTTGCTTTGATCTTGGTGACGGGCAACAGTGGCCCCCTCATCGTCAAAGTGCCTCCCGCTAACCTGCCAAAGGGATCATGATCCCTCAGTTCCAGAGAGTGGGAAACATACTCTGCCAACGGCTCAAAGTCAAGGACATTCGACTTCCAAGCAGCGCGCTTCTCATACCACTCATAGACAGGAAACTGAACCTGGCCCACAACCGAAGCCCAGGACCACGACGGGGCAACATGCTCCTTTGTCGATTCAAGCAGTCTTTCAGGGACAGCTCTGCACCAAAACAGCCCCTCCAGAACACCACTTTTCCACAGACCAGCCATATACTCACCCGGCATCTCCCTCATAGCCTCGTGATCATTCTTGCTCCTAATACGCACCACCTCCCTTGCCAACCCAGCCACAGCAGGAAACCGGTCCGTCGCTTTGGTGATATCCCGTGCAGTAAAATCCTGCACCATCCAGTACCAATCCACCCAGTTGTACCGACACCCTCCACTGGCCTCCCTGTCTGCCGGTCTCCACGTTCCCTTTGAAAAAACCGTCTTCTTGACGTTTGCCGTCTTAGCAAGCCGGCTAACATGATTCCGCTGCATGCTCAGAATATTCTTACCTACGGCCTCCCCATCTTCATTTGCCCTGATGGTATTGCACTCCCAGAAAGCTTGGCGGGTTCCGTACTGAAGAGCACGTAGGGGCAGAAACCGCTCTTGCAAACACCATGCCCTTGAACTTAGAGGCTCGTTTCGGAGGTGGTCTGGATTTTCTGTTGATTTCCAGCTGTAGGTCCAGTCACGGTCGTCAAGTTGGAGGCAGAGCTTGATGTTGGTGGTCGTTCTGGAAGATGATGGCGAGGTGGGTGGTGGTGGTGGCAGCGGCACCACATCAGGAGCCTCTCTTGAGGAAAGGAACCCCAAGGTGTCCCCAGGAGAATTCGCTCCGATGATGACCAAGTGGGCGTACCGGTAAATATCCGCCATCTGAGCCGCCTCTCGGGCCCAATCCTCTGGGTCGTCTTGAAGGATGCAAAGACTATCAATCCACACATATCGAAGACCCAAGCTCGCCATAAGGATCACTGCATCCCGGAAGGTCTGCGGTAGCTTTGATATTTCGATTCCTTCGTGGGTGTGAAGGGCCAAGGTCTTTCGAGTTGTCATAAAAGGTGTTCCTCCAGCTCCCCAACAGTGACTTAGCGCAACAAAACGATCATCCTGATCATGGCCGTCCGAGTCGATTGACTTCTTTTCTTGCAGATATATCCTGTCTCCTCCAGGAAAGCACTCAATCAATCGCGAAGGCATCCATCCTACAGGTTTGTCGAGTGGCTGGCATGTCCTACCATGCTCATCGACACACTTGTTGAGCCATGTTTTTGCCAGCGTTAAGCTTTGTTTTGACAATGGACTTGCAGACACCAGGGGGACCACATTGATGTCCTGTCCTGTCTCTGCGCCTGGTTCGGCTTCCAAGGTAGCTTGACCGATCCGAAGCTCTTGCGGGGCACAAACTGCATTCCTATCGGCCGCCTCGGTGTCCCCCTCACCATCAAGTCTTGCAAGATTCAGATGTGCCCGAAGGCTTGGATGCACATCGAAGAGGTGCTACTTTTCACATTACAGTTGCACACAACAGCCCAGCGGTTCGTCAGTCTGCGTCCATCATCGAGATACCGCGGTAACTTCTCCAGGGATATCTCGAGCTCCGCTTCGTTTCGATAAGCCGGAATCTCGTGAATGGGACGGTGAAGGTCCGCTGGCGGGTGTTCAGCGTCATAATCGGCCTCGAGAGTTGCTCTCTCCACCTGGACAACTCTGGACTGCGACCACCCCTTTATAACGATGACACAAAACCTGCAGGTGAAGGAGGAGGTGTGCACCTCGCCGAGAGTCTTGTGCCAGAGGGGGCTTAATGGTGTAGCCTCGGCTTCATCTGTGAATGCTTCATGTATCGTGGTGGAGAGGCTCAAGCAGAGCGTACAGAGGTCGTCGCTCATCTTCTGGTCAAGAGATGAAAGAACAGTACCGGAGAGAAATTTACCGTCATGAGGGTGGGAAATTTTGCTTCCGAGAACACTGCGGAAGAAGGCATCATCACCAACGTTCCTTCCTTCTGTTTGCCTAGCCCCTTCTGTACAAACGCCTCATAACCCCATTCGAACCCTAACCCTCTCGCGGGACATTCTCACTCTGAATCTCGATTTATTTTGTCTACATCCCCTTGCTGTGCCATTCGACGAAGGCACGACATGTCTCTGCCATTGCCAGACATACCCACCCATTTGCGTTCAGGGTGTCAGTTGGTTGGCGTATCCGATAAACTGATGTTGTGCTGCCTTCACTTTATCTTGACAGGTTGCCCAAGACTTCATCGCGCGCAATAATGACAAACATTGATGAGCATGAGCTGAGTTGAGACAAGCCTCTGTCAGTTCCCGCCTCTGTCTTTGATTTGTCTCGTCCAGGCTAATCATGTCTCGCCTATGGCAGCATGGAGCAAACACCTCGAGAACCTCGACTATCGGATGAAAGCACACACATGCACCACCACCTCTGAGCAAGCCCGTCAGCAGCCAACCGCCCATCCCACAGTTTCTGACTGGATGATGTGCATCCCGGTATCGGTTTCTTTGAACTGTGAAGTCCTGTTAGTGAATATCAAATGCATGCGAACTGCACAGGACTCATCACATCACAATCTCGAAAAGGCGGGGAGCACATTGGATGCCACTCTCACACACCCACCATCCGATGTTTAAATTGAACCTGTTCGGCTGACAAAGTGAGGGCGGCAGTCGTCCGAATCCTTACGTCGAAAAAGAAAAGAACAATATCAAAACAAGGCCAGCAAAAAATGGGATGAAAATAGAAGAAACGAGGCAAACCATGGGACGGGAGGGTGAACAGTCTTCAAAGCCCCGAGAGTTCTGCAGGGCACAGACTTAATGGGAGTCTTAATTCTCTTGGAGACCTGCGTGAAGTTGTCTATAGGAAGTCTTGTGTTATCAAAAAACTCAAAATTCCAAAGTCTTTACCCCGCCAACCTGAAAAACAGGAGTTACCCACTGCAACTGTGACAACCCCTCAGTGAGATTTATGTCCTGCACTAAGCCACTAACACAGCACCAACGTATACACTATTCCCTAATCCAGCGATGCCAATGTACTTCATAATTCCAATCTCATATGAAACCGAGGCTGATCCCAATAACCTCACTTCCCCTCTCATCGAAATGACAGTAAACCTCTTTCAGCGCTTAGTTATCATCTCATCGCCCAGACAAACCCTCCGGAAGAAACTCCGACCATACATACCATTACGACAATCCCCCCATCCACATCTGGGCACGCTAGAACACCCTCTCGAAGCTCTTACCCTCCCACATCTCATTCCGAACTCAACTCAACCGAAACACCACCATCCGTAGCGTCCTCGAATTCATCATCAGGCGGAGTCCACGCAAAAAGAGAGAACCTCTCTCTTTTGTTCACTGCCACCGCCCAGCTCGTTCCCCATCCCCGAAAGCCCCACGGGGAACTCCACGTTGTTGTACATAGTGCCATCCCAATCGAGAAGAGCCAAATCCTATCCGCGGATACACTGCACAAGATAAGACCCTTCGATATCTTTTTGACACTAACACCGTCCTATACCATGGTGTCGGGTGACACTAAAATCACCACCAAGCCCCCCAGCTAGAGTTCTCGGGAAGAAAGAAAAGAAAAACAAAAAAGACCACACGACAATCAATGAAGAGAGCTTGATGTCTGTGTGGGCTGGCTCTCCTGTTTTCCCTCCCTTGCTTAATCAACCACCACCCAGACAACATAACATCTCGCTTGTTTATTCCAGAACACGGTAACCACTCGGCTGTCCCGCTCACAAATGTGTTTCTCGCCCTGGAGATTTTGTGTGAATCAGTTCATCTCACTTTAATCCCATGTTTGGGTAGCAATGACAAACCTCCCTCGAGGTCAAGATCGTCATGCCACACCCAAAAAACAGTAGATATAGCATAAACCCATAATTGTGACAATGCACAACACCCATCCACGGCGCACCCGACCCCAAAGCAACAATTCCCCCCACCCAAAAAAAAAAACAAAAAAAAAGAGGCGCACAATACTCTGTACAACCCCATACAACCTCTTCTTTTCGGCCTTTGTCCAAAAAGCACATGTTTTTTTTCCTTTCCAAAGTCGTAGCGCCGAACAGGGGCCCAACGTGGTGTGTCCATATACCCGCTCTCGCCGCCGCCGCCGTCACTGTCACTTCGCAGGGCGTCAAAGCCCCCCCCCTTGCCTGCCCTCAGCCCATCTGCCAGAATCATCGTACTGCATCATACGACAATTGCACAAAGTCACCAAAGAAAACCTTTCGAGTAAGGGAGAAGAGAAAACAGAACGATAGATTTGCACCTCCCGAAAAACCGTGTGATGATATTTACAAGAATATAAAACGCCTACTGACTTACCCCCATCGTGAGACGATAATGCTCGATGATAAAAAGATGTACTAATTAAAAAAAAAAAAAAAAAAAAATAACCCCTTCATGCAATTTTTTTGTGTAAAAAAATAAATCAAAATCCGGCCATTCCCATCCCGTTGCCCAATTCCCCAACGCCATGCCAAAAAAAAAAAAATGTCAAAAATGTGTATTTGATCGATTGTAAATCTTCACAAGATTACAATTGTTGTCTCTGTCGTAAAAAAAAAAAAGATTCGGATGTTTGTGAAAATGATATGCAAGCCACAACTGAGGTGAGTTGAACGCTGTGTTTTGGCAACTCGAGGTCACACATACACACAAATAGCGTCCGTTGACCGCTTCCCCCCTAATTGCGCCGCATACGATTCCAGATCCGCTTCATGACCCCCTTTTCCGTCCCGTTCGGGTTCCAATGGTCAACCCCATCAAACTTGCTCCAGTCCATGCTCTCCTTGGGGTAAACACCCTCCCTCGATCCCACCGTTCTCCCACCCTCGGCAGGGGGCACAGAACCGCTCGCACCACCCGTTGGCCGGCGAGCATGTTGCTGGTAGCTCTGTTGCTGCTGCCGTTGCTGCCAGCCGTAAATCTCATCCTCGTGCGCGCGTAGGTCGGGTCGGGTAAGCGTCATTCGCAACGTCATCTCACGGGACGACACTGGAGCCTGGGCGTAGTTTCCAACCTCGGGCGTTCTAACACGGGCATGCTGAGCAATGTCAGGGGAAGCGAATCGCGTGGGGCGGAGACCGCCGGGTCTGTTCTCGAATGATTCTGGTGTCTTGGGCGATTCGGGATCCGCCAGAGAATCCGGGTCGCTGTTGAGGGAAATGTTTTCGTCTTCATCTTCATCCGCCAAAAATGACTGCAAGTTTGACGGATCGTCGGCTGGTTTCTGTCGTGATTGTCGGCGTGTAGCCACGTCGTTGTCACTTTCTGGCGTCGTACCCCGAGAGAGGACGTCGGCCGCAGGGAAACCAAACTCCACTGCTTCGTCAAACTTTTGGGGTGAAGCCAGATACACTCGAAGCTTGAGACGAGCTTCCGGATCCTGGTAGTGCGCCGCGGCCGGATCGATCGCCGTGATGGACTGTTGAGGGGCATGTTTTGGTGTGATCAATGATAGAGTACGAGATTTGCGCCGGCTGTGTGACACCGGGCTCGAGGACCCGCTGGCTGGGGGATAGTAGTTTGGTGATGTGGGCGAAGTGTTGGCATCCTTGGTGGCCGGCCTGCTGGTGGAAGAAAGCGATGTCCGACCAAAGGGGATCTTGGAGATGGACAGGTGGCGACGAAACGAAGGTCTCTGCTTAGCCGCCGGCATGCCCTCTCGAAGACCGGCATGGTAGTCGTCCAAGAAGAGACGAAGGTCTAGGTCCTCCTCCTCATCCAACCACCTAAAGCTGTCGATGAATGACTGGGGAACACGCGTGTCGTCCGCCTGGTCGACAGGCCCTCTGAGACCCCGGTGTGAATCCATGCTGTGTCGTACTGGCGAGAGTGGTGATGGAAGACTGTCAACACCCCTCGTCAGGTTTCTTCGACTCGCCTGACGGTTAAGCTTATATACCGCCTCGTCAGCCGCGTCCAGAATGACACTAGCACGCAGACGCCTTGCCAGCAGAACCTGTTTCTCCCGGCTGAGCTCCGTCTCATGCGTGGTGTCCGATCGGGTGGTGTAAGGATCAGACGAATTGGAGCCGGAGAAGTGAGACTCAATCACTGATCCCCGCCGGATATGACGAACGATCTGCTCCGAGTTGCTGCGGTCTTGACGAGCCTTCCGCCGTCTGAAACCCTTGGCTATGTCGTCGTAGTGCTGTGAGATGCCGTCGACGAGTCCGGACTCCTGGGCAAAACGCAGCCGCTCGAGCGTGGAGAAGTACTGCAAGGGAAGATTATTTCAGTGACGGCCGCGAGAAGGGTGGTGCTGGGTAGGTAGCTATATTGACATAAAAAAGAAATGAAGGTGTGAGATACAAGTCGGCGACCTCGTGCACCCCCCCTGACGCCCCCCCTGCCCCTAGCACCAATATACGATAGCTTGACGAGCTAAGCGGGAGGGTGGCCCTGCACAACTGTCCAGCGGTTGGCAGTCACCATTCAGGGGAGGGAGATCGAGGGGAGGTACAGGACACCAGTCTAAAAGCAGCCGCGGGACCTGCATGGTGCTGTGTGCTCAGGGCCCAAACGCGCTGCGGTGACGCTGCAAGGTGCCACTCGACTGCAAATGCCACCCTCCTCTCGTGTAAGTGTGAGCCTGGAAACCAGCTTTGGCCCAGACACAACAACAATAACACTGCAACTCATGCATGCAGCAGGCGAGCATTCAGGCACATAATGGCTGACCGCAACAAGCCCGTTCGCTTCCGCCGTCTGCGTCCCCATTTGCCTATATGCCACCACCAGATGGAGAGGGAGGGCAATCGTGGGGGTGGGCACAAAAAAGAAGCAAAAATCTGGACGGATCACTGCTCTTGCAGCACGGCTCGGACAAAGCCCCACGGTTGCAGCGTCGGTGGACCAATTCCATTGTGATGTCTCTCAGGCAACCCGCTGGTTCATCCTCAGAGCTTCTCAATGGTGTGGAAGCGGAATCTCGAGATGCTTTGGAGGTTGCGGACGTGGCGGACTACGGAGTACCCAGATCGGCAATCCCAAGGCTTGGCCCACCCCTCCCCAAATATGCCAATCTTGCCCTGAGATTCCGCTCATCAACCTCATCCCAACCCCGAGGCAGTCAGATCTTTCTTCACATCCACTGGATGGAGATCATGACCGCCCGAGCTACCACCGTCGCAACCAGGCAAAATGCCAGTGGGCCTCCTCTTCTCGCCCTCTAATGGCCAATTTTTGTTATGTGAAAGGGGACGCGGAACGCGTAAAGGTGCCATTTGAGAGAAAAACAATCAGTGTAGAGCGCTCCCATTGGGCGTAAGCAGTGTGCGTGTGAATTTACATGCAGGCTCCAGCACTTGCGGGAGCCAATGGCGGGAGTGATGAGCTTGTACAGCAGTTATACCCTGCCAAGCGAACAAAACAAAAACTTGTGGCCAGGCACACGAACGCGGCTACTGGAATCTGGCAGCTACCCGCACGGCTTCAAAAGGTTGAGAAGGGGAGGGGATGACAGAAGAGAAGAAGAATCAAGTAGACTGCTCCTACACACCTTTCGCTGTATGGCTACCGGAAGAGCCTCAAACTCCTCTCGGGTCATCTGAGGGACAAGGGCTTGAGGCTGTCGTTTTTGGATGCTGTTTGACCTCGAATGTCCAGGTCGCCTGTGGTTGTTTCTGAGGTAACCGTCGATTGAGGCTCGTCCCGGCCCTGAGAGCATTGATAACTGTCCATTAGACTGACTCTGAGGACGTTGCTGCCGCCTTGTCCATCGTGAAAAGAGGGGACTGGCCGAGCGCTCGTGTTTTCCGGTTGCTGACCTGGAGCGGATATGAGGTCTGGGGGATGCTGAAGTGTAGTCGGACGCGGGAGGGGGCGAGAATCGGATTAAATCCGTCTCGAGTATCGGTCCAGGCATTGTGATTTGAGTTTGGCCACCCTCGTCACCGTCTTCGCAGTGGTCGCCGCAAGACCAAAGGCTGGAAGTTGATGTTGATGGGGACAGGAAAAACGTGGAAGTGAGGAGGTGGGACTTGGTGTGAGCTGCGATGGGTTGTCTCGGGTCGTTTGCTGCGAGGGCGTCTGCTGAGTGACGATCTGCGTTTGAGATGCTGTTGAAGAAAGGGAGCTGAAGACTGAAGTTGCTGTGATCGAAGCTCAATCTTGTCGGGGGAGTCGAGGGTTCTTTCAGGAACGGCGAAGAAACGTGGGCTGCCCTTGCTTCTGTGATGAGCCAGGGCATGTCATCAACAACGCTCTGCCCCGGCGGCTCCAGGGCCAGGGCCATCAGCCCATTGGGAGCCGCCGGGCTTGTTCCTTTGGAAATAGCGGGCCCCGGGGTGATGGCAGGGGCATCTGGGCTGTCCATCTCGCTACTGGCTCGTGGTGGCCGAAGGCCACGATGTCCCTGCTGGCAGAAATCAAGGGTCCAGCCAGTTGGGCAGCCAAGACCAGACCAGGGGTTGCAAGCCAGGGCAAAAGCCCAAAACGTTCAAGGCAAACGTTTAAGGGAAAGCTGTCGTGCAAGTGAGCCACAAAATCGTCATTTTTGAGACCAGCCCTTTGTGATCGTGTGCGTCAAGAATGGGCGGTGGGAATTGATGGCGATATACTCCGGAGTCACAACTGTGAAGCTATATTGGATGAGATGGGTGATAATAGGGTTGGCCGAGCTCCCGTCGTCCCGTCCAATCCCTTTCCAGCACCGAATCGCTGTGATGTGATGGTGCTCCGTACTGGCGGTTGGCAACAGCCGTGATTATGCCGGACGTGGGTAAACAACGATGCCTGAGATTGATGAGCGACGGCGGATGGTGATCGAACTCGCGATAAAGACGCTGTCTTTTGGGAGGACCATTTCTTATCAAGTCAGCTTGACAGTTCTTGGTTCTGCAGCTCTGCAGCGCAGTCGGGTTTCAAGCTGTGAAGTGGAGGCTGGCAACACCTATGGGCTTCAACTGATGAATAAGGCGCAATTCTGGGGCACGGCAGCTACTCTTTTCTTTCCCCAGGTGGGGACGCGAATCTGCAACATCATAAACATGGTTCCTCCCTCTTTGGGCAGTTTGAGGGACGCCGACTCCGATTCCAAACATGTCAAGATCTCTCCGGCTTTGGCTGACTCCGTACTAAAGATGTACGGCAGAACATGATCCCAGGTCCCTGTCCTATATATATCAAGTGTCATAACGCTGGCATTTATGAGGCTGCGGCAACTCACAGCACCAGCCCCGCACTGAAACGGTGTTCGAGACCGAGGCTCGCACCTTGGGGGCTGCCTCTGCCTGACCTTGAGTTTTCACATGTCTTGTCAAGGTATTCCCTTTCATGGTTTTCTTCCTGTAATAAAATGCTTACATAAGTAGAAAAATGTTAGCAGTGGAAAAACTGTTATCGATCTCATCAGTGAGCTGGCAACGGCAACGCGGGGTGAGTGAGATCCTGCGAACTCTGTCTGTCTCCACAGCTGTCTCGCCTGACAAAACTCACCAATGGGTAGCGTCCCCCCTCTCGGGGAAGCAAGGGGTGCGTGGGGTTCTTCAGGGTCCCCCCCTGATGGCCTCTTGTTTCCAGAAGCAGAATCGAAGAAACATCGCGATGCCCAGAAGGGCACTTCGCGTCTCACTGGGCCCGATCTTCCACATCTCTCTGCCCATGATGAAATTCCCACTCACCGACACGTGTCGTTCAGATACCGCACCTCCCTAACCCCGCAGCCTGACTGCATCGCCATCGCTCTTTTGTGCAGAGAGTTTGGAAACAGCCGCAACTCCTAGCAACCGTCTTTTCACCGTTCGCCAAACCATGTCGCCATCCAGTTGCGGGTGAAGGTCTTCGGTATCTCGGCTAAGGCAAAACTTTACCGCTCTTCTTTGGGTACCACTTTCAACCCGTCCGGGCTACGGAGTATCATTGAAGAACATCTCCACCCTTGCGGTGAAGGTAGGCTGATCGTTCTGGGATTCCTCCGGGATCGTATGCTAATCGAGTCAGTTGTTTATGCCGAGCACTTTTCATAACTGTGCTGACATCATAAACGATGACAAGAGAGGCGAGGAACCAATATTCGGCAATCATAATCTTGTCTTGAATCTCTATTTACCATGCCCCTTGGAAGAGAACGGCTCAGCAAATACCGACAACCCCCATGCTGTTCAGCGACGCACAAGCAATGGCGGTGTTGTGTGACAACTTCAATGTTGTGCTCGCTTCCTCCTGTTCAGCCTCGCGCTTTTCCTCCCAACTACAGACGGCAAACCCCGATCTTTTACCCGGCAAGGGGGCAGTCTCCTCCATCATGGATCTTCCGGCCAGTCCCTTGTGGCTTAATACGGCTAGCCGTTTAATAGGCGATCAGATGGGATGGGTGGACGATGGGTCCAGACATCCGGTTCACTCGGCCTGGTAGCCCCGAGATCTCGAGATCTATCAAAATAGTTGTACCTGGGTCCTACCAGCCCTTGCTAGGGGCGGCAGTCATCGACGCTGTCGTCGTCCGCTCATCCGGCACTCCGAACGCAGGGCAGTGAATTCGGGTATGTGCAGCGCAGAAAGAAGATATCGATGCTGCAGGGAACCGTAGGAAGGCGCTGGCCGTTCGTGTGAGTATCCCAATCTCTTTCGAGGATCCCTTCAGGGCCTTTGGATGGGTTGCTCAACCCCCACGACCACGGATGCCAATGTAAGGATACGAGGCGAGATCCGGCGACCTGGGAGGCCAGGCTGAATCCCTGGCGGTTGGAAGTGGCACATTCCGTCTATGAGGTCAAGATCTGGCCTCTGGTGGATGCCTAGGAGAAGTCATGCCCAGTTGGGAGTCTCGCCGGACACAAAGAAAAGATACAGGGTTAGCTGTGCCGCCTGGATATTCGGCGGTGAAGTCCATCTCGAATCCTACCTATCTATGCGGCCGTCTATGCCAATAAAAACCGGCCTTGGCATGGTTTTGAACTTGCTTCCTGTTGATGATCCTAGAAGCTCTCAGCACAAAGTGAGTGTCCCACCTTCACCGCTTCAGATAAGGTAGGCGAATTGAAGGGGATAGGATTGCAATCGTCGAATTAAGCTTCACAGATGTACGGCCGAGCGTTGATCATGAGGTACGCCTCAGTTGTCGCTGCTACTACGTAGCATTTCTGGGGATTCTCATTCTGAAGGAAAGAGCTTCAGACCAAAAATGTGTCTGGTGATTGATGGAGACCCTTGTCTTACACGGTCAGTAGCCAATCGGAGCCAAGAAATAGGTAGGTAAGTTCCCAAGGAAGCGGAAGGAGCAACCGACCACAGACAAGCAAGATTCAAGTGTCCGCCATCGTGAAATTCGTCGGCAACCTACAACCTCAGGCACTGTGCGAGATGCATTTCCCTCTCATTCGAGTCAAAATTGCGTCTGGAAAACACTGATTCCGCTCTATCGCTTGTGTCCCGCTCAATATAACATGTCATAATTTGTTTCCGCCCTACCCTTTGACGCAGATTTCCACCCTCACCGGTTCCCCGCCTCTGCTGTATCAGATGCACACACTTCTGCCACTCCCGTCACGATCCAGACAAGCATCTTGGCAACCTGGTGACTGTTGAACACCAAACCTCCTCACTTTGGCACCACATGAAAACGCCACGAAAAAAAAGTACCAAAACGCCTTCCCCATTTGATCTGGCCAAAGTCACATCATCATCGCCTGTATCTCGTCTACTCGGTGTGCCCTATCTAGGCGGTGGAATCTTTAGTTGGGGAGAGTGTCGATGGGGTCGTAGTACTCGTAGACCTTGTTCTCCTTATCGCGGCCCGTCACAGCCGGAGCCCTGTAAGTCGATAGCCCCGTCTTGGGGTCATATGACTCGTACGAGCAGGCCAAACGCTTACCGCCGCCGGCAGGAAGATCGACGACGAACTGAGGCATCATGAAACCCGCGATGGAGCCGCGGATGCGGGCCTCGAGGTCGAGAATGGTCTGCAGGGGTGTCCGCAGATGCTCGACTCTCTCCACCATGTCGCACTGGTAGACATAATACTGCGGCTGCGTCAGCAACGTTTGCTACATCACTTGCCACTGTGCATATACAGCTTTGCCATATCGGCAAGGAATTACCCACAGGGAAGACCTTGTTGTCGGCAAGATCACGGATCAGCTTCGACATAGTGTCAACATCGTCGTTCACGCCCCGCAGAAGCACTGTCTGGTTTCGGACCATGACGCCTTCCTCAAACAACTTCTGACTAGCATCTTTGCTGATCCACGAGATCTCGTTGGGGTGGTTGAAGTGAGTGTGCCAGGCAACAGCTTTTCCAGCCTTCTTGGCCTTGTTGGATATGTCGATGAGGGCATTGACCCAACCGTCCGACTCGTCCAGGATACGGCTAGGGGCTACCGCCAGTCCCTTGGAGGCAAAGCGGAAGCGCTTGATGTTGGGCATGCCAATCAGCCTGTCGCCAATCATTCTAAGCTGATCCGGTTGCAGGTAGTAAGAGTCGCCTCCAGAGACGACAATATCCTGCAGGGCGGGCGTGTTCTCGATGTACGCGAAGGCCTCCTCCCATCTCCTGCGGGTCGGCTTCAGAGATGCCTTGGTGACAGTGTCCGTATCGGCTCCCACAGCGTAGGACCGCGTGCAGAACATGCAATAAGTTGGGCACACCGAGGTTGCTAGCGGCTTGTCAGCGGGCCACTTTCTACACACACAACATCGAAAAACTCACGCAGGAAGAGGGCCTTGTCGCTATACCGATGAACAAGGCCCTTGACGGGGGAGTCGGCCTCCTCGTGAAGCGAGTCAAGCGTCAACTTGGGATGATCGGGAATGAGCACCGACTTGAGAGGAAGAAACTGGCGAATGATGGGGTCGTGCCGGGGATTCTCCCAGTTGACCCGACTCAAGATGTACGGACTGAAGCCCTTGGTCAACATTCCTGGACTCTCAACAGGTTTGCGGTCAACTCACGTCATTCGTATGGCCATCGTTGCAGCAGCCACACCCTCCATAACATCAGCGATGAACTCATCGCGAGACTGCATCTGCGTGCCCAGCTCATTCAGAGGCACTTCTTCCGGGACGACAGCATGCAGAAACTTGAACAGCTTGGCTGTGCCCTGCACAGTATTGGCAACCTAGGGGACATTGTGTATAAGCTCATGGCCGTGTACCGACAAAAGGAAAGTTGATGGCACCAGACTTACGCTCCAACGATATGAGAGAAAATCCTTGGCCGACACATTCTCCCAAACAGGCACCTCGCGCCAGAACTCATCCCTGTCTTGGGGAAGCGCGGTGGCAACGGGGCGTACGATTGGAGCAGGAGTCGTGCTTTGGGCCGCACTCTTTCTGTTCACAAAGAGGGGAATGCTGCTGGTGGTAGTCTCAAGGCCTTTGCCTACATCAGCGACTTGGGCCTGGCGATGGGGCACTGCTGTGACTGTGCGAGCCAAGGCAGGGGCGCGGAGGCAGACGGAAGGCCCGTGGCGAGACAGCAAGGACACCATGTTGATGGCCGGGCTGATGAGAATATCGAAGGGCTTCTCGGTCGGCGGTTGTGAAGGAGATGTGGGTTGATTTGGCTGATCTCGAGTGTCGATTGGTAAGATATCCTATCCTCTTGCCTTGTTTCTGAGAGGAAGTGGGGGATATTGAGGTCGGGGAACAGCAAGTGCTACTTATACTCCCCGTCCAGAGCCTCAGATAAGATGGTGTGGTGACAATACAGATGAGAGTGAATTATCCAGGTGGGTCGGGTTTCACACGGTGTCGTTGCTCTCCGCCGTCACACTATTCGCTCTACATGAGCAACTCAATATTCTCTGTTGAGGCGACCGAGTAAATTGACTGGTGCTCTGTGCGAGCTTCTCCTAGCAGGCACGGTGAAGCAGATTGTCCTATTATTCGCCTGATGCTCTTTCCCTCACGAGATGGTTAGCAGCCCACTCTACCCCAACGAAGTTGCGTGCCTCGGGACCGACGCACTCACCAGCTGACCGCCAGCCTGCTTGAGGTTTCAAAATTGGAGTATATATAGCCTTGGACGGTCGAGAGTCAGGAGGTTGGGCCGCACTATTCAGGATGTTCGCCGCAAGTCTTAATCCCGTGTTCTTGCGATGCTCTCTCCCACTGTGTTTACAGCTCAACAATCACAAAGGACTTTGAGAATGGGCCTCTCAGATACCGTGACACTGAATCTCGCTGTCAGGTAGGACCTCTTTCTCACCAGATCTCCAGGTTTTGCTGGCCGGAATGCAGCAAGGGTTGCTTGACACCTTCCCATCCCAGACTCTCATCCAATATCTGCCCCAACGCCCCACTACGGAGTGGTGTCAGTATGAAGAAGTGAGCGCGGGATATGCTCCTGATGGTGGGGGACAACATGCCTTGGGAGAGCGAGCCCAGGCCAGGTTTTCTCACTGTGCTCTTGGTGAAAACTGAGGCTCCTGCGGTGTATAAACACACCTCGCCGCCGGTTGACCGTTAGGATCTTCGTCTCTAGACCGGAGCTGACGCGAATTGAGCACCAATATGAGTCGGGTTTGATCGGTTTGATCCAGGGGCCGAATTTCGTCACCGTTGAGCCAGATTGTTCGCCGAGTTTTGAGTTTGGTGCCCTGCAGCTACGACCCTCATATACTTTTCCGGCCATGATGTTCGATCCGAGAGGCTCCAACACCACGACACCGCCAGCGGAAGAAACCAAGATGAAGTATGGGGGCCTAATTCTGCATGCATGCAAGTAGGAGATTCAAGCGTTTAAGAAAGTGAGATCTGACAGACCCCTTGCTTCAGACATCTAAATCGTCAGTCGGCTTCGGCTCTTGCTGAAAAGCCACCGCAGATGGCAACACCGGCAACCAGGGACTTGGAGCATGCAGATGTCGTTTTGGCTGCATGTCCGCCCAACGGATCGGCGCCACAGGCCGAGATGGATCGGGGTTGGCGGCCATGGAAGGTCGTGATAGGCTCTTACTGTCTATCGGTGGCCGTTTACGGACTGTTGAGCACCATCGGTCTCTTTCAGACACACTGGAAAGAATACATGCTCAAGGAATACACAGACATCGAGATCTCGTGGATCATATCCATGTTTGGCTTTCTGGACTGCTTCGTAGCGGCCCCGGCCGGCATTGTATTCGACCGATATGGTTCAAGGTGGGTCTTGGCGGTCAACAGCATGATATATCTTGCGTCCTTCGTAGGTCTGGCTTTCTCGTCGACCTATAGCGAGCTGATGGGTTGCATGGTGGTGGCAGGAGTCTCATCTGGTACGTGGCTCATCAGAAGCAAGTTTGGGAGTAGCAACATACGCGGGCTAACATGAGCGGTGTAGCAACTATCACGACAGTCGCCTTTGCAGTCGTGAGCCAATGGTTCAAGGAGAAGGCCGGCCTCGCCACGGGGTGCGTGACCGTCAGTGCGGCATTGGGCGGAATGTTCTTCTCACTTGTGCTCCAGAGTCTGTTTGACCGGCTGCAATGGAGGGATGCAGCCTTGATCTTGGCTCTCATCCTGGCCGTGTTTGTCACGTTGGGCAATCTGCTCGTTGAGACCAACCTACCGCCGCAATCTAAGACGCAGGGAGAGCAAAGGACGGTAGGAGAAACGGAGATCTCCCGGAAGGCATGCGGCACATGGCAGTCGATACTGGGGATCATCCAAAACCCCAAATTTTGGCTCATTACTTATGCCATATTCGGTGAGTGATCTTGGTGGTCCAGAAAGACGTCGACTGGGCAATCCTAACTCAGACATTTGTGCGCAGCATACGAACTTGTCCTCTTCATCCAATGGGGGTCGATCCCCTCTTACGCCGTGGCGACCAACTTTGGGGAGAAGCAGTTCTACCTCATGATGTCGTACAACATTGGCGCTGCTTTTGGGAGAATCTTGCCACCGTTTGTGTCCGATAGGTTGCTTGGTCCGCTGAACACAACTATAGCCATGAACATTTTCACATTGACAGCGGTACTTGCCATCTGGCTGCCGGTGGGAGCGAGTTCCATCGACATGCTCTATCTGGTGGTTGTTCTTATGGGCATCGGCACAGGTAGCTTTGTGCCTCTAGGCGGTAGGATTTCAAGAAACACATCCCTGGCTTGAAGACTTGCTGACGTTTCTGTCGTGTAGTGGCTTGCATGGGTGCTCTTTGTAAGCCTCAAGACATGGGGAAATGGCTAGGCTTCGCCTATGCAATTTCGGGGTTTGCGTAAGTTCTCCAGATTTGTCTGATCACTTATCTCTCTATACTGAACAAAACCTCTCAGGACTTTGATAGGGAACCCCACAACCGGAGCGATCCTTGACAGACACGAATCTAATGGCCTTGTGGCGTTCCTCGCAGCAGTTCTCGCTTCTGGCCTGATCAGCATAGGTATCCTCCGATGGCAGTGCAATGGCCGGCGTTGGTTGGTGATGGGCAAGATCTGATGTCGGTTTACCTGGTTGGCTATGCCCTCATGATGGGTAACACAGCAGGACGGGGAAGGGGAGGGGGGGGTGGTTGCCCGGTAGAGGTGGGACCGAACACCAGAATCTCGTTAGTAACAATATCTAACTTTTAGGATCTGAGACCTGGACTGCTCATCAATGTAACAAAAGTCAAGGTAGGGAGAGAGGTTTATTTTGAGACTGACTTTGTGTCTATGGGTAACAGGATGACAGCGCGGGTAAGGAGAGACAGAAGTGAGACAGACCCACGGGAATTGGACAACTGACACCGGAGAATGTCGACCCGATTCTCCGACTTGTAGTTATCTGCGCAAATTCACACCGGAAGACGGGGGGGCTTTTCGACTACAACACCACCACAGCAAGCGCCCCTCAAAAGTGTACGACTGCTTCGCCGGGTTACGCAAGATCCAGATACCCGGTTTGGAACCATGTAGTTTGCTGGTACGCCTCTCTCAACCTCTCATTTCTTGCGCAGCTTTCATTCCCCGGAAAATTTCATGACAGATCGGAAATCAGAAATCTGAGGAGTACATACAGCTAGGAAACTATCCGTCAGATGGGGACGGGAGCTAATCACCCGTTTTATATGGGGGGGGGGAGCGGTTGGGGGGGAACGAGCGGCTAGCCCCGGAATTTTCGTTTCTCGGAGATGTCACAATCGGTTTTGTTGTTGCTAGAGGCCGCAGCGGTACTATACACCACCATCTTTCCCTCTTTTTTCTCCCGCATTCACCTTGACATCGGGACCTGGCATGATCTTGGGGGGTACAAGTGGTGGGGAGGAGGGTGGTATACCTATTGTAACGAAGATCGAGGGGAGGAGATCGAGATGGTTGGTTGGTTCGTGGATGGGGTGGGACAAAGATGTAACCCGACCGTCTTTTCTGCCCGGTTACCTATGAGAAGGTGTGATGAGTGCAAGTGTACCCGGAAAAGCGAACCGGACATAATTATTGCGTTTGTGGTGATGATGGTTCAGCTGGTATTGGAACGCCATCGACGTATATACGAGATGTCCCTGGTACTTTACACACACAAGGCAGACGCATGGAGTTTATTGACAGCCTTACTTCTGTTATCGTGTGTCCGAGGATCGGGAGGGGGAGCTAGATATGCTCGCAGCCTTGCCGTTGGGTAGACAGGACATCTCCTTTTTGGCTCCTCTTCCGTCTCACGTTTAACGCTTGTTTTTTTTCTTTTTCTTTCAGGGAGAATACCCATCAAAAGCCTGGCTGATGGCCTAAACTATCATTATGCCAAATAATATCATGCAGCAAGAAATACCAGGTAGTGGCATGATCGTGCTTGTAGCAGATACGATCCCGCGGCTTTTCGAAGATCGACACTGTCATCGGTGGGAAGAAGCAAAAAAAAAAAAAAAAAAAAAAAAAAAGAGCAAAAATTTGACAATCCCATATCATGATGAATGTTGGCATCGATCGTACCAGATGATGCGTGGTTTGTTTAGGGGGGGTTGGCGGTGAAAAATACATGCCGTAGTGGCATTCATGTCTTTGAGCTTGGGCTTTGAGGGGTGTTGATCTTTTGGATGTTATCGCCTCCGCTCTACCGTCAGGCCGCTGTCGTTGGTCCGTAATGTCTTGGAATATTGCTGTAAAACCTGCAAGTTGAGACCGGGGAATTTTTGGGTATTGATATGACGGAAGCGCACCAGTCAGATGGCAAGGGCAGATGACCGGGCCAGTCAAAGATAATAAGGGATAGATCCAGACAGAGAAAAGAAAGGTGTGACTTGCGATCTTCCGAGAACACTGATGGTTTGTTATGTGTGTCTCGGTTGAGCAGTTATCCGGAAGAGGGACGGGATGATTTTGAACTGACAGCTGGGCGGGTGTTCTAAATAGGACATTGGACTTACACGAGGCTGTAGGATTCTTACATCCGAGACAAGGCGGAGGTATCATGCCCGACAGGCGGAGAGATATCCCTCTATGCTGAGCTTGTGATGGGCGGAATTAAAAACACTTCGCAAAAGATACGAAGAGGAAGAGGCATACGTCGAGATTGAGCCGGTTTGGACACGACTTCAATCTCCCATGTAGCTGCACACCCGGCGCTCTGTGAAGACTCTGGGTGCATTACCAAACACCCGAAGAGATGGACAAAAGAAAACTTATGAACCGAAGCTTCTCCTTCACCTCATGTCTGACTAGGAGTGAGCCACCCACAACGCCAGGTGAAATGTGGTGTGGGACAAGTCGTGCTTGCCAGGACCATGAGCGCAGGTGCCATCCGTAACCGACATCTAATCCTCTCTTGTGATCTCATTCTACAGGCCTACTCCATAACACCCCTATCAACAACAGAAAAGCAAAGGCAACCTAGACTCAAAACAGGTCTCCAAGAAGCACACAAGTGACCACGAGTACTGAGCCAACTGGAGTTCGTTCACATAGAATCCCATTTGTTCCTACGGTTCCAATGTCTGCTCTACTATCTGGGATGTCAGGTGATACGAGACTATTACTTCCATTGTGCAAAGTCAACAACATGATCTAGATCCTTTCATTCCGGAAAGCTGTCGCCCATCGGCTCCTTTCCAAGTAAAAAGGGGAGGACCTTCCTCCAAAGGTCACCATGGATTTCTGTCGGTAGCTCCATCCCGGTGACGATATGAACCGCGTTCACAAGTGTAAAGACGCCACAATCGTGCTTGTCTGCTTGGGGTGCGCACTTTCCGACCTCTACTGACCATTCAGTTTCTAGTTCATGCTGGCAGATGAAATGATCGATCGGCCTCGTGGCAGAGCCATGGTACGACTGGGAAGCGGAAGAAGCGTATATGACGGCCTTGTGGGTGTCTTTTATCTAAGTGTTCTAGAACCCAGTGCTCGTTTCGAATGTTCATGGCCACCAAGATATTTGCCTCTGGGCGCTTGGAGCCCGGCGGGGTGTGAAGCTTCCCAAAATATTTGCCGTCATCCTCGACGAGAACGGGGTCGATGGTTGAAAGTCGGGCCCATAAAGTACCAGAGGTGTCAGAACATCATGGATGGCCTTGTCATTCAACCAACGACCATCTGACCAACAACCTGAGCAATTGTCATTGCGCTATGGCTCTGGACAATGTGGTTTGTTTTCTTCTTCGCCTTTATCATTGGTGACCGTGACCGGCAATTTCCGCTTCTATCCCCCTTGGTTGGAAGCGGCTGAAAATTCGAGTTCGTCTGTTAACTCATTGTTAGATAAACTGTCATAAGCACTCATCGGGGCTGTAGGATGTGCAAACTAACCTGGCAAGTCCACGTTGCTGAGCGGTCCAGTTGGACGTTTGGTCGCAATGTCCCCGCTTAGAGCCATCTTGTCGTTTGTCGTTGGGGCCGTCTCTTGCCGGTCGGTCATTGCCCACGGGAGTGTCGAAAAGTAGACTGCCTGGCAGCAAGAAAGGAGATGTCGATGATTTGGTAGAGTCGGAGTGGAGGTATGCGTCACCTCTGTTTCTAAAGCAGGTGCGGATCGAGGTACCACCATCGCAGGTGGGCAACGTACCTGCCGACAGAAGCAACCATCACTTTGTTAAGCTCATGGAAGGCAGGAACGACCTCACCTCCCCATCCGGTCCAAGTTCCGCTCTGAAGAAGCCTCAGGCTCGGCTTTAACCCATCTATCAGCGGCTGGAAAGATGGTCAACACACCTCTCAACTATCTTACACCACCCCCAAGCTATCTTTAAAGACCTATGATATATATTCAAGAGCCCCTTATTATTCTTAAACGGCCTATTAAGTATTTTGGAAGGCCTTGGGCTATCTTTGAAGGCCTTGAATTATTTTAAGGCCCTGAACTAATCAGCACCCCTACTTCTCTGTTCGCGACGTGGCAGTATATTTGCTCTATGGTAACATGCCCCCTTTCCACCTGACACATGATCCAGGTGAAGAGAAAGCAGAGGAATGCCTGATCATCCTATCATGTGTGCAGGTCGACATATCAAACGCTTTCCAAGACTGAGCCCAAAGCATTGAGATTTACTTCCACCACGTTTTCTGTTTCCATAAAATGGCCAAATAAACGCCACAACACCTTCAGCACTGGAGGTAAACAGCATCTCAGATGCCCATCAAAAATTTCACCCAACCTGCGGTCCTCAGCATCACCACGTTAACACCCGCTTCGCCGTGACCTCGTTCACTACACCAGCTTCTTTTGCTCAACCAGTAGCACTGAATCATTCCACACCTACTTTCCCTATTCTGACTCCAACTGAGATATAACCGTCCATTACCCCCCTTTTAGCAAAACAAGAATACATCATGCACACCATCTCCCAGAGACGTCCCACTGTGTAACACAAATCCTTCAGCGCTCACTCTCTCTCTCCTCGACCCCAACTGATAGTATATCAGCCACCCATCCGCATAACAGCATCTCTAGGCGGTAGCACAGGTACAACCAACTCATAATGTAAGTTGGCAGATAGCAGGAGGAGCCGGGCACCAACTCCGGATCCGGCACGGGGAAAGAAACTCCGGGCGGATTCTGAAACTGGAGACTCGGGACTGGGCGATGTTTTGTGCGAGAAGCACATGTTTTGAGACCGATGGCTGAATATTGTCCAACACACACTCTCTCTCTTGTGGGTGTACCAGTGTGGGCTTGTGATGACATGGCGATGACAGCAGACAGCCCAGACCAACCTCAACCCATGTCTCATCAGTCGTGATACTGACACCTCACCTCCGGCCCCAAACATCTACCGAGCTTCTAGTCTCATCAAGCACCGAACGTCATCATTTAGCCCCAATCAGTTGATGACGCACACTAAGTCTTTCCTCCGTATATCCTCATGTGACGACAAAGAGTAAGCAGCCCTCCCTCCCACAAGCCAAAACCAGCCCCATGAAACATCCCATTCTTCTCTATCACTTCCCAACGCGGACTTTATAAGGTTCAGTATTACTCAGCAGTATCACTACACCGGCATCACCACCCTAGATCGCGATCACTTTGTCTACTTTCTCACATCTCACCACCACCACCACCCACTCACTAACACCAGCATCCTCCCCACCCGTCACCATCCCCCACCATTCCCCCCTAGCGGCACGGCGCGGCACCGGCACCGGAAGACACCCGACAAACTTCGATGACACACATGCAGGTACACTCCCAACCCGCTGCTCAAAAGGGGAATAAACCGAACAACTCGGCACGTCAGTCATACACCTGCGGCACCCAGCGGCGCAAAGGGGCAAAGCAACAGCAGCAACCCCCCCTTACGTACTCACTGTTTTGCCCCTCCCCCGCCTTGTGTCTTCCCAATTGCCCCGCGGTGGGTTTGTGTGAGAAAAAAAATTCCGGATTGCGTACGCGTTATGCCGGTAGGTTGACAGTTGGCTTTTGATCTGGGCTCCGGCAACGATGGGGTGGCGTATACGAGACACGAGACGTTGGTCTGTTCAGGTTTCATGACTTTGGTCCCCCCCACTGAATAGACGTTGCGAGACGGTAGGTATGTAAATGTTCGTGATTCTTGGGATGGTGGTTGAGATGGGGTATAGCAGCGCCCCCCTCTCGTCATACCAGCCCTTAACGTACCTATGTCCTACCCTATCTCCCTGCGCTCATGTGGATAAAATGGGGCTGGCGGCGAATGCTGTGGAAGCCAAACAATGAAGCAATACCAATAATGATCCGATCCATATAGACGAATAGGTAAACTGCCGTTGACCCTACCGAGACGATAAACGTCTGTATCAGACGGACTAGGTAGGCATGCAGACAGTTGAGCTTATACCGTTTAGCCCCCGTTCATCATGCCACAACTAGTCTCGATATCAGATCTGTGGCTGCCTGGTGGCTACTTGACCGTTTAGGAGGAGGTGAATTGAATGGCGGCTTGGCTTTCAGACTTTGGTTACTTGAACAAGGCTCTCACGTGGCAGGCTTGAGGCCTTTCCCCCGTAAAGTCCCAAAGCAATGAATGATGATGAAAGACGAAAAGGTAAACTGAAGTCCAACCCCTGGCCGTTGCAGAAACCTAACCACCCGAGTCCCGTGAGGTGGAAGTGAAAAGCCGCTCGGCTTCGTGAGACCTGGCCGTCAACTCGGAGTTTTGAGAGTATCTTCTCGACTCAGTCGAGTTCAACAAAGTGAGTCTTGAGGCACGCATGATGACAGATAGACTGTGTGAAAGTAAAAGAGAAAGATATCGACTCAAACCGAGGTGTCTTCACCCACCACCTGTCAAGACCAGGCCCAAAGACACCGAAATGCAAACGACGAGTATAATGAACAAAATCTGCCGAGGTGATCTCCAGATTTACCGCCCCGTCAAGACCCAACAACCGGCCGGTTGGCTGTGCATCTCCATCGTGGACCGGAAAGCGGGGGGCGAGATCAGGGCCGGTCCCCCTCGGGAGGTCCGTCCATAAGTCATTACTCACAATGATCTCCCATTACAGCCCTGCGATAACCATAAAGGTACTCTACTGGGCAGATCAGAGCCGCCTAAAAGCAAACACCCTTAGGGCTGGGGCTGGCACCGTGGATCCGTAGATCAACAACCATCACCCCTCGGTACAGTATAATCAGCAAAGTTACCTCCTGCACACCTCCGTCGCCTCCAAAAGGGCAGTGCTTGAAACAACAAGCAAGCAAGCATGTGAGCTCCAACGAGTCGTCGTCCCGAGTCAAGGCAGTTTTTGCGGGGATGATGACGATATGCATGCGGAGAAAGCTGGTTTGTGGGGAGGCTTTCTCAAACCAAGGGGATGCCCGTTTGCCTTTTTACTGCAACATCCAAGGACGAACAATTGGCGATAGGATCCATGAGGAACTCTTCCCAAAAGGCAACCTCCCGACGATTGGACAATTGGTGTAAGAGAATGGCGGTGACAAGACATGAAACAAACCCCACGACTATCTGCAATGTACTGCACTGCATCTTACCCTCTCTAACCAACGTCTCGGAAACATATCCCACTGGAGTGATGAGATGCCTCACCCTGCAGCTTAGGGGAAGAAAAAAAAATCTGACAGCCCCTGACAGATACAACACAATTGTTTGTTGGTTGTGGTAGCCGGCTTACACAAGGCCCTTGGGTGGCAAATTCTGGTCGGTAAACGCAACAGACAGGTGACAATGAACAGGAGCGACGGCCATACTGCGGTAAAGAAGCTAGAGTCAGTTCGTGGTACCGGCCATGCAACTGAACGGCGTCGAGCCATCGTCGGCGACTGGTTACTGGTCCGGCAGAAGGAATGACGGCAGCCAGTTCTCCCCTCTCAAGAAACCCGCCGGCCGGGGGGTTGATGGCCAATGACAACGGAGCCGCGGGTGCTTTCGCCGTGTTGTGTCGTGCCACTGACGGCGTTTTGCTGGAAAAGGCTCCCATTATCAGGCACGCAACCGCAACGTGCATGAAACTACTGTACGAATATGTACCCGTATGCGAGCTGTGAAGTTGTTAGTCGAGGGCACGATAAACTAGGATAACAGATGACTGGAAACTGCTCAACTCGAGTGTATGCCACGGCTCAAAACGTACGGCCCAACCCCCACTAATTCCTTCTTTTGTTTGTGGCACAACGCTGAAGTGATATTCGGAAAAGCCATGCGTCTATTATCGTTGGCTTGCTTCGTGGGATGAAGTTGACGTACCCCCACAACTGCGTGTTATACATGTGTGTCCCAAAACGGCTTGAAGATCCTGAAAACCGTCGACTCTTTGTCAACATCAATAAAAGAAATGGTGTCGAGCAATCCCTTCCGCCACGTCAATAGTCGTGCCTCGAGACCGTAGAAAAACAAACAACATCTTCGCCGCGTATGCAATCCGTGTTTGACGCTATCACCAAGCACACTCGCCACCTGCTGCCCAGGCTCTGCTAGAGTCCTCTTTCTGTCAAAGCTGTCAATACGCTTGGCCTGCAGAGTCTTATCTCAGGGCCCCCAAATCCCGCTTATCATATCACGAGAAGCTGCTGTGTTTCTTCATCAACAGAAGGATCCGCAAGTTCTGCCGATAGCGTCTTCTTCTGGCCAGCATTGCTGTCCACACGTTCCAGATCGTGGGGTTGCCGAGGTCGTCTGGCGCACCCGGCGCCCGGCCAGTCCTCACGCTAACGCTGGTCATGTCCCAAGAGGCAAAGGCCGGGCTGCTTGGCAAGCCAGCGAGATATCGCGTCGGAGAAACTGATATTCATAGCTGCTTTACGTAAATCTGCTGCTGATCTGTGATGCGAAAAGACAGACGATCTTCGATGCCAATTGCTGTCGGCAGCACCCTGATGGGCTGCTGGTTGCTTGGTGTGGGTGTCTGATGTACCTACCGAGCATCATATGTCGCAGCTTCAGGTGGTACGAGACGCCAGTGGATTCCCGCATGTGCCTCTTTCCGTCTGACTTGACAGTTGATGGATGGATGATGGAGAGAGTCACCGCCTGCCTGCTGGCGTCCTGGGCGGTCTGGTTTATCGGTAACTTCCAAGAGTCCAAAAAGGTCAAGCTGCTGAAGAAAAGAGGTCCGTCCGTTGCTCCGTCGTGCGGGGACGCTGGGACCCTGAAACCTTCGAGAAGACCCATCAACATGGGACGCGGGGGCAGCCCATTGGACGAACCTAAAGCCCGTTCCTGCATGAATGGGGTCTCTGGTGCGGTGGATCGCCGCCGGCCAAACACTTGCTCTGCTGTTCATTCCAAAAAATCCATCGTGGTATCGCGCCATCGACAACTAAAGAAAGATTGGCATTTTCTGGACATCAACACACAGAAAAGCATATTCCCACAGCTGCGCTAGCCAGCAGCTCGGTGTTATTCTGGAGGAATGGATGATTAGTTCGAACACCAAATCTTGAATTGCTCAGGATTCGAGACCGCTTCTACCGTGTCATCCGTCTGTGACTCGGTGCTGTTTTGCTGAAGTCTTGTCTGGTATCCAGTGTGCCGAAACTGCACTGTGGCATCCGTCTAACCTCCGTTCGGCGTAGGTAGGAACCAGACCGTCGGTGAAGCACTAACGGTGCCAAAAGATACCCAAGGCTGGGGGGCGGAAGATTCTGTGCTTCGAAATGGCGGTGGGAGACTTCACTACCGTACCCGAGAATGGCCAATCCCACCTCGCAATAAGCACAAGCAAAGCATTTTCTGCCCTTTGATCCATCCGCAAATCCGGGGCGGGACACCGAGGCGGCATGAGCGCCATTTTGGGGTCCGTAGCCCGTTGTTATCAGAATCCCCCAACCCGCGGCCCGTCAACAACGGTCCGTACCAGATTTCCAGAGAAGAATCCAAGCCTTTTCTGCCCTGGAACCGAATCGTCTCGAAGCCCGGGACATCCGCTCGTGGCGAACCGGGCATACGAAAGCAACAACATGCGGTATTTTGTCCAGGTAGATCCTTTGACATGCGTTATATGTAGGGTGCACTTTACTTTCGTGCCTGATGTTATGCTCGCCGAGCTCTTGTTTCGAGACGCATGTACGTGCCAAGGACACATGGCAGATCTGAGGAACAAAACGAATGAAGTTTGGCGTCGTAGTCCCGTTAGAGCAACCTCGCTGCTAAGCTCCATAGTGCATTGCTGGCCGACGCCACTAGCAGATCCCTCGACGTTACGAAGAAGACGGTGAAGGTCAATCTCTGGTTGGGGCCCGCCCGGATCTGGTTCCGTTCTTTGAATCCATAGCATTACACACACCGACTGGGTAACATTTTCCATGGGCCTATTCCAGACGCAATCGCCAGACAGCAGCTCTCGATACACGATATTGCAACATTCTGGTTGCTGTTTGGGGAAGCAGAACCCGGGCGGAGGAATTTCCAGAGCTTCGGTGCTGTGTATCAGCTCGTCCCAGCTCCATGGTGGCGAAGAGATAGTGCTGTGCCAAGGAAGACCAGATAGCTCACAGCTCCGATTCGGCCCTGTCACGGTTTCAAAAGCAGGACCAGGATGGGGAAAAGCCCTCAGGAACCGTCCCGGATCAGGATGCCGTTTGTGTCCGAGGCCTGCAGGTCCACCAACGCTTAACAGTTCCAAGTGGGGAGGGAGGGGTTCGTTGCTGTTCTGGCGGTATCACAAGGGACCCTTGGAGCTCATGATTGGGAAATGGTCCAAACTGTTCACGGTATGGTACGATGGATGATGGGTGGATGGGTGATGCTTCCAGATGGAACGGCCATCTTTTCGTGAAAAGGCCACCGCAACGAAGAAAGCAACGCAGACTTGACGGCGGCAGCAGTCTGTTGCTGCACCCAAGACAGAAGGATGCGACGGAGGCTGATAGAGATTTTCCTCAGACACAATTCGTTTGGCTGAAATGATGAAAAAGCATTCGTACCTGCATGTTGCAGCTCGTGGCTGCAGTAGCTTTGTCGTGCTCTGCAAGGCACAGCTGCCGGAAAAAGGCCAAAGTACCTCTGGGCTGCCTGGTACATGCGGTTAGTTTTGCCACTGGGACTGGGGGAACAGCGGTGCTGCCGTGATAGCTTCTCGTCCTTCTCCCATCGTCTGATGTGTCTGATGGATAGTGGGGTGCAAGTGGAAACGGTAGAAGGCATCATCGCCTCGTCTGTATTGAATCCACCGTGACGGAGCGGGTTTGGAGACATCATGTACGTAGGTACCGGTACCTGGGTGTGATGAACAGACAGGATTGAGTCGAATACGGAAATGCTTGTCGTACAACACGCAGCTTTCGTGTTATACTGGACGCGCGGTCGTGTTGTTCTCATTGTCTGAAGCTGAGGGTAAGCTCTGCCGATGATGATGATGATGCTGATGATGCTCGGAGAGATAGGCCTGATTTGATAGTCCAGGCATTAGTCGTTTCCAGAAGGCAGAAATGATAAATGATATGTCGGAAACAAGTTGATTGCAACTGCAACGCTGGATAGTGCTGTCTCGACGTTTCGGGAACACGACGATGTGACTGCAAAGCTGTATGAAACAGCTCTCCCCGCTCAGCATTTGCCTCGACCTATGGGGGAGGACATGTTGTTTTCTCAACCGCTGGACGCGTTGTTGTGGATGGTGGCGGACCGGAAGAGAATAGCCAGAAAGATGGCCATGATCGTCCAAAGAAGCAATGAGACAAAAGCTGGATGCCCGCGAATCCATCAATTCACACCGTGAGGACCAGCTGGTGATGATTGCCCTAGGGTTGATGCAGGCTGCCGAAGCTGGGCACCACGTGAACAGGATTGTATGTATCTGGACAGCCAGACAGTGTCAAAAATAGCGACAGATTCATGCAACGCCCTCTCAAAACCAAGCGAGAAAAGCAAAGGACACGCAGCGTAGCATGCCACCTGACCGCTCCGATCTGTCCAATCCATGACAGGTAACACGCACAAATTATGTATCAGTTCTCAGCCCAGCAACTCCAGCTGCTGTCTATACGAAGTTGAGGAGGAGCAAAAAAAAATTGAGAGGTGATACCTACCAATGGTAGAATCTGATGGGAGAGAGAGTACGGAGAATGGGAAGTGATAAGTGGTGTAGAGGACGAAAAAGGCATCATAGGCAGGGTTGTAAAGTGGTTGCATGGCGGGGCAGTCAAATGCGTGTCTGCTATTGGCTCTTGGGCCCACCTCTCTTCCGAGTGGCCTCTCGCACTCTCACTGTCCTCCTTTCCCACCTCATCACTTTTTACCCCGCGGTTGAGAACCTGAAGGCGACTCTTTCTCACGATCGACGGCCGACTCGCAGCCTCTCGGGTGTTTCATGTTTCTCCTGCACAGCGACTGAGCTATCAGGCTCACCATTCCCCTCACTCGGTCGGTGGTCCCCGCGGGATTTAAGACCTGCAGCATCACCTTGGTACCGCACGACACGGACACCCGGCGCAGGTCAACGCGATCGGGACAGTCTTCGATTCGCCGCCTGGAGAGGATGAGGATGCTATGGCCGCCTTCGAACTGCATGATTTCGAGTGTAGTCCATCCGCAGTTTGTCCGTTGTTGGTCTTCCCACGCCGCAGACTATGATGGATAATTCGAGAGAGGGACACCGAATTGTCATCATCAACCACCCACCCCGCTTCTATTTTTTAAAAGTGAGCAGAAGGGAGAGCAATATCGCCCTGGTGACGCTGGATGATGTGGGAATCTAAACGGGGATGCATCGACAGATAAATAAACACCAACATACGTCCAACATCTGGTTTTCCTGGTTGGCAGAGTTTTACAAAAATGGAAACGCATGAATTCAACCGGCGGCCTGTCCCGGACTGTCAGCTTTAATGCTCCTCGATCGTCAGCTGACGGAGCAAGAAGGTTAGGTGATGGGCAGTCTTGCCGTCATTCGCTTTCATCCGCCTGCCATGGCGGTTATTCGAGTGTCCTGTTGCGTATCGTCGTCGAGGGCATTCACATCGTCACGTCGTCACCTGGACTCTGGATCTGATCTGAAGAGTTGTTGCCAACCAGCGGCGGCGCGACGCCGTTTCCCTGGTGGTCACCCTCCAAGTTCAGGTTGCCTCTGGGGGTGTTCGTGCCTTGCAGTCACCCACCTGCGGTCCCTACTGGTCGGGGAGCAGAGGGACGAGATGTGACCTGACACAATGCAGCGAATAGCTGTGCCTGGATTGCCGTCGGACACCGCGCTTGACCACCGCGCCTCGGCCAGAGACTTTTTTGTGCACAGTTTCTGTGGGCGACATTGTTGGCCCTTCAGCCTATCACGACTGCAGAGACGGTCTCACGGACGGCTTCGACAATGTACATGCATGTGCTCGTCCCCCTCGTTGGTCAAAAGCGTTTGTCTCTCTGCCTCGAACCCGCGAGCGAGGAATAACTTACCCAATGGTGTGTACGACGCCCAAGCGTCGCTCTAAATCCCGAATGCCATTTCTTCTGTTGCTCAGTTTCCCCACCCATCATTACATGAAGGCCTCGCTTTCGGCCAGCTAGCGGATGCCACTGACAGAAAAGAGACACCGTCCTCCGTCCGGCCCTCAGTCTCTGCGGGACCCGGCTGGCCTCGGCAGCTTGGGGGAATGACAACTGATGACAAGCCTGGAGCTGGCTTACTTGACAGCTCAACTCCACCGTAGCGGCGAACAGTGCGTTGGGCCATCTATCTCTAGTAGAGAAAACAGCACAGCTCATCAGCTACCTTGTTACAGACCTATCAGCGGAGCTACACTAGCAGAGGCCGCTTTTCCCCCTCACGTCTTTCTCTCTGTGGTGCTGCTCAGTGCTGCTGCATGCTGCATACGCAGGCACCGCAGCTTGGTGCCTCTACTAGCAGAGGGGATGATTGGTCAGGGGAGAGGAGGGTGGCCGCCAGAAGGTACCATTCTCGCAGCGGTACATCCGTCGTGCTGGCAGACTAATCCACATTTAGCACATTTATGACTGCGCCTGGTGAGTGGGGGGGAATGGCGCCCACAAGTCCATTCGTCGAAGCCAGCCACCCACCATCTGATGTTGCCATCCACCCACATGCCCAGAACACCATTAACAGACAGGGGCCCTTGTCACTTGGTCCCTCCCGGCCCTTGTCAATCCAAGACCCAAGCGAACCCGCGCATGGTGGACATGGTGGGCTGGTGCGGATTGGAGCGACCAGGATTAGGTGCCAGTCGAGGATTAGGTGCTCAGTCGAGAGAGGGTCGAGAGAGCCCACACAGTCTATCGCCTGCCTGTCTGGCACCTCGCTGGCCGTTGATCGCTTTAGAGTGGGTTAGGCCCATCCGTACATATCCTCCATGGGCTTCCCACCCTGACGCTCTCTTCTCTCCACAATCGGCAAATCGGTCGACCTGGACGCGTGATTGCCTCGCTCTCTCTCTTTCTTGTTCATTTACATATTGGTTCTTGTTTCTTTTAGGACTCGACACTTTTGGAACATCTTGTTCCTTATTACCCTCTTTCAGCCCCCTCAAGCACATACACCAACTCGTCCTCTCTCGTCTACCTCCTCCATCCACCTCAACCTCCTCCATCCTCACCAACCTCGCCCTCAGCTGTGGACGATAAGACGAGTTCATGTACAACAGCAACAAATATCGAGACCTTTGAACCCGGCTGGTTGTTGATCATCATCATCACAACTGCCAGACATTCATTACCAAAAGAACCAACCATTACCATCTTTAGGCCACAGCCCAACAGCAAGCAATACTCGCTCCATCCAACAGCAACCTGTACAATAAGCCCGATATATACTTAATACCTAAACCACAGCAACCGAACAACGAAGAACAACAACAACAAGTCCAGGTGTCTTGACTGGTGGGTAACCGCAATGATCTCTAGAGTGGAACCTGGACGCTGATGGACTGGAATAGCAACCGCAACAACAGCAACAGTAACTGCCATAATTCGCCCGATATGTCTACGGCACCATCCTACTTCTTCTACCGGCCTGGTCCCAGTGTCGAGAGCAGACCAAACCACTTTGTCCAGCAGCCTTTCCACCCAGCTTTCCAACAACAGCAGATGATGATGAACCTTCCCGTGGTGGCTCCTCTTCCCTCGACGCCTGTCTACTCGCGGCCAACATCATCCTGCTCGTCGCAGCAAGGGCCGCTGCTCTCACACACATTTAACGGCACCACCATCTCACCTGCCGTGCTCACACCGGCGGCTTCCCCACAGCCCATCAACTACAAGTCACTGCTTGCGCTCGACACGGGACTCAACGAGTTTGATGGACTCCGGTCCCCGTCGACTCCTGCGCTCTCGTGCTCCGGCAGCACTGTCAGCAGCCCCGGCAGCACCTATGAGATGCTCGCCACACCGCTCAACCCCATGCTCTCTGGCCTTGACGGGTTTGAGACCAAGGGCAAGAGGGAAGAGGAGGGGCTCGAATGCTTCCCTGACCTGGAGCCATGGTCCTCCAGCTGCTCCTCACCTCAGCTTGTGCCTGGTTAGTGATTTTTTATGATTTTTTTTGGGATTTTATTTGTGAATGTAGATGCAGTGAGTCAGGGTGGATGGAGTGAATTGAATGAACGGGCGGGCCAAGTGGCCCCTGCTTTTGAGATTTTGGGCGGTTGCGCGGTTGAGCTTAGCGGGGTTCTCAGCTGGGCTGCTTTTTTTTCTGGGTGCTGGAGCTGACCAAAACTCTGCCTGTCCACAGTGTACCTATCATCCCGCGCACAGGCTCCCCAGACTGCCACTGCCACGCTCAACAGACAAGCCAGCAACGACCTCCTTTCTCCTGCATCGTGCCCGTCACTTTCTCCATCACCCTCCCCTTACGCGCCCTCAGTGTCTTCCGACGACAGCTTCTGCGATCCGCGCAATCTGACTGTCGGCTCTGTCAATTCCACTCTTGCTCCAGAATTTGCGGCTCTCCCCGCTTTTTGCCTGGGTGAGGAAGAGGATCAAAAATTCGTGCTCAGGGGCGATTCGTTTGCCAGCTCCCACAACGCGGCCACCATCTTCACCAGCCAGGACCTGCACCGCACCCTTCCCTCCAGCTTCACCACTGGTGACCTGTCAGACTTTGACTCTGACGACGAGTTCCAAGGCCTTGCCATCTTGAGCGAGCCCCTCGTGTCCCAGGCCAGCAGCCGGTCGCGTTCCTGCAGCGAGACCAGCTTCAAGTGCGAGGAAGACTTTGAGGACAGCGACTGCTTTGCTGCCAGCTACCTGCCCAGCCCACCAAGCTCGTGCGAGGACGCCGACGAGCATCAACCCAAGAGGCAAAAGAAGTCTGCCGACAGCTGCTGCAGCAAGCCCGCCATGAACGTCGCTGCTGAGGCCGACGCCCAATCAGGGGCTGCTCAGGATCAGTCCCAGACCCCGGCCAACCAGGACAACACCACCAGCGAGGCCCAAAACAACAACTCGGGTGCCAACTCCGCTTCTCCCGATACCGCTGACACCCCCTCCGGCACCCCCGCTGCTCCCACCAACCGCCGTGGTCGCAAGCAGTCCTTGACCGAGGATCCCTCCAAGACCTTCGTCTGCGAGCAGTGCAACCGCCGGTTCCGCCGCCAGGAACACCTCAAGCGTCACTACCGTTCTCTCCACACCGAGGACAAGCCCTTCGAATGCCACGAGTGCGGCAAGAAGTTCTCTCGCTCTGACAACCTTTCCCAGCATGCCCGCACCCACGGAGCCGGCGCCATCTCTCTCGACCTTCTCGATGGCTCCGACATGGCTGCCGCCGCCGCCGCCGGTCACCTAGGTCAAGGGTATCCACACCCTCACGGCATTTCTCTTGCTCCCGACTACCACACGCTCGGCCATGTGTTGTTCCAAATTAGTGCCGAGATCCCAGGCAGCGAGTCGTCGTCGGATGAGAGCACCGAGTCCAGCAGGAAGAAGCGCAAGAGGTCAGAGTAATGGAACGCAAAACTTGCTCGATCAGCCTTTTATCTATTCAATTCTCTGCACACTCTTCCCAATGTCGGTGGTTCTCGCATTAGAACGTACCGTCGCCATTGATGCCCGGATATGACTGCCACGACGCGTTGTTTCATCGGGCCTGGGTCAACACATCAACATTTACATATATACACTGGGGGGTTTGCTCTTTTTCATCAAGGCAAAGCGAGGCGGTGGGACACCATTTGGGATTTTGTTTTTATGGCGCAGACGTTTTTACGCCTTTTGGCAGGAACTCAGCAGGCAAAAACGATGGGTTGGTGTTTTTTTGTTTTTTTTATATCTTTTTTAGTCTTCATGTGTGTGACATTTGTTTTTTTAGTATCAATGTCCACAAACACTTCATGTACCACCACCAACTCCTGTCACCCAAACCAGCATCACCGCGTCCCATGGCTTCTTCTGTGAAGTCATGAGAGCAGGACGGCAATCACGATCAAAACAAAAGCGCGCTTTTTTATTGGGGATGGAGGGAAACGCGACCAAAAGCCCGAGGAGCCAAAAAGATGACAGTGAAGAAGGGTGAAGAAGTATGACGATCTGATTGTACGAACTGGAGAAGAAGAAGAGAACATACACACGATTTGCATTGGGAAAGGAGGATCCGATTTTCACCACAACCTCATTTGACGTGGTCGATATCATCAAAGCATACTTCTTGTCTCTCTCTCTCTCTCTCTCTCTCTTCGGGAGAGAGATAGGTTCAACCAGGATGGTTTCGGGATAATAATTTTATTACATTTTTTGATCACTTTTTTTCCGTTTTTCTGTCTTGCGGGAAGGAAAACCAAATGTTTTGTGCTTTTGGCGGATATCCCACTTGTCTCTGTTCTTTTACTTCTTTGACATGCATGTGTGTGTGTTTGATGATTTTGATATGAAGGTTGTGTTTTTGGCTGTATTATTGTTTCGTTTGTGTTTTTATGTCTTTGACTTCTTGACTTTCGTTTTTGCTCTTTCTGTCTTTTGTGCGCTACGCTAAAAGGAAAACTGGCTTTTTGTCGTTTTTGTCTTGCTATTATCTTGCCGGTCATGATCTTCAAGCCAAGGAAAGCTTTTTTTTCCTTTTATGGGATGGGCACAGACAGACAATTTGGAGCACCGTCATATCTTTTGAGCTAGCCTTTGGTGGATTTTTTTTTTTTTTTAACATGATGGATGGATGGAATGAGATTATTATCCGACTGGGAACCATGTACAATATTTTGCCTTTTTTGCTAGGACGCCAGTAGATCAGCAGCGATGAAACTTGAACACGAGAGAGAGAGAGAGGATGCCTGTTTCACTACAGCAGAGAAAAAATCATGTGAATGAAGTGTGTGAATCAGGATGGTTAAGCGCCGGAGCCGGCGAGAAATAGAGAGAGAACTAGATTGATCGATCGACGTGTTCTGGGCTGCAGAAAAGAACCTGAGACATTGGATCTTTCTTTCTTTCTTTGCTTCTTTTTGGTGTTGTACACCCACCACACACCACACTGGAAAATGAAGATCGCGGTAGCGGGTTATTTCCCCCGGTGACGGACTCTGTTAGTTCCCACGTTCTCCATTCTTGTGGTGAGCTTCTCTCAGGTTTGCTTTTTTCCAGTTGGAATTATTGGCGGTGTCCTCCGAATGGATCGCAGCGGTGAAGGGAAAACTGAACATGGTGTTGGGAATGAGTGGGCACTCACAGTGGGAGCTGGAGATAACTACCGCCGTTGCCGAAAACGAGAAGGGCCAAAAAAAATGGGAACGGAACGTGCCATTGCCCAGGGTGGTGGTGGATCTGGGTCATCTTCTGGAATTTCTTTGCCGGGGGATGATGTCGGCATCTGATTTGGATCCTTGGGGGTTTGTTTAGCATCGTGGGAAAGATGACCGGGTGGATTTGTTTGGTGTGGTCACAGTGAGTGGACGGTGAAGAGCAACGGGGGGATGGATGGATGGATGGATGTTCGAGGCGAGATTATCTTGTGAGGGATTCACACCTGCCGAATGTGGTCGTTTCCACTACATATCTCAACTTTGGCACTTTGGCAATATCTTGACGTTCATTCGCCCGGCTCTGCTGGGACATGGTCGTCTCCAAAGGAGAAGAAAAAAGGATGCAGCGGGACCACCCAACGACCCCGGACCAGGAATTGAACATTGTGGCATTGTGCTTTTTTGGAATTGGGTGTTCCCACCGACACCGAAATTATCTGGAGGGTCCCTCCCTCACCTTGAACGGCTCCACCTCCCGAATGGCCGGGCGAGCCCCCCCGTAACGCGGAAGCCAGGAACAGCTCGGCGGGCGGCGTGGATCCCCGAATGGGACAAGATGGGGAAAAGACCCCAGAATCGGACGACAGAGTCGGTGCCGGTGATGGCGGTGGTTCGAGGGTTCATCAAAGCGACGGTGAAGGAGAAGATCCCCGAAGATTCCATCAACCATGTGCCGGTGACGGAGCTAGCAGAAAAGAATGACTCGCTAAGGCGATGTGATGAGATTGAGGTGAGTGATTGTGCCGATATTGACAGCGACACCGACAGCACGGTTGTGGGAGGAGCACTAACTAGGTTTGAGGGCTTCACCGGCAGTTGCAAAGGTAGGTGAGGGAACTGAGGGCGGACGTGAGACCTTTTTTTGCATATAACCGTACTTTACATAATTGTATCTTACACAAACATTTCATCACAGCACAAAACGCTACCACATCGCTGATCTGTTTGGAGCCCAGAGCTTCAGCTCGAGCTCTAGGAGCTCTGACCCTCCCTTCATCAACATGATGGAGCCATATTCAGGTACCCGCTCCAAAAACTCCAGCATTAACCTTGCCAAATCATAATTTCCGTCGTACTGCTATTTTATGCCAAAATCCGTGCCCGGAGGAAATTTCACAAGTTTATTCCCCCAAAATAGTGGGGATGGTGGACCAAGTCTGTGTTGTCTTGGTCCACAATAGTAGTCTGAAGATCCACACTCCAAGTCTCGACCGACACTTTGGCTTTTGTTGCTGGAGCCCGATTCATCTCGTCACTCTCACGATAGTAGAAGAAGGTCCACCCCATCGCGATAGCCCCAAGAAGAAAACAAGATAACCCGATAACCCGATAACAAACCCGCCCTATCATTTCCCCAATATGGCAACCACACCGTCACCGTCATCACAGGCGGAGAGGCTGAACGTAATCGCCCTCATCTCCGGCGGCAAGGACTCTTTCTATTCCCTGCTTCACTGCCGGGAGAACGGCCACCGGGTCGTGGCCTTGGCTAACCTCTTCCCCTCCGGCGCGGGAGCGGGAACCGGCACAGGCCGGACAAGCCCGTCGTCTTCCGTATCCGACGATGCGGCCCCACTTCCCGGAGCTACCATCCCTGATCAAGAGGAAGAGGACCTCAACAGCCACATGTACCAAACCGTGGGCCACAGCATCATCCCCCTCTACGCCGAAGCCACCGGCATCCCCCTCTACCGGAAGGCCATCAGCTCCTACGGTGCGACCCAGCACGGGAAGGATTACTCGCACTATGTCTCCACTCCGGAGGAGGTCAACGAGAGGAAGCATGACGAGACGGAGTCGATGTTTTGTTTGCTCAAGGGGATCAGGCAGAGGCATCCAGAGGTGAATGCGGTTTGTGCGGGGGCGATTCTCAGCACGTATCAGCGGACGAGGGTTGAGTCGGTGGCTGTGAGGTTGGGGTTGACGCCTTTGGCGTATTTGTGGAAGTTTCCTACTTTGCCTGCTAGTCCGGGGGGTGATGATGGGCAGCTGTTGCTGGATATGGAGCAGGCCGGGTTGGAGGCGAGGATTATAAAGGTTGCGAGCGGGGGGTTGGAAGAGGGGGATTTGTGGGTTAATGTTGCGAGTAGGGAGGGAAAGAACAAGGTGGAGAGGGGGATGAAGAAGTATGCTTTTGGAGGACGGTTGGATGAGGGGGCCGTGATTGGAGAAGGAGGTGAGTTTGAGACGTTGGTTGTGGATGGGCCGGGGGGGTTGTTTAAGAAGAGGGTTGTGGTTGAGGAGGAGGGGAGGAGGGTGGTGAGGGAGGGTGGGGGGACAGCTTGGCTGAGTATCACCGGGGCGAGGTTAGAGGTGAAGGAGGAGTTGAGGCATGGGAAAATCAGGGTGCCTGAGATGTGGGATGACAAGTTTCAGGCTATCCTTGATACTTTGGCATCGAATGATGAACTGCCAATACAGGATCTGAGTCTTGAAGACGGTCAAGGCAACACCGACGCTGCCCGTCCCGACCTCACCAAGCTCCAACCCTCCAACATCCAGCACCTAATATTCACCTCCATCGACCACCCATCCGTTCAAGACGAAACAACCTCCGTCACCACCCTCATCGAGGCCTACCTCGCCTCCGCCTCCCTCCCCTCAACCGTCATCCTCTCCACCACCATTCTCCTCCGCAACATGTCCGACTTTGCCACCATAAACCCCATATACGGTTCCCTATTCCCCTTCCCTAACCCCCCATCCCGAGTTTGCATCTCCTGCGGGGATCTCCTCCCCAAAGGCATCAACATCGTCATCGCCCTAGCCCTCTCGGCCACCCCAGACATCCAAAGAGATGGCCTCCACGTTCAGAGCAGATCCTACTGGGCACCGGCCAACATCGGCCCCTATTCCCAAGCAGTCACCACCCCTCTGTTTCCCAGCTCCCAAGCAAAAGCAGTCAGGATCGCGGGTCAGATCCCCCTCATCCCAGCAACCATGACCCTTCCCCCACCAGAAGACCTCAGCACACAACTCGTCCTCTCCCTGCAGCACCTCTTCCGAATCGGAGTCGAAACCGGCGTGCAGCTGTTCACCTCGGGAGTGGCCTTCTTCCCTCGCTCCTCCTCCGGGAACATGCAAGAAAAGGTCAAACTTGCAGCCAAAGTTTGGGAGTTGGCACATGCACTCCCCAAAAGTGAGGATGATGAGGGTGAGGAGGAGGAGGAGGAGGAGGAGGAGGATGAGGATGAAGATGGTCCAGATATTTGGGATAGGAAATATAATTCGGCTTATACCTCGTTTGCCTCGGCCGGCCAGGCCACCCACGGGCCGCGGCTCCCAGATTGGAGCACGGTAAAGACCAAAACTACCATTCCGCCTGTCTTTGTGGCTGAGGTGGAGGAGTTGCCTAGGGGAAGTGGAGTGGAGTGGCAGAGTCATCTTGGGATTGCCTCTGCTGGGGAAGATAGTGTGGAGATTGTGAAAAGGGGGGAGAGTATCTGGCAGGTTGTGGTGGAGGAGAGGTTTGTTCAGACTGTGGTTGTTGAGTGGGTGGATAGAGACAGTGTTGATGAGGGTGTTGGGGCGGTGGTGAAGGAGTTGGAGGGGAGGTGGTTGGTGCCTGTTGTTACTTATTTGGATAAGCGGTTTGAGTACAGATTGGGCGAGGAAGGTAAGGGGTTGGTTGTGCCGTGTAGGAGTTTGTGGGATGGGAAGGGGGAGAGTGTGGGGATGGTGAGGGTTTGGGAGGGGGTTTTGAGGGAGGATTGATGGGGAAAAGATATACATTGGGTAGAAGGGTGGACGGAGGGATAGGATATGAATGCTATTTTTTATGACTTTTAGATCACGGCGGGTCTATAGAGGTAAAAGTTGAACGAGTAATGTGTTCATGTGTTAATGTGATAATGTGCTGATTGGTGGCTGGAATGAGCAGCTTCCTCATTACCAGATGGAAGGAGCAAACCCAGGGCTGGCACCTGCCTACAATACCCTCGTCTAATGTTGGTGCCTTCCCACATCAAAGTACACTTGACCACCTATACCTTCTTCTTCTCAGGTCATGGTTGTCATAATTGGCAGTCACGACACACAACATCAAGTCCATGATTTTGTGGCACACCTCACCTGGTGTTGTTCATGACTTGTTCTCCACCATGGTGATTTAGTATACCTAGTCTCCGCTCATCGAAGTTGGGCGAGGGGGGTCAGCCTACCATTGATGTCGACAAATCTAGCACGGATAGACATCTTACCTATGTTAACACCTCCCCGCTGACTTGGATCGGGTGGCCTGAAGTATCTTCACCGCACGAGGGGTTTCGAGTGTGTTACAAAATATGTGTATGACCTCTCGACATGGTCATTCCCATCCGCAATGTCAATGAACATGATGCGCGGCTGCCCGAGAGGATGAGGCAAGGACAAACTACTTATATATCGGGTCCGGGGCCCTCTAGTTTAACCTCCTGCCCTGTACCTATACCTCAGGCCATTCAGAGTCCTATATCCGGCAGCATCGTATTTCGTGGCTTGATCCTACCTTGGACTATCACCTACCTTTCTATTTATGCTACGGAACTTGCTACCAACCATTGTGGCCTGCCACCTAATACCCACCAATGTTTACTGAATCTTTAACAGCCAGAACGGTAGGAGGCATGACCTGAAGAGTGCCACTACATTGATTCGAAAACCAACGTGACATGTGACAATGTCTCTTCGAGATTTGACCCTGCCACGAAAACTCACATTCGAGAGTTCCACTCTGGAGGCAATCGTAAGCTAGAAGAAGAGGCACTCGAGAGTTTTCCCTCAGGCATGGAGCAGATCAACGCAGAATATAACACATGGGGGGATATCTTTCCGCAGTCAACCTCCCCGAGAAAGTGTGCCTGAAAATGAACCTCTGGAAAGAGAAAGGCCTCGCAGAAGACACCGCCACTGACGCAAGGAGGCCCAGGACGATCCAGAACCGCGAAGGGAAGAGAAACCCAGCACAAAGCGCCGCCACAGAGATAAGCCGACCACTCGCGACGATCTAGAGCCTCCGAGAGAAGAAAGGGCCCACAGAGAAGACCGTCACAGAACCAAGGAGGATGCGCGGTATCCTGGCGTAAGAGATTCCATCTCGACGCCAAGTTCTTCTCGGGAGAAGAAAGTCAGGCCAGTTCCCATGTACATCGAATCCGGAGTACTTTGGGCACCTTTGATACCCCGGGAGTGCGGAGCACTTTGTCGTAAGTGGCTACTGATCATCGCAATGGTAGGAAATATAGAAACGGTGGTGGGTGGCAAACGAGAAAGTAGAGCCGGATGCGGTTTGGACGAACAGGATTTTTTTTGATTTTAAGAGGTCTCAGATTGCTAGTCAGCTGCTTAGAGACGAGGAATGGTATGAAGATAGCTTGGAAAAATATGATGTTGAGCTGATCTCGATATAGAGTTGCTTCGAAGATATTCTTGATAACTGTGACTGGTTATGGAGCTTTGATTTCTCTGCAGTTCAAGCAGCTGTATGGTATTTGATACTACTCATTCATAATAATGAAAATCAAATAAAATCTCTTGATCATCTTCCAAGGCCTGTTCTTCTTTTAAAAAGGCGTAGGTTGATAATAATTACGACATAAGTGGTCGTGTTTGTTGGTGTGTTTGGTAAAGGTTTGTTGCCTTCCATGCTTGGCTTCGGGGTTAGTCACGCGGCGGCAGGAGGAAAGAGGAAAGAGGGCGCCTGCATGATGTTTGAGGCTGACCAGTTTTTGTTGGCCGTTGAGGCACCCGCGCTATTGGTGCACAGCTTGCAATTTTGTTGATCCAGAGCCTCATCCCGTCGTCTGCGCAGCAGCTGCAGCTGGCGTAAGTCTCACCGCTGCAGCCTGGAAATCTGCCTAGTCACGAGCAGATCCCTCTTTTCAACTTCATCTCTGTTTTCCATCTTATTTCATTGATATCTTCATCGCAACCACTCACTCAAGGTTTTGGCTTCATTTCCTACCGTAGCTTTCCGGCCCCGATAACCCCCGCACATAAATTCAAACATGGCCCCAATCATGGACGACAACCCCTCCTCCACCAACCCCAACCACCCCGAATCCTCAGAATCTGAGTACGATGGATCATTCATGTCAACACCCATCGAAGCAGACACGGATTCGTCCGACGACAAGAAGCGGACCATCAGCAAGGTCGCCGTGGTGGAAGTTTCCCCATCGCCGGACACCGATAACGCCACTCAAACCATTAACCCACCCACAAGCAGGCCACTGTTGGACATATCAGACCCAGAATCTGTTATCAAGGCCGCCAAACTGATTGCGACCTTTGCGAATGAAATCGAGAGACTGGGTGGTGTCAAGTTTCTGGAGGATCTCGAGAAGATCAGAAACAATCAAACACCACCAAAATCAAACACAGACCCACCAAGTACCTCCATATCTACCGATCCAGAGAATCCAAAACCCGAGGAAGCCAGTGAAAGCCAATCTGGCACCTCCCAAGCCCAGGAGACCAGGGAAGCCCAAACCAGCACAGCCAAGGATGAAACCGTTGCCATCAAGGACCACGACGTTCCCGCAAAGGCAGAAGAAATTACTGCCAAGGATCAGGCGGTTCAAGCAGCGCCTCCTGAGAAGGAGAAATCCCCCCCAGAAGAATCCCGGGCGAAGGACGATGACGCAGAAGGTGCCAGGGAGTCTTCCAAGGAAGACCCTCCTAAGGACGCTTCTCTAGACACCACGACAGAGAAGAAAGAGCAGGAATCCCCCGTGGAAGATGGCAAAGAGGATGGCAAGGAAGATGTAACTCCGGAGGGCATAGAAAAGAAGGACGAACCCCAGAAGGATGAAAGCCCAAAGGAGGAAGCTAAGGCGGAGTCCACTGATGATGATCCCAAAGAGACTGATAGTGAAATCAAGGAGGAAGGGACTAAGGAGAAGGAGGGGGAGGCGAAGAAGAGCGACATTAAGGATAAGGCCAAGGAAGGAGAGACCAAAGAGGGCGAGGCCAAGGAAGAAACGACAGATGAGAACAAGCCAGAGGAAGCCAAGGAGGAGGCTAAGGAGGAGGTCAAGGAGGAAACCCCAGAAGAAGTCAAGCAAGAACCCCCACCAGTGCCGGCGCCCGCTCCGTTACCTTTGCCCAATCCTCCACACGACCCTTTCAAAGGTGTCAGAGCCGACCCCACCGAAACAGAAGAGATACCCTTGGATGCCAACGGAAAACCAAAGCCGAGCGCCAGCCGGCCGGGTATGCCCATTCTTCCCGCCCTCGGTCGGAGATGGGTGGCTAAGGAGTCTGACGGCGTCGAACTGTTGGCCCCTGAAAAGGAATGGGAGCGCCGCAAAAAGGAACTGGGCGAGAAGAGCTTAGCGATTGACCAGCTCATGGCCATGGTTGGTCTTGAACAAGTCAAGTCAGAATTTCTTGCCGTCAAGTCTACCATTGACGCGGCAAAGAGCAGAAGAGGGATGCTTCGAAGACAAGAGTTCAATCTTGCGCTGATCGGCAATCCGGGAACGGGCAAGAAGACGCTGGCGACTATCTACAGGACTTTGCTCAAGGAATGCGCCGCATGGTCTTCTGTCAACAGCCCGCACAATGAGAAGCGGTCCGGATTTGACTTTCAGGCGGACAAGGATATTGAAGGTTTCCACCTGGTGCTAAACAACTACGGCGAGAACTCCAAGGTCTTTGTCTTTATCGACTCCATCGAGGGGATGACGGGTTCCCTCAGGGCAGACCTCATGTACACACTGGACCGTCATGCCGAGCGTCTTCGGCTGGTGGTTGTCATTGCTGGTACCGAGACGGCGATGAACAAGCTTTTGGCTTCGCGACCGAGCGGGAGATGGCAGTTTCCTCGACGGTTGACGATTAAGGATTACGATGACGAACAACTGCGTCTGATCTTTCTCCAGATGGTCCGACACAATGGATTCACCATCGAAGGGGGGGAGACCGGGCCGTATCCTCGTATTGTGGCCAAACGGGTTGCTCGGAACCGAGAGTCTGGTGGTTTCGCCAACGCCTATGATCTCGTGCTGGCTTGGGAGAAGATACTGGACCGACAGGCGGCAAGGCTTGACCTGGAGCACGCGGCGTGGAAGGCTGCCGAGGACAAGCGAGCCGAACAGTGGGAGGCGGCGCTGGAAAAGAAGCGTGCTAACCTGAGAGAGCTGCTCAAGGAGAATCAGTCTCTGCAGGCAACTAAGGAGTGGTTGACAGAAGAGCTAGAGGTCACGACCCAACAGTTGAAAGAAAAGAAGCAAGAGCGAGAGCACTTGAAAGAGAAGGCGCTCTCCTCGAGCGAGTCATCAGTCACCGAGCCCAGGGATGTCGAGAAGCCTGAAGAAGCCGTCAAGACCGAAGCGGTTGCTCAGCCTACAGAAGTTCTCAAGACTGAAGAGCCTGCCCAGGCCGAGGCCGTGGAAAAGGCTGTCGAACCTGAGACCGAAGCTGTGGAGGTTGAGGGAGAAGGTCTTAAGATTGTGGAAGAAGGCGTCAAACCTGTGGAAGATGTCAAGCCTGTGGAAGAAGACATCAAGCCCGATCAGGGAGGTGTCAAACCTGAGTCTGAAGCTGTGAAAGTCGAGGACGAAGGCGCCGACACCAACCAAGGAGGTGTCAAACCCACAGGAGAAGATGTCGAGCCTGAGAAGGAAGGCGTCGAATCCGCGAAGGAAAAGGTTGATCCGGAGAAAGAAGAAGTCAAATCTGCAGAAGAAGAGGCTACACCCAAGCAGGAAGCTGCAAATTCCGAACCAGAAGACGTTGAAAAGGATGCCAAAGTCGACCAAGAAGATCCCAAGGAGAAACAACGCGTGCTGACCCCAGAAGACGTTGAGATTGCCGCTAAGATCGAGTTGCTTAAGAAGGCAATCGAGGAGGGCGAGGAGATGTTGTCTAGCCTGGTCGAGTACAAGAACTGCAGGGACCAAGAGATCACCGCTCGTTTGATTAAGTTGTTGAAGTACAAGAAGCTCCCAATGCCCGTTTCAGCGGACGACAAAACTTCTGTTCCGAAGGAGCCGTCGGAGAAGTCCGAGATGTCGACGGATAATGATTCGAAGGACGAGAGAGCCGAGGTTCAGGAGGCGGACCCAAGCTCTGCCGAAGGCAAGACCAAGCCTAATCTTGATGAGAAGAATTTGGAGCTTGAGAAGGATGGGGACAAGAAAGATGGGGGACTCGAGAAAGACGAGGAGCCCAACAAAGACGAGGATGCCAGCAAGAACGAGGATGCCAGCAAAGACGAGGATGCCAGCAAAGACGAGGATGCCAGCAAAGACGAGGAGCCCGAGAAGGAAGTCGAGCCTAGCAGGGACATTGAGTCTACTAAGGATGCCGTGTCTTCTACCAAGGACATCAAGACTAGCCAGGACGAGAAGCCAGCCAGAGAAGAGGGGGCAACTGACGGCGAGACTACGGCCGAGGATGAAGCCAAGGCACGACAACTCACCGAGCAAGACACGAAGGCCGACACCGACGGCCAGTCAGACAAGAAATCAACCGAGGGCGAGACCAAGGCCGAAGATGAAAAGAGCGCTTCCACTGATGAGAGTGATGAGAGTGATGAAGTGGACCTCTCGTTTCTGTCGCAGGGTCCAGCGCCAAAGCCCAACACCCGACTTCTCACCAAGGAAGACATCATCGGACCGGAGCCCGAGGATATTCGGGACATGAGCAAGGCTTGGAAAGAGCTCGAAAAAATGGCCGGCCTCGAGAGCGTCAAGAAAGCGATTGGCGAGCTGCTCGACAGGGCCAAAGCCAATTATCGTCGCGAAGTCCTCGGCAAGGAACCGCTCAAGACCTCCTTGAACCAAGTCTTTTTGGGTCCTCCCGGTACTGGCAAGACCACCGTAGCCAAGCTTTACGGCCAAATTCTGGCCGAGATTGGGCTTTTGTCCACGAAAGAGGTGGTATTCAAGACACCAGCGGATTTCATTGGGCAGTACATCGGTGAATCCGAGGTCAAGACCGCCCATATACTCGACTCAACGATTGGAAAGGTGCTTATCATCGACGATGCACACATGTTCTATCACGGTGGTCGTCCGGGCACGACGCACGAGTCGGATGAGTTCCGTCTTAGCTGTATCGATGTCATGATCTCCAAGATTCACAACCAGCCAGGCGAAGATCGATGTGTTTTGCTTCTCGGTTATCCTGACATGATGGAGGAGATGTTCCAAAAGTGCAACCCTGGCTTGCGGCGACGATTTCCCCTGGAGGAGGCCTTCCGGTTCCAGAGCTACGATGACAAGACGCTGCATGAGATTCTACGGTTGAAAATGGCCAAGGAGGAGATCACGGCTGATGAGGGAGCCATGGAAGTGGCAGCTGAAGTTATACGGAGAGCGAGGGACCGTCCTAACTTTGGCAATGGTGGTGATGTTGACAACCTGCTGAACCAAGCCAAGACTCGATATCGCGCCAGGACCAAGGCGAAGGCGGAAGCGGAAGCCGAAGGTGTAGAGAAACAATGCACGGAAAAGCCAGTCGAGCTGCCCCCCGTCACTCGGATCGACATCGAAGAAGCTGTGGCTGGAGAACAACTAGTCCAAGCCCAGGTCGACCTGCCGACTGCCGTCAAAACCAAGGCAGCCGAACCTCCAACAGATAGCACTCAGCCCGAGGAAGAAGAGCTCGAGTCACCTCCACCAACGGAAACAACCGACAAACTCACACACAATGCCGACATTCTCACTCACTCGGAAGCCAGCATCGTCCTCACTCGCGAGGATTTTGACCCAGACTGGAACCGCGGCGCCACTGCCTCCTCGAAGTGTAAATCCCTCTTCTCCTCGCTCATCGGCTTCGAGTCCATCATTTCCAAATTCGAAGGCTATCAACGCCTGGCAGCAAACATGCGCCGCCGTGGCAAAGACCCGCGCGAAATCGTCCCCTTCACCTTCATCTTCAAAGGACCCCCCGGCACCGGCAAAACCCACACCGCACGCATCATCGGCCAAATCTTTTACGACATGGGCTTCTTGTCCACCAACGAAGTGATTGAATGCTCTGTCAGCAACCTCATAGGCCAATACATGGGCCACACCTCGCCCAAAGTGATCAGCCTGTTTGAAAAAGCCCTCGGAAAAGTCCTCTTCATCGACGAAGCCTACCGTCTCGGGGGGGCCAACCGCGCCGCGGGGCATGCTTCTTACGAAGAGGAGGCAATTGGAGAACTAGTCGATTGCATGACCAAGCCACGGTACCTCCGCAAAATGATTATTGTTCTGGCGGGTTACGACAAGGATATGGATAACCTCATGAGGGTCAACGCGGGACTGAGGGGGAGGTTTGCCACAGAAATCAACTTTCCCACCATGACGGCTTCCAAGGCGAAGCAGCATTTGGAGAATTTGTTGCTCAAGGAGGATATTGAGCTACGGGATGAGTTTGATCCTGGGGAGGAGGAGAGGGAGAAGGTGTTGAGGTATTTGCATCAGCTGGGGAAGACGGCCGGGTGGGCGAATGCGAGGGATGTGAAGAGTTTGGCGGCGGCGGTGACGGGGCAGGTTTATAGGGATGTGGATTTGGATGAGCTTGAGAGGGAGGAGAACGAGGAGGAGGTGGTCAAGAGGAAGCTGTTGAGGGTTAGTACAAAGGAGTTGAATGGGCATTTGAGGGAGATGTTGAAGCAGAGGATGAGGAGCGGGGGGGTGGCTTGAGCGGAGGTAAAGCGATGATGTTTGATGGTTTGTTTTTCTTTTGGAGTTTTGGTTTTGGGGGGGGGGGAGTGTTTGTTATCCTGGGCAGGTGGAAGTGTACTGGAACTGGCGGGGCGTGTTCTTTATGAGCGGATATATATAATTTCTTCTTGAATGAATACTGTGCAGTATAAAGAAGCAAGATTTGTTGCAAGGGACTGTAACTTTTGTGTACTCACTCACCCTCGCAACAAATAATTGGCATAGAGAGTAGGTTAACCCATATCATGATGTGAACCATACCTCGAAGGATGATTAATAGGCCTTTAAAGATAGCAAATAGGTTTGTGAAGATAGTTCATGACCTTTTAAGAGAATTGATAGGCATTGAAAGATAGTCAAGAGGCCTTTAAAGGTATTCAAAGACCTGTTGATTTGCTTTCAAGGCATGGTTCACAATATGTAATATGGGTCAACTTAGTTTTGCTACTGCGGGAGGGTGCCTCGCTGACCATCTACCCCTCGTATCTTACACAACACCATCTTACACTTCTAACCCTCTACCTCCCAGTCCCCCCAACAAGCAAGATAACACTCCCCAGCTGCCTCCTCAAATCTTCCTTCTCTACATCATGTGTATCCTCCACCTCTCCCCACCTCCGGGTCTGCCACTCAACCTCCACGCTCACCACCCTCGCCGCCTCCTCCACCCCAAACTTTCTCTCCTCCCCCTGGGTCAGGTCTTGCCTCTCCTCGCTCCACTCACAAACCAACCTCGCGGCCGTAAGCAAGCTCTTCCCCCCAAGTGTCGCCCTCTCGATGCCCGCAAGCTCCCAGCAACTCAACCCAAACACCCACCCCTGCACCACCTCCCTCACCCCCGGCTCTTGTTTCCTGGGCAGTATGCTCCCGCTATCCTCCAACACCGGCACGATATTCACCCCCGGCCAGACCTTACTCGTCAACCAACCCACCACACCCCCCGCCGCCTCCTCTTGCAGATCCCTCAAGCTCTTCCCCTCATCATTGAGGTAACTGCTCGGCGCGTGGGGGTCGGTGCTATCAGCAGGCGGCGCCCAGCACAACAAGCTGTCCGTGTCGAGATACCGCATCATACCGGTGACAATAGACTCCCTTATCGGACCAGGACCACCAGGATGCGCAGCGTCCTCAGCCCCAATGTCAACCGCCCTGCAGACCAAAGACGTAAGTGGGATAAGATGCTGCTTCGTCGCCTCCTGCGCAGACAGTAACTGGTCCCACTCCACCGCCAGCGCGTGGGCGAGCTGGGGTTTGGACAAGGGGATGCGGATGATCGATTTTGTAGTTGGGTGCCGGAGGGGGCGGGAGTCGAGGTGGATCTGGTAGGCTCCTACACCATACCACACATCATCAGTACAAACATACACACAAACACACACACACAAGAAAGAAAGAAAGAAAGAAAGAAAGAAAGAAAGAAAGAAAGAAGGAAAGCAAAAGGTGGGGGGACGAAAAGGGGGCGGGGGAATGTACGTACCAATAACCTCCTTGATGGAGACATCCTTCCAAAACCTCCTTTTCAACACCGGCGCGTTCAGGTCGGCAGGTTTGCTGTTGTTGCCGTTTTTCTTGCGAATGTCTTTTGCCTGTCTGAGCATCTCGGCCTGTCTTTTCCTCCTCGCGAGGCGCTCCTCTACCGCGTACTCTGCCGCCGGGGTGGGAGGTTCGGGGGGAGGACCGGTGCCGTACACGGGTACTACTTTGGCCGGTTTCGGGGGGTTGTTGTGAATCGTCCTCGTCGACGTGAAGGCCGCCGTCCTCCTCCTCCCCGCCGCGCGGAGGGGCAGGGTGAGGCAGAGTCTCATTGCTGGCACCATGTTGGCGAACCGGTCGGAGAAAAGGGGTGGTGGGTGGCTGCCGGAGGAGGAAAGGAGCTGTCGGGAGAGGGGATGCATGCGCAATATCAAAAGACGCAAGGTCAGGACCCCACGGTGGAAGAAGCTCGTCGATCTGCGCAGCTCAGGAAAACAATTTGGAGGGTCTGGATGCTCTCAAAGTCTTGGCGGTCGTCGCAAGCTTGGTAAGTCAACAGGGATTAGCTATCTTATCGATTAATCAGTCGTTGTCCCCGCCAAAGAGGGGCCGTCGAGTCAACGTTGGAGATGACATCACTTTTGACGGTAGGAAACAATTATCTTATGATTTAAAACAGTTCTACGACTGATATTGTATTTTTAATACGAGCTAACATTGCCCACACCCAGCTGCAATACACCATCTTTTCTCTTCCTAAATAATCATGACAAAAAGATGAATCTATGTACCACTGAAAAGGCTGACCAATGTACTAGAATAACGTTCGTCACCAGAAACTAAACAAACTTAGACTCCCCTCTCAAGGCCATTAACCCCCTTGAAATTCAGTAAACAATCAACTATCACCTCACCACCATTAATAAACAAAGAGTTGCCTCCACCCCGCCCAATACATGTTCTCATGTTTCCAAGCCGGTCCTTTTTTGGGAAAACAGAAAAGAATGTAGATGCTGTTGCTGCTTTCAAGCCCCCTCCATCACCCCCCCAGAAGCTGTGTTGAAACTCTGTGCTCTAGTAAGGAGGCTTCGTGATGCCCCCCAAATGCTGGTCTCCACCATGACTGTCAATCCCTTTCAATAACGCCTGGAGATCCATCACCGGCAGCTTATCCTCGGCCGACATCCAAGATGATGAGAGCGACCGATCCTGACCGCCACTTCGGCTCTTGAGGCTCCGCTTCGACGTTGATGGCCTCGGTAGAGTCGCAAAATCATGAGCCGATGTTTTATATACCCGAACTCCCGGCACACCCTCCGGAATCTTCGGTACCGGAGGTACTCTCCCGTCTTGATCCTCATTCTCCTCGTGCGTCGGGTGAGAGCTGAGAGGCCCCCCTGGAAGAGAAGACTTGCGCTCGTGGTAGGTGGGAACCTTGTCCAGCTCCAGACCAGCTCCCTCCGGCACTGTCTCCATCTCGCCAGCAACAGGAGGGTTGAACGAAAGCTCGCTCGGTGTCAGATCATAACTGACAAGGCTGTCGCTGCTTGAATCGTCATGCTGCGGCTGGAACCCTGCGCCATGCGAGGTAGATGGTGGCTGAAGATGGCCAGACAAGACAAGCTTGAGCTGCTCTACCGAGGTCACCTGCTCCTTACCGTCAGTTGTGTTGGTCCGGGCTGGCGAGTGGCCACTACGCAAGCTCGACTTTCGTAGACCCGCAGGCGATGTGGAAGGACGGAGGTTCGTCTTGCTGCCGTGAGGAGACATGCGGTCTGGACGAAGACCGTTGCCGTTGATTGCAAGGCCTCCGCCAGTTCCATTACGGGTGCCAGTGGTTCGCGACCCGGCGAGAGAGGCGGATTTGCTAGTATTCTGAACAGCTGCCAAGACAATATCACGGCTCCACTCGTTATGCATTTGCTCGCGAACATGGTCTGGAACCCTGTTCTCCGTCTCGATGGTTGGGATCGCGTTCAGGTTAACACTCAGCATGGGGTGAGTAAAGCTCCTGCCGGGGCTAGCGGCCGGGCTCGTAGGCGGCGAGGTAGTCAACGTCTGATAGCCAGCGCACACCGCATCAACCAATGCGTCACGCTCATCAAAGGGAAGCAGCGCTTCGGATTCGATCTCCTTGAGCGGTAACCTTGGCTGCGGCCGGGCCATACCAGGTGTCCCCACCAGCTCCATCACAGGAACCGGAACGTTGACGCCTTCCACCCAGAAGTTCTTGCTGCGGCGGCGCACAATCTCGTTGTGGATAGCTCTCCCAACAGGCACGCCGTCGAACTCGAACTTCTCGGTCAAGATCCACAGATAGCCATGGACCAAGCTGCCGATGCGAACCTTTTGAATCGGCGTCTCGGCATCTTGGATATCCTCCTGGAGCCGGAAGATCATGGGCAGACCATATCTGACAGAATTGATGCCGAGTCGGATGACCAACTTGGCGAGCAGAACATGAAGCAAAACCATGTCAGTCTCGTAGTCGACATACTGGACAGCATTGTCATATATGGCAAGATGGATGAGCTGCAGGAATTGTGACCGTGGCGTCTTGACCGGCTTCTCCCGAGCAGAAGCGCTCGAGACGGCCCTCCTCGCAAGCGATGCCGCCTGAGCATCCCTGTTCTTCACGGCCGATCTCGCCGTCTCATCGCGGACCTTCCCATCGGCGCTGGTGGTCTCTCGGTCAAGCCAGGTCACCAAAGCATCGGCATATGCCTTGCGCACGAGTCCATCCGGATCCCTCAGCAGCCATTGAGTGCCATCCCATGTGGAAACAGGCACGTGGTTTCTGGAAAGCCCGACATTGCCACTCATCTTGCTCCTCGGATTTGCCACCAGCAGAATAGACTTGATGGCTCTCAGAGCTGCTATCTTTGCAACGGTAAGAGCGAAGAGAGAGTCGATGTGCTGCTCGTCGGCAAGCGTGTTCGCCGATGACCCAGGGGTTCCGTCCGCCTTCTCGCCCTGTGGAGATCCAGAAATACTATTCGACCTCGCAGGCTTGAGTTTGGCAAGAATTGCAGCGATCATATCAGAGATCTGGTCCGCGTAGTAAACGTGCGTGGCCAAGTCTCCTATGCACTCTTGCAGTCGAAGAAGCAGGTTCTTGCGCTCGGCGGCCGCTCGATCAAGCTTCTCGGCAAACTCGAGAGTCGCTGGCGAACGCGGGTCTGGCATGCCGGGCTTGAGAGGCTCGCTTCTCATGCTGTTTGGGTCCCCTGGCATTTGAACGAGCCGTCGAATGTGAGCAATGAACTGAAGCAGAATATCCATAACACTAAGGCCGATCAGGTTGATGTCAGACCGCAGAAGTGCGCCGATGATGGCCGCCATCACGATATGCTGCTCCAGGGTTTCATCGGTCAGCGGATATGAAGCGAGTATGTCCATTGCTGTTATCAGGATGGTGAATCGATCGGCCACCGGCGTCCAGCGAGCAGCCAGCAAGAAGATCTTGATGGCCCACCCGCTGTCCTTTCCGTGCATATCGGTCCTCACCACCGGCTCGCGTTGGCTCACTCGCTCCTCGATAAATTTCAACACAGCCAGAGTTGCTGCATGGATCTGGGGCCGGTTTGGGGCCACAAAGATCTCCTTGAGGCATTGCATGGCCAGAACACCAATATCCTCCTCTGCCAGCTTGTCCGCGTCGACAGCCGTCCCGGCAAGCGCAATAGGGTTTGGCTCCCCATCTGTCCCGGCTGTTTGCACTGTAGCGATACTCGTCCGCCTCCTTAGCAGTGGCGAGCCTCCTATCTTGTCGTCCATTTCTGCTCGCTGGTGCAGAATATCCAAAAAGTCTTCATTGTCCGTCCAGAGATTCTCCAATACCATGGGAATAGCCACGCTGTATTGCTGAGTAGTGACCGAGGACAGGGCCTCGGACGAGGCAACGCTCTTGATGGCTTCCAGACCCGAGTTCCTCCACCGCAGTGCCAATGGCTTACTAGGCTCGAGCTTGCCGGGGATCGCACGGGTTGAGGCCAAGGAGGCATATCGCTGAACTATAGACAGATATTGGCGGAGATAGGCCTGGTCACCCAGCAGCGAAGTTGGGTCGTGATGCTCGCAAAATGCCTCAAACGTGGGGAGGGACGACTCGACCATGGTGATATCATTGGACTTGAGGATTTGGTCGAGGATGTTGAGAACGCATGACGCAAACAGGGGAAGATCCTTGGGCGTCTTTTCGATCAAGGCCGTGAGGATGCCGAGCGTCACTTGGACATTTCTGTAAGCATCTTGTTAGCTTCCAACCCGTGTTTTCGAGCGACAGTGTTGTCCGAAACCCACCCTATCCTCAGCCGGTATACGTCGCTGGCTGTTTTCTTCTCCAGAAAGCTGCCAACTTTCTGGATCTTGGAGCGCCGTGATTGGGCATAGAATAGCAGGTAACTGAGCTCGCTCGAGTTGGGCTTGACGTCAACAGCTCCCTTGGCTGTTCGCGGGTAGCACTTCAAGACGAGGACCTGATGCTTCGGCCGACACTTTTGCTGGATGGTATTCATGTTGGGTGAGAAGGCGTCGAGAGATGCCTGCCGTCTCTCGAGTGCGGGTGCGGGTGCAGGAGGCTATCGTGGGATTACTTATGACGAAGTATCGAGTTTCCGTGTCCGAGGGGTCTGGCAAGTTCGGTTCGGTTCGTTTCGGGCGACGCGACAGCAAAACTTGATCCCAGCGGTCCTGAACTGATCAATGCAGCTTGCACAGTCAAGTCCAGTGAAGGACGCGTGTTTGTTTCCAGCTGCCAAATGTCATGGGCGCAATTTTACCTGAGGAGGCAGGCAGGATGGGGGTCGGGGGAGCTGACAGAGAGAGTGGAAGGGGGTGCCTGTGCGCCTGGGAATCAACGTGTCCAACCATGCAGTCAGAGGGCGTCAAAGGTCACTCCACTAAGAGATTGGGCCAAGGGGTACCTAAAATTTCCCAGCAGCCCAACCGAACCGTCAACCGACGAGCCGGGACAGCCCCTGTCAGACGGACGCGGCCAACAGCCTCGACAAGAGAACAAAGAAAGTCTACTGCGTATAAATAACCTTGCTGAGTTTTACCCTGGAGTGCTTGTTGATGAACTGGAACTGAGGGTGGATGATGGCGATCACGATAGCCGAATAATGATGATGTGGCTGATTGGGACGAGCCAATTTGGAGAATGCGCTCTTCTGTTCGTTTGTTATCAGCACCCGGCTGTGTGATGCTCAGACGGAGATTTTGCGTTCTTAGAACCTCCGAAATGCCGCTTGCTGGAAGAATACCACAATGCCAACGACTGCGCCCCAATTTGCACTCTCCTTCGGTGGAGATTCTGTTGTTGACGATATTGCAGCTATTCACTGTTGTTTGCAATCACCCGCCTGGTGGCATGTGTCCAATGCTGGGCCTCCAATGGCACTCCCCACGCCGACTCATGCCACAGCTGCATGACGGATGGTGCTCATCATATGCCGCTAGCCACCCTGACAAGCACGACAAGTGACATAGCGCCAGCCAAGATGGTCTCGAATCTTGGGCGCGTGTGGCATCCCATCACGTGCTGTCCATCACTCATGTCTCAGTGCGACAGTCGCTCTGTTGAGCTTCGAGTTTCACTCTTGCTTGTCCTCGTCCTCTGTGAAAGTCCACAGACTTGGTGTCAGTCCTCAGCAGTGTAGAGTTGTAACCACCTGGGCAGGATGCAAATAACAACAGCCTTTTCGCAATAATTGCTGATTCTACCTTATCCATTGAACTTGTTGGTGTCGGTGTCCCTCAGTACGCCGAAGAACTTCCTTCTACGGCTTCTAGTCCCCGTAGTGGGGGCCTGTCCCGCACCGTTCAGCCTTACGGGCAACGGAGCCAAGCATGGATGGCCCCACATTGTCTCCGGATGTCGACCAACGGGATGTTGTCGCGAGGAATACGATGGACATCTTCTCTGTGGTACATGAGGTGTAGTTAGGGTTGTTAAGGGCTCGCTGCCCATTCTGTGCACAAGCATCGTGTACCTCGAGGCTGTAGAAAAATACAGGGATGGAGGCATAATGTCGGTGTTGGATAGGATTTCCCTCCTTACGCGTCGTTTTTCTCTTGGGGACTTTGGATCTACTTGGATTCACACCCCAGCATAGCATCGCCCGTTCGCGGTCGGAGGGGACAGATATAAATCAAGTTGACCTGACTGCCTCAGAGAAATCAACAACCCAGACTGTATGCTCCCATCTCTCATCTCAGATTCTGCAGCACATTCGCCATGATATTCTCCCGAGGCTGGCTTCCGGGCCTCACTGCTTGCCTTCTATCATGTTCCCCTTTATTGACTTCGGCCTCCAGCTCCCACAAACAACAGTGCAAGGCCATCCCCGGCACGCCAGACTGGCCATCGCCAGCTTCTTGGAAGCGTCTCAATGAGTCACTCGCCGGACGACTGCTACAGCCTCCTCCTCCAGGAGCTGTCTGCCATCCCGGACAGCCGACCTACGACGCCGGAGAATGTCCCAACCTCCTTGCCGACTGGTCAAAACTCGACTACCACCATACCAACCCCGTCTCAACCTACTGGAACAACTGGAGCAATGATACCTGTCTTCCTTATCCGGGTTATCCATGCAGCGGTCAGGGATATCCTCTCTTCGTTATCAACGCGACCACGGCCCGGCATGTCCAACTAGGCGTTCGGTTTGCAAAGAAACACAACATTCGTCTCGTGGTCAAGAACACAGGTCATGATTTTATCGGCCGCTCCAGTGCCCCTAATTCGCTTTCGATTTGGGTTCATAGCCTGAAAGACTGGAAATACCATGGGGAAGGATTCCGTCCTAAGAGGTGCAAGACCACTCTCCCGGGGACATACCTGACAGCAGGCAGTGGCAGCCAAATGTGGGATATCTACACCCGCCTTGACAAGATGAACCAAACCATTGTTGGCGGCGGTGGCAAAACAGTTGCCCTCGGTGGTTACCTCACCGGCGGTGGGCACTCCTTACTCTCTCCCTACTACGGCATGGCAGCAGACCACGTTGTCGAAATCGAAGCCGTGACCCCATTAGGTGAAGTCATCACCGCCAACTCTTGCCAAAACCAAGACATTTTCTGGGCCATCCTCGGCGTAAGCCCCCCTTTCCCCCCTTAACCCACCTCAGCTGACCCATTCCCCCCCTCCAGGGCGGCGGCTCAACCTTTGCAATCCCTACCCTCTTCACCCTCAAAACCCACCCCACCCCCAGGCTCTCCCACCTCAACATCCTCATCATCACCCCCCTCCCCAACACCTCTTCCATCATCTTCCCCCTCCAAGCTTATATAACCTCACAATTCCCCTCTTTATCCACCTCCGGCCTCTCAGGCTACGCCTTCCTCCTCCCCCCCTCCACCCCCTTCCCTCTCTTCCCCAACATCACCAACGGCATAGGCGGATTCTTCATGTCCTGCGTCGTCCTCCAATCCTCCCCCTCCTCCTTCCCCCAAGACATACTCTCCCTCTGGGACCCCGTCCTATCCCACATCAACACCACCTTCCCCCTCTCCGCCAACAACTTCACCACCCTCACAATCCCCACCTCCTACCCTTCCTTCCTCGCCTACTTCGCCGCCCACCACGACACAACCCCCGCCGGCACAAACATCCTCCCCGGCGGACGCCTCCTCGACGCGCCCGCCCTAACGCGCAACCTAACCGCCCTCTCGGAAACATACTCCTCCCTCTCCCGAGGCCCCCAGCCGGCGAGCAGCATCATCGCCGCACATTTGGTCTCCGGACCAGGCGTGCACACCCACCCGAACCGGTTCAAAACCAGCCTTCTCCCCTCCTGGAGGACGAGCTATCTCCACGTTGGTGCGTTTTCCTTCCATCTCAGCAATCATCGGTGGCATTGCGCTGACAAGGGTAGTCTTCGGCGAGTCCTTCCCCCCCCTCAACGAAACCGCAAAATCCGAGGCCTATGCACGAGTGCTGGGAAAAGACGAAATCATCAAACAGCTCGCCCCGGATACGGGTGCGTACATGAACGAGGTTCGTCATCATAATCTTCTTCTACATATTCGACTCCCCCACCCAACCATTAGATTAGCTTTTACTTTCGGAGTGAGGGGATGGTGAGTTGAAAAAAAAATAAAAAAAAGAATAAAGAAAAAAAAAAGGGTCACTTCTTGCCGAGCGAAAAAAACATACTTCAGGGGGCTTGTTCTTGGCATTCAGGGGTAATCACAACCAAAACACACTGACACCAAAAAAAAAAAAAAAAAAAACAGGCAAGCCCAATCGAAGAAAAAGGCTGGCAGCAAAGACTCTGGGGAAAAAACTACGACCGACTGTAAGGATTTTTTTAATAACCCCTCCCCAAAGTACCCACAAATACTGACACAACATACCTAGCAAACGCATCAAGCGCACCGTCGATCCCACCGACGTCTTCTGGTGCACCCCCTGCGTAGGCAACGAGCGCTGGAAACAAGTTGGAGACCGTCTCTGCCGCGTTTAACGATAGTCACATACCTACATCTCATGTCTCAAGACGCGTGAAGTGCTCTTGGTAATGGTTATGATACAATTCCAACCGTATAATCTCTCTATCAGCCTACTGTGTTGTGGTAATAATCCCCCTTCACCAATAGAAAAAATCCCAACTCTACCTACACAGCCAGTTTCATTGTATCACTAGACGCGCTGTTTTCACCCGTAATATACTCGACCAAAAATGCCGTGGTCTCAGTCATTGATCCGTCCCTGTCCCACTCCCGCCGACAGCCTTCAGAAGCTGCTAAACAATACGTGATTAACCCTCTCCAATCGTTGATGCATCCCTCTTCATATAAATGCCCGAGTCCCGGCACTACTTGGCGTCCATTCTCTCAACTTCCCACTCGGGCGGTGACTAAGCCCTCGTCCATTATACCCCGACACAGGCCCAAACTGCTTCTGTACTGCTGCTGTCAAGCCCGGGCTCGAACTAATCGATGGCGCAGTCGTTGACCTTCCTGTGCCGGGACGTGAAATCTTCAACGGAGAAGGCCGCAATGCACTCCGAGCAGGGATGGGGGGGGGGCCACCGGGGCTGTCATTTTCCTGAAGCGTCCTACCCATGGCTGACGGTGGTGTAGTTCGCTTGACAGACCTCTGAGTAGGAAACAGTTTCAAAATGTTTGGCTCCACAGGCGCAAGTGGCGTCGTAGGAAGCGTTGGCTTTCGCGTAGGAAGCTCAAAATAGTCGGCGTCATCATCATTGTAAAGTTGGGCGGCCTCCCGAATATGCCCCCGAGAAAAGTTCTTGGGCATGGTTGGCAAGGCAAACTCAACCTCTGCAGGCTTGATAGGGGTGGGCGATGATTCGAGTTTGGCTATGTTGGCTGATAACCACGTCTTCCAGTCCACCGAGCTGACCGATGAGCTCTCTCGATAGCCGGCGGGTTGGTACGTGACTGGGGGCTGTGGTAGATGACCACCCACAACCTTTGAATCTTGATCGCTAGTGCAGCCACCCAAGGTCGCATGGGCCGGGACTGTTTCCGCCTCGTCTGTTGAGTATATGCTCTCCGTATAATCCTCATCCTTCTCGGAACCCGAGTCGGTTCCCGATCGTCGGCCCTTCTCCTGTGGAGCACGTATCTGCGTGCAGTCGTCTGACTCCAGACTGTTAGAGATGTAGACAGGAACTGGTCGATTCCAAGCCCTCTGATCTTCCTGCATAGTCCGCTGAAGAGCTTGGCGGTAAGGACTGCCTGTTCTGAATAAATGAGAGTTGGGGCTTCCCAAAGGCCCCAAATCTCCCTTGGAACCACTTCCCTCTGCTGTCGAGTCCTCATGATATGTTGTCGGTGCAAACAATGGCAATCCGTCTTTTCCCGATGGCTCAGGAATTCCCGTCACAGACCCATCGCTGTCTGTGGAACCAAGGATTGATCTCCCAACGTGGAAGGCGGCGCAGATTCCCATGGCTTCTCTCCTAGCTTTGTCGACATACCCACGGTGAGAGCCGGCGATTCCTTGGATACCAAGCCTCTGTCTGTCGCCAGGATTGGTTTTTCGTGAGACACGGGTGGGAGTGTCAGGTAAATCATCCGGGGTGTTTGTGCTCTCCTTGTTTCCCCCAAGCTGTGATACTACTGGTGTTGACTCTGAATCCATGACGGGAATAACTGGTGCAGTCTCCCGAAAATCCCAAGCTGCCCTAGGTTGCTGTTCGACTGCTTGTGTGACTTGCTCATTGAGAGTTTTCATTCGTTTCACCAAAGCTGAGTAGACGCGTTGGCTGTCGACAGTCACTGTGTCAGGTATGGCACTGATAGTGCTGCCGTTTGTCGGCTGTTCGAATAGGCGAGCATCCAACGCCTTTCTTCTGACAGAAGAGGAAGGGGCGTGCATGCCATTCTCCTTGATAACGGAAAGGCGCTGCCTCTCCCACTCCTTCCACTGCTGCTGTTGTTGACTTGTCAGTGTACTGGGGCCAGAGTGTACCCAGCTTGTCAGAGCAGACTCTTCCGAGACCTGGCGGTCTCTCTGACTTTCGCTCCTGAGACTTTCCAGGCTGCCCTTGTTGGAGTGATGAAGATTTGGCGGTACATTTTGGAGGGAAGGAATCTTGGACGGGACGTTGTGAATCGGTCTCCAGTCATAGTCGTTCTGGACATCATCTTCAGTGTTCAACGTATGGGTTATAGCGTTTCCGAAGCTCTCAATCACGTGTGTTTTTTGGGCTTCGATGTGCTGGCTCGGAATAGACGACGGTTCTTCCTCGGACCTGGATAGACTGAAAAAACTCTTGAGCTTGGTCCTGAAAGATTTGGAAACCTTCCTAGCTTTGTGTTTGAGGCCGTCTGGCTTCTCGACCAGAGCAGGCGGCGCGTTCTCTGGTGGCGGTGACTCTGAGCTGCTGCTGCGAAGCGACTTGCGCATCCCTGATCCGCCCCTTCGACTCCTTGACCCAAACAGTACTGCCGACTTGGGACCGGGAGGGTTATTGTTGCCATGCTCAGCTGCCTCAGACAACTCATTCTCTACATCAGAAGCTTCCATCACACATGCAACCCTTGTGCTGTTATCACGACGGCTGCTAGACCCAGACCGAAGAAGGTGCCGATTTCGAAGAAAGCTCATTGACTTTGGGGCTCGCAGCTGTGGAACGGACATTTCTACCTTTGGTTGCTTCGGCTCGGAGTGAAAGAGTCGGCGGGTTTGTGACCCGGGCAACGGCCGCGAGTTGAGAGACTTCCCATTCATGACTGGTGTGGGAGTGTCTTGATCCCGTCTGATACTTTGAGTCTCGGAGCTAAACATCGATCTAGACCTGCGAAGACGGCGGTATGATGATGGAGCCGAGGCTTTGTCGTCTTCAGGGGTATAGCTTTCCTCCTCGGCTACCATGACGTTCAGGTAGTCGGCTGCCATCACGGTCACGGGAACTGGAGGTGGTGCCCTGCGTGGTTGGTGAGATGACTGGCTCGGCAGTTGAATGTCGTTTCCGAGAATGTAGCTTTGGACGCTGTGGCCGCCACAATCATCGTGCATAGCAATGAAGTCTGAATTGTGGTCTCTCAAGGTGGTTCCAGCCTCGGCCCCGAGTGCGCCTGCCGATTTCTTCCCTTGCACAGAACATGGGCCCACGAAACGCACACTCTGCTGACGGCGAAGGCCTTGTTCACCCTCACGGTTGAGTTGAGAGGAGCCAATGTCATCCCGGCCCTTGCTGTTGCGTTTGGATCCCTGGCGGATGGGTAGTGATTCGGGGGTCGGGGGAAAGAGGGACATCTCTGCGTTCGCTCGGTTTTGTGCCCGGGTGTAGGCTTGACAGGCAGCGATCTGGGCGTCCCGCTGGGCCAATGCAGGATCAATGTGTTCTAGTTGGACCCCACGTGTCGAAGAGGTAGACTTGCGGCGTTTGAGATCCGAGCTGGACTTGAGGCTACGTCGACGCAGCATCGGAGATGCTGGTGCCTGCCGTCCCGTGAAGGCGAGGAAGAGAGTGAAGATGGAAGAAGAATGGTTGAACAAGACTAAAACTGTGCAATGAATCCTATATCTGTCTGGCGGAAGATGAGATACTTGAGCGACTGTGGCTTCATACGAACAAGCTGTAGATGGGCAACAAGTCTTCGTACGATGTTGCGTTGTGCTATGGTGGGAGAAAAGGAACAGACGAGACAGCAGGGCAGCCGGCAACCACAGAAACAACGATGTCGTCGACGGGCACCTGCAGTCGGAACTCATTCCTGAGAATGGTACTTTCCTGTTCGGCTGTTTCCTTAATGGCCGGGAAGGTGCACCATGAGAACAGGGACCTATGTACCTGCCTCAAGGTTGGTGTCAGCGGATCGCACATCTCTCCAAGGGAAGGCGGGAACAGAGACAAATAAGAAATAGGAAGGCAAGTGTCACCAAGAAGGGGCAGATGCAGATGAGACGAAACACCATAATTATCTGAATAAAAGCTCAAGAATTGCAATCTCATAACGGGTGAGCATGATTACTACTCCTCAAATGCGAATCATCCCGACTTATCAATGCGGTCCTATGTGTCGTGTACAGTACATGATAAACTCCCGACGGCCGCAAAATGCTTGCCCATACCCTATACCAGAAAACCATCCCCCATCCCATGAACCATTGCAACCCAGAAAACAGAAACAAATAAATGATACGGAAACAGCTGTTCGCTACGACGCTGGCAGCAGATAAACAGACAAGATCGCCCTCGTCAATACTTAAGCGAGCTCCTCAAGGAACTCCTTGAGCTCCTCATCCACCATCTCGTGGATCTTCTTGGAGAACTTGCGGGCCTTCTCGGAGAGGGAAGAGACACCCTTCACGACCTGGCCCGAGATGACATCGTACTCGTTCTCGATAAGCTCCTCAAGCTTGGAGACATCAAAGTCAGCCTTGATGCCCTTGGTCTTCTTGACCTTGTAGCCGCCAGCCTCGACGATGGCAGTGTAGTTGTTGCAACCAGCACCGTTCCAGGCGAGGAGGTTGGGGGTGCCCTTGGGCATGTCGGTGAGGGCATCCTCAGTGGCGATCTTGAGAAGGTTGTCCTTGAGCTTCTCGGGGGTGATGGGAGCAAGAGAGTACTCAGAGTCGGTGGCGGGCTGAAGAGAAAGGTAGTAGGCCAAGAGACCAGCGATATGGGGAGAGGCCATGGAAGTGCCGGAGATGGTGTTGGTGGCGTATTTGCTGCCGATCCAGGTGGAAAGAATGCTGAGACCGGGGGCGAAGATATCAGTGCACTTGCCATAGTTGGAGAAGTAGGCACGGCTGTCATCAATGCCAGAGGCACCGACCGTGACGGCCTTGGCAGCAGCAGCTGGCGAGTAGTTGCAGGCATCAGCGTTGTCGTTGCCGGCGGCGACGGCGAAGTGAATGCCGACAGAGACGGCGGCGTTCACAGTGTCATCGAGAGTCTTGGTCTTGCCACCACCAAGAGACATGTTGGCGACGGAGCCCTTGAAGCCCTTGCGCTTGCCATCCTTGGCCTCCTTGACGGCCTGGATGTGAGACTTGGCAGCCCACTCCACACCGGCGACGACATCAGACATGGTGCCGGAGCCGTTAGAGCGAAGGACCTTGACGGCATAGACGTTGGCCTTCTTGGCGACACCATACTTCTTGCCGGCGATGGTGCCGGAGCAGTGAGTGCCGTGGCCATTGCCATCGACATCGGCATCGCCGGAGGGGATGGTCTTGCCCCACTTGGCACGGCCATCGAAATCGACGTGGTCGACGTTGGTGCCAGTGTCAATAACGTAGGCATCAACACCCTCACCACCCTCAGCGGCGTACAAGTACTTGTTGAAGGTGGAGAAGCCCAGAGTATCACGGTGAGAGATACGAGCCAGACCCCAAGGGGCGGCCTTCTCAATCTCGCTGTCGCACTTGGCATCCTCAATCACACGCATGGTGTGGACAATGCTGTCACGCTCGATGTACTCGACCTGTTTGCGAATCTGTTAGTGATTGTCGAGAGGAAATTGGAGCATGGGGGGAAAGCTTACATCAGGGTGCCTCCGGACCTTCTCGATGGTCTCCTCATCGAAGTGGCCAGCATAACCAAGGAACCCGGAGCCGACCTTGTAGGTGTGCTTCAAGCCGTGGAAGACATCGTCAACCAGAGGGAACTGACCACGCTTCTTGAGGTCTATCCGCTCGTTCTCACGAGTGGTGTGGAGCTCCTGGATCCAAGTGTGGTGATCCGACACCTTCTCCTCAGTTACGTGCTTCTTGAACTTGACAATGTAGGCATTTGGGATGACCTCGGCGTTGGCGGAGGAAAGAATGGGCGCAGCCTCGCCATGGATGGTTTCAATCGAAGCACTTGGCGCCGCGGCAGCAGCGGCCGCGAGCGAGAGAATGGCGTAGCCCTTCATGATTGCGGGCAATTGTGGGGGTGACAAAGTCGATGAACCTGCGACTTGAAAAGATGGGGGAAAAGGAAGAAGACCCAATTACGATGTCTTCGTCGATGGGCTGGGTGACTGTTGCGACGGTGATGGGAGATGGATGATGGAGGAGTGAGAGAGAGGAAGAGGGAGCGAGCTCGGCATGGAATGGATGGGGAGGCTGCGTCCTGATAAAGACGTGGGCGGCGGCTGCGTAAGACCAACGCCTGCGGTTGCCTCAGGGAAGCCCCCAGCTCGTTAGTACTCAGGCGGAGCGGTGCAGCAGGACCCGAGAGCCGGGGGGGTTGACTCTCCACCCTGAACCGAAAGCGGCTTAGTAAAAGGCGGAGCAGCCAATGGGATGACCGTTGCCCTCCCCTACAGGGGCGAAATGCAGCTGTTGAGTGGCCTTGCGTGCGATAAGCGTGCCATCTGCCATTGTTTACCAGGCTTATCAGTTGCGTCTTCACCTCTGAGAATGACCACAAGGACAGCCATGGGAGACAACATGAAACACATCATCTTTGCCACGTTTTAATCCGATTGTTCTCTCTTTTCTACGTGCTCTACATGGCGACTAGTTAACTCAACGAGCTTCCAGCGCCTGTTGAAAACCAACAATGCCCGCCCGTGGTCCAGCTGCTGTTCCCTCTGTGCCGGATGAACAGCTTCCTTCTGGACTTACCGCCTTGCAGCCCTGGTTCAAGGACCCCTGGCCCGACTGTCACTTGATTCGCGAAGCTCTCTTGGAGCTCCAAGCTGTTCGACATCAAGGCACAGCGCATCAACACGACACTGCTCCTGCTTCCGATGCTGCTGTGGTCCTCAACCGCTGTCCTTATCCAACCAGCCTGGGCGAGGCTCACCGCGACGAGATCTGGGGTTGACCACAGCGAAGCGGATTGACTGCCTTGTCAGATCCCCTGTCAGGAACGTCACGCTTGGAGCTCTCCGACGATGCCAAGGTGCCAGCCAGCGCGGGGATCTCCACCCAAACTGGAACTGGTCATGAGTCCCTAGCACGTGCTGGGTCTTGCATCGTTTGGGGACGTCTGACACGACCAGTCCCGACCGCCTCACGCTTCCCTTCCTGTTCCTGTTCCTGGGGTTGTCTTCGCTGTTGAGATAACATGGAATAATGAGAAATGCATTCCTGGTTTAGTCCGGATTGATTGCAGCGGTGCACCACCGAGGTTTGAGCCAATATCGGTGACCTCTAGGTAGCAGCTTACGCCGTGACTTGCAACCTTGATAGACAACCAGTTCACCGATTACATCATACCTTGCTCAACTGAGCAAACCAACGCTCACAGCTGGTATGTTGACTGGCGCATCGAACGAACCGCTTGCAAAACTTGGATAAAAGGCAGCAGTTTGTAATGAAGCCGTCATTAGATAGTATTCTCATGATTCACCTCACAGGCAACACTTCGCAACACGCAGCCTGTTCCTTGGTGAACCTCCGACGCGGGTCGATGTGGAGACCACTTTGACCATGGTTTATCGCCTTATCTAGCCACCTTATCCATATCTTGATAGGCGATCACACAGCTGACGGGCGTGACTCCAACTGCAACCCCTCAATCCCCTCACGGAGACTCTTGCCTCTCTCGTGGTGGATCAACACCATGTGTACACTCCAACCCTGGTATTTTTGTTAGCGCGGGACTTCATGATATTTCCCACCCAGAACCTCATCCACAACCAATTTTTACGGTGAAAAAAGGGCATCGTAAAATTCTTCTTACTTTTCAGATTATCATCGTCCAAGTGAGTGTATTATTTTGGCGTTCTGAGGGCAGATGTTGTAGATATTTGAAAATCTGATCTTGACCCCTGTGACTGACCACTATGTGTCTATTGTCAAGGGAACTTTGCTGAACATAGAGGGGCTAAGCAATTCCGGGTTGTAGCTGTGTTTTCTGGCATTCTGACGACGCCTCGGGCAATATCCAGCAACATGTTCCAGACTCCGTGACTCGCTTCTCCAATTCTGAAACCCCAATCCAATCGTTGGCCGTCGGAACCAGAACACAGCAGAGGCTTGTGATTCTGCGATTTCCACGACATCTTGCATTGCATGTAATATTATTGCCCCGTAGACAGAGTGTGAGTGAGGCGGCATACCAAACGGATACTGAGATAGACTCTACATTCAAGGTGATACGGTATCTATGGGGGGCTTTCAACGGTTGTAGGCATGGATTTCGGATGTTCCGGGGAAGCACTTCAGCGAGTCCATGATTGGATATCTTGGGTGACAGCTACCATATACCGAGGCCCCATGCCGCAGCATTTGAAAGACTGACATCAACTAGGAGCAGTTTATAGACTGTGAAAGGAAAAATCATACCATTCTCCAGGGCTGAGAAACCCAGAAGTCTCTTTTTTGTGCTCTTTCAGAACATGTCTCCAAGGCAGACCAAACAGCCACTTCAGTTACACCCGTCTCAGCCCCACTTACAAGTCCCACTGTTTCAGTGATGCACCGCCACAGGACCCCTCCAAATGGATCCCTCAGGTGAATTGGATTCGGTCTTCACCAGCGCTGATGTGGCCCTGCAAGGCAGCTCCAGAACAGTGGACAAGCTCGAGGCTGAAGGCTGACGGGAGCTTCTTTTTGGCCTTCTAGATAGGAGCAGAAGCCTCCACGACCCAACCACCAGCTCACCGGCACTCACTTGGCTCCTTTCCATGAGGGAAGCTCTTTGCTTTGTATCTTGATCTCATTCTTTTGGCATCTTACCAATTATATCGCCTAGCCGTCGACCTTGGCCTTGGCCGCAAGAAACATCGGATTCGGTACTCGTATGCGGCGGAGGTACCGCTTACGATGCTGGCGTAAGCTCTGTGGTGAATATTAGCACCAACGGAAAGCATGCCCATGACAGCTCTCTAAGGTTTTACGACGGCGGATTAATACACAAAACTGCGAAACCTCGATGGGATATTCGAGCGCAGACACACTTTCATAAAGAAGAAAAGCGATTGGGCTATCCCCCCACCAGCGGTCCCTAATATGCTTGCCGTGCGCTCTCGACGTTATCGATCGTCGACTTCGGCTTCGACCATCCAAACATCGAAAGCCGCTGAGGTCCTCCAGCGTCTGCTTCGACAACTCTCCGAGACAGCAAACTCCCGCTCTGCCGATGGGTACCCCGGAATCGAGGATCTGCTCGAGCAGATCCGCCAGATACACCAGTACGTTGCTGCCGCGCAACCGCCTTCCCAACCTCAAGACGACTTTCGACACTTGAACGGCTTCCAGACCCTCCTCGAAGTTTTGCGATCGTTCTCGGGCTTTTATAACATACAAAAAAGAAGCAAAGACGAGAGGAGGGGAATATTTGATTTGCTTCACGTCATTTTGGCGACTGTCTCTGCTGCATTCAGGGGCCATCCGGGAAACAGGAGGTACTTCCAAGATAGAGTCGATGGCGGAGGATGGGAGTCTCTGGAACAAATAATTGCCAGCATTGGTGTGGGAGGCGGAGAATCAGACTTGTGGACAAACTGTCAATTGTTTGGGAAGCTGCTATCGTTCACCCTGGACGACCAGCGGCTCGATGAGCTCTGTCGTTCTGTGGCTTCGTCCTCGATGGCATCTCGGCCTACATCCGCCCCTGGGACGGATGATCAAGGAGAGTCACCGACACCGATTGCGGACAATACAAAAGAGAGCCAGGGCCAGCTTGACAGTTTAGAAGCTATCGAGGCCAGGCTTGCACAGATTCTAGGGCCCAACACGGTGGTTCAGAATGCCGAGATTATACGGACGGTCGTGGGCTTTTGGGAATCAATACCGAGAACCAAAGGGGCACCGCCAGATTTGGCTTCGATGATTGTCTTGATAACGCTGTCGTCTGTTGGTTCGGCCTCTCTTTTCAACCTCACGGCATTACATGGAACCGGCATGCTCTCCAGACTATTGCGACTGCTGTTCTCTAGTGAGCGCATTCTTACCGAGGCCGAGACAGAAAAGGCGTTGCCCCTGAGCAAATCGCTCATGTACCTTGGGGTAGACCAGCTGGCTGATGCGCAGTTTTTACTCTGCAATCGGGGCGAGGATGTCTCTGAATTTTGTCTCGACATGACGGAAAAGAACAACGGGCCACCTTTCATTCAGTTTGACCTCTCACTTCACGGTCATTCTTCCGTTGAACTGCCCAACCTCGGGCGACCATTTCCACCCCATTCGTCCGCCGGATACACTTTTGCTGCCTGGGTCCGTGTCGACAGATTCGATCCCCATTCGCACACCACACTCTTTGGAGTATTCGACTCTACGCAGACCTGCTTTTTGCTGGCTTACCTCGAGAGGGACACCAAAAACTTCATTCTGCAAACATCTGTTACCTCGTCCCGTCCCAGTGTTCGGTTCAAGACAGTTTCTTTCAAGGAGAAGCGGTGGTATCACATCGCCATCGTGCACCGCCGGCCCAAGGCACTCGCTGCAAGCAAGGCCAGCCTCTATGTCAACGGGGAATTTGCAGAGCAGATACGGTCGGCATATCCAAATCCACCTCCCATCTCCAACACGAGCACTGAGAGCTTCGCTTCGTTTGCGTCAAGCAGTCACAAAACAAATCCAGTACAGGCATTCCTGGGCACACCCCGTGATCTTGCGACCCAGGTTGGCCCTGGTCTTGTGCATTCGAAATGGTCCCTTGCCTCTGCTCAAATGTTTGAGGATGTCCTGAGCGATGATTTTCTTGCGGTGCATTACCGGCTTGGACCACGGTATCAGGGTAACTTTCAAGACTGCCTTGGAGGGTTTCAGACGTATGAGGCCTCGGCCGCTCTTGGACTCCGTAACGAGCTGTTCCATCCCGGCAAGGATGAGAACTCGGATATCCTCAGAGCTATCAGAGATAAGGCTAGCTCCATTGTTCCCGAACAGAAAGTATTGCTCAGCATTCTCCCTAGGGCGGTGTTCCGTACGGATGGCAAGTTCATGGACTCGTCGCTCTTTCGTTCACTGTCGAGGAACTCGGCTGGCAGTTTGTTCCATACTACCACTAAGACGGGAGTCTCTGTTGCGATCAACGCTGCTGTTCCGTGTATCAATGATGCGCTAATCAGAATGAACGGAGTATCGCTTCTCGTTGGCGACCCAGTCTTGACCACGCCGTATTACTTTGATGACAATTTCTGGCGACTTGGTGGCTTCACACCTGTGGTGCTGAAGCTGGTTGAGCGCGCCACAACCCCTCAGGATCTCCTCCGGTCTGTCGAGATGACCTTTCATTGTATCGAAAAGAGCTGGCGAAACAGTGAGGCCATGGAGAGGGACAATGGATATGCTATCTTGAGCATGCTTCTCCGGGCCAAGCTCGGATACGGAATTCCGGCTTCAGACAGCGTCTCACAGTCGTGGCGGCTTGCCGTCACGAACGAGGCAAGAGACAGGCTCAGCTTCCAGCTCTTGAGCTTGGTCCTCAGCTTCGTGGGTTACAAACATGCGGACCCCATCGAATCATTTGTCGTGAACCCTCTCGCTTATCGTATTCTCCTCATCGACCCCGATACCTGGCGCAAAGCGGCCCCGATCACCCAAGAACTCTATTACAAGCAGTTTGTGACCTTTGCCGTGAAAAGCAAGCACCACCAATTCAACAGCAAGCGGCTGCTCAGAATGCGTACGTCAGAGTTTGCTTGAGGCTCATCAGTATTTCATATACTCACTACTCATTCTATAGGCATCATCAAGAGGCTGCTGGATGCTCTCAAGGCCGAGACCATCTCGGAAGACATCCTGCCTCATTTCATGGCCTCGTTTGAGAGTCTGGTCAAATGCAATTTTAATGCAGAGGTTCACCGTTCTCTTGCCCTTTTCATCACCTACGCCTTCCATACCCCTGCTGGCTCCCTGCCCCGTACTCCCAAACCTATATCCAGAGCAGGGACGCCTTCCCTGAGCAACTTGAGAAGACCAGTCCCGGTTGAGACGGGACCGTCCTCCTCGAACGGCCCCTCAAGATTACTTACAAAGAAACAATTAGGCATCAAGTTCCTAGAGATGTACACACGGTTTCTCTGCGAGAAAACCAACCCGGCTGACATCCGCAAGTTCGCCAAGACAGTAACAAATAAGGTGATATTCGGTGTCGACCCAGAGAGATTCCCGAGGCCATATGTAGTACTGACGCCCTTGCAGTGGCTCCTCTACCTGCTTGCGGAGGACGATCCAGAAATCGTCGTCCACGGATGCAAGATTCTCGCCCGCCTCATAGTGTCGCAGCCGACAACGTACACAACCAAATTCTCTACTAGGTCTGGAGGGTTTCACATCATGGCTCACCGCTTGAAGCAGTGGTGGGACATTGCTACTCTCTGGCCGATCCTTTTCAGTATCCTGTTTGGGTACGACGTTGCGAATATCAACTTTGACAAGTCGTTTGACTTTTTCAGTCTCTTGGAGATATTTGGGAATCGACATGTGGTTTTCCCCGATGTGCTGCCGGTTATCATCTCGATGCTGCAGCACGGGCTGAGGGATATTCTCAAGTATCAGGATGATCCGGACTCTCCGCATGGAGACTGGGAGACGCCCAGGAGTGGTTCGGAAGGTCTTACTGCCGTCCAGACGCGTCCAAGGGCTCGGTCTATGGAACTGGGCCAGGCTTTGGAGCCGCGGAGTATGTCTCTTTCTTGCCTTTGCTCTGGATCTTCGCTGACATATTGTCTAGAAACACGCCTGCCTGACAAAGAGAGGGTCTCGGCTAGTGTTGGAGTTCTTCAGACCGTTGTCCGCTTTTTGTCAGACATGCACAGTCGGTCGGCCAGCTTCAGAGATTTTGCCCTTAACTCTGAATACGTTCGCCTCCTTTTCTCGGCATTGTACCCCATCATCGTCAGCGCCGATCCCGTTACCCCCGATACTGAGCTCAACTCCAAAGACTCGATCCTCACATTTGAGGGAGGCGATGTGCTTATCAGGCCGGTTCCCGGCTCTTCGACTACGGCCACTCCAATCATTCGAACCGCAAACGCAGGACAAATGGACGGGTCACCGTCGTCTGTACAGGGTCGCGGTACTCCTCTGCGGCGACCTTCCTCGTTCATATTGGTGGCATCACAACAGCAGCAGCCACTCTCCCCACCCATCCCCGCTCGTCTCAGCCATGTCATGTCGCCAAAGAAGCGGGTAAATACGCAGAAAGTCAGCAACGTGGTACTCGAGGGAGTGCTGGAGCTCATCATCAACGTCTTCACTGATCAGCTGCTCGTTCGAAAAGAATTTCCTGGTTTTGGTCTCTTCTTGAAGGTTCCTCCCGGCTTTCAGGAACATCAGGCCTACTTTGAGACGTATGTTCTTCGTAATGTTATCACCCACCTGAAAAACACCATTCAGCTCGAGCAAAAGACCCTTCTCGAGCCGAGGATTCTGCAGAACATGTCTCGGTTGAACATTCACATGGTGGAAGCGATCTTTGAGGGGTGGTTCATGAATGGAGCAGAGACGATGATTGACTTTGCCGGGACTTTGCTGGAGTACCTGCTGCGACCTGACATCTCGTCTTTGAAGAGCGTCCGTCTTTGCAGCTCGGCGGTGGCAACGATCAGGGCATGCTTCTTGAAGCTGACGCTTTTGCGGCTGTCGGACATGGATGATCCGCAGTGCCAGGATGCGGATGCTGTTGCTAGTATAGGGCAGCTGATGTACTGGCAGACTGTGCTGCTCAACTGTCTGCAGGTGGAGGATGATAACATGAAGCTGTTGTGGTATCAACTTTACAACAAGCTGGTTGATATGAGAGAGCAAGTTCGGATGATCGCTGCGACGGTGTGGCGAATCATGCTGGTGCAAAAGCCGGAGGAGGCCTCGGTTTTGTTCAGGCAGATCATGACGCCTGATCAGCAGCATCTGACGAGGGGATTCAGAAAACTGACTGAGCTGGATGACAATGCGTTTTTGGAATGGGTTGATCAGCATCGGCCTTCATTGGATGTGTTGTTTGTCGGGGGGATTTCCAAGACGTGGGAGGAGTTTGTTGGTGGGGAGAATCAGCGGTACAATGACACTGCGAGGACGAGGTTGAGGAACCGGAAGGAGAAGTTGAAGCAGTGGCATGCTGAGTTGAGGGAGAGGGAGAACGTGCTGCTGAGGCATGAGATGGCGAACAGCGCGTGGATGAAGAGTATTTACTTCACTGAGCACTTCAAGTACCAGAGGCACTTGCAAGACCAACAAGATGACAACGCGTTCTTGGCGTGGACGTTTAGCAAGATGGACAGGGACTTGAGGAGGCCGGGAGCGGTGTTTGCAGAGAGGCAGGAGATTAAGTGGAAGCTGGATCGGACGGAGGGGAGGAACAGGATGAGGTTGAGGTTGTTGCCCGAGTATCCTGATCAGCATAGGGAGTATAGGCCGAAGAGGGGGGATAATTCGGGTCTGAAGCTGAATACGGGGTTGGCGGGGGGTCGACAGTCGAGCATTGGGATGACGCCGGCCAGTTCGACGCCGCCGATCGAGGCTGGGGAGGAGGAGGATACTGCTGAGGAAGGGGAGGAGGTGGTGAATGGGAAGGGGTTGGATCGGCAGGGGGTGACGCCGGAGGATGACTTTGAGCTGGTGGAGGATCCGAATGATCCGGATGGGGATGATAATTTTGAGGACAAGAACAGGAAGGTGATGAGGAGGTTGCAGCAGGGGGATTCGGTGCAGAATGTCTTCAACATTTCCAGGATCATTGGACTGGATGCCTCGGAGGGGATCTTGATTGTTGGGAAGGAGGCGCTGTATCTCATGGACAGCTTGTTTCAAAGTGCCGATGGCGAGATCATCAACGTATGGCAAGCACCGCCGGAGGAGCGAGATCCGTTTTCCATCATCATTGCTGGCAAGAAGGCGGATGAGGCGCGCCAGGAGCAGAGCCGTGCTGGTTCGGAATCGCGCAGCTGGAAGTGGCGGGAAGTTCTGATGCTGTCCAAGAGACGGTTCCTCTTCCGGGATGTGGCCATCGAAATGTTCTTCACTGATGGCCGCAGTTATCTGCTTACGGCTATCAACTCGACGATGAGAGACGAGATTTATGCCAGGCTTACCGCCAAGGTGCCGCATAATAGCAACCCGAGTTTGCTGCCGAATCCGGAGGATGCCTGGAGATTGGAGGCTCTCAAGTTCACCGAGGAGGCACCGCAAACGCTAGGGGCCAAGTTTGGCAGCATTTTCAACTCGTCGGGGTGGAACCCGCTGATGAAGAGGTGGCAGAAGGGAGAGATATCCAACTTTCACTATCTGATGCTGGTCAACACCATGGCGGGCAGAACGTTCAACGATCTGACGCAATATCCGGTTTTCCCGTGGGTGTTGGCGGATTATACGAGTGAGGAGCTGGACTTGAATAATCCTGCGACGTTCAGGGATTTGTCCAAGCCGATGGGCGCGCAGAATCCTAGTCGGGCGGCGGATTTCAACATGAGGTACAAGAGCCTGGCCGAGATTGGGGAGACGCCGTTTCATTATGGGACGCATTACTCGTCTGCGATGATCGTGTCGTCGTATTTGATTCGGTTGCCGCCGTTTGTGCAGTCTTACATACTGCTGCAGGGTGGGACGTTTGATCACCCTGATCGGTTGTTTTTCTCCATCGAGGGGACTTGGACGTCGTCGTCGAAGGATAACGGGTCGGACGTGAGGGAGCTGATTCCTGAGTTCTTTTACCTTCCGGACTTTTTGACGAATGTCAATGGTTACAACTTTGGTGAACGCCAAGGTGGCCAGGGGAAGGTGGACAATGTCATCCTGCCCCCTTGGGCCAAGGGCGATCCCAAGATCTTCATAGCCAAACACCGTGAGGCTCTCGAGTCTCCCCATGTGAGCCAGCACCTCCACAAATGGATCGATCTCATCTTTGGGTACAAGCAGCGCGGAGAAGCCGCGGTGGAAAACTTGAATGTCTTCCACCATCTCTCTTACAAGGGCGCCAGAGATTTGGATGACATTGTCGACCCTCAGGAACGTGCCATTACTACGGGCATCATCCACAATTTTGGCCAGACCCCCCACCAAGTCTTTACTCGGCCACACCCCGCCAGGGAATACGACCGCTGCCCGATCAAGCGGTTGGACACCTCCATCTCCGCCCTGACTAAACTCCCCTACCCGCTGCTGGAAAGCCACGAACGGGTGTCGTCATTGATTTACGTCCAGAAATACGACCGGCTGCTTTGCGCCTCCCCGTTCAGGATCAACCTCCCCCCGTTCTACGACAAGTTTGTCGAATGGGGTTATGCGGATAACTCGGTCAGGTTCTTCTTTAGCGACAACCGCCGTTTGGCGGGGCTGCACGAGAATCTGCACATAGGGCAGATATCAACCCTCACATTTGCAGACAGCAAAACGCTGATCACGGCCGGGGAGGACTGTGTCGTTTCTGTCTACAACGTGCAGACATCCCCCGGAAAACCGGTGGAACTGCAGCAGAGGTCGAGCTTATTCGGGCACAAGACTCCGGTCACCAACATCGCGGTGGCGAAGGCGTTTTCGACGATTGTGACGGTATCGCAAGATGGGGTTGCGTTTCTTTGGGATCTGAACAGGTTGGAGTTCATCAGACGGTTGCCGATGCCGATGAGGGGGGTGGGACAGCAGGTCGAGTGTGTGGCTGTGAATGACACGACGGGGAACATTATGGTTTGTGTTGGGCAGAGCGTGGTGTTGTTTACGGTGAATGGGGAGGTGATTTTGGATCAGAATGTATGTGGTGGTGGTGGGGGGGGCGAGGGGGAGGTGACGGATGATTACGTGCATAGCTGTGCGTTTTATGAGGGGTCGGGGGGGAATGAGTGGTTGGAGAATCAGTTGGTTTTTACGGGGCATAAGAGGGGGAGGGTGAATATTTGGAGGAAGACGGTTAGCAAGGAGGGGAGGTGGGTGCTGGAGTGGATGAGGAGGTTGGATCATGTGAATCAGGGGAAGATGACGAGTGAGAGGGGGGAGAATGTGGAGGCGGCGGTGACGTGTATTGCGCCTATGGAGAGGTTGGTGTATACGGGCGATGATGATGGGAGGGTGGTTAGTTTTCCTTTTTTTTTTTCCCCCTGATATTGATGATAAGCTAACGGTGGTGATAGTATGAATGGAATCTGGTCCAACGAGAGAGGTGAGTCAGGGCTGGGTTTGATCGGCACAAGCGGACAATCAATATGAAATAAAGGCCACGGGGAGATGGTCAGAAAGGAGAGAAGACAGGGGGGTTGGTTGGTTTAGCGCCAAGGAGTGGGTGGTCACTCATGCCATCACCATTGTCATTACATTTCCAGCGAAGTGTCTGAATTAGACTTGATAGATATTTGGATGTGTCCTGCGGAAAAAAAAAAGAAAACCTTTAATTTCTTACCCGTTCTGCAATATGGCTTTTGGTTTACCGGTTTTATGACCTCATATCTTTGAAAACACGTCTATTCGTATTAGACCGCCCTCTCTGCCCGTTTATAAACGCCAATATGCACAATTGATACAGCTTCTCTTTTCCACTCTTTCTGTCTGTCTCCATTGCTCCCTCTCTCGGACTGGACCTCATGTACGCCCATCATATCGTATCGGTTTTTCGGTTCCAATGTTCAATCCCCTCTTCTACCTCCCATCCCTCAGCTTCCCTGATGTTTCCTTCTCGGTTCATTCGTCTCGTCCCATTACTCCGTCTCGTCACCGTATCCCGTCAACTTCTTCCTCGGCGTAGTTGGCACTATTATCAGACACTGATTAGCACAGGACCCAATGTCTATTGTTGTGCAAGAGTATATACCGGGATAAGTCATGGGGATCTGAGGCGCGTCATAGTCGCCCAGGGCGCGGCGGACAGGAGGGACAACGATGAGGTGCAGAGGGCCGAAGCCGGCGATGACGCAGGACCAGAAGAGGGAAGGGCGCTCGCGGGCGGCCCAGCGGCAGTATTTGAGGGGGGTGGCCCAGAAGCGGGGGGTTGCGCCGGACATTTTTGTTTGTTTCTTTCCTCTGCTTCGCCCTTAGTTAGCCAATTGCGGGTGTTTGTATAGGTTGTGGTGGCATGAACATACGGGTGGTGGTTTGGGCTCGACCTGACCTGGGGGGTGGGAGCTTTCGAAGCTACTTGGGCTGGGGTGGTGGGAGCTTCAATTGATGGCCGGTGAAACTGCGGGTAATTCTTACAGAGCACTGAGCAGAGTAGGGGCCCCGCAGTCTCCAATGTTTAAAGGTGGGTCTGGCATCAACGGGGCAGGGGGCGGGTAGAAGTTGGGGTCTTGGCAAGGCTACGTATGCTGAATTGGTGATTATTAGCTGTGGTACCTAAAGCTGCTGCTGTTGCTGCGCGCCCGTGGCATCAACTTCGACAACTATACAACAAATGGATCGATCGCCCAAGATGTTACGGTCAACATCGCCGCTCCTTTCGTTATTTGCTTTCCTGCTATGCTGGGGGGCTGCGCTTGTGTCGGCTGTTAGCACCTCCGGCAACAGGTTGCTGGCTGTGTTTGATGAAGTGGGCGAGAAGGAGAATTATAGCAAGTTTTTGGGCGATTTAGAGGGTATGTTTGCAGAGGATGGACTGGGAATGGGATAGGGAGCTGGGATGCTGATCAATTGGTTGTGAATTACAGGCAGAGGATTCCAAATCACATATGAGACCCCCAAGAGCGAGTCCCTCGTCCTCTTCCACCTCGGCGAACGAGCTTATGATCATGTCATCTTCTTCCCGACCAAGACAAAGGGTATGCTATTCTCTTGTTTCCTCTCCAAACATACCCCATTACTGACACCATGCGCTTTTAGGACTCGGCCCCAACCTGACGCCCCAAATTCTCGTCAACTTCCTCAACGCCAAGGGCAACATCCTCCACACCCTCTCCTCCGAGACTACAACCCCCAACACCCTCGTCTCCCTCCTCGCCGAGCTCGACATCACCCTCCCCACTGAACGCACCGGCCTCGTGGTCGACCACTTCTCCTACGATACCCTCTCCGCCGCCGAAACCCACGATGTTCTCGCCCTCCCTCCACCCGTCCCAGTGCGCAGTGATATCTCCCCCCTCTTCTCCGCCGGCGCCCCCAAAGACGCCCTCCTCGCCTTCCCCCACGGCGTTGGCGCTGTCCTCGGCCCCCGCGAGCATCTGACCCCCATCCTCCGCGCCCCCAAGACCGCCTACTCCTACAACCCCAAGGAGCATGCCGACGTCCTCGATGCCGCCGACCTCTTTGCCGCCGGCCAGCAGCTCTCCCTCGTCACCGCTTTCCAAGCGATCAACTCTGCCCGTTTTGTCCTTCTCGGTTCTGCCGAAATGCTCCAAGACAAGTGGTTCGTCACCGAGATCGCCGCCCCAGGTGGTAAATCCGTCAAGACCTTCAACCGCGAGTTCGCCAAGCGTGTCTCCGCCTGGGCGTTCCAGGAGTTGGGTGTTTTGAGGGTGAACTGGATCGAGCACCACCTCAACGAGGTGGCTGCTGTTAACGAGTCAAACCCCCATATCTACAGGGTAAAGAATGATGTTGTATGTATCCCCCCCCCCTCCCCCCTATGTAACCCACCTCTTATCATCAACTAACAATGGCGATAATGCAAGACCTACACCATCTCCCTCTCGGAATACGCCTATGACAAGTGGACCTCCTTCTCCCTCCCCGCCAACGACGTCCTCCAGCTCGAGTTCTCCATGCTCTCCCCCTTCCACCGCTTGCGTCTGACCCTCGACGAGACCCGCTCCACCCCCGAAGCCTCGGCTTACACCGTCTCGTTCAAACTCCCCGATCAGCACGGCATCTTCAACTTCAAGGTCAATTACAAGCGCCCCTTCTTCACCAACGTCGAGGAGAAGAACACTGTGTCTGTCAGACACATGGCCCACGACGAGTGGCCCCGCAGCTTTGTCATTAGCGGTGCCTGGCCTTGGATTGCGGGCATCGGCGCGACGGTGAGCGGGTGGGTGGTGTTTGTTGCTTTGTGGATGTACAGTGCCCCTACGGATAAGAAGGTGGGGAGCAAAAAGACCAACTAGATATGGGGGGGAAGTGATGTAATGGGTGGGTGATTGAAAAAAAACAAGGTCTTTTTTTATTTAAATTATCTATGTACAACTGTGGTTGATTTGTTTAGGTTTTCGTTGGAGCATGCAAAAAAATACACTGGCGAGGCGTCAAAGTCTAGGTCTGAGAATATATTGCAATGAACCTGAACATGTCTGGAACTGATATTATGAAACTCCTACCCAAGCCCATGACCATAATGCTATCTAGACTGGAGTCAGAGCTCGCTTGAGCCTCAAGCCATCCACCAACTGCACATTCAGAAACGACACACACAAAACCAAACATATCAATAATGCCCTCAGATTAGCTCTCTTCTGTTCCCACTGACAACCTGACAATCCACGCTCGGTAGAGAGACAGTGGAAAAGCGTCGGCTACCTGCAAATTTGGCTTTTTGGATACCTTTGGTCATCACCAGGCATGCGTCTGGTTTGGTTTTGATTTGGTTTTGGTTTTGGGGGTACAAAAAGAATACCTTGTTTCTTCTCAAAAAGTAACTTTGCGAAGATAAGAAAGAAATTGAGAAAGGAGAGTCGACAGAATGAGAATGGAAAAGCATTCACCCTCCACCTAGTCCATCTAACCAGGGCAGAACACACTCTTGGGATTTTTTGAGCCAAGTGAAAAAGGGGGTCTTCCGATCTCTGGCTTACGCTACTGGCGTTCACGTCCACCAGTGAGGGTCGATATGGCACCTTTTGCAGCGATATCTTCTGCCCAACAGGTCATTTCTTCGCCGTGGAACAAAACACACCGGATCCAGGTGGGGCAAGGACGACAGGGTCCTGTGTGAAAACACTACTGGCTACCGGAGATCGCCAGTGTGGGGGGAGGAAAGATGGGAGTCGGTGAAAGAGTGTGGCCTGCCTTGAGCCAATAGACAAGATGGCGATGGTTGCTGTGGTGCTGATGGATGCCGGCCTGTGACTTTACAGACAGGCTGCTCGATGGCCGAAGTGAAGGAATGTTAAACTGAAACAGTGTGGTATTTGGTGGAAGCTTCTCTCTCCCATTTCCTCGCCTTTGAACCAACCCTTGAAACCAAGCACGATTGCGAGCCGCTCCGATTGAAAACTACTTTTGTAACCGTCACTGGTGCTGCGCTGACATGTCTCCTGATTGCTTCTTTTCAGAAACTCAAAAGTTGACACGGGGCGCACCTCTAGAAATTGCTAATTGTCGTCATAGCGGCTTGGCTTCTTGTAACGAGAACCGAAAGGGAAAGGGAGGCGAGGGAGAAGAGGTGATGTGTGCCATATGAAAACGATGTTCGTGCAAGGCTGCTCAGATATCCGTTCTTGATTATTCATGGTCTCCCAAACCCTCTAGTAAGGGCTGGATGAGTCGGAAGGTCGGGTTTAGCTCGTCCCTGATGTTTCTTCATGGCAGGATATGTGTGTGAAGGAGGGTTGTTTGCTCTTGAATAACCAAAGCTGTCAGTAGACATCACTTGATGTTCCCTGTTGGCTTGAAGATGAAAGATTGTGGTGAAATCGATCCCATCTCAAAAACGAGATCCATCTGCCGTTATAATAGAAAGAGACCGAGGCAGTCGTGACGGTTGTCCAAGGTCATGAAGTCGAGGCATGGTTAGAGGTAACCGCCCGCCTGAAGAGGGGTGCGCAGCTTGATAGCAGAACCGCTTGATCAGATCGTAACGAGATCTTGATCGCGTTGTTGGATGATAAAGAAAACTATTAGAATAACAAGAAGAAACGCGGGAGATGATGCTGAAGCTATGCCTTCAGATGTGACGAGAAGGCAGGCCGCAGTGAGGTCGATGTGAAGCTCCAACCGCTGATGAGAATGGAATGAGGTCGCAGGAAGAGTTGAGCTGGAAGAAACGCGCTGAAGACGCTCGAGCCACAGCGCGGTACCGCCACAACCGCGCTAGCCCGCTCTAAAACCAACCTCCATCCATAAGGCTGTGAATTTCTATGTCAGGCTGTGCGCGCGCATCTTGAATATATCAGCGACACCATCACTAGCGACGCCAACTTCGCGGTCGCTTTCTCTACCACTCCCCACAACACCACACTCAACTAACAAACCAGGCCAGCGCCAATTCTTCAAAATGGTCAGTACATAACCCCCCTCAACAATACTACATGGCAGCTCGCTGACCGTTACCCCCCTCCACCCAGGCGCGCAACTCCGAAAAAGCCCAGTCCATGCTCTTCCGCTTCCGCGAAGCCCAAGCCGCCGACCTCGGAATCATCGACGCAGGCCGAACCCGCCGTCCCCGCGCCATCACCGAGCAAACATCCATCCCCGCCTGCGAGAAATGGCGTGGCCAGGTCCTCAAAGAAATCTCCCGCAAGGTCTCCCGAATCCAAGACATCTCTCTCTCCGACTACCAAATCCGCGACCTGAACGATGAGATCAACAAGCTCATGCGGGAGAAACACATGTGGGAGATCCAAATCAAGAACCTGGGCGGGCCGAATTACATGAGGGGTGGGGGGAAGGTGTATGATGAGGCTGGGAGGGAGATTCAAGGTGGTGGGAAGGGGTATAGGTATTTTGGACGGGCGAAGGAGCTGCCGGGGGTGAAAGAGCTGTTTGAGGCGGCGACGAAGAAAAGGGAAGAGGAGGAGAAGCCGTTGGAGGAGAGGATGGATTTGAATAGGAGGAACGTGGATGCGGGGTATTATGGTTATGCGCCTGGGGAGGAGGATGAGCTGTTGCTGGAGTATGAGAAATTCAAGGAGAAGGAGGCGTTTGAGGCGCTGAGGAAGGCGGGGAACAAAGAGGCACCGCCGGGGTGGGAGCCATTGCCGGGTGATATTGGGGATGGGGGAGTGTGGGAGTTGCCGACGTTGGATGAGGTGCAGCAGGAGCTGATTGACAGGAGGAGGGCGAGGTTGTTGGATAAATTACAGTAAATCGGCGTTGGAGAGGTGGGCTAGTGGATATTGTTGGTATTTCGACATCTTCATGGTTATGTCTGGCGTTCAGGGGCACACAGGGCGGACTATGAGGGTTTCTCTGCCAAAATGACTTTCCAAAGTTTCTGTGTATTATCTTCATTAGGTGTAATTGTATATCCCGCACCAACAATCATTATGCATGCAACCAAACGGACTCCGAATACTGTGTGGTTGCCTCAACTGATACCATGCCATAACAACGTAAAATGCGTAAACATCCATACTGTATGTGCTCCAATGTCTTGAATAAACGCCCTCGCATAACGAATGTCCTCCCAAAACAATTAACACTTCGCCGGCCAATTGTCCTCGATCCACCCGGCGAAAAGCTCCGTAAACGTCCCCTCAACATACAAACTGACGTCCTTATCAGTATACACGGCTCCGCTAAACTTCAACGCCATCAACACCCAAGGTTGAATAAAGTCGAAGAACACCAAATCAACCGTCTCTGGCTCGCCCTCTTCCGGGAACGACAGCTCGCTCTGGATGCAGTTGGGGACCACGTAGAAGTTGATCCTCGAGTGGAGGGCGTCGTCACCATCGTCGCCGATATCATCCCGGGTGGTGTATCCCTCAACCAAAAAGGGCTCCTCATGCCCATGCTGACCCATTGGCTTCTGGATACCGTCTTCGGAGAAAGGGTTGGCAGGGGTGTCGTAGATGATGGACTCCCTGATGGAAAGTTGCTCGGGGATGCCCATGAACTCGTTGTCCATATGAGCGTCAGCCATGATCTTCCCGGCGTTATTGAGGAGCTTGATGACTTTCTTCGCGGCGTGGTAGGGGACATCGGAGATGTAGTTGAGAACGCTGAGGAAGGGTGAGGTGATGTATGTCGAGTCCCGCGTGAAGGCCCCCTTGAAAATGTCGAATCTGATAGCGCCTGTGTTGGCGATCACCAGTCTGGGGACGTCCTTGCGCTTTGGGTTGACTGCGATTTCCGGGATGACCTCCTCCTCGAGCAGGGTGTAAATGCTGTCAGGTCCTGGATACGGCGACCTCGTCATCCAGTAATCCTGTGGCGCGCAACCAAAAGTATAATCCAATTCCAGCTCCTTCCTCGCCTTGGCAATCATAGACGTGACGTTCTTGCCATGCTCGGTATGAAAAGTCGAAGCATTCAGCCCGCTGTGATGATACAACCCAAGGAGGTTGTTATCGATATACCTCCGATGAAAACTCAACCCCCTCTCCCCCTTTGGATCCTCCTCGGCCTTCTTGATCGCCCCGTCAACACTCATCCACCCAATCGTCTCAAAATACCGCCCACTCGCCATCGCAAAGCTCCTCTCATCATAGCTCGTCGCATCCCTGACATGAACATGGCCCCCAAAAAACAAAATCGGCGCATCCCCATTCCACCTCCTAATCTCCCCAAAAACCGTCTTAAACTCCTCCATCTGCACCCCCACATGCCCAATAACCAGCCACAAATCCGGCTTCTCCTGCTCCCTCACCAACCGCTGAAACCACCCCTCCCTCACCACATCCCCAACCCTTTTCACCACAGTATTATTCGCATTCCCCCCAAAATCAAACAAAAACCCCATCGCCACCACCTCCACCCCTTGATTCTTCGTCCTAAACCTCCTATACCTCTGCGCTATCTCCACCCTCTCCCCATCCCCCTTCACGTAATCCAAATTGCTAGCCACATACCTCCCCCTAAAATTCTCCACCGTCCTCTCATACTCCCGATCCGCCGTGCTCGCAATATACAGCTCGTGATTCCCCGTGCAAATCACGTCCACGTCCTGCTCCTTGTATATATCGTAGTAGTACTTCCCCTTCGGACTGCTCGCGTCATACAGCCCGTTCCCCTCCACCCGGTCCCCCGTGTCGACAAGCAAGAGATCGACTCCCAAATCATCCGCCTTTTGCCGCATGTGCTCCGCAAAAGAGACGTAGTCCCCCCAGTCAGCCGAATATTGTGACTCCTGAAGATGGCCAGCGTGCCAGCCGTGCGTGTCGGTCGTGTGCAAAAAGTTTAGTTTGCCCCAGACGAGGTCTCGCATCGGGGCGGGGATCGGCCGCGCGGCTCGCGGTTGCGCCGCGGTCGCGGGGTTGGCAGCGAGGGTCGCGAGGACGGTGCCGATGATGGTTGTTTTCAGGCCCATCTTGCCGGTTGCCGGTTGGATAATGTTTGATGTGCCACTCGTAGTCGCCAATTGATCAGAGTCGTTCCGCACGCATCGCTGACGGTCAGCGCGTTGGTGGTTGCCAGGGAGAAGTGGCGGCACCCTGAACGAGAACCTCTTTGGCCTGCAGGTCTTGGCGTTGTCACGGCTGTCGCCCATTGATCACATGGGCCGTCAACTGATGACAGTTGATAGGTAGGTGCCATGAAACACATAGAACCCCAAGTTTGAACAGGTTGAACTGATAGTTATGGTATCACTACGAAGTACTGGTATCATAGGTATAGAAATCTAGGCAAACCGCCCCCTGAAAACTCCTTGACCTGCCAAACCCCAACGGCTGAAGATAGTTAATACAACAACCCTCCCCTTTCTCGGGGGCCATTCAAACCTCAACAATCTTCACCCGTCCCCTAGTCTCCTCGGGAAGATTCTCCAACTTGATCAAACCAAGTTGAACACAATCACCCAGGAAAAAGTAGGCTCTCGACTGTGTATATCCAAGATAATCAAACGCATCGGCATCCTCTTCAGTCTCCTCCTCGGTTGGAGTCACATCTTCCGCCTCGCCATCCGAGGAAACCTTCAAACCAGGAATCTTAGCCTGGACAAGACCCCACGCAACCCACTGGGCGCTGTTGGCTGTGCGCCAGAGTTTGGTCTCCTCCATCAGCTCCTTGACTCGCTTCTCCGTCGCCGCTTCCCTCTTTCTCTCCTCCTCCTTCCACCCACCGGCTGGGACGCGGGCATCCAGCATAAAGTCAGCAATAGAGGTTGTAGATCCCGCCGTGTGAATAGAAGTTCCTGGTCCGGTCCCTGTGGGTGTCGTGGCGGGCGTGCTTTTGGCAGAGTCAATATACGGGAACCTAGGCCTATGATCGACATAGGCCCTGATAAACCGGCGCTGCTGGTCAACGTTAGGATACTTGGCGGTGTTGCAAACATGAGGGTACCGCGCGTCATGATAGTCGTATGTCCATTCGGAGAAATGGTTGGCAAACTCAAGTCCTGGAATGTTGGCACCGGCATACTCAAAATCAATAACAACCAATTGCTTGTGCTCGTTGGCGGGCTGAAGAAGGGGTGATTTCTGATCGTCCGGACGGACGCGGAGAATATTGCCGTATTGAGTCTGCGCACCAAACATCAGTAGCTGGAAACAAACACCCTTGGGGCATACAACTTGCGTCGTTGTGTGCAAAGACAAGCTTCTCTCTGATCTTCTTCGGGTCGCCATACTGGCCATCAAGAAACTCGCGATACTTTCGGACCAGCTCCTTGAAGGCCGGCCATTCCACTCCGCAGACATAACCCTTCTTCTTCCAGCTGTCGCTAGGACCACGAGACAGGTCGTTTGGCCCGTCATTGTATTGCTTGTCAAGGAACAAAACAGTCTTCTCGACTTGGGCAAGCCACTTGTCCCAGTTTCTCCAAACACTGGGGCCAAGAGCCTTCTCTTCCTCCAACAGCTCCACGCCGTCATGAAGCTCCCTCATGCGCTTAGCAATCTGTCTGGAGGTATCCGGCTCCCGCATGCTTTGCGAAGTGAGCGCAGCAGCGTTGAGGTATTGCTCAAACCGACCGTTCAAAAAAGTGCCAAGCAGGCGAGGGCCAATCTTCTTTCTGGCCAGCCTTCTAAGCACGCTCAGCTCGTTGTCACGGTCGATGAGGTGCTCCACCTGGGGACCATAGATTCTTAGCAGCACCTTGCCCGGCGTCTTCTTGCCCTCGGCGGGAAGCAGTGCCGATTCAGGGGGCGGCGAGACCACATACACAGCGTTTGTCAATGCGCCGCTGAGACGTTCAACTGAGATCTGCTCTCCGCTGTCAAGGGGCACCCTCCTCCACCCTTTGAGCCTCAGCGTGTGTGCCAAACGAATGATTTCATTCTTGAACACAGTCCAGGCTTGCTTCTCTTTATCCTCCCTGCGGCTAGAGATAGAAGCGTTGTCGTCGGCCGCCTTGCCTCCAGTGTAGCTCATGGTCTTGGAGTTGTCGAGGGCTGCATCACAGCTGGGAACCACAACATCACCATCGAAAAATTCCGTGTCCGATGATGCCGCACCTCTGAGGCTCCTACTAGACCTCTTCCGGTGCTTCTTGCTTAGACGAGGTCCTAGGTGAGGAACAGACCCCAGCCCCAAAGCCGACATGCTGTCGTCGAGAATCCTCTGAAGTCGATCAAGAGACACTTCACTCGAATCAGACTCGAGAGAATCGGCACGAGGACGACCGGCTTCAGGCGTCTCTGGAGGTGACTTGCGGCGCGAAGAATGCTTCCGACTCTTTCTAGACTCTTTCTTGGCTTTCTCTCGGTGGAGCCATTCAGCTACCTGAGCTACCAACTTCTCACTCACGCGATCAATTCTATGGCGGTGGTAGGAGGCGACGCCACTGTTTTGAGGTTCTTCAATGGGTGCCGGAGAAGCAGTGAGCTCGGTTTCGCCGGCAACATCGATGCTGGGAGTCTGGCTGAGAGTCGAGGACCTAGACGGCGTGGCAGACAGGCCAGGGCGTCCACTCAGCCTCCTGCCAACGCCTGCAGGAAACTGCTTCTTGATTGAGGCCTCATCGTGAGGCGACGACTCAGGTTCAGCAATCTGAACGGCTGCGAGGTGTCAATATTTGATCACGGGTGACAAAGAACAAAGAAAAACAAGCAGAGCTACGCAGAACAAGTGATAGCTAAACAATGGGGTGAGTGACAGACCTTTGGCCAGTGCGCTCAAGGGCGGGGTTTTGGAACCCTCACCATCATTGTCGTTCTTCAGAGCCGAACGCCGCGGCTGAGCCGAGGGTGCTGGAGAGGGTGCTGGAGAGGGTGCGGACATGTTGAGGGAGTTGTCAACACCACGGACCGGCAACACCCGAGCAAAATACTTTGAAAGCCGGAGTGACGGTTCCCGAGGGCATCCGGGGAGAGATGTAGAATGTTACCCTTGGGCAACGGTCAAGGAGGAGTTGTAGTTGTAGGAGAGGACCCGGTAGATGGGGCGGGCGCTTGCGTTGGTTAGGGAAGTGTCCCAGTGACACCGGTATCGCTTCTTCAGCCAAATCAGTATCGTATGATTGGGTATTGCCCTCGTCAAGATAAGAAGGCGTGTGGAATACGTGGGGTAGCGTCCACGCTTGCTTCGCAAAAAGACTAGACACTGCCGAAGCTCTCGCGAGACCAAGTTGTGTTGTATAGGAAGCAAAGGGTACGAGCATGTGAAGGGGGGAGAACTGTAGTTGAGCTCAGACGGTCTCGTGCTCAAACCGGCAGGTAGCCTGTTGCACAATAAAAAAAAGACGGTGTCCCGGCGACAAAAGTCGGGATTTCAGTGGAGAAAAGGACGAGAGGAATCAGGAACAGGGTCCTCCACCCACCAATCGCCGAATGGCCCGTGCTTGACCATGACGTAGCTGTCTGCAAGCGAGCAATGCTGTTTTTTGTTTCGAGCTCAGGCCATTTGGCAGAGCCCAATGATGCAATTCAGACCCGAGGGAATGGAAACTTGCTGCCAAGCGCCGACCGACAACCAGTGAGGTTAGGCTGGATTACATGATCTGGAGGATAAAAATAGTTGAGAGATTGGAGCGCTGTTGAACGTTTATCCAACCTGCACCCCAGATCATCACTTCTTTCAGAACCCCTGTCTTCATCCCGCTCACTGACACGACCACCCAACTCCCAAGGGTAATCTGCATGGAATGGCGATATTGTACATTTTAGCTGTTGCAAAATACATCAATAGTACATGGCGTTATACATCCTTGATACGTGCCCATAATTCTAGGCCTTCTTCAAGGGTCTCTTCCACTCCTTCATATGATCCACGATGATCTTGGCTGCTTGGTCGGGAGAGTGCTGTCTGCCGAGCGCCTCCACAAAGTCTCCCTCGGGGTCCATAAGGTAGAAGTAGATGCTGTGGTCGACCAGGTAATCCTGGCCTGGCTTGACTTCGGTCGGCGTGCTGAAATAAACCCGGTACGCCTTGCACATGGCCTTGATCTGGTCGTATGTGCCTGTCAGACCGATAAACTTGGGATGGAACTCGGCAAGATATTCCTTCAACTCCTTGGGACCGTCACGCGCGGGGTCGCATGTCACAAATACAGGTGCCAGCACACCAGGACGCTTCTCCTCTACCAGATCGAACATTCTCGCCATCTTGTCGAGCTCTTCGGGGCAGATATCCGGACAATGGGTAAATCCAAAATAGACCTGGAACATAGCTTCAATCAGCATAAGGTCAAAGACTCAGAGGAACACGCCAGCACTTACAAGAGAGTAGCGCCCCTTCAAGTCCTCGTCCGTAACAGTGTTGCCATTCTGGTCAATCAAGCTGAACGGCCCGCCCACCTTGGGCCTTCCAACACCCTTGGTTGACTCTGCTATCCTCTTGCGCTGCATGCGCTCCTTCTCTTTCTCAAAGTAAAACAGGAGCCCGACGCCAGTCATGAGGAAGATAATACCAGCCTTCCATGAGAATGGCTACAGCCCCGCATATTAGCTTCCGTCCAAAACACACAACGGACAGGACCGATGCATACCCCAGAACGATAGCGACTTTTTGCCTCCTCCACTGTCTTGAACTTGAATCTCCGTTGAACCAATGGCTGGTAGGTTTGTGTCTGTGGTTTCGGAAGGCAGGATGTCGTCGGTCTTCTGGCAGCCATGTTGCTAGCTGTGGACAGGGATCGTAGGCATTGTCGAATTGCCGCCCTCGGCAGGACGTTAATTGTGGCATGCATCGCTGGCTGTGACATTTTGGGTGGTTTTGCTGGATGACCTTGGGGTGACACCGCAATTGTGCTGGGTGCGGATAAAAGCTCCTAGTCAAAGCTCCCATCCAGTCTGACACATGCCCCGCTAAGCCACTAGCACAGCCAATTGAACCCCAGCTGTCAACCAAAAATTCATCTATCGCATGCATCTCTTCCTCTGATATGCTTGTAAACATCTCACCTTCGAGATCATCCCTTTCTTTCTTCATCAATTGATTCTTCCAAATATGCTTCTCTATCTGTACATTTGACACTCTGAAAGATTACTCCATCGCATTCCATGTCTGTACAGGCACATTCAAGTGTGCCATGTATATTAAGTCACCAACAGAACAGCTGCGCCCCGGCTTGGTATCCCACAGGTGAAGTAAACGATGGCGTTCTCAACGTCTTTTTTCACCCTCGACCCAGAAGCTGCGACGGGCAATAGCAATCAGCCATTACACTCAGACAGTCAAACCGCAATAAAAATGGAAAGGTCAAACAGTCCACAGACCGTACGGGAAGAGGAGCAACCCGCAGCAGATTTGCCCACTCTTTCTGCTAAAGCCAATTTTTCGTCCTCTGAAGAAACACAAACAAAGCACCCACCCCCCAGCAGTGAATACGGCTTTGATCAGGACTCGATTGCTGGCGACTCTACGAAACCAACCACGACCAAGCCTCCAGTAAGCAGGAGGAAAAAGGGAACTGCAACCATCATCAAACCACCAAAAAGATCTCGCCCCGGCGGCAATACCAGCATGGGCCCAAAAAAGAAGGCAGGCAAAACCACCAAGAGCGTAGGATCCGGCGCCCCATCACTCAATGGAGATATCGGCAGCGACCTTGCTGGAGGAGCCAGCGAGTCTGACAGCGGGCCGTACTGCCTCTGTCGCGGACCTGATAACCACAGGTTCATGATAGCGTGTGATCGCTGTGAGGACTGGTTTCACGGCGACTGTATCGGCATGGATAAGTGGACTGGCGAGAATCTCGTACAGAAATACATCTGTCCCAACTGCAGCGATCCCGCCCGGGGCTATGTCACCCGCTACAAAAAGATGTGCAGCTACTCAAGCTGCAAGAACGCCGCCCGGGTTGGCGACCCTGAGCGCCCATCCATATTCTGCTCAGACGACCACTGCCAAATGTGGTGGAACGACCTCGTCTGCACCATTCCCAAAGCCCCAAGATCCAAATCCAGCAAACCTACCAGCATCCTAGACGACCTCACAAGAGAAGACTTCATATCCCTCCTCGACTCGCCTGTCATGGCTTCATACTACCAACAAGCACAACAACAGACCTCCTCCACCCTCTCCATCATCCCCGGCCAGGCAAACCTCTCCCTCCCCCCAGACTTCTGGACCAACCCCCCACCCAACCTCCTCACCCCAGAACAAGAAGACTTCCTCTCCACCTCCCTCGCGAAACGACAAGAGTTAGGCGAGGAGCATCTCCTCTACAAGAAAATGCTCGAGCTCATCAACATCGCCATCGAGCGCAGAGACACCGCCATCTCGTCCCCTTCCACACCCTACAACAAAGACGTCTGCGGTTACGACGTTCGCCTGGATCACATTGGGACGCCGCACCAGTTTTCCCTCTTTCTCCAGACTGACTCGGCGGCTAAAATCTTCAAGAGTGGCAAGTTGGAGGATATGGACGAGGAGGAACAGGCAAAGTGGCTCAAGGGGGAGGATGCGACGAGCGGGAATTACAAGGGGGGTATGTGCACGAGGAAGAAGTGCCCTCCGCATAGACAGTGGAGGGATATACTGGTGAAATCCGTCAAGTATGATGTCAGGGAGCTGACGAGGAAAGCGAAGGAGAGGTTGGATGGGGAGCAGAGGGCGAGGAATGCGGCGGCGGGGAGGTGGTTTAGGAAGGGGATGTTTGAGGGGGATAAGGTGGAGGTTATTGGGGGGGCTATTGGGGAGGTGGTTGGTGGGCAGGTGGATGGGGCGGGGGAGGATGTGAAGATGGAGGGATAGAGCGGCTTGGGTTGGGATGTTGGGATTGAAAAATGGATAAGGGAATGGCATGGTTCGAAACATTTTTAGTTTGGTTGGTAGCGGGTTTGATAGCAGCTTTAATATTCAGCTTTGTTCTTGCGATCTTGGTGGACCTGTGAACTATGATTTTCCATATCTCCAGTCTGAGGTTTTGGATATATTTGAATCAACAAGTAGTATTGGGCTACCAAAGCAGCCATCTTGAGGCTGTAAGGCCGAGCGATAAGTATCTAGACAATGTTCTTTAGACCTATCTACCATGTTTCAACTTGGAGTATATCGATAATGATTCTACACATATTCAGAAACACACTTGGCGATTTCCTTTCTCAGTACTTTTTCATGCCCTTGGCTTTCCGGCCACTTCCCTTGCACTCTTGCCACACCATCTGCTTCGTCCTGCCCCGTCCTGCCCCTTTTCCCGCCTCAAGAAGCTATTCATTGAACAACCCCTCCTCCGAACCATCGCAGTACGTAAGGGAATAATATTCTTCGTGGCAAAGTAAAACTTGCAGCCAGATCGCGGGGCAAAGTTCATCCCTTAATTCAGAGCGCAAACCGAACCCTCTGAAGAATTGCTCCCTGTCCAAACCCCAACCCCTGCTATTTTTCCCTCCTAAGTTCCAAAGCAACCCTGCCTCTGCCAAGTTTTAAAACTCCAAAAACCCTTTGAAGAAACGATTGTTTCCCTCTCCCTTGTATACCCAAAACTCAAAATCGTCTGGAGAAAATTGTTTGATCAAACACCTTTCCCAACTTCCCCCTTCCCAACTCCCATTGACGATATCCCGACCCCCTACTGATCCCCAAACACATAACCCTTTCCCTTCATAACCCTAGAGGCCCCCTGATACTGTCTCCTCCCTAAAGTCTCGCAGCAGCTGAACGGAGCATTCAGCTTCCCCACAAACAAAACCATAACCCGCATCGGTCTAATTCCGATCGGTTCCGCCCCTCCGATCGATGATCCTCTTGCAAGTGCCGGTATCCACACCCCTCCCCCATCATCCCCTCACTCAGCATTCCATCCCTTGAATCACCACCACCCCTCCTCACCCATAACCACAATCCTTCCCTCCAATGCCGTGAGGTATGGACATACATACCGACGCGCCTCTCCTCCCACGTGTGTTACACAAGAATAGAAAAGTGAGAGAGAACGGACAATACCATCCCACGTGACAACGAACAATCCTTACGGGTTTTGACACGCACCACAAACAAAAACAGTTTTCCCGTTTAGGTAAAATGTACACAACATTCTGTAAAAGAAAAACAACTCCACTCATGCAGGAAAAGGTGGCAAGTAATAATGAATGACACACACTGAGAGAATTGACCTAATGAGGTAAGAAACCAAATCGCCACACTTCAAACAATCCATTTTAAACACCAAGAAGGGGGGGGGTGGGAAATATCTATACGAAATGAACGAAAGTCTGAAATAGAGCAAAACTTTTGTTACATATAAGAAAACCCTGAAATGAGTGTAATTTCCTTGAAAAAGAAAAAAAACCACAGGAGAATGTGTTGTGTGTATAAAAAGTGTACATATATATGTGTGTCTGTGTGTGTCGTATTCATCATAAACTTTTTGTTTGTGTCATAAACCAGCCATTAGCAACCCACCCAATCCCATATGCCATCTGGGCCCTTCGAGGAGTGAGATCAAGTAGACCCCCTCTTCCCACTCAAGAACCTCCCCCAGCTCATCACCTCCCCGCTCTTCTGCCTCCTCATCCACGGCTTCCCTAGCTTCTCGTGATGATGCAGAGACTCAACAATACTCCCTACTGTCCCGGCCCTCCTCCTCCCCGTAGGAGCCGCCGCTTGAGGTGATGATGTTGATTCGGGCTCTGGAGTACAGGTCAAAGGCGCACTCTCACTCGCACTCCTCCCCTTCCTGCTGTGTGGGACAAACCCCCTCATCAACCTCTTGGCAAAACTCCTCTTCTTCCTTCTCCCGGAGTCGGCACCTGCTGGGTCAATGTCCGAGTCTGAATCCGAGTCGTCCTCGTCAGAGTCGGAGTCGATTTCGAAGACAGAAATATTTGGTGGTGGAGGCGGAGCTTGTCCTAACAGATCGGTGGGTTTGGGAAGGGGGGGTAAAGGACGGGTGTGCAAGTCTGAGAAGAATTTCTGATTCGAGGCCGAGGTGCTGGGTGGGTGTAGCAGACTTGGGGTGGGAGGAATGTCGTCCGTTGGAGATCGAGAATGTGACTTTACCAAGTCCGCCAAGGTGGGTGATGAGCGAGTGGGAAACTTGGACAGTGAGAGTTTGCGAAGGTTAGCAATAGAAGGACGTTTGCTGATAGACTGCCTCCAGTTAGGAGGATCAGGAAGAGACTTGTCCAGAGGAGATATCGGTGGTGATGCTTCAAAGGTGGATGGCGGTGCTGGCATTTGATAGAGCAATGGGATCGAGGCTGTTGAGCTGGCTGCTGTGGAAGCGTACTGTGCCAGAGTCGGGGTCGTTGCGTTCGACGAGCCAGGCCGGCTGATCGGTGGCGAAATCTGAACATTGGATGAATGCATTCTGGTGTCGATGCTGGGCCGCCGGCTATCTGGTAGAGACGAACAAGGCGGTGCCGTACCCGAACCAGGCTGTCGTGGAAGAGACGAAACGCGCAACGGAGAAACCGGAGGTCGTCGTTGAGGTGCTGCAAGAGGGAAAATTGAATAAGACGGTCTCGATGACACAGATTTTGCGGTAGGAGGCCGTGGTTGTTCCACGCAGAGTTCAACAATGGGCCAAGGAAAAGCCTCGTTCTGGCTGTCGGAGCTAGATGCTCGGCCGCGCGTAGTTGGGCGATCTTCTTGAATCTTCACGGAGCACTGGGCATATCCTTGCCGCCTCGATCTGTCAGTGGGACTGATAGAACGGCAGTGCTCCGATCTATCCCGGCCGCGCCGTCCGAAATACCATAAGGGATCCCACAACCCGGGTCGAGTTCCTGGAATCCCATCCTGGTAGTCGTCGTCCGCCGAGACGACCGAGTCGTGATCTTCTATCATCCCTGGAACAGAACCATCAGATCCAAGGGAATCCCGACCTTCCAGAGGAGCATCGTGGGGGCAGATGTTGACAGAATCTGTGCGGGGCCGAGAGTAGTTCGCTGTCATCTGGGGCTTTGGAGCAGTGTGTAAAAGAGCGGCAAGCTCGGTGGTGTCCGCATGATAGTCCATCTTAGGCCGTCGTGCCACACGTGTGGAAAATGATCTGAGGGTGTGCCGAGCAGAATTTGTAAGGGAGCGTGATGCTTTTAGAAACGGCTTGCGAAGGAGGCAAAACTTCGAGTTGGGGATAGCCTTGTAATCGAAGGAGTGGAGAAGGGGGCCAGCCATATATGGCAGGAATGAGCCAGAGATTCGGACTCAGCCTTGGTGAGCGCAGCCTCTGGGACGCCACACTCCCTGGAAAGAGCCCTAACATAAACAAAAGTGAGGGAGGAAAAGGGGGTGTGGTGACAAGGAATGAAGGGGTGAGGTCAACACAGCAATGCGGAGGTAAGGTATGATATAGGGGATATGGACCCTTACTGCTTGGGCCCGAGCGGAATGCAACAGGCTCGCCTCCGCTTAGACGGCTGCCATCAGATGACGTATCGGGCTCCGGAGAGAGAGACAGGAGGAAAAGGGAAAGCAAGCAACGGCCCGCCAGCAAACACCACAAAACTTTGTGATGAAAGTTGCCGGGCCGAGGCTGATACACCGAGAAGATGGTCTCTTCTCGTCCGATTTGTTCGTCAGGATGAAGCCCTCACAAACGGATGGCTGGAGATATCACCTGTCCGGGTGATGTTTGTGTATGTGGACATGTCTTGTCCCAGCTCGACTCCATCAAACCACCAACGGAGAACTGTCTCGACGTATCCAGCAATTCTTGCCCCCGCTTCTACAGAGTCAGCATAAGAGACTGTAAAAACTTGGAAAGGCAGAGTGCCAGTGCCAGTGTCACGACTGGCCGAAGGACCGAGACATGGTGGCCAACCCGCGCATTGCCTCATTACGAAGCGGGTCGGATATGTGATCAATCATTGCACAAGCAGAGCCTAGCCCAGCTGCCGTTGCCGTTGACATGCCGCAAAAGGTAAATGCGCCTCGACTGCGAGACAGCTGTCGCCAATCGAAGCAGCATCGATAGGCCGCAGGCAAGTTTGGGACTGCCGTGGCCGTGGGCGGATGTCATCTTCGCGGAGGGATGGGGCCATAGTCTGTTTGCTGTTTGAGCGCGAACAGCTCCTCTGTCAGAAATCATGGAAATGGTAACTGCGGGGGACGGAAGACAGTGAGAAAACGGAGACAGTCAGAAGCAAAGAAGAGCTGACAACTGTTGCTTCCATTTACATGTTCCATTTTGTTGAGGGAGGCTGTCGTCGCCCGTTTGGAAAGGGAGCAACTTGAAGTTGGAAGAAACAATCATCCCCAGTTTAGACCCCACCTTTTCGCTCTCAACATCCAATCATTCCTTTTTTGCAGCTGCAACTTATATGTAAGCCTTGTGGGGTTTGTTTTCTTGGCCTCGGGTCGACTGCCGGGTAGCGGGTCCTATGCGCATCCACATCAACGTTGCCTTGTCTAGGCGTCCAACCTCATTCATGGGAGACGATCCATCACCGCATTCGACTGTCTGTGATAGTGGTGCGTTTGGAATCAAACAGAAAAAAAGTTTTTCCCCCTCCCGTAACCATGCTCTTCCGACACGCTTGCGTCTCATGAAAACCTTCGATTTCGTCTCAAGAAAAGCAAACCAGAGACATGCAGCTCTAGTCTCTAGCCAACGACGACAACGCATTGTTGTGGACAAAATAATAGAAGCCGCTAGTTGAGAAACGGGTGCTGAAATATACTTATCATTGCCTTAAAGATAGGTATTGGGACTTGACTCATTGTAAGTAAACCCCCAGGATAATTCGCGAGGTTTTCCAATGCGATTAGTCGGCATATTCGGCTTCTATGAAGTCTTGATTCTGTACCACAACCTTTATCATTCTGTCCACAATATGACCGACCACAAGGGCCGCAGCAAGCAAAAAGCAAAAATTGTCAAAAAACCTACCTGATCTCCAGTCGTGACATTGGAAAAGGGTGCATGTTGCATGCGTAAATCCCCAGATATGGCAACATAAATGCAGGGCTGACACCTTGATGCAGGGGGAAAGGCCCCAAGATCGCAAAGGGAAAAAAAAAAAAAGGAAAAATGACCCAAGAGGAAGGAAAATGTGGCCAGCATGATGTGGCCAGCCCCGTCTGTGGCAAGTGTGTCTGAAAATCCCATCCCAAAATCCAAAAAATGCCATGCCAGAACCCTGAGCTGATCTGTGATACAATCCAGATCTTCCAACGCCAACATCCCATTTGCCCAAACCTAACCGTCATCAAACGCCATGGCTGCCCGCCCATGAAGCCTCCCAGTGAAAACACCCAAATTTCACCCTCATTTCAGAGGATATTGTGTTATGTGTAATCGGTGCGCCCCTCATTTGCTCGGTGCTGTTTTTTGAATGATCAGGAAATCCTCGTCGTCCTGCTCGGCAAGCGGTTCAGCGCTTGTGTTTGTCCATCGGATAATGCCGTGATGGTCGTCCTCCTCATCTCGTTCCACCACTGCCGCATTCTGTCTCTGCCAGTCCGCGAGTCCCCTGTGTCTTGTGTTTCCTTCCCGGTCCCCCGGGGCGGTAGGTGGAGAAGCAGATCCCCTGCTGTAGCTGGGCGTGTGCGGCCGTCGTGGAAGCCACAATGTTTTCGCACGGAGAGCAGGCGATGTTATTTGCTGGCCCACGCTGGCACGGACCTGAACCTCAATGTCCGGATAGAGATAGGGCCGATTGATCCCCATCGACTCGAACACATCCGGGAACCACACACGCGCGAGCGGCCACAGCGCTGGTATTGTTGCTGTAACAATTGCCAGGTTCACCTCGATGGTATTGGTCGTGTAGCCAATCGTGTAATGGCCATCGGCCGGTCTAAGATACCAGACGCGAATGACAGAGTAGAGACGTACGATGCTGATGCATGTGACACTGCAAACTGACATTAACATCATTTCAAATGTCTGGGAGAGCGGTTTCTATCTTACACGGCTCCCAAAGCAAAGACGGTGAGGAGTGCCGCACGTATCCTCCATCCGAGCCTCAGGTCCTTGAAGGCAACGAACGGAACCAGGAGCGTCAAGATATCGGTGACGATGTTTGTTGAGGCTAGCGCTACTGAAAATAGGCCCGAGTTGAAGCACTTTCCTGACCCAGCCGGCTTCGTCCACACATATTCCACAGGGGTGCAGTTGAAGATCGTCGCTGGGAGGAAGGCGCACACCTGTAGGATGTTGAACAGGATCAGAGCTCGACATGAGATGTGCACGAAGCGTTTGGTCCCGCCCAGCCTGAGGAGAAACAGCAACGCGGATATCTTGACCAAAGCAAGCAGAGGGCTGTAAAAAACGCGGTTGAGATAAGCAAAGAACAGACCCTGATTGGCAGGATGAGGGGGAATGTCGATGTCGTGAACGCCCCAATAGCCGGCTCGCATGTCTGGGTTCATCTATCAGGTGCCTGCCCGGACATTTCAAAAGACATGGCGGACTTACAGAGGGCTGCAAAAACACCCTGCGGAATTGCGAAGCCCTGCGTGAAATGCTTAGCATAGAGCTTCAACATAGACGCGGTAAATGTTATCGCTCACGGTGGCAACAAATATCAAATAGTCGTCTGCAAACCAATTAGTCGTGGACTGGCCATTTCAAGATGAGTGGACACTCACCAAGTCCCAAACCCTGACAGAGACGCCGACTCCATACTCGTAAAACACAGGCCGTGATCGAAAGAAGCGGGAAGAATCCTAGGAGGAAGAGACCAAGAGTTTGTAGTCCGCTATAGGGGTAGGGGCCCACTGGGCTGACGGAATAACTCGTTGCTATTGTTGACTCGTTGGACTGTGACATATCTATCGAGTCGGTTATTCAGTCTTTACCAAGACGAGGGTTGGCGAAAGTGCCAGAGGGCAAATCGAAAGCAGCACATCAATAGAAGTCGCGTGTGAGATATCTGGTTGCTTGTGTTGTTAGAAAAATGCGGTGACTTGAAGAAGTACGAGCAGGCAGAACCCATTGAAGGCCAGATGCCGGTCTCCCATGCCGTTTGCATTGCTCAAGGGGACGGTGAGAATGGCTTGCTTGATCACCCCAACCCAAGGGGTGCCAATGCTATGGTGCTGGGTATAAGTGGTAGACAACGCCACACTGGCGCAGTCACACCACACCGGCGAAAACACTCGATGAAACAGGACAAATTGATGAAGTCAGGTAGATGTCCGGCTCCAAGGAGAGACCTGCACTGTACCTGGTTCCTTGAGTTAACCAACTTTGGCACTCGTATTCCCATCATGTTACCCTCTCCAACATGAGTATCGAACTTTTGGTCAGGTATCCAAGGAGATTGTTTGTGTTAGGAGTAAGACCTTCGAGTTCGCCGACCATATATCCCAATGGCTGCATGATATACCCGTGGTCCAATCCTTCCCGGTAAAGCGTGTGATCCTTCGACGACGGACAGACCCCTTTGCGGCAGTGAGAACCCTGGAATTTGAACCTGCTTGGGCGAAAGCATTTCTCCGATCCTTGTGATGGTCTCGCCCTCTGCGGCTAGTGCCGAGAAAGTGAAGTTGTCTTAGACACCTCTTCAGCAACAACTTTGGGCAGCACTTTCATCCGTTTGGGCTTGCATTGAATGGCGCGGCAATATGAACCCTTCTTGCCAGATACCTAAGGTATACTTGCTCGAGAGGTAAAATCGGATCAGGGCTGTCGACGATAGAAGAAAAAGTGATAACTAAGTGATAAAACCCCGAACACGATAGATTTTTTTAAATGTTGAAAAGAGAAGGCCTTTCAGTCAGACTTGTATCTCACAAGGCAACATTTTTCTGAGCCCGCGGTCCATTACATCGTGCTTTCCGGAGCCGGAGTGCATGAGCTGTGGCGTTAGGGTCAGTTCGACTGTGGCTGTTCATGGGAACTTGACAATCCGGAGAACACGGTGGAAAGGTTTCGAGACACTCTCGTCACAGGGAGGTATCATGTCGCGCATCGACTCTACCATAATGAGTGAAAGTAAACTTGCAAGTGCGATACCTGTAGCCGATGTTAGAAATGATTCGCAAACATAGAGTGATTTGCTTGGAAAGATGATAACCTAGACTTGCCCTTTTCAATAACATGGTACAAGTATTTTTGGTGTCTAATCAAGGAGACATGTGTAGCTTGTTGCGAATAGCTTCAGTGTTGACCAAATCGAGATATTTGTCATCAACGGTCAGGCTCCATCATCGAAAGTTTAGGCATTCGATTTCATCTGAAACCGTGACATGCCGGGGGTTTTCAACAGGTCGCTGACGATCATCGCCCGAAAGCCGGTGTTTCGGACACCACACTACAAAGTAGTTGCTCTAAATCTCAGTCCCGGTGAGATCCAACGGCCGCGGAGGGGTTTATTGCACTACCGTGTACAGCGTTTACTAAAAAGACCGTTGCAGTTGGGGGGAATTGTACACGAGAGCAACTCATCGCGTGAGCTTATTTTTCTCAAAAGTCGTCGACAGAGCCGAATTGGCGGCCCCACCATCACCCCTTTCATCTGCCATCTCCCGGGGCCGAGCCGTCCTTCCGGGCCTCCACACAGCGGGATGCCCCGGTGGCCAGCTCTCGGCAATAAAAGGGGAAATCGGCGGTCAGCGTATTCTTGTTGGATTGAGCAAACTTTCCATGATGGAAACAAACGAGATGGGGCGCTTCATAAGCATAGAAGGGGCATCGAAATCTTGGTCTTTGATGAAGTCCAGACCAGAGGACCCTATGATGCACAGAAATAGCTTCGAGAACAACCAGATGAGGCAGATCGATGGATCGCGACACAAGCAATGCCTGATTTTGAGATGCGCGGTCCAAGGCCAGGCCAGGGTTGGGATGGAAGATGGTGTGGGCACACCTGCTGCTCAGTACCGCCCTATTGGGATCGTTGGGGTTCTGATTCTGGCCTCTGATTGGACAGGAGATCTCTGATGTTTCATCACCCACACTTTATGTACTGCCAGCTCAGAGCCCCTCTTCCTTTTCTGTGAGCTTGTGCCTTTTCCAAGCTTCCATCTCAAGCCTCAGTGGCCCAGCCTCCCAACTTTCTGATCCAAGTTGGGCGCTCACCAGCCCCTTCCACTTTGTTCATTTTTTGCATTGTGCTTATTGTCTCGTTGTTTGTCTGGCGCTCTGCTCGTCTGTTCGTCTGTTCGTCTGTTCGTCTGCTCGTCCGCGCAAACCGAGCAAATCAGGGCACGGGGACAGGCAGCAAGCTTGATGGCCGGAACTTCAGATGACGGAGCTCTGTCCGTTCGTATATCTCTGCCAGGCATTAATGTTCCAAGCTCGATGTTGCACAGCCGCATGCTGCACCTCGAAGCTATTCTTCAGCTTCTTCTTCGTACTACTGGCCTGTCTGTAATTAGCAACTGGTATTTTGAAATCAAAAGTCCATCCGCCCGACCGACCCGTTGACTGTCTCTATGCTTGTTGGGTCCGAAGCTGCATTGCATGGAGGCACAAAGGCAGGCTGACAGCTTCGGTCTGATGAGATGGATGGATGTATAAGGCCGAGGAAGACCAGATGAATTGGGCTTCCTCTCCTTTCAGGCCCCCTTTATCCACCAACCCACCACGGCCCTGTCTTTCAAGCTTCTTTTGCTGGAGATCTCGTGGATATCCATCTCCGTTGAAACCAAACAAGCGAGAGCTGCTATGAGTCCGTGCACCCGCTAAGGCTCAGCTCTGGGCGAAACAGCGATCTCCCAATCACCGTAGCGGAGGGTGGCCCTGGCGTTGTTCCCGTCTGCTTCTACCCCCGAAATCGCGGACCTTGGGGCCGTCTTTTTTTGATTCCCATCTTCACCACTTCGTTCCAACTCGACAGTGGATTGAACGCCCGTTGTCAGCCATTGGCTCTCGTCCTCGCTATGTGCTTCTGACCAGTTACACTCCTTGCATATTCCCTCGTTTGAACAGCGGGACCAGACCCCTTAACAGTCGTTAATCAGGCGGCAGTGACACACAATTGGTGAGTGAGGTCGAAAGTGAGGTACCGCGAGGCGATCTCTCTCGGGTCGAGTGTGGGTTGGGTGTTTGGGTTTTGCGGGAGGGTCGCGATACGACACCATTGTCGTCACCGGTCGAGCTGTGCTGTGCTAATAACTAATTTGTCTAATCGTTGGCAGCCTCATCTTCCGCGCGCACACACACGCACACATTCCGAACGTTTTTTTGTCGCTGGACCCGACAACTAATTGGCGCCAGATGCTCTGGGACAACGCGCCTAATCTTTATTCTCTGTTTTGGCGCTGCTGACTGCGCGCCGCTTGGATTTTGAGGGGGCGCGCATATCCGTCCAACCACCAAACTCGTTCGGCAATTTTTGGCCTTCCAGCCACGCATTTTCCAAGGTCTCCAAGTCTCCCGACCTCCAGCTTTTTCGCACCTCCACGCAGCCGCAGCTGTGTCCTTGCTGCTCTGCTCTGTTGGATCCCCCGGATGGTCTAGGACCTCACGATCTTGCTTCCATTCTTACATTCCCTCCACACCATTGTTAATTTTGCGCTTTGCGGTCTCTCAGAGCCAAGATTCCCGGCTTTCCGGAATTCCTACGGTGAGTGAAGGCCAGCTGGAAGCTCCGCAACAGTTCACACACCAACCCCACCATCATTGCATGAATCCTTGATCAGGAACAGCCTCTGATCTGGCAACCCGACAGCAGCTCCCAGCCCCGTCCCCAGACCCTTGCCACCGCCGTCACCACGCTGAGTGGTGACAGTCCCGCTTTCGCCTTGTCGACCACACCAGCCCCCGCTGGTGCTTTGGGAGACCTTGCTGCTGGCAGTCAAGAAGGTTCCCTTCGCGACCCTAGCGATTTCCACCACCCAACCTCCCCGTCTTTTTTCCAGCGCCAGCAACAGCAGCAGCAAACCTTCCAACCTCGCCCCGGCACTGTCACGCCCCAGCAACGTGAAGACAGATCCCCCACACCGTCTTCACACAGGACTCTCCGTCGCACTCCGCGCTTCTCGGCTACTCCCAGTCCACGACCTTCCGAGACCCAGCGCCGACCGCACTTTGAGGCAGCCGCTGGTGGAGCTGTCCCACCGCCGATATTCTCTCTTCCCGGTGCTCGCAACAGCTTTGGTCAACCCGAACAGGTATTCAGTTCCCTTCGACGACAGCTCTCCCAGGATCTCAGTGACGACGACGAAGAGACCTCCACTGTCTTGCCGTATCTCTACGGTCACCAGCGCCTTTCTTCCTCTACCAAGGACAAGCCGCCTCACCCCCTCCTTAGCCTCTCCAAGCAGACCCAAAGCGCCATCCTTTGGACCCTTGAGGAAGCACTTCGCCAGCCCAATTCGTTTTCGCCTGACTTTGTTGAAGAAAACGCTTCGATGGCCGACCTTCTTGCTGGCGGTGGCCCTACCACCACCAATGGCAATGGTGGTGCGACCACGCGACCAACAGCGCCTCCAACCCAAGCTGGATCCCCTCAGCAAGTAATTCGTGGCCCTAGGATGATCATGCGAGAGCGTGCCGAGCGCGAAGCGAGACAGAGAGCCGAACGGGAGCAGATGGAGCGCGCTCGTGCTGAAGAAGAGGCTCGTTTGCTTGAAGAGTCTCGGCGACGTGCTGCTGAGCGCAGAGCTCCCGTTGCTGGCGCTGCTCCAGAGATCAGCCACACCCCCAGTGACCCAGCTTCTCAGCGACGACAACAGCGTGCCCAGGAAGCCAGTGGCCACACCCGGATGCCATCATCATCCTTGGCCCAGCAGCAACCCTCTGCTATCCCACCTCCACTGAGACCTAGAAATGCTCAGACCCCGCAGAACTTTAGCTCTACGCCCCAGCCGGGTGCCGGAGCAGCCCCATCGCAACCTGGCGTGGACTCGACATCACAAGCCATGGGCTCCACTCGGGTTAAGAATTCGTTTCCTCATGCTTTTGAGCGCTGGGAGGCCCTGTCTGCGCACTGGGAAGGTATGACCAGCTTTTGGTTGCGCAGGCTTCAGGAAAATACAGATGAGGCTGAGCGAAACCCAATATCGTCTCAGCTCTCTCGCCAAGTTGCAGACTTGTCGGCTGCAGGCGCCAATCTCTTCCATGCCGTTGTCGAACTGCAGAGACTGCGTGCCAGTTCTGAGAGGAAGTTTCAACGTTGGTTTTACGAAACTCGTTCTGCTGAAGAGCGTCATCAGGAAGTCAATGCTACCCTGCACGCTCAACTTGAGCAGGAGCAACAGCGACGAATTGAGGCTGCTGACAATGCGGCGAAATACGAAGCTGAGAACGCCAAGCTTCAGAAATTGGTTACCGAAATGCGACGCGAATTGCTCATCTCCAAGGAAGAAGCCCGCCGGGCGTGGGAGGAGCTTGGTCGCCGCGAACAGGAAGAGCGTGAGCGTGTCGCTGCTTTGCAGCAGGGCGCTCCAACCACTGTTGGGGGTGTGCCCGTTGTCGTGATGACTCAAAGTGTCCCGAGCCGTGAGCCAAGCCGTCACCAGCGTTCGCAAAGCCAGCAAACCGCCGACACTTCGGAATACATCGCTGCCCAAGGGCCTCAATACCCCGACTATGCTCAATCCACGACTTCTCAACCTCGCGCTTCTTCACCGGACAACCACCCAGGATATTTCGTTCCGACCAATGAACCTCCTCGTCAAGCTCAGTATGCTGCCGAGTCTGAAGCTGGTTACGACGAAGGTACGTGTTCCTGTACCTGACACTGCCCAACTGATGTGAGCAAGATGCTAACCGAGAAGCAGATGATTATGATGAAACCCTGACTTCTCAAGCTGAACAGACAAATTACCCACCGTCCAGTTCCCAGTGGGCAGGCACGTACACTGGACAACCCGACTATTCAGGACAAAGTTTTGCGGCTCCCGGTTGGGAACAAATGCCTCGACACCACCATCCAACTCGGCTCAGTGACGTTCTAGAGGAAGACGAGCGCAGTCGGACATCGGCGAGCCAAGTCAGTCGAGCCTGACAATGACAATAAATGATTCTAATAAGAAACCCTGCACAAATTATGTTCGGCATAAACGACCATGACCCAACGTTTCATGAGACAGGACACATATTTCTGGCTTCGCTCGCATAGAACAGATTTCTCTTTCTGCGGTACTGTTTTGGGTGTTCAACGCATCGACTGACGCTCTTGGTTTCTTCGGCATCAAGACGTGGGGGCTACTATCTTCACAAACTCGCATTAATCACAATTGTCCATCTCATCCCCATACGACTCTCGAAGCTTTCTCATAGATCTCGTATCTTGCGGCAAAGCTTTGAAGGTGGTACAATACTCACGACATATGTGTGCATACGACTTTGCGGTGTTTCCGGCATTCTGGCTTTTTTTTCAAACTTCATTGGCGCGGCGTTTAGTTATCATGCGACCAAGACAGGCGTGGTGTTTTTCTCAGGGGAAAGCATTCCATTTTGATGCTTGTCCGGCGGTGCCTTGTTTGCTACCGTGGACAAGCGGGTTCGGAGTACAAACGGGTTGTTCATTTCTCAAAACGGGGAGGGGGGGGGGGCTGACTTCCATGATGGGGAAAAGACAAGTTTTCCCATGACGGATTAGATGACAATGTCCATATATCGATGCGACGATGCATGTTTCCCGATATCCCTCGACAAAGGTTTCTGTGGTGCGGCGACTTGCCCTCTGCTCGGTGCTGTGGGCGGGAAGGATGGTGGATAATTTTTGGTAATGAGATGGACGAGATGTCACAAGAGCGTGGAGAGTTATTTTTTTCAATTCACGGGAAGGTGGCAGAAAGTCAAAATGGGGGGCAGCGCCGGGTTTCGTCGGGGGGGGCAAGACGAGACGCTTTATGGAGCAGACATGGAAACTATGGAGAGGGGCGGTATTTTTGTAGTTTTTATTTTTGGACAGGTGAAGGTTCGAAGGGGGAATGGCTGACGAGGTGGCGTTGGCTGGGCTATGGTTTTCACGTTCCAGTGTCGTTTGATGGCTCACAGAGGTCAACATTGGTCACAAATTAGTAGCCCCGGAGGGTGTTGACCTTGTGTACGAGTTGCTTTCGGTATTGGGACGTTTTTCTCGGTGGTCCGCTGCCGACACCGGCAAGTCCGGGAGGGGGGTTTGTCCATGGTCTGTTTGGTGTTCCTAGTTGAATTCAAAACCTGTCATCTGAACATCTGTGGAATCGTGCATTGCTTCATGTGTGCCTTTGTGACGTGAAATAGTGGGGATTGAGATGGTAAGACACCACCAAGATTTAGTGACATAAGCGGTGGGGGCGGCCCCTGTAGCTGCGTAGCATTCAGGTACTTGAACAGCTCTCGTTTGGCGGCTCGCGCCGAAACCTTTGACGTTGTCATTGAACCAGCTGCTTGAGAACTCAATTTCTACCACGCGACACGCATACTGTCACAAGGGGTGCGGTCGTATAAGAGTACGGGCGGCTAGGCATAAGATCTCCCAAGACCCCGCGTGGAAAAGCCGTTGATCAGAGTAAAGATGGGGGCGTCGTCACTGAGGCTACTCATACGGCCGGGTGTGTTGAGTTGCCGGTATATATACGCTCTTTTTTTCCCCCTTCATTTCCAACTCCCTGGGGTTTCTGTTCGGATTTGAAAACGGGAACTCAATTCCTTCAAGATGAAAGCAACTGACATTCTCCTCCTCCTCAGCAGCACCCTCTCAAGAACCAGCACCGCCGCTCTCATCAACAGAAAAACTAGCCCCTCACTATTCCGCCCACCACCACAACCACCATGGCTCGTCACCACCAGAGGCTTCAGAGATGACACCTTCTCCAAGCCTTCATCCTCAATAGGCAAAAGATGGACCAGACCTGACTCTGCCACCCCATCAGAATGGGAGGCCCCTTCCTTTGCCTTTGCTTTTGAGTAAGCCCTTTCTTCCCACCCCCCCGACCTGGTCTCTTATACTGATGATAATCCCAGCATCGACGGCGTCCTCCTCCACGAAAAAGCCCCTCTCGCCGGCGCGGCCCAGACCCTCGCGCTGCTGGATTACTACCACATCCCATTCATCCTCCTCACCAACGGCGGCGGCAAGTTCGAGGCCGACCGCGTGGCGGAGCTGAACGAGAAGCTGGGCAGCCACATGACAACTGAGAATTTCTGCCAGTCTCACACCCCGTTTCAGGAGCTGTTGCCAGTGTACCGGGACAAGACCATCTTGGTGACGGGGAGTGACTACGAGAAGTGCAGGGAGATCATGAAGAGGTATGGGTTCAGGAGTGTGGTCACGCCGGTGGACATCTTCAGGGCGGCGCCCGAGGTGTTTCCTTTTGATACCGTCCGGGGGAAGGTGGGGAGGGATTTGCCGAAGCCAATCTGGAGGCCGAGGAAGGAAGCCGGGGAGCATCATCAAGGGACGAAGGGGATGGTGAGGGATACTGAGCAGGAGGAAAGAGAGGGGAAGTTGGAGGATCATTTAAAGGTTGAGGCAATGTTTGTGTTGAATGACCCGAGGGATTGGGCGTTGGATGTGCAGGTGTTTATGGACTTGTTGCAGTCGAAGCAGGGGTATGTGGGCACGTATTCGGAGGAGAACAATAAGGGACGGTGGCAGGGGGATGGCCAGCCGAAGCTGTTTTTTAGCAACTCGGATCTGATCTGGGCGGCCAAGTATCACCTTCCGCGGTTTGGGCAGGGGGCGTTTCAGCATGCGTTGGTGGGGATTTGGAAGGAGGTTACGGAAGGGAAGAAGGAGCTGGTACGGACGTGCTTTGGGAAGCCGCATAGGGAGACGTATGAGTATGCGGAGGAGATGCTGGTGAGGCATCGGGGGGGGTGGTTGAGGACGAAGGGGTACAAGGAGGGGGAGATTGAGGGGGGTTTGAAGAGGATTTACATGGTGGGGGATAATCCTGAGAGTGATATTGCTGGGGCGAACGACTATGATGGGAAGGGGAAATATGGGACGGAGTGGGTGAGCTTGTTGGTGGAGACGGGGGTGTTTGATGCGACGAGGATGAACTTTAAGGATGGGGATGTGAGGAAGGCGGATGTGGTGAAGCCAAACGTTGCGGAGGCGGTGAAGTGGGCGTTGAGGAATGAGGGGTGGGTTGATGAGTAGATGTGTGTTGATGGGATAAATACCTTGAATGAGATGATGAATGAGATCATTGTGTCGAGCCTGATCTTGAAGAAGTGTATTTTCCTGAATGGGGGTCAAGCATTTGAGTGGGTAACAAACGTATGGCAAATTTGGTCCTGTTTAAACTTCATGGAAATATACAGACTGGGTGTGAAGGCTCATCTTCTGTCAGCAGATCTCTGTTCATCCAGTCGAGGAGTGAAAGCATTCTAATTCCAAATATATTAAATTCTATGTCGACTATCTTGTAACAACCAATTACACGGGCCGCTGGTCTAGTGGTATGATTCTCGCTTAGGGTTCACCCTATAGCATTGCTTGCGAGAGGTCCCGGGTTCAATCCCCGGGTGGCCCCATCTTTTTCTCTCTCGCGACTCACCTGCAACACTACTCAAGTAGTGAGGCTATCTTTTTTGCCGATAACTGAAAGGCTATCTTTTTATCTATGTATGTATGGCCCTGTGGTTATGTAGAAAGGCAAACAGCCAACAGCTAGCTCGGTCTACGTGGGGAGTATGGTCACGACACCCTCTAAAGGAAGCAGCAGTAAACTGCTTACACTCTCAACCTTGATGGAGGTGTGTGACCTCTGCTTGACGTTGGCGAGAATATATTGCCATCCACTTCGCAGTGCTTCATGTGCTTCCCTCAGGCGCCAAAATAGTACTATCACTCTACGTGGGGCTGTGAGCAAAGATAAGCCCTCATAGTAGGCAGGCCTTTGAATTCTTAGCTAGCATATGCCTGTGTGTCCCAGGAGATACAGCTTCTCAGTGCCATAGCCGAGGAAACGACCACTCGGGTTTCCAACGTGGTGACACACACACACACACATCAAGACAAAAGCCGAGACCTACATTTTCGGGTTCGTCGTTCTAGGTCTGTATCGGCCTTCATGCTGTGCTATGCAGCCACGCTTGCAAAAAAAAGTCAGTCTGGCGGTATGTGTCTCTTGAGCTGAATGTGTGTGTGTGGTGGTGGTACCGGTTTAATATGTGTGTATATAGCCGGAACCAATGATGTGTAATCTATTGGATGTTATTTTGGTTAAGAATGGACGTCCCGTTCTGCAGCCAGCATAAGAAACGGAATGGAGAAAAAGAGAGAGACATTGCGGAGGAGGGGGGCCAGAGGGCTGGAACTTGGGGAATGAGTTCTTGGGCAAGTCGAGGCTCGGGAACGGATGGCGAGGAATCGTGGCGATATCGGTGGTTGAGGTGGTGGTGGTGGCCAGACTATCCCAACCCACAGGTCAAAACCCGGCGTCTTGGGAGGTTCGGTTGTTCGGTTGGAGTCGTGCAGAGGATAATCTTCCTATCCCCCCTCTGCCGTGCTTGCGTCGTGCCTGCATCCATCCATGATGAAGAGTTTCGAGACGAGGCCCGAGTGTTCCTTGCTCCGAGTACGACAACTATCTCGACGATGCCAAGAACCAATACGTTATCTGATGGTTGCAAAACATGGTGCCTGGAATCTGGGTTGAAAGATAAACATTGCCTGGTTCAAGACCCCTTCAGCTTTGGGACAAGGCTCGGACCGAAAGTGCTAAACGGGATGCTCAGCTGGTGTTTTCTGCCCATGAGATTTTGTGTATGAGTCGTGACAGCGGCAACCAGAGCCAAATGCGACACCGAGCAGCGGGGAGAATGGGACGAAGAAGAGTATCATTCTTCTGCAGGCTCTGCAGCCCATCCTACCGATGGTCCCCCAACCCCCCCCCCCCCTGCGGCTGCGCCATGTACGGAAAGCTCCATGGTTTTCTATTCGCCAAAAATGATCGTTCGGCGTGGTATGGATATGGCATTAGCTGCAGCTTCCCCGATCTTAGGTGTCTCTGGAGGATTCAAGGTCTTGTGCTCGGCATGGGTTGGACCATGGAACGTGGGGAAACCGTGCCGGCGAAGTAGAATGGAAATGCGGTCATGAATTGCGCCCTATGTTGTTGAACACTCGCTGGCCTGGTAGTGAGTGTCTCGATCCACGGCCAAGTAAGTGTAAACCGATAAGGATGTGTTTCCGCTGCTAAGAAGAACGATATTCATGACAACTGACTAGACAGAGGCGCTAAAAAGAACATTGCTTGAGATAGGCATGAGAGCAGTATCATGCACCGAAGCCACACCTGTACGTAAACTCCGAAAGGTGCAAATCGTGGGTGAGATGGTGAAGATGAAAAGGTGGGGGTTGAATGTGAAAGCAGAGTGGGCTTAGTCAGATGGCAACGGGCGCTGCTAACCACAAAAACTCTAAGCGATTGCGGGCTTCAAACCCATTTGACGAATTCAGGTCCGGATCGAAGACTTGGCCAATGGAAACGGAGGTGCACCTGGCAGTCAAGTCGGTCTTGGGACGGATGTTGCAACCCCGGCCGGCTGTTGTTCCCGCCCCGCAAAGAAGTTGAGAAGGAGCGAGATGGCCGGTGGGTGGCTCGTGATGGCGAGTTTGTAGGCATATCCGTACTTTTTCCAGGCTTGCAAGCTTCTACAATATCGCCATCTTTGTCTTTGATTTGTACACTAGTCATACCCCCGCGAATCCCGATCGAGAATGTTGGAAATAATGCATTTCCTAGACCCAAATTCGCCGTTTCAGACCATCATGCCACGGGCCAAGGCGGGAGATAAGAAGCATCATGGGTCGCCGATATTAAACACAGGGCAAAGAGATGTCGCCATTGGCCGAGGTCTCTTGGATGCATCGCCGCCCATCAGGAAAACGAGTGGCAAGTTCCCCGTCGAGCCTACCGTGCCGTTTTGCACCCCGTTTTTCCCTTACTGATTCTTTTCTAGCCCATCATCCCACATGGGCCTCAAGTGGTCCCCAATCCCGATGCCAGAGCATTTGATATTGGAGGCATGAAAAAAGACCGTCAGTGCGACATCGCTTGTGAGTTGATTCGGCCTTCCGCTTCGGACACCTCAGGCCTGGCACACCCAGCCCAGCCCTGCGGCAGCTATCACCAATGCTTTTTGCTTCTTCTCTCCTTCTTTCGAAGCCGACCATCGCTTCCATGCATCAGGGCGCGCATTAGTGTTATCTCATCGCGACGGGATGGATCAAGGAATAGCATCACGCAAGCAGTCTCCAGGTCTCTAGGCAATGCTGGGGCCCCCGCCTCGATCCCTGTCACATCGCCGGGAGCTCAACCCATCAAACCAGCCATCAGGCCAATTTAGGCAGGTCAGCAGTCGCTGGGGGTCGCTGTGGTCGACGGCTTGTGTGCTTCCTGTGCTTCCAGAAGCAGCCCCTCCTTCATTTTCACCCGCTAGTGAGTTGACCTGACCCTCCCATGGTCCTGCTCCTCCAGGCCCGCCGAGACGTCGCCCAGCCGAACCAGTGTTTGCCCTTGGCCCAGTGCACTCCATGTCGCCGACGCTGGCTGCTGCAGAGAATCCACCGTTTTCTTCCCCACCACCTTCTCCCCTTCCGACACCACCACTTCTCCATTCCTGCGCTGTCGCCCGCTGCCCCGTTCGTCGCTAGCTCTGTCTCGCCTGTGTGAACCCCGGGCCCCGCTTCTTCACTGATCAGTGAGCCAGTGATCTGCGCATTGAAGCACGAGGCAGCCATGTCCAGTTTCAATATACATTAATCCATCCCCCTGTCTTAGCTGCGCTCGCGCCATTGACCTTGTTTTCTCTTTTTTTCTTCTCCCTACAACACCAAAACGTTGCTATTTTGCGTGACGGCCCCGACGACACACCACTGGGCGCGTCGATTGCACCCTTTCTTGCTTCTCCGGCCCTGTCGCGCCGGGAGCAACGGAGCGGCCGATACTCGCTCCGCTCAACCAAGGGAATCTTTGAAGGAAGGCAGTGTGGATTGAGACAGAACCAAAATGGCCCCGATATTTTTGAGTGGCATTCTTCGACGGCGGCGTGATGAGGAGGAGCAACTGCCAAGTGTTGACGGGTCGTTGGAGGGGGACTCGAGTGGGCTGGCGTCGCTGAAGCATTTTGAGAAGATGCACCGACTGGATCCAAACCTGCCGTTGGACGAGCTGGAGGAGGTGGATATCGCCATCATCTTGAACCAGCAAAATGCCGAGAAGGGGGCGGAAATTGAGCAGGTCTTGAATGAGGACAACTCTCCATATCCAGAAGTGAGAAGCCACCCTAGAAATATGGCCGGCGCAAGAGGTGTTGGAGGTTGTGAAATGAGGGGATGGTCGTTCTAACATTTGTCCTCTTATCAAGGTACGAGCCACGGTACGAAACTTCGATGTCGAGATGCCTGCGAATACGGTGCGAGCATGGGTCATTGGGATGCTTTTGTGTACGATTGGCTCCGCCGTCAATATGCTGCTGTCGCTACGAAACCCGAGCATCATGCTCACGACATTTGTCATCCAACTCATCGCCTACCCATTGGGTCTCTGCTGGGATTATGTGTTCCCGGACCGTGTGTGGAATGTATGGGGGCTCAAGTTCAACCTCAGGCCAGGACCTTTCAACTTTAAGGAGCATGTCATCATTGTGGTCATGTCAAATGTGCGTTGTTGATGGTTTTTCCCATTTCTGGATGTTCCAGACGCTAACGTGTACACAGGCTGCGTATGGAGGTGGCGCTTTGTATGCTACTGATGTGATCATTGCACAGCGTATGTGGTACGGCCAGAACTTTGGCTGGCTATGGCAAATGCTATTCGGCATCACGACACTTTGCACGGGTTATGGACTGGCTGGTTTGGCAAGGAGGTTCCTGGTGTGGCCTGCCGCCATGATTTGGCCGACCGATCTCGTCAACTGCGCCCTATTTTACACTCTTCATGACCACAGCCCATCCGATCCGACAGTGACGAACGGCTGGAGCATCAGCAGATACAAGTGGTTCATGATCGTGTTCGGTGGCTCGTTTTTGTGGTACTGGTTCCCAGGCTATCTCTTCCAGGGCTTGTCATGGTTCTGCTGGATCACCTGGATCTGGCCGGAGAATGTTGTGGTCAACCAGCTGTTTGGTGGATATAGCGGTTATGGACTGTTCCCCATCACTCTGGTAGGCCTCCCTGTTTGCTTTCACACGCCGTCTTTGGCTGACACTTGTTTAGGATTGGAGCATAATTTCCGGCTATCTCATGTCACCGCTTATTCCCCCATTTCACGCCATCGCCAATGTCATCGGCGGGGTCACGGTTTTCTTCGTTTTTGTGTCCATCGGGATCCATTACTCGGGCATGTGGTACTCGGAGTTCCTGCCGGTTCAAAACGCCCACGCTTACGATAACACCGGCAATATTTACAACGTTTCCAAGATTTTAGGAGCTGACCTGCAGTTCGACGAGGCCAAATACATGGCCTACTCCCCGCTTTATCTCCCTACGCAATTCGCGCTCGCCTACGGGCTTTCGTTCGCCGCGGTTGCTGCCGTCATCACACACGTCGCCTTGTACCACGGCCGCGAAATCATGTCGCAATGGAGGCTGGCCCGGCAACAAGAGGACGACATTCACATGAGGCTCATGAAGAAGTACAAGGACGCTCCGGACTGGTGGTACGTTGTGCTCTTCGTCATCATGCTCGGCATGTCTTTTGCCGTGGTCGAGGCCTGGGACACCAACTTCCCCTGGTGGGCTTACATCATCTGCATGCTCATCCCACTTGTTTGGACGATCCCCATCGGCATCGTCCAGGCTATCACCAACATTCAACTCGGCCTCAACGTCTTGACCGAGTTCATCATCGGTTACATGCTCCCCGGTCGCCCGCTCGCCATGATGATGTTCAAGAACTATGGTTATTTGTGCATGTCACAGGCGCTTTACTTTGTCCAGGATATGAAACTAGGTCATTACATGAAGGTCCCTCCCCGAACCATGTTCTGGTCGCAGCTCATCGCATCGATATGGTCCGCCATTGTTCAAATCGCCGTCATGAACTGGGCCCTGGACACGATCCCCGACATCTGCTCCGAAGATCAAATTCACCATTGGAACTGCCCAAGCGCTCGCGTCTTTTATACCGCTTCCATAGTATGGGGCGCTATTGGTCCGGCGCGCATGTTTTCTGGCACAGCGCTTTACAGCTCTCTCCAGTGGTTCTGGCTCGTCGGTGCCATTGCTCCCATCATCACCTGGTTCTTCGCCCGCCGATATCCGAGATCCCTCTGGCGGTACGTCAACATGCCGCTTATTTTCGGTGGATCAGGCTGGCTGCCACCCGCGACGGTGTATATCTACTACTGCTGGGGCATCGTGGGGACGGCCTTCAACTATCTTATCAGGAGGAAGAAGACAGGTTGGTGGTTGCAGTACAACTATGTCACTTCGTCGGCGCTGGACTGCGGGTTGATTGTGTCAACGTTGGTGATTTTCTTTGCGCTCTATCTGAGCGAGACGGATGCGCCGAAGTGGTTTGGAAACACGGCCGTGTTGGCTACTTTGGATATGACGGCGAAGTCGATACAAAAGGTTGTACCGAAGGGGGAGACATTTGGGCCGAGTGTATGGCCATAGTCGGGAGTGAGGGTACAGGGGCAAATAGGGGGTCAAATGGGAGGAGTTTAGGGAGTTGGATGTTTTTTTTTTGGGGGGGGGGGGGGAGTTTACCGGTTTTGATTGATTTTCAGTTCGGAAAGTCTTTACTATATGGCATGTGTTGGACTTGGTTTTGTTCACTTGTGGTTTGATGGTCATTTTTGGATGAAAATAAGCGAGCGAGCAAGCGAGCAATGGTCTTGGGGGGATTTTGTCTCTCTGTTGATTTAAGGGGTTTGGGGGGGGGTTGATATGGAGAGGATCAAGTCATGTGTCATTTGTAGCTGTCTATTGGGATGTCAAAAATGAGATAGTTGTCGGTCAGGGGACTTTGCGGGTTTGTTGTGCCCTGTTTGCGAGTGTCAAGTTTCCCTAAAACCTTCGATATCACTCTACGACGATAGGTGTTTCAAACGTAGATACGTAAAATTAGAGACCATAGTTCAAAGGCTCAAAAATACATCCTATCCCATAACCTGCTCACTGCCAGATAGCTAAGCATCATTACAAGCCAAATCCCAACATGCAAACCCTCTTCCCTTTTCCTCGCCCTTGCTCCCCTCCTTCACCTCCGCCCCCTGATGCCCATCCCTATTAGCCCTCCAAACCCCCCCATCCTTAAACTCCTCCCGTTTCCAAACCTCCACCTTCTCCTTGCACTCCTCCAGCGCCTCCTCGCCCGCGAGCCACGCAGCCTTCCGATGGGCAGAGCTCACCGCGATGAGGATACTCTCCTCGCCTATGGGGACTGTGCCCAGGCGATGGACGATGGCGATTCCTTTTAGGGCGTGCTTGGTCAGAAGCGAAGAGGCGATGAAGGAGAGGGTTTGGAGGGCTAGGGGGCGGTACGAGGTGTAGGTTAGGGAGGTGACGGGTTTGGAGGCGAAGTTGTTTCTTGTCGTGCCGGCAAAGGTGACGATGGCGCCCGCTTCTGGGCTACGGACTTTGTCCATTATTGAGAGGATGTCGAGGGGGAAGTCGGTGAGGGAGACGTAGATTCCCGGGAGGGAGATGGAGGATTCTCCCTCTGGGGGTGGGGGGTTGACTTGATCTTGGGTTGTCATCGTTGGTGCACTGCTCGTGGTTGTGTGAGGGGAGGACAAAAGTCAGGGGTTCAGGGGGCAGTGTTGCTCAGGTCTGGTTGGGCGTGTATCGTTTCACCGAGAAATATTGAAGATGGAGTGTAAAATGGGTTTATAAAAGCATTGTCTGGCTCTTGCAAGTTAGCAGTTTTTTCATTGATATCAACTTCATCAAGCACCCACCAGCTGTAATGAGCCACACCGTGGAGGCAGAGGGTCATCGGCGACTACTCAATGATGGGCCTCGCAAATCGAGTGCAAATGTATTTTTTGTGGACTTGGAACTGCTGTGCTGCTTCAAACTTCTTATTGCCTCATCAACCACACCATCTCTGTCTTTCGTCTGTAAGTGGCCCCCTCAACACCGTGCTTATCAACGGTGAGCCGACACTGTGGCCCCGCGATGCTAGCCCACTGTCGATAAGATTAGATAACCGGAATATCTTCGGTTACTAACGGCTGCTGCAGACTGCCAGCGCTCTAGCCACCAACGCACGCGCTCCAGGTAAGCTTGCGACTCGGTGTTTCCTGCGACTGCATCCCTTTGACACGGGCAAAGGCCAAAAATCTGTGGCTCGTGTAGTGACCTGAAGTATAACTACTACAGGCCCTATCTTTTAATGTACCTTTTTATAAACGCGTGTATAGGAACCGCGTGTTTTCCTACCTAAAACTCTTTAATTTTATATTTCTAATTCTCGGGATATATCTTGTAGGATAAAGTGATATCTTTTTATTAATTCCGCATTATTTTAATTATAATGACTATAACTACGTTAATTAAGTTAGTAAGATTGCGGATTTACCTTTAAAAAATAAACTCGGAAATATTAGTTTTATTTACGTTAATATTATTGTACTGGACTTTTGTTATAGTTTAGAAGAAACGAGGTCGCTAGGACTAGTAAAACTAGAGCGACGGTGTGACGAACCCCTATCCAAAACCTCTGAAAGAGATACGAGTTAAAGGCACTTCTAAATAATACTAATTCGGTATAGCTAAACAGTGTATAATAAATAGCTTATTTTAATTATAATAGTCTAGATACTAATAATTGTAACTTATAATTATATACTGCGGAATTATCTATTTATACTAGCTAGTTTCTCTATATATATAAACCTAGTAGTCTTCTAAATTATTAATTTTTATTAATAATCCCACAAGCGAGGTTACTTCTGTCCTAATTAGTTCTACTAGCGATTAGCTATATACGTTATGCTCCTATAATAAACCTCTGTCCAGAACCTTTAAAAAGGATACGGGTTAAAAGTAACTTCTAATAATTAGTTCGGTGTAGCTAAACAATGCACAATAAATAGCTTGTCTTAATTATAATAGTTTAGATACTAACGATTGTAACTTATATTATATATTGCGGAAGTGCTTATTTGTTACAGTTAACCTAACGGCAGGCCGCGCAGTATGTAAGGCGCAGGACGTCCCTAGCTAATTATTAGGAAAGTTAGGAGATAGCCAATTGGGGTTAGCCAGAGAGTGTTATAGCGCTAAGGCCCACGAACACTCTGTAGGATGTAAGATGCTCGGGGTAATCGAAGGTATAGCACGATAAGTACTCTGTAAGATGTAATGTGCTAGAAGTGATTGAGGATATAGCACGATAAGCACTTTAGGGTCTTAAGGTTTATATATATAGAGGGACTGGCTAATGTAGATAGATAGTTCCGTAGTATGTAATTTAAGCTTGTATTTACAGGATCTAGTATTTATATTAAGACATTTTATTGTGCACTGTTTAGTTATACCGAACTAAGATTATTTAGAAGTGCTTTTAACTAATATTCCTTTTAGAGGTTCTGGATAAAGGTTCGTTATACGTTATATACTTACTTTAACTCTAATATAGATAAGTTAAAGGCGTCTTTTTATTACTATAGCCGGACCTAAAAACGTTTAAATAAAAAGTATTTTATTTAGCCTAAGCGTTAAGGGACCTACTATTAAATCTATACCCTTTACCGTAAAATAGGTTATTAAGCGTTTTAAGGAATTTAAGGACGAGATTTAGTAAACCTGGAATTAAATTTTTGTTATCTCGATTATATTTAAGTCGACTATTAAGTTCCTAATACCGGAGCGCTATAAAAGAGAAAAGGTAAAGCTTAAAGGGTTTTTAATTTAGTTTAAAACCTATTTTCGTTAATATTTAAACTAATTTATTAACGAAAAGTCAAAAATAATTTTTGCGGTTATTAAGCTTAAAGATAAGTCTCTTGTATAGTTCGAGCCTATCCTCGATGACTATTATAAATAAGAGCCGGAAAACTAAAAAAATATTATTATGGAATATTTTGAAAGCTACCGTACCTTTAAAGCTAAATTTAAAAAAATATTTAAGGAATATAATAAAGTAAGGCGCGCGTAGAGGAGGCTTTTAAGCTTACGTTAAACACGCTTAACGGTAAACTATATAGCTTAGTTTAAAATCGATAATTTATGTAATACTATTAATAATAAAAGATTAATATAGCTCTTTTACTATAACCTTAAAGAAAAGGTAAAAAATAAATTATATAAAAAAATAAAGCCTAATACTATCGATAAGTATATTACTATAGCTATATAAATTAACGATCGGTAGTTTAAACGTCGTACGAAGAAAAGAGGCTACGGTAAAGATATTTACGGTAATAACTATAAAAATGTTTTAATAATAACCGTTTTAACGATAAATATAAATAAAGATATTTTAATATTAATTATTTTAATACTATATATTTAGGACCGATAAACGTCGACGCTATATAGTAGTAAAGGCCGTAAAGCCGAAGCTAAAATAAAAATAACCTTAAGTATTTTAATTATAGTAAAGTAAAATACTTTAAAAAGAACTATAAAGTATTTAAACGGCTCTTATAAAAAAAATCGTATTAAATACTATATTAAAAGGATTAAAGGTTATAAAAGTAATAGCTATTAAATATTAGTTTAGGGTGCGGCTATAAGCCTAAGGGTTTAAGTAAGGAAGTAAAGCTCTCGGAGTATTCGGGGGTTTAGGAGTTATATATATAAGCGGTCTGCTTCGGGCATTCTATTTTAGACAGGACATTAACTTTTATTTCTTTATATTTTTGTGCCTTGCATGCGTGCAGGCAATTCTAGCCCTCTAATCAGGCCGATTAGGTACTTATTATGTGGCCTGCAAGCCTATAGAGTCTTTTTTTTATCCTACGTAAAGTGCGGCCTACGAGCGAGCTATTGTCACGCAAGTATATTTATTCAGAGACCCTATTAAGGGTATATTTAAGGTATTATAGTTAGTTTGTGTATTTTCTTACTATTTTATTATAAAGTTACTAAAAGATATATTAATATTTATATAATATATACTCTATAAAAAAAATATAATATAATTTTATCCTAAATATCCGGAATATCGGAAAATACTTTAGTTTTAATATATTATATATAAATATATAAAGTATTATTAAAGTAAATCGCTATATAACTATTAAGCGGTATATAAGGTATTAAAATATAGCTTTTGTTTATGGATTTTACAGTGTATCTAAGCCCTATATATTACAGGGCCTTAGAGGCAAAACGATAGCTTAGATCAGCAGTATTTAGGGACTGCGGTTACCGGAGCGGAGGCTTGCCTCCGGAAGCAATCTGAGGTCCCGGAAAGCCGAGCGCTAAGGCCGGTGCCCTATAGTAGTTAAACGGTAACGGCAACGTAGCCTACAGTAGTTAAATAGTAACGGTAACGTAGCCTATAACGTAGCCCCTAACTTTATATTTAGTTAGTGTATTTAGCGGGCGTTCGGGCCCGGAAAACGCGCGTTTAAGCCCGGGAACGAAGTTACTTTCGGGGAGTAAGTAAAAGGCTAATAGCCTATAATACCTTTACTTTATATACTATTTACTATAGTAATTTTTAGTTTATAAAGTTTAATTAATATACTAGCTTACTATACTTATTAGTGCTTTATAAGCCTATATTATAGTAATTCTTTTCTATATACTATAAGGGCGGCGCCCTATAATATATAGAAGAGAATTACTATAATATAGTAAAATAATAAAAAAATATATAAACTAACTATAACACTATAAGTATACCCTTAATAGGGTATATAAATAGACGTACCTGCGTAATAGTAGCTCGCTCGCAGGCCGCACTCTACGTAAAATAAAAAAAAGATTCTATAGGCTCGCAAACTATATAATAAGCATTTAATCGGCCTAATTAAAGGGCTAGAATTACTTGCACGCGTGTAAGGCACAAAAATATAAAGAAATAAAAGTCGATAATCTCTTTAAAATAAAATGTCCGAAGTAAACCGCTTATATATATAACCCTTAAACTCCCGAATCCTCCGAGAGCTCTACTTCTTTACTTAAACTTATTAACGTGTGGGTACTATTAAGTGCCTTACTTGCTGCCCTACAGATTGATATTATAGTGGGCAGTACTGCTGTAAGTAGTAAGGGAACCTCTTGGCCACTGTGGCTTAAGGCCCAGTTAATAAATATTAGAACCTTCTAAAGTAGCTACAAACTTACGTAGTAAGTTGCTACAATAGTATAATTTATAGGGCACCTTTGCTACCGAAGGTTCTATGGATTTCCGTAGGACTATACTAGACCCACCTAAGCCCACTAAATACCCTAAATAGTATAGGGGCTTCCGGGACCTATAGGACCTATAGTAGGCCTACGAAGGCCTATATATAGACCTCTCCTTTCTCTTATAAAATAGTTTTTTTTTTTTTTTCCTTAAAGGATAAAGTTTAAGGTTACGGCCTAAGGCTAATAGGCTAAGGCTAAAGGTAATAAAGGTTATTTTATTCCTTATACCTTATTATATTATAGTGCTTTACCTTCCTTCGGCACTGCCGTCGTATCCTCCCGCTTCCGTTTACGCACTGCTGTATTTTTATAGCAACCCTATATAGGCTCTATATTATAGGCCTATTAGGACTTCGTAGCTAATAAAACTTTTAGGCCCGTAGCCGCACCCTAAACTAATAGGCTTATAAAGTACTAATAAATATAGTAAACTAATATATTAATTAAATCTTATAAACTAAAAAATACTATAGTAAATAGGGTATAAGGCAGAGGTTTTATAAGCTATCGGCCCTTTACTTACTCCCTAAAGGTAACTCCGTTCCCGGACCTAAACGCGCGTTTTCCGGGCCCGAACGCCCGCTAAATATACTAATTAAATATAAAGTTAGGAGCTACGTTATAGGCGACGTTACGCTACCGTTTAACTACTATAGGGCACCGGCCTTAGCGCTCGGCTTTCTAGGACCTCGGATTGCTTCTAGAAGCCAAGTTTTCGCTCCGGTAACCGCAGTCCCTAAACACTACTAATTTAAACTATCGTATTACCTTTAAGACCCTATAATATATAAAGCTTAAATATATTATAAAGTCCACAAATAAAAGCTATATTTTACTATTATATATTTTATTTTATAAAATAAAAGTAAGTTTTCTAAGTTCTTTAAAAATAAAGGAAAAAAATCGTTAAGTCGCCGATTATAATAGCTCGATAGGGATAAAGATATTATTACGGTTCTGGACAACAGTAGGGCTATAAGGACTAATTAAAACTAAACCGCGCCGTTAAGTAAGGCTTACGGTCTAGGAGATTAAACGGACTAATAAAATAGGGACCGGGGACCGCGGCGGGGCTTACGGTCTACGGTTTAGTATCGACTAATATAAAGCGGACCGAAGACCGTATATAAAATAACGGTTTACAGTCTATAGGTCTATATATATAAAGGAACTAGCTAATATAAATAAATAGTTCCGTAATATATAATATAAATTATAATCGTTAATATTAAACTATATTAACGTGTGAGTACTACTAAGTGCCTTATTTACTGCCTTATAAATTAATATTATAGTGGGTAGTACTGCTATAAGTAGTAAGGGAACCTCTTGGCTACTATGGCCCAAGGCCCAGTTAATAGATGCCAGAACCTTCTAAAGTAGCTATAAGCTTACGTAGTAAGTTGCTACAATAGTGTAATTTATAGGGCACCTTTACTACCGAAGGTTCTATAGATTTCCGTGGGTTTACACTAGACCCACTTAAGCCCACTAAATACCCTAAGTAGTATAGGGGCTTCCGGGGCCTACAGGACCTACAGTAGGCCTACGAAGGCCTATATATAAACCTCTCCTCTCTTTTGTAAAATAATTCTCTTCTTTCTCTCTTTAAAGGACAAAGTTTAAGGTTACGGCCTAAGGCTAATAGGCCAAAGCCAAAGGCAATAAAAGCTATTTTATTCCTTATACCTTACTGTATTATAGTGCTTTACCTTCCTTTGGCACTGCTGTCGTATCCTCCCGCTTCCGTTTGCGCACTGCTATATTTTTACAGCAACCTTATATAGGCTCTATATTATAGGCCTATTAGGACTTCGTAGCTAACAAACTATTATAATTAAAATAAGCTATTATTATATATTATTTAGTTATACCGAACTAGGATTATTTAGAAGTGCCTTTAATTAATATTCTTTTTAGAGATTTTAAATAGAAGTTCGTTATACGTTATATATTTACTTTAACTTTATTATAAATAAATTAAAAGCGTTTTTTTATTATTATAGCCGGACCTAAAAACGTTTAGATAAGAGGCATCCCGCTTAGCCTAGGCGCCGAAGGACTTTCCGCTAAACCTATACCTTTTATCGTAAAGTAAGTTATTAAGCGTTTTAAGGAACTTAAAGACGAGGCTTAGTAAACCCGGAAGTAAATTTTCGCTATCTCGATTACGTTTAAGTCGACTATTAAGTTCCTAGTACCGGAGCGCTATAAAGGAGAAAAGGTAGAGCTTAAAAGGTTTTTAATTTAGCTTAAAACCTATTTTCGTTAATACTTAAACTAATTTATTAACGAAAAATCGAAAGTAATCTTCGCGGCTATTAAACTTAAAGATAAAGCTTTCGTATAATTCGAGCCTATCCTCGACGACTATTATAAGTAAAAGTTAAAGGACTAAAAGAAAATTACTATAAAATACTTCGAGAGCTATCGTACCTTTAAGGCTAAACTTAAAAAGGTATTTAAGGAATATAATAAAGTAAAGCGCGCGTAGGGTAAACTCTTAAGTTTATATTAAACGCGTTTAATAATTAATTACGCGGCTTAGTTTAAAATTAATAATTTACATAATACTATTAACGATAAAAAGTTAATATAACTCTTTTACTATAGCCTTAAAAATAAGGTAAAGGATAAATTATATAAAAAATCGAAGCCCGATATTATTAATAAATATATTATTATAGCTATATAGATCGACGATCGGTAATTCGAATATCGTATAGAGAAGAAAGGAGGTAACGGTAAAGGTAACTATAATAATAGTTATAGAAAATACTTTAATAATAACCGTTTTAACGATAGGCATAAATAGAAATACTTTAGTACTAGCTACTCCGGCACTATATACTCGGGACCGATAAATATTAATATTATATAGTAGTAAATGCCGTAAAGCTAAGGCTAAAGTAAAAATAACTTTAAATATTTTAACTACGGTAAAGTAAAATACTTTAAAAAAGACTATAGAGTACCTAAACGGCTCGGATAAAAAAAGGAAATCGCATTAATTACTATATCGAAAGGACCGAGGGTTATAAAAGTAATAGCTATTAAATATTAATAAAGCGGAGCGGTAAGCTCCGAAAAAAATTTTAATTAGTACGCCGGATAGGAAAATAAAGAGTTCTAAAAAGTAAAAGAAGTACTAAAAAAGCTAAAGGTAAAGCACGAGGAAGAAAATCTTTAAATATAGGTATTACGGAATTAAATAGTATAAATCGTTATAGAAGTTACTACGGAGGTCGCTAAAGGCAAGGGTCTCGCGTAAGGACTTACTAAATAAATACGAAAGAATATTAAAGACGAAAAATAAAAGGAAGCTAAATAAATATAGTTAAAAAACTTTATATTACTAAATAACCCGGAGTAAAAAAACGTTTTTAAACGATATAACCGCTTAAGAAATAACTTACGGTTCTTCGCGGAAGCTATTAACCTTTAATAAATTATAAATAATATTTTCGAAAGTATCGGCGTAAAGCAAAGGTATAGAATAATAATCCGGCGTTCGTTAACGAAGTCGCTACTATATAAAAAAAAAGTAAAAAAAATAAATATCTTTAGGTTACTATATACGGAAAAGATTTTTAAGTAATAGTATTAGTAAACAGTAGTACAGAAATAAACTTAATTTCGCTATAGTTCGTATATTAGGCCCGTATATTATAAAAAAAAAAAAAGGAATAAATCGTTATATAAAGATTATTTCTTATATAAAAGGTCTATAGGGAAACATTACCCCTAAATATTATAATTAAAAAAAAATAATATTAATTATATTTAATATTATAGATATAGGACCCTCGAAAAATATAATCCTAGGGTAACTATAGTATAAAAACTATAATTTAAATATCGATTAAAAGGATAGTAATTATTTATAATTAAAAAAGCTTTAAAAGTATTTAATTAATAATAAAAAATTAAGAATACATATAGAATAAAGTATAAAACGTATACCCTCTACGGTATTACCGTAAGGAATATAAAAAGTAATAATATATTCTATCGATATAAATAGTAAAATCGAAAAAATAAAGTTAATAACGTTAATAAAGATATCGGAGGTTAATAAGTATACTTACTATAATAACGTAAAGAAAGGCGAAAAAAAAGTAATACCGGTAGAATATTAAAGATACTTAGCCTTTACGGTTAAGTATTTAGAAGGGCTTCTAAAACGAGGACCGTAGGACTATAAAATTAAATTAAAAAAGGGAACTAAGTTACGGCTATTTAAAGTCTATTATACTAATAATAAATAAAGTAAAGAACTACGGAAATACTTAAATATAAATTTAAAAAAAGGATATATTAAAGAATTTATATCGCTAATAAAATACCTTATATTTTTTATATTAAAAAAGGACAGTAGCTTATAACTATATATAGATTACCGTTAGTTAAATAATAAAACGGTAAAAAATAATTACCTACTACCGTTAATATTTAGGTTACGGAATTAATTAATAAAGGCGCGATACTTTATATACTTAAATATACCTATCGGGTATACCTATATACGGATTAAAGAAAGAGACGAATAGAAAATAGCGTTTCGTATACCCTATAGCTATTTCGAGTATTTTGTAATACTATTTAGGCTAACTAATACGCCTACGATATTCTAATCTCTCGTTAACTATATAATACGGAAGTACTTTAATAAAATAATAATATACTATTTCGACGACATTTTTATTTATTTACGTACTTTAAAGAAATATAAGTAGTATATATAAAAGATACTCGACGCGCTATACGAAACCGGACTTTTAATTAATAAAAAGAAAAGCGAATTCTATATATAAAAAATAATATATTTAAAATATTTAATATTACTAAGTAAGGTTCGTATAAAGCTTAAGAAAATTACGGTAATTAAAGACTAGCTTATACCGTAATTATAAATATATATTAAAGAATTTTTAAGGTTTATAAATTTCTATCGGATATCTATCCGGGGCTATATAAATATTACAAAGCTACTTAATTACTTAATTAGAAAAGATATAAAGTTCCGGTAAGTATAGGAAAAGGAGTAAGCTTTTTAAAAGCTAAAAGAGGTTATTTTAAAGGACCTAGTATTTAAATTATTAAACCCTAATCGATTATTCGAGATTAAGGTAAATATATTAAACTATATAATTAATAGATAATTAAGGTAGCGAGACGATAACGGTAAACTATATCTAATAGCCTTTTTTTTAAAGAAGTTTAAAGAAATATATTAGAACTACCTAATCTACAATAAAAAGCTATTCGCTATTATCGAAACGTTTAGAGAATAGAGGCTATACTTTAACGGTATTAAATATAAAATATAGGTCTATACGGATTATAAAAATCTACAGTACTTTATTACTATAAAGGTCCTTAATGTACGGTAAATATAATAATTAAAGTTTCTTTCGGAATTTAATTTTTAAATTAATTATAAGAAAGGCTCGAAAAACGCTAAGGTAAATATATTTAGCCGGCGAACCGACTACTATAAAGATATACCTAGAAAGTTATTATTACTATTTAAGGAAGCGCCCGATAGTACCCTTAAATATCTATTATAATTATAAATAAAGTATTATATAATATATTATAAAAAAATTATTTTTAATAAATATTAAAGGAAGTTAAATAATAATATTATAAAGTAATACTAATAGAAAAAGCTAAAGCTATAGGGTATTTAAAAAAATAATTAGGAAAAACTATAGTATTAAAATGGTGAGAAAACACACAAACCAACCACAACACCATAAATATATCCTTAACAGGGTATATAAATGAGCGCACCTCCGTGACAGTAGCTCGCTCGCAGGCCGCACTCCACGTAGGACAAAGAAAAGACTCTATAGGCTCGCAGACCACATAATAAGCACCTAATCGGCCTAATTAGAGGGCCAGAATTACCTACACGCGTGTAAGGCACAAAAATATAAAGAAATAAAAGTCGATACTCTGTCTAAAATAGAATATCCGAAGCAGACCGCTTATATATATAACCCCTGAACCTCCGAATCCTCCGAGAGCCCTACTTCCTTACTTAAACCTTTAGGCCTATAGCCGTACCCTAAACTAAACCTCCCTTTATATTTAATTATTATAAACCAGTAAATAAATACGTATATAAAAAAAAAAATATCCTTTTTAAACGAAAAGAAAATATTATTTAATAAAAAAAAAGAAAATAATTTAATCCTGCTACTCTCTTATCTATTCTCCTTTAATTAGAGAGAGAAGCACCCTTACTTTTCGGATCTTAAAGTATACCTTTATCCCTGTCGAGCTATTATAACCGGCGATTTAACGATTTTCTCCTTTTATTTTTAAGGAACTCCAGGAGCCTACTCCTATCCTATAAAATAAGGTATATAATTAAGTAAAAAGTATATTATTAGCGACTTTAAGTAGTTATAAGTAGGGGGCCGGGCAATTATTAGCTTAAAGAAAAGCGGCGAGTCTATTATTATAGGAGTACGGAGCTTAAAAGGAATTACTACCTTACTTAATCGTTAAAAGTCGTTTAATACGCTATATAGTTTAAACTTTTTATAATTAAAGGGAAAACCTACGATATATTTATCTTCTTTAGTAATAGTAACTAAAGCTAACGGAGAACTAAAAAGTAAAGTAAACCGGGAAAGTAGTAGGGATTTAAATAGCGATAAGAGGGTATTTAGTAAATAGAATCCTTCCGTATTTATTAAGTCCTTTAAGTCCCTCCTTCTTTATTTTTTATTATATATCCTTTAATTAGGCTTATACCTTAAAAACCTCTTTATATAAACTATCTATAACTTTATTATTTTCTTCCCTACTACGCCTATAGTCTTATAGTCTCTATAGTAACGATCTTTTCTCTAAACCTTTATTACCGTTAAATCCTCCTCTTTACTATACGAAATACTTCCCTAAAAATAAATATAATAATATTCTAAAACTTAAAAATTATATTCTTACGCCCTACCCTATTTACCGTAGGCTAGTCTCTTTACTTTTACGTTAAAGTTATATTAAAAAGTATAACGGATATAAAATATTAAATAAAAAATAACGTCTACTTAATACTCTTTTTAATCTTTTAACGAGTCTATATAAACTAAAATACTAATAGTAATATCGTAAATACCTACTACCTAATTACTTCCGGTATTAATATAAATAGGGAGGATTTAATATCGTCGGTTAAAAGTATTATAGTTATTATTAAGTAGGAAATAACGTATCGACGACTTTATTATAATAAGGTTTAAAGGTTTTTTAGAGATCTATATATAACGCTCGAGGATTTTTTAAAGAGAGTACCGAAGAGCGTAAGTAAAGACCGAACTAATAAGCTATTACTTAACCTTTAATTAATTTTAAAGGTTATATATTACGTAAATAAGGGAAGCTATATAAATACCGTAAATATAAGTCCGATTAAGGAGTATCGTTATTCTTAAATTAAAAAAAAAATATTTAATAATATTAATCGAAAATTGCTTTACGAAAGTAGTATTAATTTAATTAGGCCGTTTTCCTATAATATAATTTCCTAGGTCGGTAATTAGGTTAAGGCCGAAGCGAATAGGTTAAAGAATATTATTACCTTAAGGAAGGAAAATACCGTGCGGAGGACTAGAGCTATAGACCTTATCGATACCTTAAAGGCGTACTTTCCGTATAATCTCTTTAACGAGATTATTAAGAGGGCTAAATTCTTTATTAATAATAAATTTTTTTTATAATATATTGTAAATAGATTTCGGAAAAAGCGTTAATAATATTATTCTATAAAAAATTAAAAGAGAGTAGCGTATAGTGCGATTTGTAATTAAAGGGTTATCGAGAGGGAAAAAAAGCTGGCGTTCCTTTTCCTACCTTAAGCTACGTAAATAGTAAGTCTTTATTCTTCGCTATCTGCCTAGCTTATAAGGTACGATTATCCGATATTTACGTAAGCCGTTTAAGAAAGAAAGAGTACCCTATTAAGTCTCCCTTCTATTAAAGCCTATAAAATAGGTTATATAGTCCTATCCTTTAGCTATAAATACCTATATTAGTTCTCTTTACTTTTACTTACTTCTTATAATTATAAACGACTATTGGGACCTTATCGGAGCGCTTTAAAATACTTCTAGGCAACTACTTTTCTTTTAAGTAACGTTGTAAGGTATTTTTAGTAATATAGTTACTAGCTAAGTTTTCGTTAAATAGTCTATAGGGTTTAAAGTACCTATAAATCCTATTTAACCTAATATCTATAGCCCTAGCTATCTAAATAGCTATTTACTCCTTCTCTTTAATTAAAGAGATTTTAAGTCTATATCCTTTACCCTTATAAGCTTCCTAGTACTTAGCCTATTTCGTATAAGCTTTATAGGCCCTATTTAGTTCTAGTTTTAGCGAAATTACTACGCAAACTAAATCGCCAACCTTCCCTTTACGCTACGCTTTCCTTATATCCTCTTAATTAAGCTACGCTTTTTCACTATCCGGCCACTCCTTCTTACCAATATATACTCTACCTCCTTTAATATAGCATAGTCCCTATACCTTATTATACTTCTTTTTTAAATACTTCGTCGACTTAGCGTAATAGCTAGATTTACCGTACTAAAAGTACTTTTTTAGTAGCGGAAGACTATCGCGGTATTACCCCTTTAATTTTCTAAATTAAGTCTTAGTATTAATTATAGAGAAAGTATTAAAGGATAAATTTATTTCCTTATTAGGGCCAGTACCGAAATCCGGAGAGTAAAGTACCTAGTTTTTTAAATATTAAATATAGGTCCTTATTACCCTAGATTTACTATTTCCCGATATAGAAAAGCCGCCGTAAATATTTATTTTTAAATACTATAATATTATTTCTCTATTTACTATAGCGTTAACCGCTATATACTAATCAAGTACCTCCGCCGCCTAATTAAAGGTAGTAAGAGAGGGTATAATAGTTAATTTATTCTTTTTATAGATTTTTCTTTTTACGTTATACCTATCTTCGATTATATTATTAATCTAGTCGCTTTAAGTAATAAAATTTATAAATCTTAAGCGACGTTCGGATCCTCTTCGGTTAATAAAGATTATTTTTATAGACTCGAAGAATTTTATTTAAAAGCAGCTAGTAACCTTAGCTCTTACTACCTCTTTTTCCCTAGTCGGTACTCGAGAAAATAATTTAAAGTAATTAAAAATAACTTTCTTTAACTCGCCTACCCCTTTAGGGATAACTTTAGCGTAAAAATTATTTAGCTCCCTATAGATATCTTTATTTTACCGGAGGTCGTATATTTTAAAAAGGCGTTTAAAGTAAGTAACTAAAATAAGCTAAGTATTAATAAATATAGGTAAGTTTATATATTTATCGATTTATTTTTTTATATCGAAGTTATATTAAAATTTAAATTTATAAACGTAAAAAGTAAATTCCACGACCTAGTATTCTTTATAAATATTTTTAAAACGCTTTAAATATTCCGTAAAATATTTACTTTTAAAGTTACTTTTAAAACCGACTTTCTTCGGATTAAGGAATTTATACTAAAGAAAGTATATAGGTACTATAAGATAAGGGGTTAGCCGATTAGACGTAGGAGACCTTTAAAAGTAATAGTAGTCGGGGTAAGCTCCTATAGGATAAAGGTATCCGGGTTATTAAAATTAATATACAAATTTAGAAAAAAAAGCGGGATATTTAGTATACCGAGTAAGAACCGCTATATAGTTCCTAATAATAGGATTTAAATTAGTATAAGGTTTATTTAATATATTAAAAACGTTAGGATTTATAATTAAGCTACTTTAATTAAAAAGAAGGTAAGGGGTCTTAATATTTTTATAGCGAATATAGTCTATAGTTAAGAAAAGGACGAATAGCGATAATTTCGGGAATTTAGTTATTAAATTAACCGTTTTTATTACGGAACGAGCTATAGGAGCTTAGTATATTTAGCTATTACTAAGAAAGCTAGCTAAAGTAATAGGCAGAATATTATCGGATATATCGATAATTAATAATTACTATTACGTTTACGTTAGTAATATAGTTTTTTCTTTATATATATTATTAAAAATAGAAAGATAGTTATTTTTTATAACTTTAATAAATAAAAATAAATTACTTTTATTTAGATTAAAAGGAGAGTATCCCTTTTTCTTTACTTTTAAATCCCCGTTATCTTAAGTTAGGTTAACCCGGAAACCTCTTCGATTACTTATTACCGTTAAATAATATATTAAAAGGATTCCTCTTAATTAAAGATAAGAAAAAACTTTAATAGTTACTACTGAAATAGTGAGAAAACACATAAACCAACCACAACACTATAAATATACCCTTAATAGGGTATATAAATGAGCGTACCTCCGTGATAGTAGCTCGCTCGCAGGCCGCATTTCACGTAGGATAAAGAAAAGACTCTATAGGCTCGCAGACTACATAATAAGCACCTGATCGGCCTGATTAGAGGGCTAAAATTACCTGCACGCGTGCAAGGCATAAAAATATAAAGAAATAAAAGTCGATGATTTCCCTAAAATAGAATATCCGAAGCAGACCGCTTATATATATAACCCCTGAACCTCCGAATCCTCCGAAAGCTCTATTTCCTTACTTAAACCCTTAGGCCTATAGCCGTACCCTAAACCAAACCTCCCTTCGCATTTAACTATTATAAACCAGTGGGTAAATGCGTATATAAAAAAAAAATATCTTTTCTAAGCGAAAAAAAAATATTATTTAATAAAAAAAAAAGAAAATAATTTAATTCTGCCACTCCCTTATCTATTCTCCTTTAATTAGAGAGAGGAGTACCTTTACTTCTCGGATTTTAAAGTATACCTCCGTTTCTATCGAGCTATTATAACTAGCGACCTAATAATTTCCTCTTTTCGTCTTTAAGGAACTTTAGAAGCTTACTTTTATTTTATAAAATAAAGTATATAATTAAGCGAAAAGTATATTATTAGCGACCCTAAGTAATTATAAATAAGGGGCTAGGTAATTATTAGCTTAAAGAGAAGCGGCGAATCTATCGTTATAGGAGTACGGAGCCTAAAAGAAGTTACTACCTTACTTAATCGTTAAAAGTCGCTTAATACGCTATATAGTTTAAACTTTTTATAATTAAAAAGAAGACCTACGATATACTTATTTCCCTTAATAGTAATAACTAGAGTTAACGGAGAATTAAAAAGTAAAGTAAACCGGGGAAGTAATAAGGATTTAAATAGCGATAAGAGGGTATTTAATAAATAAAATCCTTCTATATCTATTAAGTCCTTTAAGCCCCTCCTCCTTTATTTTTTATTACGTACCCTTTAATTAGGCTTATACTTTAAAAACCTTTTTATATAAACTATTTATAACCTTATTATTTTTTTCCTTATAACGCCTATAGTTTTATAGTCTCTATAGTAACGATTACTTCTTTAAGCCTTTATTACCGTTAAATCCTTTTCTTTACTATATAAAGTACCTTCCTAAAAGTAAATATAGTAATATTCTAAGACCTAAAGACTATATTCCTACGCCTCGCTCTATTTACCGTAGGCTAACCTCCTTACTTTTACGTTAAAGTTATATTAAAAAGTATAATAGATATAAGATATTAAATAAGAAATAGCGTCCGCTTAATACCCCTTTTAATCCTTCGACGAATCTATATAAATTAAAATACTAATAGTAATATCGTAAATACTTATTACTTAGTAGTTTCCGGTATTAATATAAATAGGGAGGACTTAGTATCGTCGGTTAAAGGCATTATAGTTATCGTTAGGTAGGAAAAAGCGTATTAACGACTTTATTATAATAGGGTTTAAAGGTTTTTTAGGGATCTATATATAACGCTCGAGGATTTCTTAAAGAAAATACCGAAAAGCGTAGGTAAGGACCGAACTAGTAAGCTACTATTTAACTTTTAATTAACCTTAAAAGTTATATATTACGTAAATAAGGGAGGCTATATAAATACCGTAAATATAAGTCCGATTAAGGGATATCGTTATTTTTAAATTAAAAAAAAAATATTTAATAATATTAATTGAAAATTACTTTACAAAAGTAATATTAATTTAGTTAGGCCGTCTTCCTATAATATAATCTTTTAGGTCGGTAATTAAGTTAAGGCCGAAGCGAATAGGCTAAAAAGTATTATTACTTTAAAGAAGGAAGATACCGCGCGGGGAACTAAAGCTATAAACCTTATCGATATCTTAAAAGCGCGCTTTCTATATAATCTCTTTAACGAAATTATTAGGAGGGCCGAATTTCTTATTAACGGTAAATTCTTTCTACGATATATCGTAAATAGACTTTAGAAAAAGTATTAATAATATTATTTTATAAGAAATTAAAAAAGAATAGCGTATAGTGTAATCTATAATTAGAGGGTTATCGAGAGGGAAGAAAAGCTAGCGTTTCTTTTCCTACTTTAGGCTACGTAAATAGTAAGTCTTTATTCTTTACTATTTACCTGGTTTATAAGGTACGATTATCCGATATTTACGTAAGCCGTTTAAGAAGGAAAGAATATTTTATTAAGTCTCCCTTCTGTTAAGGCCTATAGAATAAGTTATATAGTTTTATCCTTTAATTATAAATACCTATACTAGTTTTCCTTACTCCTATTTACTCCTTATCTTTTCTAATACTTATTAATTACTTCCTTATAATAGCTTCTTTTTTCGGGGAACCTATTACTCCGTCTAATTAAGTAGTCGACGATTTTACTACTTAAGTATCTATAACCTTTTTTATTAAGAAACTTCCTAGTTAAGTCGAGGGAGTCCTTAACCTTATAACGTACGACTAGTCCGAAATTACTATTAACTTTACTTAAGAGCCTTTACTTACTACCCTTACTTATTATCCTACTAACCTTACTTGCGTTCCTAATAATTAAGGTATTACTTATAAGAAATACGTTTAGGTCCGACGTCCTATTTATATTTACGACTTTATTATACCTAAAGGAGCTAATACTTATTATAATATTTTTTTCCCCTATTAAGCTACTCTTTAGTACTTTAAGATTTCCCTTTTAAATTCTAATTACGTAGCGGTTCCCCTCTACTTTAAGTAGTTCCTCCCTAATTTAACGAAGAAGGGGGATAAAAAAGAGTAATAAATGTTTTTTAAGGATATTAGTACGGATAGGACTATTATTAATTATATCTTTAAAGTATTATTAAGTAGTTTAATTAAACGGGTTTTTATCGAACGGTTTAACGGGTAGTTCTTCGGACGTTAGCTCTTCGAAATCGTTAAATAAATTTATCGCTCTAAAGGTTTATTTATTTAGGCTACCGGGTTACTATAAGTATTACCCTTTTAATTAGGCTTTAGCCGATACTAATATATAAGATTTAGTTATATTAATCCTTATAATAAGTACGATTAAAGCTATTATCGGTTTTTCGTAACGTTTCCCGATAGGATTAAGACTAAGGTAATATAATTATACTTTAGTTACGTAGGAAGAAAAGACTTTAATTAGAAATATAAGAATTATTAATATAAGGGTATTTATTACTTATAGTTTAATATTAATAAAGATAGTTATTACTTCGAGGATTTCGGTAGTAGTAGATTATCGAAATTAAATTGTAATATAGTAAACTTAATTCTTAATAGTAAAAAAGTTAATTAGAATTAGGAGTAAGAAGAATAACGGATTAAGTATAAAGCGTTTAGGAAATAGTAATTAGATAAAAAGAAAGAAAGAAAAGAAAAGGAATAATCTTCTTTTACCTTTAATTAAAGAAAGGAGTATAAAGAGAAAAGGAAATAAAAAAAAAAAAATAATAAAAAAAGAAAAAATAAAAACTAAAAAAATATAATATAATAATCTTTACCCTAAACAGTTACCTCCTTTAATATCTTTCCTCCCTTTAAAAACAAATAGCTCCAATAACTCTATTCTTATAATATAAACTTTAGTACCCTCTTAAAGAATAGTAACTATAACGTCTTCGTTATCGTCTCCCCCTAATTACTTAAAAAGTCCTTTAGTTTACCCTTCTTTAAAACTACCTTTATACTTTTACCCTTTTTAAATTTCCTTTATATTTTAATATTTTTCCGTTCTATCTTAGTTTTCCCCCTAGTTATTATTTTCCCTAGTATTTCTTCTACTATTTCTTTTTCTTTATCCTTATCTTCTACTATATTTATACTTTCTTTTACTTTATTCCTAGGTACCTACTTAACTCTCCCTAGTCCTAACTATATATCCGTATCTTTTTTATTTATATATACGTCTTTTAATTTAAAAAACTTTTTTACCCTATTTAGCGTATAAAAAGTTTATAACGGTACCCTATTTAACGTTTTTAAAAAATAATAAATATTACTTAATTTAACCTTTCTTACTTTAAAAGGGCCGTCCTAGCGGTACTATAATTTCTTTACTATACTTATATTTAACTTTCTATTTATTTTATATACTAATACTAAGTCCCTCCTTTTAATTATACTACTCTTAGGCCTAATATTACGAATTTTTTTTCTATTTTTTTTCGCCGTAACTTTCTATTTTACTATATTAACCCTCTTAATTACTAAAATTAAATTTATTTTCTATAATTTTAATAGTCTTGCCTTTACCTCTATTAAATCTATAGCCGCTCTTTCCTTCTAGTTTTTCCTTAATCTATTAGAGCTAATCTTTTCCTACTAAACGATTTTTTATAACGGTACGTCCTTTTCGATCGGCGTAATAAGGTTAAACCTATATATTAAATAGAAAGTACTATACCTATAAATATTTCGTATCGTAGTCCTATTAGTAAATAATATATAAAGGAGCTATTACTTCTAATTTTTCTCCGTCCCGTCCGTTATTTTTACTAGTATTAATATAATTAGGATATAATTAAACTTTATTACTTTATTTACTTTTACGTTATAAAGTAAGACTACTACCTAGAAAACTCCTAACCTTTTTAAAATCTCCGTAACTTCCTTTCTAAATTCCGATCCACTATCTATTATTACGATTAGAGGATAACCCTATTTAAGGATAATATCGTATAAAATAAAATTCTTTATCCTAAAAGCCTTACTTAAGTTTAAAACCTTTACTTTTAAATACCTAATTAAGTTATCTTTCGCTTTTAGAAAGTAAGTTTTTTCTCCGGAAGCTATTAATAAAAATTAAACGTTTAAATACCATTTCGTAAATAGGGTAGCTAAAGGTTTAATATATAAATACTAGTCCTCTTAACGTTTCGGGCTCTATTATTAATATTATTTATATATTTTAATTTAAGCTTTAACGTTAACGTATATACCTTTTTAGTAATAGTTTTTTACTACTTAAGCGTAAATAGCTTTTCGTCCTTTATAACTTATTTCGTTATAATACGTATTAAAGACTTTTTCTCGCTCGATTAGAGGGTTAATAATTCTTTTAGAGGGAAAACCTCTTTTATTTAGCTTAAGGAATAAAACTTTATTTTCGAGAATTATTTTTAAGGCGTTATTCTTAATAGTTTAAACGTTAAACCTTATCCTAGCCTTTAACTCCGTACTAATCGCGAGGAACTCGGCGATAGTATAGGAGTAAGGAGACTATAGTCCGTTTAAGTAAGGGCCTTACCTAATAATTTCCTTTTTTTTTTTCCTAATATTTACCCGTTAAATATTTACTTCCTAAATATCGTTTTTCTAGATCCTTACGTTAACCTCATTATTAATATTTAATTTTAACTCCTTTTCCTTTAAATTAAAGAGGCTAGGTAGTTTTCTCGATAGTATATTTACTATAAAGTTCTTACTTTTAGGAATATAAATAATAGTAAAGTCGAAGAGTCTAATCTATTTTAGTTATTTTATTATTAAGGCGCCGGAAACGTTATTAGCCGCTCCCTAGACTTAGTGGACTACTACTTAAGTATCTATTTCTACCGTAAAGTATACCCCGAAAAAATACCTTTTAAATCTCTTTAAAGTATATAATAGTCCTTTTAACTTTCTTTTAGTAGTATTATACCTCTATTTAGCCGGGCTCTAAATACTACTTTTAAACTAATAAGGGTACCGTTTTCTATTAGGTTCTACTTATTTAATTACCGTTCCTTACCCCGTTAAGCTTATATTAAAAATAATAAAAATTTTACCGAAACGGTTATTATTAAACGTTAGAGAAGCTAAATACGGTACTTTTGTAATTAAAAAAGTAAGCTACTCTATTATACCCTATTGAGCTTCCGTCTATTTCTATCTCGTGTCCTTCCTTATTAAGAAATATAGTAGGATTACGATTAAATTAAAAAACGGTACCTATAGTCGATAGTAGCTAGTAATCCCTAAGAAAGCACGAATATCCTTTAAATTATAGTAAGTTCGTTATTCCTTTATTTTCGCTATCTTTATTTAATTAAAGAGGCGTCCGTCTAGTATATAGAAATAGCTAAGGATAATAGTTTTTTATTTATACTAAAGGGATTTTACGGCTATAATAGTAGCTCCTATAAGCTTATAGTTAAATAAGATTACGTCGATATTCTTTAAGTGCTTTAAAACCTACTTCCTAATTTCTAGCTTTTCTTTTTTACTATTATAGTTTTACCTTAGCCCTTTCACTGCGATATCGTTTAGGTATAGCCGATATACCTATAGGATAAAATCTTAAAAGACTTTAATTACGGCTTTTTAGAATTAGGCTACCGAATTAGTAGCTCCTTAAAGTAAAGTATATATCTTAAATAGGTTAATAAGTATCGCGAAAGTAATAAAGTTCCGGCTCGTTAAAGCTAATTTAACCTGGTTATATTTAGAGAAGAAGTCGAGTAAAGAGGTAATAAGGTACCCTCCAAAATCTTCGCTAAACTCCTTAATACTTAAAGGAATAAAGATATTTTATTATATAACTTTATTATATTTTTAAATATCGTTAATTAAATAAAGATTACTATCTTTTTTCTTTACTAAAAACTAATTATTACGGTAAAGACTATATACTTCCTTAATAATATTTCTTTTAACCTATTTCCTAAAGAGTTCGATAACTCTCCTTATAAATAGTTTTAGGATTAAAATAGACTTACTTTACTACGTATTATAAAGGATAGTCCTAATATATTAAGTAGGGAAGACCTCTTTAAGGATCTATCTATACTCGGTAAAATCCTAAGCTAGGGTAGCTTCTTTTACGAATAAAATTATTATAAATACCTTAACTTTTTAATTTATTAAAATATCGGTAGTTTATTTAATTAAATCGGCTAACCGTTCCGAAGTAAAGCGTAACCCTTTAATTATTTTAAAAAACTTAGGAATTATAATATCGTTAAATTCTAAATTATATTATAGGGATTCCTTAATTACCGCCTATCTCCTTACTTTTTAGTTTAAGTTTCCTTCGGGAGTATTATTATCTAACCTAACGTTATTAACTAGCTTTATTTTCTTATTTACCCTTTTATATATTATTATAATAATAATAGTTTCCGTAAACGTTAGCTAAGCTTATTTAAAAGTAATAATTAGGCTAGTCTTAATATTATTTTTCTTTTTAAAAAGGGGCGGGGGTAGAGGCGGGCGACGTTTATATAACTATATAGCGAAGAGGCTACGTTAATTTAGTTAAGTAAGGGACTAGTTAAATATCTTTAAGTATATAGATGTAATATTGGGCTTAAATAAGGTTATTATATTAGTCGTTTAATTAGATAGCGATAATGTCTTTAGCAGCGGTAGCGACGGTAGTATTAATAGTACTAAATATAGACTTATTATAAAGGTCGGCGGTGGTAGTCGTTTTTTCTTAAAGATTTTATTTAGAGTTAGAGTTCTTATTATAATTTCTATTCTTTTAGGCTAGAATAAAGACTTTTCCTTTTAACGTCCTTTCTTTTTTTCTTTTTAATTATTAATATTCTTTCCTCCTTTACTCTTAATATTCCTTTTTTCTTTATTTTTATAGAAAATAATATTAAACGTTAAATAATAATTTAATAATAGTAAACTTAACTTTTTTAAAATAAAATTAAGTAAAGAACGCTTAGCTCCCTTATTTAATCCTTTAATTACTTTATCCTTTTCTTTTAGCTCCTCCGTTACTTATTTAGGGATAGATACTTTATTATTAACTAGTCCCTTAAATACTTATAAGGGTTAGCTAGCGGGAAAGGTATTACCTCGATCTTTACCGTTATATTTTACTTTTATTTTATTAATTACCTTTTTCTTTATTATATAGGCCTTAATTAGCTTTCCCCTATATAATATATTTACGCTAATTATACGGCCCTTTATAAAATTAAGGGTGAGGCTTATATCCGTAAAGAACGGGATCTTTAATAATAGGTTATAGAAACCTAAAGCCTTAATATTATTAATAATAAAGAAATAATATAAAATTAGAACCCTAGCTAGTACTATTGGAGCCTAGGTCTTATTTATAAACGTAACTGGATCCTTATAAAGGCTTTTAAACTATAGGTTAATTAATATTATCGGTAAATAAAACTTTTTAGCTATAGCTTTACTAATTAAGTTATATTCGGAGCCTATATCTAATATTACTAGTACCTTCTTTAAGGTTAGTAAAACGAAATTATAGTATAATAATAGGACGTTATAGATATAAGTGACGGCTCCTAAGAGATTTCGTTTATTACCGGAAAGCCGGTTAATAGGCGTAAATAGTAAAGTCCGTAATCGCTCTTTTAAGTTATTACTCGGTTAAACTTTACTTTCGATAATTCTCTTTTAAATACTTCCTTTAACTATACTATACTTACTATCCGTTATAATACTATATAAAGCAGGAACTATTTTCCTTTAATTAGATAGAGGAGTCTCGCTATATTTAACTATTTAAAAATTTATTCGGACCGTTAACGGTAAAGCCTCCTCCTTCTATAGGACTTCTCTTTTTCTATCCGGGGTACTCCTGGAAGATCTACGCTACTCGATTACCTTAATATCTTCGGCTATACTCTTTATATAGTCTATTAACCGGTAAATAAATATAAGTAAAACCTTATAATATTCTTTTAGTATAAATTTAGTTTAACCGTAAACGTACTTTTTAGCTTTTTCGGTAATATAATTTTTTAGGTCCTCTACCTTACTATTAGGTAACTTTAAGCTACTCTAGACTCTATCTCCCTAATCGGACGAAACTCCCTCCTTAATTACCTTCGGCTTTTTCTACGCGGAGATAAATACTACTTTCGGATTTTTAACTAAGGCTAGATTATCCGTATTCTCTTTCGGTATATCCTCGATCTTTACTCTCTTCGCTCCCTACGCGCTTACTCTTATTTCTATCTTTTAATTATAAACGACTATTAGGACCTTATCGGAGCGCTTTAAAATATTTTTAAGCGACTATTTCTCTTTTAAATAGCGTTATAAGGTATTCTTAGTAATATAGTTACTAGCTAAGTTCTCGTTAAATAGTTTATAGGGTTTAAAGTACCTATAAATCCTATTTAACCGGATATCTATAGCCCTAGCTATTTAAATAGCTATCTATTCCCTCCCTTTAATTAAAGAAACCTTAAGCCTATATCCTTTACCCTTACGAACTTCCTAATACTTAGCCCATTTCGTATAAGCTTTATAAACCCTATTTAGTTTTAATTTTAACGAAATTACCGCACGAATTAAATCGTTAACCTTCCCTTTATACTACACTTTCCTTATATCCTTTTAATTAAGCTATGCTTTTTTATTATCCGATTACTTTTTTTTACCGATATATACTTTACTTTCTTTAATATAGTATAGTCCCTATACTTTATTATATTTTTTTTTTATATATTCCGTCGACTTAACGTAATAGCTAAATTTACTATATTAAAAATACTTTTTTAGTAGCGGAGGATTATCGCGGTACTACCCTTTTAATTTTCCGAACTAAGTTTTAGTATTAATTAAGGAAAAGGTATTAAAGGATAAATCTATTTCCCCGTTAAGGTTAGTACCGAAATCCGGAGAGTAGGGTACCTAGTTTTTTAGATATTAAATACGGGTCCTTATTACCTTAGATTTATTATTTCCCGGTATAGAAAAGCCGCTATAGATATTCGCTTTTAAATACTATAGTACTATCTTTCTATTTACTATAGCGTTAACCGCTATATATTAGTCGAGTACCTCTGCCGCTTAATTAGAGGTAATAGGGGAAGGTATAATAGTTAATTTATTTTTTTTATAGATTTTTCTTTTTATATTATATTTATTTTTAATTATATTATTAATCTAGTCGCTTTAGATAATAAAATTTATAGATCTTAAACGACGTTCGGATCCTCCTCGGTTAATAAAGGTTATCTTTATAGATTTAGAAAATTTTATTTAGAAGCGGTTAGTAACCCTAGCTTTTACTACCTCCTTTTCTCTAATCGGTACTCGAGAAAGTAGCTTAGAGTAATTAAAAATAACCTTCTTTAACTCGCTTACTTTTTTAGAAATAACTTTAATATAAAAGTTATTTAACTTCCTATAAATATCTTTATTTTACCGGGGGTTATATATTTTAAAAAAGCGTTTAAGGCGGGTAATTAAAATAAGTTAAATATTAATAGGTATAGGTAGGTCTATATATTTATTAATTTATTTTTTTACGTCGAAATTATATTAAGATTTAAACTTATAAACGCGAAAGGTAAATTCCATAACCTAATACTTTTTATAAGTATTCTTAAAACGCTTTAGATATTCCGTAAAATACTTACTTTTAAAATTACTTTTAAAACTAACTTTTTTCGGATTAAGGAATTTACGTTAAAGAAAGTATATAGATATTATAAAATAAAGGGTCGGCCGATTAAACGTAAGGGACCCTTAGAAGTAACGGTAGTTAGGGTAAACTCTTATAAAATAAAGGTATTTAGGTTATTAAAATTAATATGCGAATTTAGAAAAAGGAGCGAAATATTTAGTATACCGAATAGGAACCGCTATATAGTTCCTAATAATAGGATTTAAGTTAGTACGAGGTTCACTTAATATATTAAAAGTATTAGGATTTATAATTAGGCTACTTTAATTAAAAAGAAGGCGAGGGGTCCTAATATTTTTATAGCGAATATGGTCCGTAGTTAGGGAGAGGACGAATAACGATAATTCCGGGAACTTAGTTACTAGGCTAACTATTTTTATTACGGAACGAGCCGTAGGAGCTTAATACACTTAGCTATTACTAAGAAAGCTAATTAAAGCGATAGGTAAGATATTATCGGATATATCGATAATTAATAATTACTATTACGTTTACGTTAGTAATATAGTTTCTTCCTTATATATATTATTAGAAATAGGAAAACGGTTATCCTTTATAACTTTAGTAAGTAGGAATAAGTTACTTTTACTTAGATTAAAAAGAGAGTATCCCTCTTTTTTTACTTTTAAGTCCCCGTTATTCTAAATTAAGTTAACCCGGAAACCCCCTCGATTACTTACTACCGCTAAATAACACGCTAAAAGGATTCCTCCCAGCTAAAAATAAGAGAGAACTTTAATAGTTGCCGCCGAAATAAGATCCGCTAACGAGCTAATTTCGACTAGTACTTTTAGTTTACTATTAGGTCCTACCCAGACTATACACTTAACTCTCTATACGTAAATAAAAAGCTCGGTATTTAACCTATAATAAAAGATATATATTTAATTAGATAAATATAAATTATTTCTATCGAACCTTACGGGGTTTAATAAAGTTATCGGTACTTATTATCGTTCGTAGCTTCGCACTTCCTCCAATACCCAGGACTTTTAAGTCTAGTTTAGACCCTAAGCTTTACTTAACCCGGGCACGACCTTTATTTAAAATAGTAAAAAAACATATAAACTAACTACAACATTATAAATATACCCTTAATAGGGTATATAAATAAGCGCACCTCCGTAATAGTAGCTCGCTCGCAGGCCGCACTCCACGTAGGACAAAGAAAAGACTCTATAGGCTCGCAGACTACATAATAAGCACCTGATCGGCCTGATTAGAGGGCCAGAATTGCCTACACGCGTGTAAGGCATAAAAATATAAAGAAATAAAAGTCGATAATCTCCTTAAAACAGAATGTCCGAAGTAAACCGCTTATATATATAACCCCTGAACCTCCGAATCCTCCGAGAGCCCCACTTCCTTACTTAAACCTTTAGGCCTGTGGCCGCACCCCAAACCACTACCGAAATAAAATCCGCTAACGAACTAATCTCGATTAATATTTTTAATTTATTACTAGGTCTTACCCGGACTATATATTTAACTCTTTATACGTAAATAGAAAGCTCAGTATTTAACTTATAATAAAAGATATATATTTAATTAAATAGATATAAATTATTTCTATCGAACCTCGCGGGGTTTAATAAAGTTATCGGTGCTTATTGTCGTTCGTGGTTTCGCATTTCCTTTAGTATTTAGGACTTTTAAGTTTAGTTTGGACCCTGAGCTTTACTTAACCCGGGCACGACCTTTATTTAAAATAGTAAGAAAATATATAAACTAACTATAATACTATAAATATATCTTTAATAGGGTATATAAATAAGCGTACCTCCGTAATAGTAGCTCGCTCGCAGGCCGTACTCTACGTAGGATAAAGAAAAGACTCTATAGGCTCGCAAACTATATAATAAGTACCTGATCGGCCTGATTAGAGGGCTAGAATTACCTGCACGCGTATAAGGCATAAAAATATAAAGAAATAAAAGTCGATGCCCTGTCTAAAATAGAATGTCCGAAGCAGACCACTTATATACATGACCCCTGAACCTCCGAATCCTCCGAGAGCCCTACTTCCTTACTTAAACCTTTAGGCCTATGGCCGTACCCTAAACTAGTATAGGAATCGAACGTACGTAAAGCTAGGTAATAAAACGGTACTAATAATAAAAATTTATACGTTAAAGCTCGGAGAATATATAAGTATCGTTAAAACTATAAAAAAGATTAAATAATACTTTAATTAATTAAAAATTAAAGACGACGTTAAGGAAGCTATTTAATTATACTATACGTATAAAAGAACGAAGATTACGAAATATAAGCTTTACGGATTTCTAAAGCTATTACCGATAATAAAACGGCTATAAAGTTTAATTATAATAAACTTTATTATTAAATTATTAAAGTTTAAAGATACGGTAACCGGCGTTAAATACGATAGTATATTAACGGTAATCGATAGGCTTATTAAATAAATATATTTTTTACCTTATAAAAAAACCTAATCGGTAAAATAATTAATAAATATAATATTACGGTATATTATATTAATATATATATAGTTAAAAAAGTTTATTACGGACCGCGATACTAAGTTTATATCGAAATTTTAAAAAACATTAATAATAAGGCTAAGGGTAATAAGTAAAGTGTTTTCGGCCCACTACCCTTAAACGAACGATTAAACGGAACGGCTTAATTAAATTATAAAATAATATTTATAGAATTATATTAATTTCGAGTAAGATAATTAAATTAAATTATTACTTACGGTATAATTAATATATAATATATCGCTAATTAAAACGATTAAAGCTATACCGTTCTTCGCGAATTTCGGCTACGAAGCAGATTTACGGTAGGAACTTATAATTAAGGTACTTAAGGCTAAGGTTAAAGTAAATAAAATATATATACTTTATAATAAGTTTAAATAAAAACTAAAGTTTATAAAGAAAAGGATACGGAAATATTATAATACTAAAAGGCTTAAAGGACTTTACTTTAAAAAGGGAAATATAGTATTCCTTTCTATACGTAATTTACATATTAAAAGACTTAGTAAAAAGCTAAACTATAAAAAAGTAAAACTATTTAAGGTTAAAAGGAAAATATTAAAAACGGTATTCGAATTAAAGTTATTTAATATAATACGTTTACGGTTATATACCTTTTATATCTTACTTTTAAAATCCGTATTATACGTAAGTAAGGCTAATATATAGGTAATAGCGAAAGACGAAGAAAAAAAGTATAATATAAAAGAAATATTAAATTTATAATTTAATAAAAGTTAATTAAAGTATTTAGTTAATTAATTAGAATATCTAGCTATAAATAATTTATAAGAACTATAAATATACTTTAACTGCCTAAATAAATAAAAAGAATTTTACTAACGATATCCGGACCGACTAAAACCTAAGTAAGTAAAAAGACTTAGCCCTATCTTATAGCTAAATAGCTATAAAACGGAGCTAAAAGAACCTCGATAGGAATCGAATCTATACCTTCGACGTAATAATCGACGTACTATATATTATACTACGAGGTTAGTAAATATAAAAAAAAAGTTAAAAACGTATTACCGTAGGAAACCAAAATATATTTAAGTTTAAAAAGACTTATCGGGTCTTTTTAAACTTAAAAGAACCTCGGTAGGAATCGAACCCGCGCTTTTAATATAATAGCCGGCGTATTATATACTATACTATAAGGTTAAAAGGTATAAGGAAAGCGAGACTTAAATAATATTACGCGGCTTAGGTATTTTAGGAAGAGAAAGGTATACTACTAACGATATTTAACGCGGTTAGGAAAGAAGGACCGGCTATACTAAAATTAAAGGAAAAGTCGGAAAGTTAGTCCGGGCCTAAGGAAGGATCTAGGATATAAGAAGACTACGAAATAGTATTTTAAGCGGTGGTTAGCTATATAAGAGTATTTAATAAAGAATTAGGTGGCGCCGTAATTATAAAATGCGCTACCCGGGCATTCTTCTTCTAAATACCCCGCGCGAAAAGACGTTTTTTACGTATATAAAGAAAGTAACGTATTTGTTTTACCCGAATAAACTTAATAGTTAATTATAAAAGTTAATCTTTAAGCTTTTACTTTTTACGTTCGAGTTTATTTTACTTTTTTATCGTTCGGGTTACTATCGAACGGTTAATTATTATTTAAAAAGAAAAGAAAGATATATTTATGGGCGGAGCTAACGTTAGACTCGTTATATAGAATCTTACGGCGCACGTATTTAACGTACTGTAAAGATTTAGGAACTATAATATAAGGGGTCCCGGAGGTAAAATAAGTAGAATACAGTATTATAATAATATTATAGTAGCGGATTCGAGAGGTAAAGGCGAAGGACTATTTAGTTTTATAATAACGTTTTTATATACGGTTAAATATAATAAGTAATAAAATAAAGAAAAAAAAGAAAGACTTACGATATTATTAATAATAAAAGAAAATTAAGCCGCAGGAGCTTCGGCCTAAAGAAAAAGTATTATATTACGGTTCTAAAAAATAGTAAAGCTACGAAGATTAATTAAGACTAAACTACGCCGTCGAACGGGGCTTACAGTCTAAAAGATTAAACGGACTAATAAAATAGGAACCGGGGACCGCAGCGGGGCTTACGGTCTATAGTCTAATATCGGCTAATACAGAGCGGACCGAGGACTATATATAAAACGACGGTTTACGGTCTATAGGTCTATATATACGGAGGAACTAGCTAGTATAGATAAATAATTCCGTAATATATAATATAAATTATAATCGTTAATATTAGACTATTATAATTAAGATAAGCTATTATTATATACTCTTTAGCTATATCGAACTAAGATTATTTAGAAATGCCTTTAACTAGTATCCTTTTTAGAGGTTCTAAATAGGAGTTTATTATAAATATACTTTAAGATCCGTAAAATAAAGGTACTCCTTTTTTTCATTAAAGAAAAATAAATAAAGGAATAATAAAATTATATTATTTTTTTATTAAATAATATTTTTATTTCTTTATAAAAAAATATTTTTCTTTAAATACGTATTTACTTACTAATTTATAATAAGTAAATATAAAAGGAGGTTTAGTTTAAGGTACGGCTATAGACCTAAGGGTTTAAATAAGGAAGTAGAGCTCTTAGAGGATTCGGGGGTTTAGGGGTTATATATATAAGTAATTTACTTCGGACATTCTACTTTAAATAGGACATTGACTTTTATTTCTTTATATTTTATACCTTATACGCGTGCAGGCAATTTTGGTCCTTTAATTTAGCCGATCAGGTGCTTATTATATAGTCTGCAAGCCCATAAAGTCTTTTTTTTATCCTATGTAAAGTGCGGCCTACGAGCGAGCCACGATTACGCAGGTATGTTTATTTAGAGACCTTGTTGAGGGTATATTTGTGGTGTTGTAGTTAGTTTATGTATTTTCTCACTATTTTAATATCAAGTTATTTCTTTAATTAAATAAAAATTTAAGACAAAATATTATTATGATTATTTTAGGAAGTTAATAAAGTACATGGTTTATTTTATTAAATACTCAAAAGTGTTATATTTAATTTATTTATTTAAATTATTAGGTAGTGATTTATTTATAATAAAAAATACTTACATAATTATTAAACCTAGAATTATACATAAAATAAGAGTAATTTAAGAAGATATATAGGTTTACTATTTAATAGTTATTTAACTTATTAATTAAATTAAATAACATGTTTGAAGTTAGCTAATACTTTATAAATTCAAAAGTACAGCTAAGACTTAAAAAACTGGTGTTTTAGCGCGTTTTCTGAGATTTAAATGCATTTACTAGGGTAGGTTTAGAGGCGGGAAAAGTATTGCCTACGGCGTGCGAGGTAGACGATTACTAATTGTTAGTGAAGACCAGATTTTATTGGGCCACAGCGAGTTTTGGTTTTTTGCCCAGTTAAAGGGACTGCTTGGCTTCGAGTCTCAATTTCCTGACAAACCATCAAGGTCCTCGCCATTCAACTTTGTAATTATGCTTTGAGCAGCAGACAACCAAACACCACCTTCATCTGAAGCAATTGGGATCTATCTCTCCATTCTGGAACTCAGTTCCACTTCAGCATCATGTACGACGAGGGGCAACACCGCTCCAGATCCCCATCGCGGGATGGCGGGCGCAGTGGAAGCTATCGCGACCGCAAATATCGTCGCCCTGATGAAAGAGGTGGCGACTACCGCCGCTCGAGGAAGGGTAAAACCACACGATAAACCTGTCCTAGCAGAAGCACTCTACGATATCCGCTTGTTGCTTTGCGGTTTGCAAACTGTCGATATGGAGCAGAAGATGGCTAACTTTGGGTGTGTTTGCCTCGGCCGCAAAAGATTCTCCAGCGCCTCCTTTGAGGAACCTCAACTACGACGACGATGACCAGGAGTATTACTCGAGACAAGCTGTCGGGAGCCTTCGCACTGGTGGCGACCCGGATCGCGGACGGTATCAGGGCGACAGGCCTCACAGCGGTGGATACCTACCACCGTCTGGTAGCCCGCCGTCGGACCGTTACGGGCGAGGAGATATCGATTTGGAACATAGGGAACGTTTTTCACGATACAATCAAGATCGCGATGTGTCACAAATTCGGCCATCTCGAGATAGGAATCCTGGCGCTGGGCGTGCGGGTGGTCGGGGTCACGGTCGTGGGGAGCACAGCGGTGCGGGTTCGGGCTTTGGCTCGTCCAAAGTGTTGATTTTTGAAGGTCTCACTGAGGATGCCACCGAGCGCGACGTCCTCTACGGTCTCGACTTTGTAACCCGAGACCATCAGTTCTCGAGCGATCAAGTGAAGCTCGTTCGATTACGGTACGATCAAAACGGTAGGTCGCTCATTTCTGGACCAAGTCTCTCATCCCATTTTCCGTGTCGGAGGTGTTAATGCGGGGTGCTCAGGTCAGCGGATTGCAGCTGTCGAATTCCATCGTCGATCGCAGGTCGAAGACTTTCTGGACCAGTTCTATCCGGAAATTTCTTTTCCACTTCAGCATTCCCGCGGGAAGGACACTGAGTTCTTCACCTTCGGCATTCAGGACCCTAATTACCGCGACGACATGCCTGATCCTCGGGAGTCACGGCGCGGTGGTCGAGAAGGCCGAGAAGATGATGGTTGGACGTGTGTAACTGTATGTGCCGTCTATTTCGCCCTGTAAACGGTCTGAGACTAATCGACCGCAGTGCCATGTTGTTAACTACCCGCACCGAGCTGTGTGTTTCAAGTGCAAAACTGAACGTCCAGAGGATGATGGATATGGAGGTGGCCCATTATTAACTGGCGAGACCGACGAGTGCCCCCAGCAGATGCCGTCTCAATATGTCGTAATTCGCAACCTCGACCGTTCTGTCACAGAAGAGGTTCTGGCCAAAGGGGTCATGAAGTTATTTCTGGAGAATCCAGAGCCACCAAAAGAGGCCCCGAGCACCAACAAACTCAAATCAACGGCACCCACCAAGAGCACTGTCGGCATGGGCGCGAAGCCTGGCTCGCTGCGTCGTGTTTTCGTGATGCGAGATCGCAGAAGCAACGAAAGTTGGAGATATGGCTTCGCCGAATTTGCCACTGTCGAGGATGCCGTGGCCGCCGTTCAGAAGTTCCAGGCATCGACAAAGTTCACCATCGCCTCAAAGCCAGTCGTCGTTGCCTTTATTCACACAGGAGTTTTTGTTCCTTCGTTCGATCCTGTTACACCTGAGAATCAAGATCTCTCATTCAGCCCTATCTACAATCCTGCCGTTCGCATCAAGTACTGGGATGACCGCGCCTACCCTAGCGTACACGTTGTCACCACCGAGCCTATCTCTGAGGTGTCACAGCCGGAGAAGAGCAACAATGCCAATGATGATCCAACCAAAAATGTCTCCAAGACGTTCAAGAAGTTTAAGAAGGACCTGGGAGCTGCTGTTGGTGCCAAACCCATCATGATGCCTCAGATGGAGTTGTGGGCCAAGAAGTCAGCCGAATTGCATGGTTCGAAAGCCAGGGCCACAGATCCCTCAAATACCGATACCGAGTCCTCCAACTTTAACCTCACGACCATCCGTGAGTCTGAGGGCACAGAGCCTGACGGTCCATTTGCACCTCACTGGGCTGATCAGTACATTTCTTATGCCGACTGGGAGGCGATGACGTGCGTGGCTTGCGGCTGGAAAGCACCGACGGAGCGATCAACCCAAGAACGTAACGACCTACTTATTCACCACGAAGGGACAGCCCATCTATTCTACCACGACCCCGAGATCAAGGACAAAGCCGCGGCTGGTCTCAGTGCTCTTGGCAAGAAGCACCGCACCATCATCCGCCGTACCCCTCGTCTCAAATCTGAACCCCTGCCCAAATACAAATCATACGCAGACTTTGACCGCCTCCGTTGTCTACTCTGCAAGCGCCAATTTCAAAAGATGGAAGTAATCTGGCTACACGAACAGCAAAGCGAACTCCACAAGCGGAACCTCGCCCACCCTAAAGCCCGCTCTCGCGCAGAGGAAGAGTTCAAGAAACTGGGCAAGAATCAAAGAAGCTGCATCCCCGACCAAGCCTTCTACCGCGAGTGGGAAGCGCAACTTAAGCGTAGTCAGCCCAACTATCGTGATCGAGCCTTGGAACGTAGGCAAGCTTTCCGTCAGCCGAAGAAACCCACCAATCAGCCCAAGACATCTGTGCCAGAAAAGAGGAAAGAACCTTCTTCGTTGTCCGCAGAGGCGGACACACCGGCCAAGAAGAGCAAAGGGGCGGGTATGCTGGCTAAGATGGGGTGGACGGCGGGTGCGGGACTTGGGGCCGAGGGGGCGGGGAGGACGGATGCGATTGCGACGGAGGTTTATGCTCCTGGTGTTGGGTTGGGGGCGGAGGGGAGTAAGCTTGGGGATGCTGGGGAGGAGGCGCAAAGGAGAACGAAGGGGGATTTCAGTGACTTTGTTGAGAAGACGAGGGATAGGGCTAGGGAGAGGTTTGATCGGTTGGGGTAAAAGGGGGGTTGGGTTGATGATTATGATGTGTGTGTTTTGTAAAATATTGAGGTTGGACTGGACGGTAGGAGATGACGTTATGGGTGTTGGATGATGGGATGCGGTATACAACCGGCCGAGAGTGTTTCAATAAAACCGCTGAAATTGATATGTCGGCTCCACGATAATAAGGCTTCGACTTCCGTTACTCTTTGATGTGCGAACTGTTGATGTGATATTGAAGCGTATCTTGCGTGCCCAGGGTTTCCTGTGGTTTTCTCTTTTCACTTAAATTATGTTGTCCAGCTCCAGCCCGAGCACTCACCAAGCCCGAGCACTCACCAAGCCCGAGCACTCACCAAGCCCGAGCACTCACCAAGCCCGAGCACTCACCAAGCCCGAGCACTCACCAAGCCCGAGCACTCATCATCGTAAATCACATCACCTCAATCACCATCACACAACTCAAAGTTCTTAAAATCAAAGCTAATTTGACCAGGCAAGGTGGCAGTCTCCCCCTCATCTACCACCACCCATTCGCTCACCACAAATAACCTACACGACCAAAAACCCATACATACACAAGCAAAAGCCCCATCCGTCTCGCCTCCAACGCCAACACAATGCAGGTCGACCCCCTTTTCCCTTCATCCATCACCCCTTCCATAATGAACAGAGGGGGAAAAAACAAGGAAAAGGGGGGAATCATGATGCCCATTACCACTACAGACTGCACAGAAACGGAAGGTGAAAACCCCCATAACCCATGACCTAGGAAAAGAAAAACGGACACCTGACAAATCCTTGTCTGGACAAGGCAAAAAAAAAGACGAAACAAACATCAAGGGAAAAAAAGAAAAGAAAAACCATACAGAAAATATTGACATGGTAGAGGTAAAAGGTAGGCCTCACCCGCGTCCATTGTCCGCGTTTTTGTGTGTCCTCGAGGCCTTGTCTCCCGACAACCAACACCTCCCAACCTCCAAACAAGGCCTCTCAACTCCATTTTGACGCTTTCCAGCCCCCAAACAAGGCCTGTCAAGTAAAAATTGAGGCCTATTGACTATCCGCTGAGGCCTTCTCACTCTCTACTGAGGCCTTTCGGTTCAATTCTGACGCCTATTGAGGGGGTCTCGCGCCGCCATTGAAGATGTAAGCCAGCTCCTGAACACCCAGTCTGCCCAGCTGCTTGCTCTTGTCTTCATCCAGGGCGCTCTCCACCAGCTCCCTCTTCTTCTCTTGCAAATCCATGATGCGGTCCTCGACCGTTTCCTTGACCAGGATTCGGTGGACCTGCACCTCCTTTTGCTGCCCAATACGGTGGGCGCGGTCGACAGCCTGCATCTCGATAAATGGATTCCAGAAGGGATCGCAAATGATGACGCGCGAAGCGCACGTCAGGTTCAGTCCCGCGTTACCGGCCCGGAGGGACACCAGCATGACCTTGTTTTCGGGGTTCTCTACAAAGTCTTGAACCGCTTCGTCGCGGTGGGTGCGCGACATGTCGCCAGTGTACCGGCAGTGACGCAGCTTGAGGCTGTACTTGATCTGGCATTCGATCAAGTCCAGCAGGGAGGTCCACTGAGAGAAAATGATGGTCTTCTCATTGGTTTCCTGGATCGTCTTCAGAAGCTCAATGACTTGGGTGACCTTCGCCGAGTCCTCCCAGTTATCGCGGAGGTAGTGCATATATCTCCGACGGGCCTCCTTGTTTCTGCCAGCCTCAAGGCGGAGTGTCCGCAACTGACTTGGGTTGACCGGCTCAACCTTGTTCTTCCCCTTGCTCAGTTTGCTCTTCTCCTTGCCTTTCTTGAACGCCTTTGTGGTCTTCTTTTCCGCCCGTCTCGCTTCCTTTCTCGCCTTCGCTTCCGCCTTGGCTTCCGCCATCTTCATCGCCTGGGCTGCAGCTTCACCCTCACTGAGTTCATCTGAATCATCGTCTTCCACGATGAAGTCATTTAAACTGCCGACAGAATCATTGTCGGAATCCTCGTTTTCTGACGAGCCAGACCAGTCTGAAATCTCTGGCAGCTCCTCCTCCTTGACCTCTTCCTTAGGAAGAGTTTCCGGCATATGAATCTTTCGGAAGGTCGTGTACTTGATCACCTTTGAAGCATCAACGGGGCCGCGGCATTGCGGACACTTAGCACCGGCGTTCTCGTTACCTGTAAGAACATTGTTCCTGGCCGCGTTGTCTGTCAGCGAAGTGAAGCACTCTGAGCAGGTGTCATGGCCGCAGGGTATAGCTAGGACTGGATCCTCGATGCCGTCATAACAGATAGGACACTCAAAAGATTCGATGTCCTTGATACGCTGGATGACTGCAGCATCAAGCTTTCTCGCCAAATCATCCATGGTCTCGTCAGCGGTGGTTGCGCTGCCGACGCACTCGAAATCAATCAAGTGAGGGTGGCAGCATGCTTGGCGAAGCCGCAGCAGAAGAACAAGAATATTGGAGTAGTTGCGACCAACAGTACCGGCACGGAGGTATTTGTTGAAGACAACCTGCGACCTCTCCTCGAGGTCTTTGTAAAATTGTGTCTCATCCACTGAGAACTCTACAAACTCGGATCTCTCGGTCTTGAGGGGTAGAGTCAAGATGGGCTTGCCATCTATCTGCGAGGTTTTCATGCGCCTCAGCATGATGGCCTTGAGAACGGTCCGAAGCTTGTCCATGGCCTGCTTGCGAGCATACTCGTTGTTACCATTATTCCGGGGGCCGAGGCATTTAAACGCCGTTTGGAAGTGCCTATGTTCCCAAAAGGGCTTAATCCTCAAAAAACGGATGAGTGGATAGAGCTCTGATACGTTGTTCATCATGGGCGTGCCAGTAAGGCACCAGCGGTAGGTGGCATTGATTTTGTGCACGCCCTTTGAGCCTTGGGTGTCCTTGTTTTTGATACACTGGGCTTCGTCGATGATGATGCGGTAAAAGGTGCTTTTGGGGTGAAGCAAGGGGCACTTTTTGGCAAGCTCGCCGTCGTCTCTCTCCGAATACAACGCAGCCGCGTTGCGTTGTTGCACGTGCTTCTCGTACTGGCGCCATTCCGAGGCGATTGAACCATACGTTGTGAGCACCACGTCGTAATTTATGAGCTCAGTGAATGGTATCTTCTTCTTCTGGTGGAGGAGGTAAACACTCATCTTATGAGTACCCCTCAGCTTGTTCTTGACCTCGTTTTCCCATTGTTTGATAAGGGCGACAGGTCCAATTATCAAATTAGTCTATTCAATATTAGCATTCAAAGTGCTGAAAGGTAAGCAGAACGCCTATGAAACTAGTTCAAGGCGTCCATTGCACCATTTCACGGATGCAACATTCCACTCAACACCCACAGACGACCAACAAACACATGTCATTGTTCTTGGAAGGCGTTTAATAATACGGTCGATGCGTCGAATGATAGTGTTGATGGGTTAAATGATGGTGATGATGCGTTAAATGATAGTATCGATGCGTTAGATGATAGTGTCGACCTTTAGTAATAGTGTCGAGGCCTTTACTGATAGTGTCGATGCCTTTGGCGGCTCGGTACCGAGGGCTGTAAAGAACAATGACATGCGTCTGTTGGACAAGTGCAGAAGGTGAAAGAGCTGCTGTATGTAAAGTAAATGCAACCAACATCTTGCCAAGGCACGAACAAGCAAGCTATAAAAAAAGGAAGGGGTCTGAGAAGTTGCTTACCCTCACTGCCCGGTCCTCAGAGGGCCTGGAAATCATCAACGCCAGGGTCGAGACCGTTTTACCAAGACCCATATCATCGGCCAGGATACCGCCTTTGTTTGACCCTGTCTCCATCTCCGCCATCCACTTCAGGGCAAGCTGTTGGTGCGGATAGAGAGGATACTTCATGCCCGCCGGTGTTTCACCCCGCTCCTCCTCGGGAATTTCCATATCAGGTCGAATGTTCGAAAGAAGTTGTTGAATCTCCTCCTCTGTTTTGACAGGATTGTGCACAAAATCATCCAGATAGTTCGCTAACCGCGGATTCAGGGGGTTCCCGTCCATATCGGTCATGTTCTGGAAGTCAATGTTGTTTACACGATGAATCGTTGAAGCAAGACTGGGTTGCCCTCCCAGGTAATCCACGTCGGAGAAGTAGCTGCCGTTGTTCAGTAGACCTGGTCGATCGAAGCTGGCCAGTTGGCTAACGCTTGCAAAGCCTGGTAACGCGGATGGGTTCCAGGCTGGAATGGATCGGTTGTAGGATGGGTTTGGTGGGGGAAGAGTACGGCTAGAGGGATGGGTCGAGCGAGCCCCTTGTTGCCACAAAGCATAGCCGCCGGTAGCTACCTCGTCGCTGCCACTATCAGAATCTTCCCAGGCCCCCGGCATTTGAGGCATCCGATCGCTTTCCCCGCGGTTGATGCCATTCACTTGACTTGGAGTGATGCTCCATCCCGGACTCCCATTGGCCCTCCCTGGTTCAGACTTGACATTGACTCCACAGCTGTGTTCAAAGCTGCTAGCTTGTCGTGACTGAATAGCTGGTGGTTGACCACTTGGAACGATGCTCCAACCCTGACCCCCTGTAACCTGACTGGGCCCCGGTTTAACGGGCGTTGTGTTATGGGAGTAGCTGCTCGTGTGCGGTGTGTGAACGCCACCATACCCACGACTTGGCGTGGTGGTCCAGCCAGCGCCACCTGTAACATTTGACCCAGAGTTCGTTGGGTAGTTCCCATTTCCATATAGTCCATTACTCTGCGCTCCAAACGATTCCGAAGTAGTTCCCTGCAAAAGTCGTGGTCTGGTAGATAGAGACATTTGATTGGACAACTGGCTGCTCGATGGTTGGCGGTGTAAAATTCGGTCGAATGCATTTGTTTGGCCAGTGGGTATCGATGAGCCGTACTCGGGTGCCGTCGAAGTGCCTTGCGATAACTGCCTGGCAAAGGCAGCATCTTGATCAAGCTGGGCCTTCGATTGTTCATGGCGCCTTTCCACATCAAGAGCTCTCTGTTTGATGCCCTGCCACGCATCGTCCCTACGTCAAAGGTTAGCACAGATCGACAGAGCGGGACACGAGACTGCTTGCCCAGTAAGGTCAATGGAAGATAATTCTTCATCTACGTCGTTGCTCCCAGGGCCCCCAAAACTGTAATCCCATCCCGGGCTCGGCGACGCTCGGTTGGAGTTATTTGGACCCCATATGGATGAAGAAACATTCAAGTGAGAGCTTCCGAAAGAACGCTTTCGAGATCCAGAGGCTGGCTGGTGGGGTGGAGGCCCTCCTCCAGGGCTCGAGCTTGGCGGGTTCGACATTCTTGAGGATGAGCCGTTGGCGGGGTAGGAAGATGCTGGGGGCAATGATTAGCATGAGTTTGAATATGTGCATGTCCAAAACCTCTTTCGGGACAGGGTTTTGAAGGACTTGGTTGCGTACCTTTGCCTGTGGTAGGAGCTCTCGTCAGCACTGAACGCCATTCCGGCCATGGAGGAATGCAGGACTTGAACTAACCTTCCGACGAAGTCCCGCGGGCCCTCCTTTCCTTGAGTTTAATCAATTCAGCCTTGGCTTCCCCTATTTGCTTGTTGATTTCAGAAGTCCGCGGTTGCTCCAACAACGACCTCAGTATCGTCCCTTGAATCGCAATATCCTCTTCGAGGTCCATGGGGCTCGGGTCTGTGAAATTTAAGGGCACTGACAGTGCCTGATGAGGTGAAAGAAGAGAGCGGGAGCCGCAGTCGCAGAGCGGGTAGCCACATGCACAACCAGGCAGGCAGCCTTTGCCAAAAGCACCCAGAAATGCAGTTTGTGGGTGTGCGTCTCCTTGGGTTTAAGTTTTGTTGGGCAACCTAAGGTAGGGAGTTTTAGCGGATAGGGCGGGGAGCTCAGGCTGTAGTGGCACGGTAGCCTGTGACTGTTTTCGACGGTCGGTCAGTCCCCCAGGCGAAGCAAGTTGGGTGAAGGAGAAGGGACTAGATGGAAGACGAGGCTTTCGGGGCTTGCAGCTTCCAAAGCCAACTAAGTACTGGCTGGCGCGCGGGCAAAAGCAGGCAAAGGCGGGCAGGCAAAAAAAAGGTAGCCCTGAATGGTCGGTCAAAGTGGGCTGGTACCTTTTTGCAGGAGAAGGGGCAGTGATCGTCTTTTTCTTACTGCAACTTCAACTTGGCGCGCTTTTGCTGGTTTCAGTCAGTTGGGCAGGCAGGCACTGGCGTTGATGCGGAAGACGGGATGCGGAAGGGAGGAAAAGATTGATTGACAGTCAATGGGAGTTGGGATTGTGCGACAAAAGCTAGCTGGAGAATTGGCCGCCTTTTGGGGGGCTGTTGAGAGCTGGAAACTTGAAAGGTCAGGCTTACCTCTCTGAGCTCAGCAGCGCGCAGAGGATGGATAGGATAGGATACCTGGACCTCGCGATTATTACTGCTCTTTCTGCAATGTTGCATGCATGCTTGGTGACGACTGAGAGGCTCGGCACTGGATTTGTCGGGCCCAGCGCTGAGTTTCTCGAATTCCCATGTTGCAACAACACCGGGGCGCGCCCTAATCAACCAGGCAGATAGTGGGGCAATCCTCGATCAGCCCCCACAACACCCCCGTCTTTCAGTGGGGTCCGCTCCACTGCCGCAAAACAAAAGTGGAGACACAGCAGGCACACCTGCAGGGATTCAGCTGAAGTCTTGTCGAAACAAAATCTCTTGACTTGGAGTTCGTGCGACTTTGACGTCTTCAAACGTCCATCTGATATAGCAAAGAGATAGTTCCTTCCAAAGTTACCTGCCATTAATATCAGGAATGGAGATTCTCGAGAAAACATGGAGGGAGAAAACATGGAGGGAGAAAACATGGAGGGAGAAAACGCAACTACAAGTAAATGGGCCGTGTGTTGGCGCGTTACACAGCAAACACGCTACCGGCAACAAAAAAGAAAGAAAAAACTGAACAACGCTTCACTCAGCCTCCCATGAGGCATTCGAGTTCAGACCGAATCGGATTACTGGTAGACGTCAACGTGTCAACTACTAGGTATTACTGAACGACACGAAATATACAGCCAAACCTAGCTGCTCTTCAGAGCAACCTTGGTACAGCTATGAGGCCAAGGCAATTTAATTTTCAACTCCTGGTAACCCCTTCAAAAATACCCAAAACGACCGGCCTGATGCAATGAGCCTCTATGCAAGCACGTGTCAAAAGACACCATTATACAACCTTTCCCCCCAAGCCACACCTGCGATTACTCGTTGGGGTTTTCGGGAGGCTCCTCACTCTCGCCATCATCGCCGTTGGAGACTTTGTCCCACCAATGCGAGACCTTTCCAGAAAACCAATCCCAAAACCCTTTGACCGAGTCACCTACTTTGTCCAGAGGGGACTTGCCATCATCGCCCTCGTCATCGCCTGAGGGATCCGAAGAGGGCTGCGCTGTCGGCTTGTCGACCTCGATAGTCTTCTCAACCGTCTTTGTCACTGTTGCTGTTGGAGCAACCAAAGGAGCACTGGCTGTGACTGGGTTGACCATGACAGGCTTCGCCGATGTTGAGCTTGACAACACAGGCGTTTGGGTGCTCGACTCAGCAGGCGAATCAAATTCGTGATCGCTGTGCAGACCAATCGGCTTCAGAGGAAGCCTAAGGGTGCCGTTGTTTGGCGCAGGGGTGATCCCAACCGAATCACAGAGCATGTTATAGACATTGATGTTTTCTGCCAGGTGGTTAGTTCAAGATTCAAGAAAGCGAAAAAAAATCATGCTACTCACGAAAAACCTCAACCTCACTATTTGGCTGGTGAGGGAAAGCAGGGCCCCGAGCGACAAACAACGCCCTCATAAGAGGGTGTTCGTTGTCGTACCCGTGTAGGCCGCGTGGCGCATAGACAGTACCCTTCGCTTGTGCTTCTTTCAGATTCATCTCCTCCATCTTCACAAGCGCCCACCCAGTCTTGGGCACGATCCATAAAGGAGCAATGCGGTCATTCCGGGAGAAATGCCATCTCTCAGGCATGTCCATATCCCTGAGGTACACGTCGAGATTCGGGTTCGCCTTGGTCCTCTCAACCAACTGTGCGTGAATCTCCTGAAGATCATTGGGATTCTTCGGTCTCAAACCAACCAGCGGCCATCCGTCTGTGTGTTCGATCTTGCTGACATCAACAAGATCCTCCAACTGCACAACGCGTGTTATATCGGTGGTTGCCATGCCATGGTCAGAAACGACAATGACATTGACAATACTTGTCAAGCGTCGTTCCTCCAGCCCCTTAAAGATGCGGTCTAGCATCTTGTCGACCTTGCCAATTGTAAGCTGAATTTCGGTACTGTTGGGACCAAATGTGTGCCCAACCGCATCAACATTAGGAATGTATGCCGCGATCACTTGTGGGCGCTCATCATCCGGCATATCCAGGAACTCAAGAACCCGGTCGACTTTCTTGGACAGCTTCTCCTTTCCGTTGTACTTGTCCATGTAGGTAGGGTTCGTGTTGAGAATGTGAGCTTCACTCCCAGGCCACATATGTATTGCAGTCTTGAGGCCTTGCTTCTGAGCTGTCACCCAGAACGGCTCGCCCTTCCACCATTTTGGATGTAGGCTTCTTTTAGGATCAGTGTAGTAGAATTCCTCTTTGAGCTCGGGATCCCAGAAGGAGTTGCCAACCACCCCATGAGCCTCGGGGTACAGCCCAGTGACCAAGGTGTAATGATTAGGAAAGGTGACGCTGGGAAAAGACGGCAGCATATAGCGTGGTGATACACCCTCTTTGACAAAGGCATTGAGCCTCGGTGTCAAGCCCCTGTCAACAAAATCGGCGCGAAATCCGTCTAAACTGATGATAATGGTCGTAGGAGCGAACAGAGCCGTGCCGTTGCTGACAAGTTTCGCTGCGGTTTGTGCCGTTGCCTTCTTCTCAATTGACAACTTCCAAGCCACCAAAACCAGAATCCCAAAGCCAACAATTATGAGTGCATAAAGTAGGCCCCAGCGACAACAGCTCCTCCTTCTCTTCGCTTTCACAGCACCCATGTGTAAGAGATTCTTCCTGTCCACCTCATCGCTGTCATCCCGATCACTGCTTTCCCCAGTATCGCTCCCACTCTTCACCCCCCCCTCTTCCATTTCATACATCAACTCCCCATCCTCACCATGTTGCGCCTCAGCCAGCAACCGGTCCTTCTTCGCCTTCCTCCTCGCTTTTCTCCTTGACCTCCTCTCCCCCCCATCATTCCCGTCAACCGACTCAGCCGAGTGAAATGACGGACTCGCCGACCTCGATCTCGAAGCATCGCTCAGCCTCCTCGAAAACAACGTCAACGGATTCGGTATCGGCAACGGCAACCCAGAACCCCTCCTCTCCCTCTCCTTCTTCCTCCGTGTCTCAGTCACCAACTGGCCAAGCTCCTCCTCCTCCATCAGCACCAGCCTGTCGTGCGCCCTCAACTCGCGACTGTTCCTCGCTCGCATCTGCCTCTCGTCATCCTCACTATCCGTGTCCTGATCGCTGCGGATCGAAATCGCATCGGCGTCGTAATCGGACGGCGACAAAAACGTCTGTTGGTCTCGGGCGCCCGCATTCATTGTGTTCAGCGGCTGGAGGGGACGCATCTTGGAAGTCGACGACGCTTAACAAAGAAATCCTGTCGTGTTCATCGGCTCAGGAAGATCGCGGTATTCGTCGCTCGGCACACAAAAATAAAGCTATCGTCGGTCAATCATTGCACACTTCCCCTGTTTTTAGGAGTTTGGTTAGGAGGAAATAGGTCAGTTTGTTGCCGCCGCTCGCAAATGGGAGACTGCAACTCCCGAGCCTGGACCCCGTTCAAATTCGAGAGGACTCCTTACACCCCTGGGGTGTGTCTCTTGTTTTGACAGGCTTGGCCCGCCCCACACTCTCGGCAAGCCCCCGCCCCTTTGGGTCTCCTCCTCATCTGGTGGTGCAACATCAACGACTCTCGATCAGTCACAGCTCTGCAGATGGCATCGATCTACCTCAATCGAGGGAAATATATGTAGAATTACTGGACCATCAACGGATTCCTCGATCACGGACCCGATACGAAACAACGCAGACCTGGATCACCCAGTCTTTTCACATGTCACCAGCCTTGACCCAACCCCCTCACAACTCGCAAAGTTCCACAGCATCACAGCGGAGGAGACCATGTGGAATCAACGTTTCCAGCCTTAGTTTAATTGGTAAGCACCATGCTATCTCTCGTTTCTCACCTGTGTCACAGGAGTTCATTCTTAGGTATCTCATTATCCGCACAAGCCATCTCGACAACTGATAGCAAACGCCAACCAACGCCATATCACGCAAACCTCAAGGCAAGCAATATCCGTAATTGTCCTCCCACTCAATCACTCGTACTGGCACACCCGGCTCCGAGGGCTTCCACCGCAAGCTCGGTACACAACCACCCATTTGCTGATCAAAAACAACCTTTACGCTCGCCGTGTTCCTGTTCCCAACCGCTTTACACCCCGTAATCACGTCCTCATCTGGGTTCCAAAGCACGACTCTGGGTAGCCCCCATTCTTTTGCCTCGGCCAGGGCTGCTTCAAGGAGAACCTGCGTATCGGTGACTTTCTGAGCCTTAGTCTGGCACTCCACCCCATGCACAATTCTCAGAATCCGAAGTTTCTTGGCTGGGATATCATGCGCCCAGTATAACCAGCTCCTCGAGTTGCCCGTCTTGGCGCCCTTGTAAGTGATCGTCTTCCCCGTCATTTTCACCGCGTCAAATTCAGCGCGGGCAAGCTGCAATTCTAGACGGGCATAGGTTGGGGCAAAGGCTACATGCGTCTTCTTGCCAGACGGCATGTCTCTGAAGCGAGCGCTGAGCTGGTAGTTGTCATGCTTGCAAAGCAAAGAGAGATCCTCGAGCCGAAGAAGGTCTACCGTGACAGCATCAGCGCGCCCTGTAGGCCGATATGAGAACGATGGGGCTCGGGGCCGTGGTCCCTCTCCTGGGGTCTGTGGTGGTGAGTCGATAGGCGTGAGGGGGGGCGATTGCGGCAGGGAAAGCAGGATGAGGTTAGCTTGCTTTCCCTGGTATGCCAACCATCCAAGACCGGTATAGTATTCCCTTCCGCTGTCGCTGAAGAACACGCTGCATTCACTGTCTTCATCCATCCGCTCCTTCACATAGCGGAGCAGATACGCAGCCATGCCTAATCGACGCCAAACCGGTGTTGTGAAGACGTGTCGGATGGTGTAACCATATGACTCCCTAGCAGTTCCATCGGAGACGAGGATCTTTTGGCGTATAGCTTCACAGCTCGCGATGATCTGTCTTGGGTATCCCTTGAGATAGAGGACCCACTGTCGACAGTCAGAGCGAGTAAGCTCATGTTGTGTGAGGTGACGCTCGCGCTCGATGAATTCGTGAGGATTAGGGCAGGCTTCAGCTCTTAGTTCAAGAGCAATGCGCTGCTGCTCCGGCGTGGCTTCGTCGAAGACAATATCATCGAGCGTCAAGCCCATTGGTTGGGCCATGCTGATTTAGGTAGTGTTGTAACTTATTGTAAGTCCGTAGCTCGGCAGGTGGAGATGGAATTTTCCTGATGACCAGGGTTCCAGGCTTTGATGCGAGTGGAGCTCAACGGCTGCAGGAAAGCTGTGGGTCCAGAAAGATGGTTGATGATTTCGTAGTTCGTCTGACGATAATCGGAATGTTAGAAGAGGTAAGGGACCCGGGACTTATATAGGCGGAAGAGGAATGTTACGCCAGGCAGATGGGCATGTTCAAAACTTAGTTGAAGAGGGTTGCTGCACGAGAGTCTGAGAGGCTTCACAAATGTGACAAGACACATTAAACAAGCCTTTTCACAGCCCTTTTCGTCAGCGGGAGAGAGAAATAAGCTTTCTTCTTCCGCCGTGGTGGGCTCCCCCCCAACCCCGTGATATGTGCCTCATGGGGATCTCCAGACCAGACTTGCCCAATTGCACAGGACTCAGCGTCGCACTTGCCCTCCCCGGGTCTTATCATTTTGTCATCATCAGTGGCGTTTAAGAACAGGAAACATGCTAAAAATCTCGCAAACAATCTGGAAACAGCGGTTAGGTGTAGGTCGAAAGTATGGAAACAAGCTCATGGGGATTGGGACTGAGATGCGGACAGGGATGACCCGATGCAGTGGTCAAGATAGCGAGTTATGACACTGCAGATCGCATGCATATGCCATCTCTTTGGGACTGGAACTTTCAAGTCCATCCTACTCCTTCCAACTCCTAACTCCAAAGAGACTGGTAGCTTAACCACTACGACGGGTCAAGTGACTTGACCAGATACCGGGAATAGGTCGGGGAGTGTTGACAATCACTGCGGCTTGCATGCCGCAGGACAGCCTTCGGTGGTTGTGAAATCGGACGCCGAAGAGGAGGACAGCCCGGGATACGGACCTCCTCTCTCGGTCCATTACACCCGAAGCTGGGAATCTACCACACCTCTGGAGACAAGTGTAAGCGGGCTTGTTCCGCGGAAGACAACAGCACGCCAATGGCATGATGGGTGAGGTGATTGTCACTCGCTACAGACACGAGAATGAGCAAACCATGGCTTGCTCGTTGGAGATCGGAGAACTTGAGATGGGACAAGAAAAATGGATGGGTTGTATCACCGTCCACGTCTAAGACCGAATGGCTTGGCATCGCCAAGCTCATTCTTGCCAACTGGATGTTCGCCCCATGAGTCTTGCCTGCTCAAGCCTAGGCTGTTGAATCGCTCGTAATACCCATTCTCTGGGGGAAAACCGATTGGGTCGAGATTATAAGGCCGAAAGATTGGAGAATTGAACTAAGTTGCCGTCCCGAGAATGAGTTGGTTGGCCCGGACTGGCAAGAGGTGTCGTCAAAAACGGAGTGGGGCCTAGTGCCGGCAAGCCACAATTGCCACGGCCACCTAGCCCCAAATTGCCCCGCCCTGTGGCTCAAGCGCCAGCACATGAGTGGTCGGAACCGGCACCAACTCATTCCGCAAAATTTCCACGAGCCCTGCCAATTACCAACGCACACAAAATTTGGTCTCGATATCGGTGCATGGTAGCGACTTCGAATCTTTGACGGCCCCGGACACAGCATCAAAGGTACGCGCGACCCCATTTCCCTGCCCACTGTAATTGCCCACGACCCTCCTGCTTTTTCCTCTTCATTTTCGCTTTTCGCACTTCTCCAAGCACCCTGCTGGACCGACCTTACTAACACGACAGCATCACCAGACAGTCGACCAAAATGGCGGAACTCAACATCGGAGCGACAGCGTGGCGCCGCGTAGAGGTTGGCCGTGTTCTCAAGCTTGAGAGCGGCAGCCTCGCTGCTATCGTCGAGATCATCGACCACAAGCGCGTATGTTTGAACCCAACCCACCGAGTGGACGCCGAGCACCGAATGGCGATATCTACGATGAAGTGAATCGTGAATTGGACAGAGAGAACTAAAACAGTGGACTTCAGGCTTTGGTCGACGGCCCCTCCTCCAACGAGAAGCTCGTCACCCCCCGCGGCGAGGTCTCTTTCGCCAACACCCTCCTGACCCCCATCGTCATCGATAAGCTCCCCCGCGGTGCCCGGACAGGTACCGTCAAGAAGGCCTGGGAGGCTGCCGGCGTTGACGCCAAGTGGGCTGCCACCAACTGGGCCAAGAAGCAGGAGAAGCAGGAGAAGCGCCAGGCCCTTACCGACTTTGACCGCTTCAAGGTTATGCGGTTGAAGAAGCAGAGAAGGTTCGAGGAGCGCAAGGCTCTCGCCAAGATCAAGTCCTCGGCTTAAGCGTTGGGAATGGGCGTCTTGGTAGATGGGAAGCGTTTGGTTCGGCATGGTTCTCTGGGGGAGGAAAAGATGGGATTTCTAGGAGGGTCAGCATAAGGGTTCAGCACAACACGGATTTGCTGAGTTATCCACTGCGTCTATTTCGGAAGGCCTCTTATGTCACACTCAACAACGATTGTGGCCGGCGTCATGAAAAGTGCGAATTAAAAGCCAAAAATGACATCCACCTCACAAGCAAACCATCGAGGGCAAACTGTCGAGTGCCGAAACTACGGGATTAGGTTGGTGACAGTGAGCTCTGTCCGTTAAAATGAATACCCCAAGAATACATGAGGACAATGCACTTGCCAAAATCACTCTGCCGTCTTCTGTTCTTATTCTTCGCGACGTTTGAGTTACATTACTGTATATAATTCTCAATTCCACATCCATGTGTTCATGACGAGATGGAAGCCTTGATAACAGCTCCTGATCCACTATCGCGATAAGAGAGCAATCGAGCTCCGTAGTTAGGAGAAGGCAGTTGGAGTGAATATGGAAATCCCCAGATTACCTAATTGGGACTAGGGTCTTTTGTGGCAGCTTGCGGGTGCTCCAAGCCCTACCTGAAAATTGGAGCCGAAACTTTTCTTCGCACCACGACGAGAGTCTTCCTACCCCCGCATAGCAGGTGTTAAAGTCAGTTTCGATATCAATGTGAGTGCAGCGCGGGAAGCGATTCCCCATGTCTTTTTACGACCCCTTTAAACGGGACAGACCGTCCAAGGTCGCACTTCAAGCTCCAGCTTGACTTGTTTCCCGGGGGTGGTTTGTGTGTGCGTTAGTTTGCGAAGCCAGGAGAGGAGAACTGACAAGGTCCAACCCACCAACTAGCAGTCAAGATGGCCAACCCCCGTGTCGAGGAACTCCCCGAGGAGGAGACCAAGAAGACCCAAGTCGAGGAGCTCGATGACTCCAGTGACGACTCCGATGTTGAGGCCGGCGATGCCAGCCTCCCCGCCGGCTCGACCACCATGGTCCATTCGCGCAACGAGAAGAAGGCTCGCAAGGCCATCGAGAAGCTGCACCTCACCCGCGTCCCCGGTATCACCCGTGTGACTCTCCGCCGCCCCAAGAACGTGAGTTTTACGTTGGGAAGGGAAGGACGGTCCTCTGTGGATTGGGAATGCTGTTTGAGTTGGGCGTGGAATTGAAGTGCGGGGTTATATGGGAAAACGAACGTGGGCTGACCAGGGTGTGGGAGGTATAGATTCTCTTCGTGATCAACAACCCCGAGGTTTACAAGTCCCCCAACAGCAACACCTACATGTGAGTAGAAGAGTCGATGTAGCTTGTCGTAGGGTTTGCGATGCTTGGAATGCTGACCCCGCTTCACAGTGTGTTCGGTGAGGCCAAGATTGAAGACCTCAACGCCAGCGCTCAGGCCGCCGCTGCCCAGCAGCTCGCCAGCCAGTCCGCTGAGCACGACCACGCCGGCCACGACCACTCCCACGAGGGCCACTCCCACGCCGCCAAGGAGGAGGAGGAGGATGACGCCGAGGAGGTCGACGCCGAGGGCATTGAGGACAAGGACATCGAGCTTGTCATGACCCAGGCCAACGTCTCCAGAAAGAAGGCCATCAAGGCGCTGAAAGAGAACGACAACGACATAGTCAACTCGATCATGGCATTGAGTGTCTAGGGTTGAGAGTTGCGTCGTCCTTTTAGCAAAACAAATATAAAGATCAGCCGTCCCTAAGGGGTTGAGGCTGTCTGTTCTGGCATAAGCCTTCTCGTTGGCCAAATGGTACCTCCTTTTTATGACTTGGTTTAGAGATGTCATATGTGCCCCGCCATCAGTTCTTGAAAAAGCTCTACACAGTAACATGTGTCTGCCCACGCATTGGGAATGCGAAAGTAATCGAATTTGAGTTGTTGTACCTGCTTCATCTCCTAAAAACTCTAATATAATGTAACCAACTCAGTCAATGCATTGTTTTCTCACATTCAGTGAGTTCACATTCAAGATTCCATCCCGCCATTCAAGCTTGGCCAGCTCGCGAGATCCCGGAGCTAGCCAACAAGCCCTGCCCGTTGATTCCGTGGAGCAATCACGTGATTGGAGATTCCGCGCCCGGCAAACGTTGCTTGGATTCGGCAGACTCAACGCAACGACAGCGACGCAATTCCACCCCTCCAGACCATCTCAGAACCACCGCAAAAATGGCCGCAGTAGGTTTCCCTCTGTCAATTGAACCCGTTGCCGTGTTGTATCATTGTCCTCTGCTGGGAGGAGCCCCCGGAGGCAAAAGCAGCAGGGAACCTAGCACCTCCGAAGCACCAGAGCTGAGCTAATTTTGTGTTTCTCTCTTCGCCTCTTCTAGCGCAGCGCAGCTCTCAAGGTCGACTGGGCCAAGATCACCACCTCGCTCGGCCTGCGCGGCCAGACGGTCGCCGGCCTCCAGGCCTTCAAGAAGCGCAACGACGACGTCCGCCGCAAGGTCCAGCAGCTTTCCGAGCTCCCCACCACCGTCGACTTTGCCCACTACCGCTCCGTCCTCAAGAACCAGGCCGTTGTCGACGAGATCGAGAAGCGTTTCACGGCCTTCAAGCCCGCCACCTATGACGTCTCCCGCCAGCTCAAGGCGATCGATGTGTTCGAGGCTGAGGCCGTCAAGAATGCCGAGGCGACCAAGCAGAAGGTCGACTTGGAGTTGAAGGACCTGGAGAAGACGCTGGCCAACATTGAGAGCGCCAGGCCGTTTGAGGAGCTTACTGTTGATGAGGTTGCTGCTGCTGAGCCGAGCATTGATGAGAAGACTGCCAAGTTGGTCAGCAAGGGCCGCTGGTCTGTGCCTGGGTACAAGGTATGTTTTGAGTTGGGAGGATTGGGGGTATGTGGGAGGATGATGCTAACCACGCTGGGGTTTGTAGGAGAAATTCGGCGATCTTTCCGTCCTTTAAGCGGCATCATGAGCTTAGTGCTGCTGCTGCCATCATCACTACGACGATCATCCACCGTTCCTTTTTCCATGTGTACTCTAGCATTGTAGATAGCCTAAGACGCGCTGCTTGGGGAAGAGGGGCTGCCACCGCTGTGGTCAACATCATTGCGGAGGAGAGAATTTTACCTTGCTAAAATCCATGCGGTTTTGGGCCAGTTACTCTTGCTGTTCTCTAGCGTTGGTGGACGTGGTGAGGTTGCTTTCCATTGCGATAATAACCCAGGATACATCCAGACATTGTTTGTGTTTGGTGATGGTTCTCTCTCATGTACGCCATGCCAACCAGCTTCTTTAGCTTGAGGACTTTTGGGTAGAATGTATGGATCATGGCCGCTCATGTGGGGGGCATCTCACCATCCATGCCTGCACCATCCCTATGGCTCGTTCTGCCTTGCATACTGGCCTAGGAGAAACGCCTTTGTTGCTTGCGTCCATAGTCACTAGTAGATCCAAGTGGAGGCTCTCACAAGATGAGTCCTCGTCATCAGAGCGCTTGTTTGGCGAGGGAGGTCTATGTATACTAACACACACTGCGGCTCAAGAAGCGTGCCTTTAGATTTTGGGTCTTGGTGGATGGGTGTGTTTGGGGGGGGGAGGGGAGGGCATAAGCAAAGGGGCCAGGTTGTATTTGCCGGTTCTCTGTCAGTCTTGGTGGACCAATTAGATACCTTGCAGATTTCGTGTTGATGTGCTTGCTGCCCATCATGCTGTGGATTCAACCATCTAACTGCTGCTGCAAATGGTTCTAGTTACCTGGGGTGTAGGGTTTGAAATGGGACTGGTAAGTTTTTGTTGCGGTGCTGGTTTGTGGTAGGCTTAGTTACCAGCTTATGATGGATATAGGTTCGAGAAGCTGATATGGAGGTAGGATCATACGAGTCTGTCACGGTCTATCTAGAGTTGGGAGTATGTTGCATTCTTCGGCCCATGCGTGGCTGTCTATGTCATCAAGGGGTATGTATCACTACTGATTGTCAACATGGTAGTAGGGGATGTAATATCCGAGACAGGCGTGGAGATTATTATCAGGTGCTGGTCAATGGGGGTGGAAATGCCGGATGATGGAACACATGGTTATGAATATGGAAGTGGCCGTGTCGTGGTGTAGGTTTGGGTCATTGATTGTCTTTCCTGTGGGATCTGACAGTGTTAGTGATCTGTAGCTATCAATCGAAGCAGAGGCAGGCTCTAGGCTACGGTTAGTGTGGGCTAGCTAGGACTACCTGATGTGTTTCCCTGCCCATGAATGGCTGTCATTATTTGTTCAGTGGTGAAGGGTTATACAGAGCTCTATGGAAAAAAAGTTGGTTGAAGGATTGCAGTTGCGATTCCTCGTGCCTGGGTGAGGTGGTTATAGCAAGGTCTCGAAGTTGCAGTGTATGGAGCCTGAAACAGTACGAGGAGGCATGTCGAAAGATGCCGCTCTCAGTTGGCATAAGACAACCTTCCATAGAAGGGCAGTGGCGCTAGCTGCATTTGATTGTCGGTTCGTGACAAGTTGTATTACTTTTTTGCCCTCTCATTATTATCAGAAGACTACTTACTATTAGTGCACAAAGTCCGTGGAAACAGCTCGGTTCCAAGTATGCTGCTTCAAGTTTCTGATGCCATCCCCTCTGCGGAAACGGATGAGGTGAATTCATCACTCTGAGCCATAGTATACATCAGGTCAAACTCCCCAATCGGTTACACTTTTTTATACAATGGCTCAGTTCATATATCTCAATATTCGGCCTACCTCTTTTGGAGGAGTAGGCAGTTGTATCTAGACAGCCGAATGAATATCTTGTAGCAAGCAATAGTCGAACTATGATGCCAGAAAAAGAAGACTGGCCGGATGATTGACCAAACAATACAGGACAACTCTTGAATTGTTAAATGACGGACAGGTTAGTTTCTTGGATTTGCTGTGCTTCAATGTCCTCCACTCTGATTCAGGCATGTTGAGCCTCAAGCCTAGCGACTGTAGTTTCGACTTTCTGGTTTTGTAGCAATATGTTACCTTCTAGTAACATGTAAGAAATCTGAAAGGAAGCATATCAGTACCGGTTCCAAATACTATCTGAGGGATTGTATCGCTTTTTTCGGTATTGCTAGGCAGCATGGGCCCTTTGTTTACATCGTCCACCATCAACTCAGGGGAACCCTAACCCTCCATATATCATGCCATAGCCTGCTTAATCATCCACCCCACCAAAGCTTCATCCCATCATACAACAATGACGGAGCAGCTTCCGAGCTTCAATTCCTTCAACGACCTACGGATACGGTTTGCACCTCCGAATACCTCGAATCACCAGCCCAGACCTCTGGAACTGTCAATTTCACAACCACTACGGAATTACTGCCCGAATCATTCCCGGCAAAAGTACCACTCAAAATGTCCTTCGGCTCCAAAAAGTTCCGCAGCTCCGCCGAATCCAACACCTTCGGCGCCCGCTACCGCGCCATGATGGCCAAGCGCCCCTTCCTCCTCTTCGGCCTCCCCTTTTTGACAGTCATCATCGGCGGCTCCTTCGTCCTCACGCCCGCCACCGCGATCCGGTACGAGCGCCACGACCGCAAGGTCAGGACCATGACGCGGGATGAAGAGCTGGGTATCGGGCAGCAGAGGAGGAAGGTGGACATGAAGGAGGAGTACTACGTGAGTTTTCTTCTGTCACGCTGCAAAGAGACATATTGTTTGTGGGGCTGACATGTGTTGGTTGTTGTGCAGAGATTGGCAGCGAAGGATCTCGACGATTGGGAGCAGAAGCGCGTCAAGAGGTTCAAGGGGGAGAGTGATGGTATTTTGTGAAGACGTGCGCGCTCTGTGACAGGTGAGATGATGGGGGGTGTTTACGAAGGGATGATGGAGAAACTCGGCCGCGAGCAGCATAATCTCACCGCCGACTTACCCAGCCTTCCAACTTTACGAATCCCTCCAGGCCGCAAGTTGGGTTGGGGGTTTGTTATTGTCATTGTCGGCTGACCATAGCAACCCCCAGTCACGCGCGTACAAAAAAGAGACACGCGCGCCTTGTTTTTGTACGACGATGATTGATCCGATGGTTTGGGACTTACTCGTGCAACATTGAAAAGAGGGCGGCTGTTGTCTTGTCACTATTACGCCGAAAATCTCCGACAGCTGTTACTCGCCCCCCCTTGCCTTTTCAGATGTTTGATGGGAGAGATGGGGGGTGTCAGTTTTCGATCATAATATCAGTCAAGATCACAAAGCAGTACGGCCGAGCGGGATCGACTTCCGGGCACACGGTGATGGTCTCAGGGACTTTTTGATGATGGGGGTTTTGTCTCCGCCATCCTTGGCTTCAAACCCGGACGTTATCTCCACATTTTGACTCTGGGAGCCTCCCGCGCTTTCCCGCGGCCGAGAGTCAAACCAGTCTGTCGGAGAGATCACATATTCAATTTTTTTTTGTCTCTGAAAGACGGGGAAATTTTTTATATGAGCCGGTTGTTGTCGCACACAAGCCACATTGACAGGGGTGGTTGAAGATATCGGGGAAATACTCCGGGGCTGGGTAGGGTACTTGACAACTGATATAGTTATCAGAGCCAAAACAGACAAAGACAGGTTGGTTACAGCCGGTGTTTTTGTCTGGTCTCACCTTAGCTTTGGGTATTGCCTAGGATCGGGTCTGCTCATCCGAGGTTGCCGGTGACAAAATCAACAATAGTGGTTGTTGGAACCGGGAATTTGATCACTTTTACCAAGTGTCGGGTTTCCGGATTGCTGGTGATGATGGCTGTAATGGATCCGATTGGATCCAGACCCTTGGGAGGAGGAGGAGGATGGGGGCTAGTTGTTCTCAGCGATGGGATGATGACGGTGCTTAGGTTGCTGAGGATTATGATAGCTCGTGGCTGACGGGGAGGCGAGGCTGCAGAAGGAATAAGTGATGGGATTTTTGACAACACAGAGATGCATGCATACGTTGCCGCCAGCCTTGCTGCTGAGTACCACCACCTCCACTACCACCACCATCAACAATACACAAAACAACGGCCAAAAATATCATCTTTTTTTTCATCCAACAAGAGGATCTAACTTTTGGGCGCCCGTTCCAACAAGACAGTAGCTGTAGTGTCTAGTGTTTGATGTTTGCAGGGTGCATATGTCATTGACCCAGTGACCCCTCTTGTACATAGGAGTTTGAAGCCAACAAACCATAAAAGATTTGTTTATGTCAAAAACGCGGGGAGGATTTTCCCTACGCCTCGGGCACAAGCGTTGATCTGCGGATCATCCGCCCGCATTTTGTTTCAGAAGATGGTTTGTGTGTGTTGTCTATGATATAATGTGATCTCGATGCGTCATTGCGTTGGCTCTTTCCGGGGTTTACACACACACACACACACATGCGGCAAGGGAATCCGAGGGTGATTTGAGGCAATACGATACGGCCGTCGCCGACAAAAGCCACCAAGGCGTTGCCATGTGGTGTTTTGTGTTTTGTTAGTCATAATTTAAAGGAGGCGGGTCGTCAATCCTAAAGGAGTAGGTTGAATAGTAGGGGACTCTGTGTGGGTGTTTACACTTTGCGCCTGCGTCTCATGAGTATTCCAAATTATGCGGGAAAGCATTAGTGTTATCTACACACGGTGTCCCCGCGTTGACAGGGCTGGAATTCATCTGGTCTTTTCAAGAGAGGGGATGAAGGCCCGGCTGTCTGTGTGTGTGCATATGCATCGACATATCTACTTCCCCCCGCGCTTGATGCCCGGTGGGCGGGACTCACAGACTCGCGCAGAGCGGGTAGGCTAAGGTAGTGCCTGTGGTGGGTAGGTATTCGGCTTGTTGCACTGGCGTGAGCCCAGCCTCCTGGTTGGGAATTCATAGAATATTTGTCACTGAAAGCCCAAGAGGCGGTTAGAGAGAAACCTGGTGCGACCTGCTGTGTAAGGCGAGGAGGCTTTTGGCAGGTTGCTTGGGCGGTTGAAGATAGATAGGCTGGAGAGCCTCATCGTCATGGGCGTTGACCCCTGATTGTTGCATTGATCTCTGCGCCCGGTCTGGCGGGATTATGTGTCTGACGCAAAGGGTCATGCAAAAAGATGGGATGGTCGCCGAATAACCTGAAGTAACTTCGCAATTACTTGATGATATCCGCAAAGGGATGTGCGTTGTGGAGATGGGAAACAAAAGATCCCGAAAAGGTTTTGAAACGTTTTTTGACGTATTTCGTGCCACTCAACCATCATCCAGTCTGTCAATCATCGAGCTCATTGGGCGAGATAACAACGATCCCGAAACTGCCGATCATAGGGAGGGGAGGGTTGAAAGGGCTGATGACGGGATGAGTCCTCGATTCCCGGGACGACTGGATGTCGCGAAAGTGCCGCCGCCACAATTCCAAGTTGGTTCGTCCATGTTGACAGTCTGGACCGACCTTCACGGGCCGGCCATGGTGTACATACGACAGGGCGATACCGTCAATATTTTGATGTTGGATGCTTCAAACGGAACGATGGCTTGCAGCTCAGGCCTCGAGGCTTGCCGCTGCTGAAAGTGGCTTACTGACAACTCGGTGTGGAGCTCAAGGCTGATGATATGATGGTGGGGAACATGTCTCTCCTCTTCAAGAATAGACGGAACCTTTCTTACTATTCGGCATGCCGCTCGTCCCGCGTCGTCTTGACTAGATTCCCGAGCGGTGAACCCCGCTATGATATTCATAGAGTGCTGACCCCTGGTGTTATCTCCCCAATGTCTCGATTCCCACCTGCAAGGGATGACTGCTGATGGGACATCATGATGGATAAAGTGACTGATGATCAAGAGAAGCAAGGAGGGGACTTGGTGCCAAGATGCAGGTGAGCGGCTGTGGTTCGCACAAATAACTCGCTAGCGATCTGCGGATCAACCACACTGCTGGAACAGCAGGATTTCAAGCCACAGGGCCTGGCACCGCTTTGGATGTTTTATCCCCGCGTTGATGGCTGCTGGCTGCTGATGACTGGGCGGTTTATCCCAATCTGGCTGTCTAAAAAAGGCCAGTGAGGCAAGGCTCTCCAATCATGGGGTTGGAGGACACTGCCGAAGGAGGGGACGTTCCTTGAGTCCCGTGAGCAGAAGCATTCCAAAGCAAGGTACGAGATTTTCTTTCTGGTTGCCACGAGTTCTTGCTCGGTTCAGTCAGGGCCAGTTGCCCCTTTTGGCCAACGACCGGTCTTGCGAGGCTTGTCGTGATGGAATAATGATGGCGTTTTGAAATTGCGGGAGGATCGCAGTATACAGATCGAAAGAAAGCGTGGGAAGCGATGCCTCAAGAGGCCCTCGGATCGATCTATTTTTCTTCAAAGGTGGAGGCCGAGTGGAGGAAGCAAACATGTTCGCACGTTCGTGGCTTCGATGGGATTCCCAATGTGACTGAAAATCTTGAAATCTTGCGCCCTGTGATCTGCTTGGCTGCGCTCAGTATTTCGCCATTGCCATCGCCAATTCTCCCTCCCGGGCCAATTTGCGAGACCTTTCCGGTCGATTACTATCATTTTGAAGGCCGAGGGAGGTTGCCGGCCATGGTCCATGGCCCAAGACATCTGTTCCTGCTAACGTGAAAGAGGCAAATGGTCGTCGCAGAAAATTGGCGATTTCTGGGGAGCTCTGGGCAATCGATGGGGCCGTGCCCGATGTGTCGATACCACCCATGTCGCAAGTTGCCCAGCGATGCCCAGCTTTGGCGGGGAAGATGATGTCTGCCCTGATCAGTGATGACGTACCCTTGTACCGATTTTGAGGTTGCAAATTTTAGGAAGCACATCAGGGTGAATGGCAGCATGTGGAGGGAGGTACTGGAAACCGCGGGTTGCTCTCTGTGATTCCGGGTCAAAGAAATCAATAGGTAGTGAGACGGTGGAGGGCTTCATGAGCCGTCATCTTCTCCTCGGCCGGTATTCGTGTTATTCTGACAGCTGAAGCTTGCGCGGAGCGGAGTGGCTTGGATCTGGTCAGTGCTGAAAGAGTGCAGCTCTCATGGCTCACTTGGGCAGATTGTAGCCCCACTCTTTTCGATGCATGGTGGTGTGCAGCGCTCGAGCGCCGTGTCCGGGCCACGGAACAGGCCTAGTCAGCCACCACATCCACCGCCCAATATCACGCTACTCTCTGTACGTACTCTCCGGGCTGGGTCTTGCATCAGCTGCAGGTACCACATATCTCGTCATGCCCGATCGGCAGCCTGCCATGAGCATGGGGGAGTAAAGCCCTCCATGCGTATATATCCCCGCTCCTCCCACCTAGCTGTACCTATCGAGAGTTCCCGGTCTTCAGCAAGCCTCACCAACCACCACACAGATACCCTCGAATGTCCGGGTCCAGTCCAAGAGCCAACCACGGCTAGCCACCTCTTACAGACTATCAACTATATCTACCTCACCACCCACCACTCACCAGACGGCCGGTTATGTTCTGTGGCCTTCCTCACCACCACCACACCAGTCATCGAGCCCTCCGCAGTTTCCGGAGTCACAACCGTCTTAGAAGCGAAGCTGCCTCACATTCAACCATGCACTTCCGTCACCACCATAGCCAGCCGAGCAGTGCCAGCTCGCTGGCCAGATCCTCCATGGAGTCCTCATCATCTTCAGCATCACGACCTTCAACGAGCGGGGGGAAATCAGAACTTTCAGTCGACTGGGACCCGCTCCGTCTTCACCCACCTCTTGCCTGCGCCCCGGTTCCACATCTTCCCGAGGAGACGTCCAGCAGACGATATCAACCCCACGAGCTAAGGCAAGCTCGATCTATGCACAATCTCCGAGCCCAACAACACAACAGCCACACATCCCGGCACAACCACCAAGCCTCAACAGCAACTGTTATCTATGGGGGATTTGACTTTGGGTTCGACCATAGTAGAAGCCATCAGACCTCGGCCAGAAGACCACCCTCACCAACGCCAAGCACTGCTTCGGATGCCTCATCACTGGACGGCACTCGGGATGCCGAGGAGTGGGGCGATAACTTCATCGTTACGCCCCTCCCGGCCCCGCGCCGTCGCCCCCACCCTCAACACACCCCCGGACAACCGGCCGCCCTGTCCGAGGCCGACAATTTTATCAAGAGGGGCGGCTGGAAAAGACGAGGAATTGTCTTTGTGAGCGACACACCTGCTCTGGCTCCTGAGGAGGAGACTTGGGAGATCTAAGCAATCTTTCTTTCAGCTCACTGTACCATCGTCGACTATACTATTTTCTCTTTTGTCCTCCCTCTGTACACTTTAAATTTCCTTTTTCCACATGTACATGACCCAAAGCGGGTCTTTTCTGCATCTGAGCCGGCGTTGGGTATTTTTTGAGGCTTTTTGGGTCAAGGAATGGGTCACCATCAGTTGGTCAGGACATCGACTGGGCCCTTCATCGAAAGATTGGTCATGTCATTTGTGCATTTGGATGGAGTTTCATACATCACTCGAGATACCACTTTTTTTGTTACATTTTTCTTTGGATATGGGGGAGTGGGTTACCGCTACTACAACGGGTTACGGGCTTTAGGTGCCCATTTAGGAAATCCCGAGCTTATGCATGCAAGCAAGGGCGGCAGTGGATGGTCAGGCAATGGTCAGACAGACAAAAAAATAAACACTTTCTTCACCTTGTGCTTCATCTTCATCTGATCTCGTTGTGAAATCGGCCGTTACAGAATAAGCTTTTGTTTTGGCCCGTGCATTAGAAGATCACACTATGCTTCATCTTCAACTGATGTTCTTTCCCCCCTTTGCAGCAGAATTGTTTTGTTTCAAGTAGCTGTACACTCGGGTAAGAAAACATTCGACTCCAACGGACAAGTCTGTGTGTAAGTCGAGAACAGGCCCAAAATGGCATCACCGAGCCACATCGGGAAAACACGGGAATAGCGTTGGCAAACACAAAGTGTGCCTATACAACAAGAAAACGAAAGGTCAAAGATTGCCGCAGTCACAATAGGTGTGGGTGACAAAAAGAAGTCATGAGGCCAGAAAATGGCTGAGGTGTGCGTCGTACTTGAGCCATCCCTTGCTTCCTTTTGGTTCGTGTACCTTACCTGGTGTACCTGCCTTGCCTGATGACAATAACCCCTGTCGTGGACATGCTGCAAGCACTACCGAAGCCACGCACGCCTTCTTTGTGACTTCCTCTTCCAGGAGCCATCTCTCTTTCCTCTCATTGTGAAAGCCGAGCCTCACCGAGCCGAACACACGAGCCGAGAATCTGAGTATGTACCTCCGTCTCCGCGCGCACTCCCCCGCCTCCGGTCATCGCAAGCCACGAGGCTCTCACAAGACGACTGGAACCATTTTCAGTATCCCTTAATTAAACAAGACGACTCGATATACGTGGCCCTCCGTGACCACCAAGTCGTCGTCACAAAAAAACCACCCTACCTATCTGCCATGGATGTCATGTCGCCCATGGCCAGTTTTTTCTTGTCCAAGGTTGAGTCATCCAAAAAAAAAAAAAAAAAAAAAGGCGGAAATTACACTACCTACCCTCCCGCCTAATAGCCTGGGCAGAAACGTTCCCGTGATGGAAAAAAAACCTGTGGTGATAACGTAAATCTTCCTTGATTTTTTTTTTCATGGTGTTTTCCCGTCCCTTGGCACCCACCACCACAAATGCACACAACTCCGTGCAAGTCCATTGGGTCTTGGCAGGGCAGGGTGACAATCATGGGTGTCCATGATGATGACACATTCAATCCCGCTCATCTGCACGAAATCCGTCCTGCACTATTCATACCCTTGCTTATACCGCAACTGATGAACTCATCACCTCACCCTGCCCAACAGCATCACAAATGACAACCGGCCGGCCGGCACTCCTCCAGAAGAAAACACTTCTCATCATGGCAGCACCGTCTCTTCAATGAAACCTCACCCTCCACTCAAAACCAGTTCCCATCCCCAACTTATTACAACATCTTCCATACCTCAAATTACAGCGTCACATATCCCACTCTTCCACTCACAAAATTTCCCTCGCCCATCATCCCACCCACTGCCAGCTCTCCCGGATAGTCTCACTTATACCATCAAAAACTAGCGGTCAAGATACTCCGACCTTCATCAAATCAAGAGGCGAAAACACACTCTACCACCTAAAAAAAAACTCCATGCCAATACTCCAAAATGCAACCCGACACACACCTTACACAACACTTCTCTCTTAACCTTCCAATGCCCAACTTTTCCATCCCGTTCCATCCAGAACAGCCATTTTTCTCCCCTCTGCCTTTTGGCATACATCCATCCGACCTAGCCAGTGTACCTGCATCCCGCCCCCGCATCCTTATCCTTATCGGGCATACCACACAGGAAAACATCACCAACAATCCCTACCTTACCCATCCATCGTACCTGCAGAGTGAACAATTTTCACTGCACTGCTGAAAAGAAAAGATGACTTGCATGCCTTGGGCTGGAATGCACACAGCTGAGAAAACTGCAACCTCACGGCTCACGCGGCAAAATTCTCAAAAACTAACACCAGCACCGTCTCATCGCCGTCGTAGAGTGTGTGTGTGTGTGTCAAATGATTAATTGATATCTAATCACATCCACATCTTGTAACTTGCTCTCATAGAAGCTAAACCTGTTCCTGTCAAAAAACATCAAGCAAAGCTGTCACACCAAGAAAATCTCTCCTACGGAGCATCCCCTCCTTTTCTCCCTCCGACTCTCCTGCAGGTACCACACACACCGAGTAGCGTCGGTACCTGAACCACCATCCGATCTCCCGCAGTAGCCAGTACCAGCCAGCCTGCCTTCCAAAGAAGCCATCCCATCACAGCACCTCAATACGACCCCCCTCTCCCGTCATAATAACTCTCCGCCACAAACGAATTCATATCCCCCGGCCAAATCCTCGTCGACCTAACCGGATGTCCACTCTTCAAGCTCAGCCACGGCAACTTCGCCCCTCCTTCATTCGGCGCCCACATCGCAATGGCAATATGATTCTCCGTCCCATTCGTGTAAATAATCCCATCCGGCACATGGAACTCGTTCTGAGGTCCAAACTTGGGAATATACCTTCCAAACTGATAGCCATTGACATAAAGCCATGCCCGGCAGCCATTCGCCGCCCTCTTGCTCTCGTCCGTCTCCTGAAACACAAAGCTCAGTGGCGTATCGTATATTCTGTCCCAGTTGATCGTCAACTTCGCAGACCAAAACCCAACACCTGGCTTGTCGAGTCCGTCCTTGAATGGATTTTTCGAGGTATCCCCAGACAGCGGAGCTCCCGGAAGGTGGTAGCCCATTCTCTCAGCAAACAGACCCCCTTCGTTCAGAGGGCCCCTCACCTTGTCTGCATAATACTCCCCCTTCCAGTTGCCCGTCAGCTTCCAGTCAATGGGCATGACGATATTGTGCAAAGTTTCGTCAAATATACCGTAGTTCATGATACCACGCGGTGATTTCATGCGGTTTGCCCCTACTATCAGGTTCTCCTCCAAGCCCATGTTGTCGACAAGGACAGTGAGGTTGTAGTTGACCAGGTTGTCGTAGTTCACCTCCAAGTCAGGAAGATAGTACAGCGTATCGTTGCCCTCGGTGCTGAGATTGCCGTCAAAACTGTAAAGGAATTGGTCGTTGAGCCAGACAGAAACTGCAAATCCCGGGCCGCCCTGGGTGTACAAGTTCAAGGCCGCCTTCACCCTTGCCGCCTGGAAGTGACCTCTGAAGACGAGCACTCCAGTGTGAAATCCATAGTCGGAGCCGTAAAGAGAGGTGGGTGTGTATGCAGGGGCAGTGTCGGTGTTGTTGGTCATAAGGACTGATCGAAGCCAGCTAGAATCGTCGTAATCCGACTGGATCTCAGGCAGACAGTCACGGTAATTCCACTCTATTCCAGTGACGAGATCCGGCGTGCCAGTATTGTCGGCAGACTTGTAGTCAATTGTGACTACCCAGTTACCATGCTCATTAAGTGTGTAATTCATTGGGTCGGAATTCACAGTGAGCATTCGAGCGAGGAGTGGAACGTTCATGATCTCGAGTGTGGTTGTCTCGTTGAAATCACCCATCAGGATCAGGCCCGTGGTGATCCCGCCCTCAAGCCAAGTCTCGGCTGCTGAACGGATCAGATAACCGCCGTAAACAATGATCGATGATGCCCCCTCGGAGTACGCTGGGACCAGATCCACCGTCCAGTATTTGTAGGCAGATTTTCGATCTGTAACACACAAAGTGTTAATCAAGACCCCGTCGTCGCAAGTACTTCTTCGCTGTGCAATACTAACTTTCAAAGTGCATATACACATAATTGTTGATCACTGCCCATTGTCTATCTGGACCGATTGTCCACTGAGCGGCAGTCGTATTGATGTCAGCGAAAAGATTGACACCGCTGCTTTCAAGGATGGGGTCTGCCCAGGGGTGGGTGAAGCGAAGCTCATGATACTCGCCAATATTTCCGTAGATCACAATGGTTGTCTTGTTGTAGCTGTTCCAGGTGAGGATTTCTGCCGAGCAGTAAGTCATAAAGAACCCGCCGAAAGGGTAGTCCGTGACGAGTAGCTTGGAGTCGCGACCAGACAACACGAAGTTGGCTGATCTTGCCGGCAGATGCCACCTCCCGGAGGCTGTGGGTAGCTTGAGAGTAAAGGCAACGTCGTCAGTCTGACGATAGTCACGGTGACGGATAACGTAGAATGTGCCGAAGTCGCCGGTGAGCTGAGTTGCAACAAGCTTGTCGTCTGTGGAATTCATCTGAAACCCAACTATGCCTTCGGTCATGTTTTCGAATGGCATTGCTGCCAAGTACCCTGGAGAGACTTTGAAAAAGTTGGCTTGAAGCTTGAGCTCAGAGTATTTGGGTCGGCCAATGGTGCGGTCTTCAGCAATTGCCTGAAGAAGGTGTCAGCACGTGATGATCAAATCACAAAAATTGACAGACCGCTCCATAGTCATAACTGGTGTAGACATAGGGATCTCCCAAGTTACCCCAGTTTGTTCCGCCAAAGATCTGGACGTGGTCAATGTTTGGCTCCTAAATAAGTCCCTGCAAAGACACTCACCATGTAGACGTTGAAAACCTTCACACCGGCCGCATAGCTGTTCTTGAAGAGCACGCGAGCCTGCACGTCGTCGAACAGCTTCACGCACTCATCATATCCCACAGACCCCCAGGTGTCATAAGCGCCGCCCTACGTGTTGAGTGTGTCAGTTTCGCAAAATCAGAGCAAGAATGTCTCGGTAGTCATTTGATTCTTACTTGGAACTGCAACTAGTCAGCGTCTCTGGAGCAATGCAAGATGGCGGAGTAGAGATCTCATGAGACTCACCTCAGGGATTGTGTAGGGGGTTCCTGGACTCATGCCGATATGCTTCGACCAAAGATCTGTGTAGGTAGCATTCTCTGGCCAATCCTTCGCCGAACAGTCGAGACCAAAGGGATAAAGATCATGACCGTAGATATCAACTTCGCCCACACCGATGCCGGGGCGACTGTTTCCGGCGGGCCAAGCGTCGTTGTTGATGATGGGAATAGTGATGCTCGCGTTCTTTGCCTTCTCGATGAGCCATTGCATATATCCGTTGTCAGGAAATCCTTTGTAGCTGTCGGTGGACATGCTGGAGATATTGTCAACTGACTATCAGAAACGCATTCTGGACTGGCACCAACGAACGTGTATTCATTCTCTACCTGATAGAGAATGACCGGTCCTCCGTTGTCGACCTGCCATTTGGCCATGAGATTGGCAACCCTGACGACATAGCTGGTTGTGGAGTTAGCCTCAGTGCTGCGGATAGCCTTTGGTGACTTAACCTACTTTTCAGCAGCCTGTAGAAACTCGAGGTCGGCAGTTCGTAGAGTGGGCGTGGTTCTCTGCAGCCATCCCGGCAAGCCGCCTCCAGTGACTTCGCCATCTGCCACTGTGTCAGCTGTGTCTTGCTTGACTCCAGGGAACGGGGAAATAAAACCTACTGATGTAAGGCCCTGGCCGGGCAATGACATATAAGCCATTCGTCTGAGCGAATCCTATAAACAAGTCCAAATCAAACCAACCAACCTCGTCCCACTCTCCCCTCAGTGGCTCCAACATCATCCAGGGGACATAAATACTGATGGCATTGAAGCCCATGGCTTTGATCTTGGCCAGCACATCGCACCACAGCTCAGGGGACCGTGGCAGTCGGAAATAGTGGAATTCTCCGCTGTACAGCATGATCCGCTCGCCATAAACGCTGAGTGAGTTGTTGTCATAGGTCACAGCAGGGCCTTGCCAGCCTTCGGGGCGGACTTTGATACGTTCCTGGTTGTAGTTGTAATACGAGAATGGGGAGGACGTGTAGAAGTTTGAGGTCGAGTTCGTGGTTGGGTTGGAGACCGGTGTAGAGGTTGAACTGTTGACTGGGAGCTGCGGAAGAGGAAGTTCCCCTCCCGGGCTGGAACTGATCGTATGGTTGAGCTGCCAAGTGTAATTCGGCATGACATAGTGTATAGTTGCCACAGCTGGCGCCATGAGGGAGAGAGCCAAAATCATGGCGATGATGCCGGGGAGTCTCGCCATTGTGCCTTGGTGCAGACTGAATTCTGTCTGGGACCGTAATTTGGTGAGAAGAGATGGTCCTTGAAGGTCAAAGGTAGAGGAGCTGGATGAGCGGAAAGGGTTTGGAGGCTTCCAACGAAGGCCGGGTACCAGATGCTGGACGCCTACCTCCTCTGGAATCAACATTGCTGGACGTCTCCTTCCTTCCTCTTTATACCGGCAGCCGGTCCCGGCCGTCCCCCCAGTTTCCAGGCTGCGGCCATGTTTTGGGTTCCATGTCCGGAACTTGACCGCCTTGTCTACCTAGTAGAATATTGATGTTTCGCCTGGAGAGAGGACCGCCGTATCCTCATACCATTAAAGGCGGAGACCTGGGTCCCGCCCACTTGCTTCATCAGACAAGGTAGGAAGTGACATTGTTGGTGCACTTTCCACCTCCCTACTTGAACAGCCCTCCTCGCAAAGCCTAAAACCAAACAATTGACAGGATCGGATCCATACTTACCCCTCTCGAGGTTCCTCATCTCAATTCCGAGTTCAGACGATGCGGGGATGAATGGGAAGCCCGCACCATATTCGCCGAAGACAAACGGCCAGCGGAAACACAGGCCGAAGCTGAAGGCCGCGAAATACTGCGGCAGAACCCACAGAGGTTTGTGAGTGACAACATCTTGTGAGAATGAGGAAAGTTGCAACATGTTGCACAACACGAGTTCTAGTGACATCTATTCTATCCTGTCTAACTCGAACTGCTTGGCTGGTAGTTGGGCCATATCAAGAGAGACACGCGCAGTATCGCTGTGGTTGAATCTCATGTTGACAGATGGGAAGCCCTTCAAGATGCCCGCTTCTGTCCTCGAAACACAGGCAGTGGGACTGACATGGACATCTTGGGTGGGCTGCCAGCTTCCAGATCTGACCACTCCTCGCTAGTGTTGCCGTCATCCTCGGGCCACTGTGGTACAGAAATCATGTCGACAGCCGCACCGTCCCTTTTCCAGACCCGGCCATCTTTCATGACAAAACTGACCTTCCGCAAAGCCTTCTCATCCTTTCGGGGGTCGGTCTCCAAAGCAATAATGTCCGCTCGATTACCCTTCTCAAACCACCCAAACCCTGAACCCAGAAAGATCTCCACCACAAGCTTCCCAACCGGAAATAGTCGCCGCTTCCAGTGATTCCTCGACAGAAACGCCGCACTGTATCATGATCTCGACTTCCCGTGCATTGAGGCCGTGACTGAACGTCCCGGTGTCCCCACCAGCAGCCAAGCGCACTCCATGGTCGCACGCCCTTTTGACCCTAAGCTTGCACTCCCGAAACATATCGGCAGGCAGCGCCTGGGCAGTAGCCAAAGTAGGGACCCATATTGTCTTCTTCTCTACCATTTTCTGGAAGAGTGGCTGCTCCAACTCGGCGGTATCCTCAAAGATGTGTTCAATAGTTGTGACACCTGCGTCTGCTGCCCACAGCGCGGCCTTGGTTTCGCCAGCGTGAGCAGCAACAGGAATCTCGGCTAGTTGTGCTTCCTTGACGATAGCTTCCATTTCTTCCTTGGAGTACAACGGAACTGCCGGGTTCCTCCTCTTGGGGGGGAACAAGACCCTTCCACCGGGTCCAGGCACATCTGGAGGGAACCGCATCGTTTTGCGTCGGTAATCACTGTAGAACTTGATCAAGTCGGCACCTTCTCCGACCCTCCTTCGGACGGCAGCTCTGACCCCATCAACACCATCTGCAACGTCAGATGCTCGTGGGACAGAGAGTCCGAGTCCATTCCCGCCCAGCTTGTTTTCTACTCTGAGTTCATAGGAACCAGAGCTGGCAAGGGCGTCCGTGGCAACCAGGAGCCTTGGGCCGGGGGTCAAGCCGCGGTTGACGCAGTCCCGCAGATTAGCGTCGGCGTTCCCTAGGGCTTCGGTCCCGAGATCTCGGTAGGTGGTGTAGCCTGCCAGAAGAGCAGCGCGGGCGTGATTTGTTGCGCGGACGATGCGCTCGACAGCTGACTGGTCGCGCATTTGTTGGGTGCCATTGCGTTCTCTGTGATGTTGTTAGCCATCAAATCACTAATTCATTTGGAAGAACAGGGGGCATACTCGTAGGAGTGAAGAAAGATGTGTGTGTGGGAGTCTACTAATCCAGGAAGCACCACCTTGCTAGTGAGGTCGATATCCCTATCTTTGGCGGAGAAGCTCTCCCTGGGGCGTTCGGTAACGCTTACAATCTCGCCCGTCCCAGGGTTGACTTCTATTGAGACATTCTTCACGAATGCCTTCTTTTTGGGGTCGAAGAGGAGGGAGGTGTGTATGTGGAATGTGGTTGACGGAATGGTCATGATGACAGAGTGGGGCACACACATCTTTGCTTTGTAGGTGTATAGGACAGTGAGGGGAGCGGGAGTAGACATAAATGACCACGGAATTGCAAGGTGAAGGAAGGGAAAGGCGGAGGTGATCACTTATAGATAGATGTTGGGATGTCTTTAAATGAACCAATAAAAAAGGGGTTCCCTTGGGGCTGTCAGTGCAGCCGTTGGAGTTGCACCTGTGACAAGCAACAGAGTGGCCTTGTGCACCTTGATGGCCAGCCTGGCCGCAAACACACCCACTCACCAGCACACAACACATACAAAGAAATTTTACAGCGCACACAAAACTGGAGCGGTGAGATGAGAGATGGAGATGTTCAAGACCAACGCGGTTATTCCACGCATCATTATATTACAATTTTTGTAAATTCATTACACCATCTCACCCTCACTCACTTCTAATTCTTCTTCCTGAGCGTGGCCTCGTCCTCTGCTTGCAGTTCGGCATCGATCTTGGCGCCTCGAGAAGGCTCGTTACCGTGCATCTTGGCCTATCAAACATGATGTTAGCCCATCTGATAAGATAATCGAGCATGATGACGGGAACATACAGGGAGTGTGGGGTCCTTCTTGAGTTGGGCTGTCTCTACAGAGTCTTCTGAGCCCTCATCCTGTCGCTCAGTGGCAGCACGGTTGACAAGAGACCGGTTATCCTCTGGATAAGGTAGAGTTTTTAGTACTTTAGGATCTAGGAAACGACGATGCTGGAGGATTCGTACTGGGATCATTGTTGTTGTGAGAGTGCTTGACGCCTTCGTGGAATCGGTCTGACCCAAGCTCAGAGGACTTGGCGTTTCTCTGGTCACCGGCCTCATAAACCTGGCTGTTCCCGACGTTGGAGTTTCCTGACATGATGAAATATTTGATTGCTTTGGTGTGAGAATAAGTAGTAAGAAGGACGGTTGTTTGGGTGTGGTTGGGTTGAACATGAGTTGAACTTGCGTCAGCCCACAGAGCTCTTCCGTCCCTTGAATATATACATGATCACACAACAGGCCTTTGTAGATCGTCAGTTACTCTTTAACGTCATGGCCTCACACAAGCGCAGCAACGGCTTTCTTTGGACCCATCTACGGGCATGAGCTCACTGGAACTGCTGGAAAGGTTGGCGTGGTGAGCGCATACGTCATAGAAACCCACAAAAGAAGAGGAAACAGTGGGGCGTAGCACAACACACTTCCCTACTATACATGATAGGCATACAGTGAGTGATCTCGATCATGAAAATGCTACAGAAAGGCAGGCGATAGACAATGTGCCCAACTTGTTGCTATTATCAGCTCGGAGAGAGCGCTTTTGTGCTGTGTACAAGGAGGATATCCCAGATCGGAGCCGATGGTTTTAGGGCCAAGACAACGGAGATGCTAGCGGCTTGGCAAAGAATTGGAGTGGAACAAGGATGGAAGCTGCAGCACTTTGATCTCCAATTGGTTAGAGCTCCCTGCTAGTAAGTGGCCCAAGCTCCCAAGACGCTCACGGTGTTTGCCTGCTGCGGACTTCCTTGCAGGGTCAACAACGACATCCAACCACAGTGCAAACAAAGCAACCAGACCAACATAAGCCCAGACACCATTTTGAGCCTCAAAACATCAAGTGAAGACAAAATGGGTTTCTTCGTCAGTACATCCCCTAAAACCATCCTTAAACATGATCAATTATTGACTCATCCTCACTTACAGCGCAAGACCAAAGATATCATCACCCTTTTCCACAAGGCTAGCTCGCCAGGCTCGAAACGAGTGGCTGCTTTGCTCAAGCAAGTCCAGGTCGAGGCAGCTGAAAAGGATCTGAGGCCTGAGTTTGATCTCGAGGTCACTGAGCAGCCTCCTACTCTCGATCAAGTCAAGACCATTCTCGACTATGTCGGCCAACCCGGCATTTCCTCGGTTATCAAGGGCGCCACCAGTGAGAATGAGGCACTTCAGAAGTTCAAGCAGAGCGCTGACAGCTTCCAAAAACCTTTGGTATGTCTCCCTTGTACTTTCTATCAATGGGGGGATGCTAACTTGTTGCTCGATGAAGGTTGTCGACTGGGCCAATGGCAAGGCTCACGTAGGAGAAAACGAGTCTGAGATCCTGAAGATGCTCAACGCTCTCCCCAAGAAATAGAGTGGCATCTTGCCAAGCCCCTTTCTATTTCTCTTTTTGTTTTGATATCAAAGAATCATCTTCTCCCTTCCCTGTATGTTAGCGAAGGATACTGGTACTGTTGGGCATGTACATGATGAATTAGTGCTGTGTTCTCTTTAAGACCTCGTGTTGTTGTTGTTCATATGCAAAGTTGTTTTTTCATGTGACAGGTAGAGAGAGTATGGCCTCAGCACAGTGTATTGAGGAGGAAAAGTTAAATGTCTATTGTAAAGGCACCACCAAAGGTCGACAATGGAGCGCGGAAGAAGTGAATAGGGGTGCTTGGGTGAAGAGGTAGGCGGGGCAACGCTCCTGGGTTGCTTCTGGCAGAGTCCCTCATTCAAGTCGAGCTCACCAACAAGAGTCGAGATTTCTACGACAGGATTTGGTATTGCCTGCATCACCTGAGAGACAATTCACTTACTCAACAAAAGTAGGGCACACGCCTGACTATCTTTGCTCGCCATGACCTTTTCACTCAACAACCAACACTTCCCCTACGGCGACCTCTTCTTCTACGCAACCTTTTTGCCCGCACAATCCTTTCCACACAACCTTCTTCCACACAACATTTTTCCACATAACCTTCTCACAGATAACCTTTTTTCATTGTCCATCCCGCAGCCTTTTCTTCGCTCATCACCTTCCGCACCACATTCTATACTTTCACGGGTGGGTTTACTGTTTCCCGCCTTTTGGCTTTTGCCAATTCTCGATCTTGCTTGCGAGATTTGCCCCAAAAAGTCGACCTTCGTGAAGTTTTGGCAGTCTTTGCAGACTTCTCCAGGCTACCTGCTTGGCCATTACAAGTTCTACACGACCACGAGTAACCACCCTTCGACTATTTCCTCCTCTCGCCAGCGGCCAGGGAAGATTTCATTCATCTTGAAGTTTCTGGGACTTTTGCTTCACATTCTACGAGGCCGAGCTTCGACTCCAGAAAACCAATTTTGGTCGTCGTTTTCGCTGAGCAACATCACAAACAAGAAATAGTCGTCGCGACTTCAGTTGCTTCCAAATACACCGAAATACCGAACAGCAGAGCTACGATACTCTCTTCCCCTTCATCGGAATCAAGTGGCCGACCGTGACATTTATCGCTCTCAAATCAGGCTTGATTCAGGGAACTAGGATCTATCTCGGGTCCGCGAAACTTTCAGTCTTGAAACATGGCTACTCTCCCAAAGGGCAGAATGGTTAGCTTTCAGATCTCGAGCAACGATAGGCAGACCCCCTCTGTCGTTGCCATGGCTTCTAATGGCACCCCGCTTCCCACTCCTCTCATGAGTTACTATTTCAAGATGCCTCGCAACTCCCCCTGTGTTATCTCGGTCAACAAAACAGGGAAGGCCCCGCGTTTCTACAGCGACCCTCTGTCTATCCCCAAGCGCGATATCGAGTCTTGGAATCAAGCCAAAATTGAGAAGGAGGCACGCACGATCCGGGCTCAGCACCCTGCTTTGGCAGACAGCGTCATTCGTCCAACCTCTTGGGAGGATCTGTACAGGTACTATGACGCTCATGACCTTTGGCTTCAAGGTGCTTGGAACCTCTGGTGTGTCATTGATGAACTCAGATACCAGAACGAGAAAATGGAGTGCTACCGCCAACAGATGCGGGCGATGCAGAACCTGGGTAATCATTTACCCCTGCTACCCTACGAGCTCTCCATGATTGGCGATTTTGTTGAAGGTTGGATCTCATACGCCGAGAACCGGCTCATGCTCATCGAGTGGGATGGTTCATACGACATTCTGCAACTATTCTCACCGACGGACTGGAAAGAAGGTGGGATTGAAGGCTTAAACCAAACCCAGGCAGCCTTTCTGAGTGATGAGCTCACTTACTGGCATGAACACTGGCGTGAGCGATATGAGAACCCCGCCGCATTCTTTCCTCCCGATCAATGGCATCACCTTGGCGGGAAGTACGCGAAGGAGGATTCTCTTACAGAGCCCCAAAAACGATTTGGTACGTTATTCTTGTTTTACTGGATTGTCCATGCTAATGTGTTCTCCAGTCACACCTTACGACAAACCACTTGCTGCACCCAGTGACACTTTGCAGCATCCCCTCCCAACGATACTGTCTACGACTCAGCCCAGCATCAAGCAGGAGGATTACATGCCTGTTCACAACAAGACGACTGGTGCTTACTCTCAGCCCGTAGCGTTCTCTAAGCCTGTTCTGAGCTTCAAGCCTGCGCCCGCTCCTCCCTCTGTGCCAGCCTACCACTTTTTGCCAAAGGGCTACCCGATTGTTGTCAATGGCACCATGCCGGCGCCTCACAGCATTGTTGTTGAGAAGCACGCTACATCAGAGGAAGCAAAGTCCGACAATGCTACCAAGCCAGCTGGGGACGGGGATGCCATCACAGTTCGCACCGAGGCCTCGGGCCCATCACGTATTCCTGAGCGTTTCCTAGAGGAAACTGTCGACAGACAAGAACAGCAATCAGCGACTGCAGACCCCAAGATACCTCAGAGGGCCTACTCTCCCAGGAACAAGGGCAGGAAGAACTTTCCCAATCCTATCTCAACAAGGCCAATCTCAGATTCGACCTATGCGAAGTGCTACAACCGGGATAAGTCTCCTGGTATTTATTCAGGGAAAATGTCGGCGGGTCATTTTGTAGCTTGCCCTTGCGGCCGCTGCAGCACACTGTCACGCACTGCTCTGGTCAAACAGATTGATCACTTTCCAGGAATGACCCAATGCGAGAAGGTTTCTCGCTTTCAGGAATATTTTTCCCGTTATGGCGTGATTCAGCAGTGCGACATCAAAACTACTGCCAAAACAGGTAGTTGTTACGCTCTCATCCGGTATGTTAACGTTCATCTGGCTCTGGAACCTACTGTACTATCAGATACTGACACTCTCGTAGATATTCCCTTGAAAGCAGCGCTGTTGCGGCTGTGGCCTCTGCAGATGGGTTGCCTCTCTCCCCACTGAGCTCAAGTATGCGTCTCGAGCATCCCTGGTACTCAAAATACTGGGCTCCGAGGCCATATACCAGAACTCCCCCAAAGGCTACACGTGAGACTCCACGCGTAACTCCTCAGTCCAGGCGACGGTCTCCCCCCGATCAGGGCTTCTTGAACAGAGGCACCGCGCAACAGCAGCATAGTGGCACATCGTCACTCGACCCTCCTTCTGAGAGAAAGAAGGTGGGACAACCAAGTATTTCCCCCGAATACATGCGTGGACCTCCTCCGGGTGTTCCTCCTATCTCCCAGCCTCAAGCTGGCCTGCAACCATCGCCTCCTCGCATGCAGCCGCATCCCGTTGGAGCTACCGAGTATAACCTGGACTATCACGGTCCTGCCCACCGGCAGCCCTGTGTTCCTTTTCACCACCAGATGGCCGAAATCACTGAGAAGCCTCAGAATCACGGCAACCTCCCCCCAGCTCATCACTTCAACCAAAGCTTTCAACAACACGGTCCACCGCAGTGGCACCATGGACCACCTCATTGGCAACATACCCACCCTCTTCCACCTCCTCCGCCCCCGCATCTGCCGCCGTTTTTTGGCCCTGCTAACTTCGTCGGTCCAATACCACAACCGCCGTATCAAGCACCACCTGTGTTCTACAATCAGGGAGGTCCTCACGGAAATGCACAATGTCCGGTGGATCCCCAGATGCGGAGCCCTCAGGCACGAACTAGACAGTCTCCCGAGCAAGACATGGTCGGGTCACAACTATTGTCACACTCAAGCTCATCGAGCAGCGCGCACACCACCCATGCTATATCACAAGTTTGGGTTGTAGTTGACAAGGCTGCTGCAGCGGAGCACACCAACAAGGGGAGGCCCGTGAAAGCTGGCACTTCTCTGGATGAGCCATCCACCCCTATTGATACTGTTTCAACACAGGAAGATGGGCGCATTGCTGGCACACTGGAAAAGCCTGTCCAAGAAGGGGAAAGCTCGGACCAGGGAGGCACGGTGGTACGGCATGCGCAGTTCTCCATCCATGATGTGCGCTTCAGCCAGGATATGTCCGGCACAGTGAGGATCCGCCCAAATAGGCGGAATCAACACCAGGCCCTTCCCGCAGAGTGGTTGGTTGTGGATAGTCGAAGTGCAACTCTGGCCGAGCAGCGGCAACCTTCAGGATCCAAGAAGGGTAAAAATAAGAGGAAGCCCGGTGCCCGTCCAAGTTCGCGACCATCGACACCTGTCGACTTTTCCTCGAGCCAGGCTGAGAGCTCCAAGGCTCAAGCTTCGGCTTCGACTGAGCGACCCGAATCAGTCACGGGAAATGGTGCACTTAAGGTCCCAGAGCCCAAAGGATACCGCGCAGATGCAGGTGGATCGCTCAAGCTGTCATGGAACCCCAGGGGCCCAGCTATCCATGTCAACCACCTAGCCGACCAGATGTTACCTCCACCTCTGAGAACTGGATCACCTCAAGAGGGACCCTCCACGGGCCCTGTCCTCAAGGCCAACAACTCGAAACAGGCTCGATTTCAGCGGTTCGACTCCCTAAGCAGCATCCCCGACTGCCCGGTCCTCCCAAGGGCGTGCGACTTATTTCCCAACTACCCCGATCTATCAACGTCTCCGCCCAAGATTGTGATGACACCGGCCGAGACAACCCCAAACCAGGAGATGGCTTCCCATCCGACTATCAACGGGTTGCTCAATGGTCCAAACCGCGGGATCTCAGACTCATCCCTTGCCCAAAGCTTCTACACCGCAAACAGCACGTTCTTTTCCAGAGAGAACAGTCCTCCCGAAGCAGCCAAGGACGAGCTGTTTGTCTCGCCCCCAGAGACTCCAACCAAGACCAGCCAACCATCCTCGTGCACATTGCCTGCCAACCCAATTCCGAAGCTCACAGCAGCTGCTCCCGTCCTGGAGGTACCTGTGGAAATCCCAAAGCTGGACAAGGGCAAGAGCACAGCACCCCTCCAGCCCGAGACCTCTGTATCCAACTTGGAGACCTCAGAGCCCACCGACTCCAAACCAGAGGCCCCCAAGCCAAAGTCCAGCAGCAAGAACAAGCACAAAAAGAAGAACAAGACCAGAGCCGACACTGAAGCCGGACCTTCTTCTTCTCAGCCACAAGAGCAGCAGCAGCAGTTGCCGACCCCAGTTGGTTCAAAGCCCAACTCCCGCCCCGCCACCCCCGCCGGCGACGCCAACGTCAGGAACCAAAAGAAGAGACAGGCGCACGCGAAGAGCAAAGCAGAGAGGAAGCGCTCTGCTGCTGCTGCTTCTGCTAATAAAGGGGGACCTTCTTCTTCCGGGGCTGATGCTTGATAGACTCGTGATATGTGGGGGGGATGTCATGGACTCGACAATATATAGACATATTGCAATGATGGTGTAAACATCCGACAAAAGAAAACAGTTTACAGTCAAACTTCCCTTTCGTCGCTTTTTCTTTTCGTCTCACCCTCGGTTTTTCTTTTTCTTTTCGGTCTTCTAGCCATTAGCAATCTTGCCTTTTTTCTCTCTCACAAAAGAAAGCCCGACGCGGCGCTAGGTTTTTCTTTCTAACCCTGGGAGGAGGAATTTGGCTACCGCCTCATCGCTGGCTAATCGGACTTGGGGGCAGCAGGATAACATAGCTGGCGTTTTTGGTTTGGTCTTGGGGGTTGGTGCTGGGTCTGGTAATTGGAGCTTGGTGCTGGGTATGGTATGGGATTTTCTTCTTTCGCAGGACATCAAGGCGTAAAGAACAAGGGAAGAGACAGCAAAAAAAAAAAAAAAAAAAAAAAAAAAAAAGAGGAGATGGAGATACCCAGAGGTTCTTACTTTGCGGATGGTATTTGGCGGATGGGGAATAGATAAGGTATCATGGGATTTTGCACAGGCAGAGGTGGAGGGCACAACGTCAGACTGTGAATTCTCGCGTGGTTTACAATATATTATTTATGGTTTTGACTTTGTTCTTTACTTCGTGTACTGTCGCTGCTTTGCATGTTTTGCGTGGACTCGAGTAGATGGATGGGTTGGGTTTTTAAATGGGAAACGGGGGCTTTCGTTACCATGGCGACGCTAATCTTGACAATAGGCCGTGGACAACTCAAATCGAGACTCCAAAAATTCGATTCACCTCCAAGAAAGGTAGGTCCTAGAAAAGCTTCACATATGTAGGTAGACTTCAGTCATGCTGAATCATACACAGCACGGGTTTGATCATCACCATTCACTCCGAACAACCTATCCTGTCCATCATGCCATTATTCTTGGTCTGAATTACACATCATTTTCTCGCCCATATGCTCAGCATCCATTACCCCTTATGCCAAACCCAATGTCAAGTCCCTCTTAACAAACCAAGAATAGAATTTGCTCTTCAGCGGATCCCTCCTAACTACCATTTAATGTTGCAAAGCAAACCCGTGCTATTGCATTATCCCCATCTACATCACCAAGCACTCCCCCTCCTGCTGCTTCCCAACCTTACTTCTCGATATCCTCTCTCTCGCCCTCGGTTGACTATTCTTGCCTGACCTCTTCAGATCCTCCAACCGTTGCCTCGCCTTGGGGAAATCCTGAGCTGTTCTCATTGTTAGCACACCGTCGGTTTAGTTCCAAGAGATCGGAGAGCTTACCAGCAGCCCTCCAGTACCATCTTTTCGCATCCTCCATATTGGCCTGAACACCGATCCCCACCTCGGTGAAGTACCCCATCGCATACTCTGCCTTGGCCAGCCCCGCCATCGCCGCCTTTCTCGCCCACAGGTACGCCTCAGTATCGCTCTGCTGCAGCACCCCCTCGCTTCCAGTAAGATACCATCCCGACAAGCACAGTTCGCTCTGGTGCTCCTCCTGCATTGCCGCACGCGAATACCACATTATCGACATTCGCGGATCAATCGGGCACCCCAACAACCCATACTCGTAACAGCACCCCAGTCTAAACTGACTGAACTTGTAACCCAGCTCTGCCGCTTGTTTGAACAGCTGGAAAGCATATGCCTCATCCCGAATAATCACATCATTCGGCTCCGCGCTCTCATAAAGCAGCGCCAGTTCGTGAAGTGCATGCGGGTTCTCGGCGTCGGCTCTCTCAGCAGCGCGCTTAAGCCAGCTGATTGCCTCGCGAGGATTGCGCGGTTGACCAAGCAGTCCCTTGAGCAGGATCATGCCGACCTTGTACATGGCTGGGGTGTCACCCAGAGTAGCTGCACGCTTGTACCACTGAAAGGCCTTGACTGGGTCCTTGCGGGTGCCACCTCCTTCGTCGTTGCCAATCTCGCAGCACACGGCCGTGCGATAGGCTGCTGCTGCATGGCCAAGTTTGGCTGCTGACTGGTAGAGCGAGAAAGCGTGAGCATTATCCGGCTCGCTGCCAAACAGACCACGGCCAAGACAGTCGGCCAAGAAAAACATCGCTTCGGGGTTGTTGGCTTTCTCGAGTTTGCGAAGAATCTTGTTGGCATCAACTAAGAATCTTTCGCGTGATCGGGCGCGAGCCTTGGGATCTGGGAGGTTGGGGACAAGCACGTCCGACGCTTCCACCAGACGTTTGGCGAGACGAAGAGCCGATGCTTGATCGTTTGCATCGTTCTTGATCACTGCTCGAAGGTGTTCAAGTTCTTGTACTGTCACGGGCTCCTCCACGGGCTTTGCTGGAGGTGGGTTACCAGCTGGCTGAGCAGGTGTTTGGTTACCGCCAAACTGACCCTGAGGTTGCTGGGGAGGATAACCTCCTGCAGGCGGTGTGGGCGTGTTGCCTCCATATGGTGGTATACCGTTGTTGTTGTTTACCCCACTATAATTCCTTACCGGTGGAGGACGGTCACTCAAATTCACCATAGATCCAGCCATATGCCCAGGACGGACGGGTGCAGGATGCGAAGGTAGACTGTCACTACTGTTGCCAGTTTGTGTAAGAGGCGACTGTCCTGGCCTGTATGGAGTTGGGCCAGGTGGTAGGTGGCCAGGCCCAGGTGATCCGGTTTGTGATGGACCAGGACCTCGTGAGAAGTTCGGGGGCCCATCGAACGAGCCTTGTTGATGTGGGCCTAGCTGCTGCGGTGGTTGTCTTTGTGTAGGGAGAGGAGGGATATCGCCCGCCATTTCGAACACAGCAGTTTGCGAGTTACGCAGATCAGGCTGAGATTTGGCTCTGCTAACCTCAGGCTGTCGACCCGGCCCGTTTCGAGGCTGCTCTGGTAGTCCATGCTGCATGTGCTGATCAAACGAGTTCCTTGGCTGTTGTTGGCGTATGGATTCAAAGTCTGGGAGTTCTGATCGAGCCAATGCTGATGGTGGGTTCTGAGCCGGATACTCTTCATTGGTGCCATAATAATCGTAAAAGTCATCGACAGACGCAGGACGGTCCTGACCCTGACCCTGACCTGGACCTGGGCCTCCATAACCCGAATCGGGAGGATTCCTGTACTGAGCATCTTGGAAATTGTTCTGAGGTAAAGGAGGGGCGTCGACGGGAGGATAACCTCGCGGTGCGCGCATGCTTTGCGCAGTGCTCGGTCTCTGTAGTATACCGCCCCCACGTCCACCGGGTCCAATCGGCCCGTTATAAGGAGCACTATCACGCCGTGGAGGAGGTCCTGGATGGCGCATATCCATTGGTTCTCTTGCGGGCATTGTCATGCTGCGTCCTGGAGGCCCAAAGTTTTCGTCTCCGTATCCACCGGGCTGCTGTCCATAACCATGTCCAAGAGGCCCGGGGGGTCCAGGAGGAGGTCCACGCCGTTGATCGGTATACTCCTGACCACGATGTGGTTGCGGGGGTCCTCGAGGGGGACTCATAGGTCCTCCATACCCATTGGGGGGGCGCATCGGTCCAGGTCCTCGTTGTGGACTGGGACCACTTGGACCCCGTGGTCCTGCTCTTGATCCTCCAGACAGATTGACGCCCTCAATTTGAGCCACAATTTCCTGTTCCTGAGCGAGATCTGACTTTGCGTGAGCTCCTGGGAATGCGGGAAAGGGTCCGTTGCTTCCTCCTGGATTCATTGGTGGTCCCCGATTTGCTTAAGCCTTGTTAGCAAGTGCCAAATCCAGCACATTGGTTAACACTTGATCCTCAACTTACCAGTTGGGTCTGAATTGGGACCCCTTTCAAGCGGGCCAGGACGTCCTTGAGGGGGATAACCTCTCCCAGGGCCTCCCGGACCAGGACCATATCCACCTCCACGAGGAGGATAGGGGCCTCCTCGGCCGCCGCCTGGGGCAGGTCTCATAGGTCCGCCTCTTCCGCCTCGCATTGGTGGTCCGCCCCTTCCATAACCATTAGGTCCGTTAGGACCCGGGGATCCATTTGGTCCTGGTTCGTAATAATCTTGCTGCGGGTAGCCTTGGTTCGGCGGAGGTCCTCCTCGTCCGTAATTATCGTTGTATTGACCATCATAGCCCTGGTCATAACCGTTTCCGTTCCCATAGTCGTCGTAGCCATAGTCATAGTCCTCTTGATACTGATCATACTGCTGTTGTTGCTGAGGAGGCGGCCCATTGTACTGCTGCTGCTGTGGTGGAGGAGGCCCATTGTACTGCTGTGGTCCTCCAGGCCCGGGCGGATATTGTCTTTGCGGCGGCGGTCGTTGCTGCCCAGGTCCTCCACCATACCCTCCTCCAGGTCCTCCTCCATACTGGCCGTTATAGGCCATGCTTGGACACACGCCGAGGGCCTGCCTTTATGCCGTGCTGTGCCGGCGCTCGTCTGTTCCGTCTTTCTATTGCTCGGCTTAGAGCCAGACCAAGACCCTTGAGATTTTGATCCTCAATAATTCTGCGCGGCGATCATAGTATGGCGTCGGTAAAATTATGTCGATATTAACTGCTAGCGAGCTGGCAGTGCGACTTCTACGCAGGTCTGAAGTCGACGGCAACAACGATATGGCGAGTAATTATTTTTAGTAGGAGGGCTTGAGTCGAGTTCGGCCCGCTTGAGCGCTCGTTCGGGGGCGGGGTGACAGATGTCGGCGGCCTCACTAAATCAGATCGCGAGTTCAGACCGGGGCTCGTAGGCAAAGAAACTCGGAGGAGACTGTCGTGCTATTCGCCCAGGTTGTTGCAAGGTGGGATCGGGCTGGAGGTCGTAAAAAAGGAGCAGAGACGAAGGAAGGGTGAACTCTTGAAGTGGCGCTCGTCAAGGAGTGGAATGGCTACAAAGCGGAGCCGGGCGACTGTTTGTAAATATGAAGAAAAATCTATGTTCAAACGCTCTCAGGATGACAGCAGTCAAAATTTTTGGAGACCTGGGCCTGCGGAAAACGATGAGGCAAAGATGGGCAGGGAGGACTGCATTGTGACCCAGTCGAGGTCGCAATAAGCCGTCTTTGCCGCGACAGGAGCCCCCCTCCTTACCACGCTGTAAGTGGTAAAGGTGACGCTCGGGTCGTCAAAAAGGCGGGGCCGAAGGCTGTTACGCTGTGACAGGTTCTGTTTGCATTCATTAGGGGTCTCGGACAGTCGGACCACAGCAAATCAACGGCAGTGCGTCCTCCTCATCATGTTGTTGTCTACCTACCCTTTACAATCTCAGGTCATCTCGACCAACGACCGCGAGAAGAGGCTGAGCGCTGAGATCTCAACGGCGGGATGAAAGTATCCGGAGAGAAGCCCCATTCTAACGGCGCCTATTCTCCAGACCCGTTCGCTTGATCCCGGCATTAGAGGACCCCGCTAAGGTCCGCCACCAGGGCATTTTCCACCTCGCCAAGCTCCTGTGCTGAGATGAGGAAACATGAAACAGCGATGCTTGTCGCCAAGTTGATTGAGAACAGTGCTATTTCTTGAGTGGTGAGGTTGGTTGCAACTCTGTGTGCAGGCAAGGCAATCAAGTATTAAGCAGGAGAACGGCGAGGTACGTGTATCGAACCCATCAACTACTCTTATAAACATGGTATATATGTATGGTCTCTGCTGCTCGATAACCAGGTCAGTTTTGAACTCCGGACGCGGAGTCGGGTTAATTTTCCTACGGAGTATTCTGCGCCTTTGCATAGTCTGGCCGTAGATCTGTCAATGTGTTGTCGAATGTTATCGTAACACATAACACTCTGCGGCGGCTAAGTTGTCAGAGTGGCGAGCATGTTGCCAGGCCCACTGGCCACATCACTAAGGAGCACAGCAATGAGATTAAGTACACTGAAGGAGAACCTGTGGAACTTCTTTGGCTCGGATCTTCTACTGCTTGACTGGCTCACTGGATAGGATGATATCAACCGCCGTACATGAATCCGACCCTCGCCCGTGACCAGTGACGACATCGACATTCTAAGCCTGGGCCCAAGACATCAACAACACATTCTCCGGCATGGCGTTGAGGCTTCGAGAACGCAAAGTTCCTTGTCTTTTCCGCCTGACATCCGAGATTGTTTTTAAAGGTGCCGGGGTAGGTGTTTCAGAAGCTGTTGAGCTTGTCATCAGCAAGCTTTGGTAACATCCGTGCTACCTTGTAAGGTTCGCTCACCTAGGTGAGGCAAAGGTTTAGCGCTATTATTCGAAGGCTCTCGACGATGATCGAGTACGGCGAAGATGCCTTGTGGCCAATGCTTGTCATTTGTGCCATTGAATGAAAGGAGACATGTTGAGTTCGAGCTTGTAATTGGACTTCGGGACTCCAAAGGGGCAATCAACACAAGACTTACAAGACTTTGGTTGGACGAATTAGGACCCAAAGCCGCCCTGGGGTTGGCTGTGCCTCTTCTGCAGGAGAGAAGGGAGTTGCCGCGGTCGTCCGTCCCCATTTGGCCTGCTGCTACCCTCCGTCAGCCGCAACGATCGGTCGCCCGGTTGCCTCCGTGGATGAGTGAAGGGTTGAAGATCTCATGTTGAGTGAGTTGAAAGAAAAGTGGGCAGCTGGCGGCTACTGACCACCAAACTTCTTTGCCAAGACTCCGAAGACAGAACAGCTGGTCCGAGCTTCAGAGAAACAATTCTGCCACTTCTTGCCGCCTTGGATTGACCTCATCCATGAGCCAGCATCATAGAGAGCCTCCAAGCGTCTCATATTGAATCTTATAAGTCGAGGTCGTCAACGTCACTTTCCCCGTCAATATATACGGTTTTACCATTGTTTCTTGCACATTCCGACTCTTGAGCCACTATTCCGCGAAGCTTTTGGATTCAACCTTCAAGATGGGCAAGGTCAACTGGTGGCTATGGACCAAAATGCTTGTGGCGTAAGCTATTACTTACCTTCGTAAAAGTAGAAGACGACTGACAAGCTTTAATAGCGGAGGGGGTGTTATTTGGGGTGGTCCAGCTCTCGTTAGATATCTTCAACCGACAGACGAAGAGCTCTTCCAGAAGTACAACCCGGAGCTTCAAAAGCGCAGCTTGGAGAGGAGGTATGAACGTGAGAAGGAGTTTGACGACTTTGTGGTCAAGCTGAAGGAGCAGGCGAAATCCGATAAGCCGAGTAAGCAAGGGCTCATTTCTCCGTGTGCAGGTAGAAAGCTCATATGGTGTGTTCTGTAGTCTGGATTCTTCAAGCGGAGGAAGAGAAGGCCAATGCCACCAACATGGCTAGACAGCAGAAGCTCACTGAAAGTTTGAGACTTGCCGAGGAAGTCAAGGCAAGAAAAGAGGCCATGAGAAAAGAGGCAGGACTGCCAGTGGATTCGGGCAAGCAAGGCAAGTAAAACACATGCAACAAACTCACCTCAGCTGTGGCCAAAAGGATGGTCCTTGTATAGTACTTGTACATGTATAGAAAGGGTATTGCTTAGAGAGGCGTCTGGGCAGTTAGTTTTCTAGTATCTCACATTCGGCGCAAATTATTACATTGACTCGCGGGTATTGGCTATTCGTAGTATTACATACACAGCTCTTCTCATGAATTTTGAAATGTCTGCCAGTGGCTGGTGATCGTGGCTCATCATCCGAACTTGCTCTTGCAACCCTTCGGCTCGGTCAGCGGGTGGTGAGGGTCAGGTCAATAAGCTCAGAAGTGGGGTAAAAGTTATTGCGGGAGCGAAAAATTCGGGCAGGGCCTGGCGCACACAATTTCTCCAACCACCGACGCCGCTACGAGGATAGAGACTTTGCGAGCTTATCACGATACCCCCGGAGATTCCACGGACCCGAAAATCATCGATTGAAAGAGTACGTTCTCCTGGCTGATTTTCGAGTGGAAAATCGCCCAGAATGGCGGTGCTAGAGGGCTATCAGGGTGCATCTCTGCAGCTTTTGTGTGCCGCCCAACCCCAAAACCCTTGCCCAGACTGACTGGATCAATTATAGCTCGACATCACCGAGTCTCTTCTGACCATCTCTCGTTTTCTCCACCACCACTTTTCTTGATAGACAACATGGCGGATGTTCAGGAACGCCTCAAGAAGCTCGGTGCTTCCGCTCGTATCGGTATGTTGGATTGTCCCTCCGTCCCTCCCTCATTGTCAAAATGAGTCGTCACCCCGCACTTGGACCGATCGGCTAACCCACCTTTCCTTGACAGGGTATGTTTAGATGCGAATTCTTCCATTCTGTCGACGACAACAACAACGATGACGAACTCGATTCTAACATGTATCTGTGACGAATAGTGGCAAGGGTACTCCCCGGAGAAAGGTCAAGCGTGCGCCTGCCCGCTCCGCCGGCGATGACAAGAAGCTCCAGGCTTCCCTCAAGAAGCTCAATGTCCAGCCCATCCAGGCCATTGAGGAGGTGAACATGTTCAAGAGCGACGGTAACGTCATCCACTTCGCCGCTCCCAAGGGTCCGTCACTCCGATACCAGATAATGGGAAGGGATATGAGGTACTAACTGGCAATAGTTCATGCCGCCGTCCCCGCTAACACCTTCGCCATCTACGGCAACGGTGAGGATAAGGAGCTGACTGAGCTCGTTCCCGGGATCCTTAACCAGCTCGGCCCCGACTCTCTCGCCTCCCTCCGCAAGCTCGCCGAGAGCTACCAGAACCTGCAGAAGGGCGAGAAGGCTGACGAGGAGGATGATATCCCCGACCTCGTTGCTGGCGAGAACTTCGAGAACAAGGTCGAGTAAGATGTTGTCGATACCAAAATCTAAATACCTTACTACGAAATTCTGGTCATCCTGCCTTGTCCCCACCCCAAGTTTATGATGAGGAATAGGGAAGTGATTTTGCGCTTGCGATAATGGATGGCGGCGTCTACGGTTCTTCGTAGCATTCAGGCTCCAAACTCAAAGAAAGTTTCGGCCAAGGGAGGGATAAAATCAAAGAAATGGACATTTGACGGTCCCCCCAAACACTCGAGTTCCAATACGGCAGAAACAATGGGACTGTGTAAAGCAATAGGGTGAAGTGATGGTGGTGCCGTGTTTGGTAGTATGCCACGGAGTAGCTCACTTAGCTAGACTGGTACACGCAATAGTATCTCGCCTGAAGTTGACGAACTGGGACTCTGCGTAAGTTCTCTTAGATTATAGGCGAAACCCGCCGTCCCCTGTGTTCCTCACCCAGCCCTTCAAAGCTTCCCCTCTGACCTCCTCCTTGACCTTCCTCCTAGATTGCAACAACACACATTGCTCTTTTACCTCATCATACGTCCCTCTTTTCAGCTCTTTGAGGAGCTCCCCTTCCGGGCCATGAAGACCCTCCGCCACCTCCACAGCCAAACGCCACATCTTCATGCGGGAGACCGCACTCGCACCCTTGATATCAAATGCTTTCCGGCCCTGAAGTACTCCTCCTATTATCCCCTCTTCCACCTCCTCGTTGTAAGTCCAACAAACAGCCAGATTGGAGGGTGAGATCTTGTCACTTCTTGCCGTCACCGTCCGCTTGGAGTAGTCAAACTCATGTTGAGTTGTCTCAATTTTGAATGGTGACGTCTTGTAACCCTCAGCCCAGGTCGGGGGTTTGGTTGTAAGGCAGGACATCCTTCCCGGCGGGGAGGAGTCAAAGTCGAAGCCGTAACATCTTGTACAGCCCGTCTCTGAGTATTGCGACTCTGAGAGGACTAAGGAAGTCAAGTAGACGTTCTTGGGGGAGATGAGGAGGGAGGTGAGGGAGGATAAGAGTGAGGTGCATTGCTTGAGTGCGATTTTGTCGGAGCAGGATTTGGAGTTTGTGGGGGGTGCGTCCGGGCGGGAGGGTTTGCGGCGGACGATGCCTAGGTGGGAGAAGTAGCCTCTTCCGAGGAGTTGACCGTCTGGTTGTTCAAAAAGGAGGATTGGTGATGACCAGGGGGTTGAGTCGTGTTGGGAGGCCATGGTTAGTTCCATGGAGCTATCGCCGCCTAGGTTTGGGTTGTTAGTTGAGACGGTGAAGGGGGCAGGGGGGACGGACAGGGTGCTTCGGAGCAGTACATGTGGAGGGATACGTCTGGGCGCCAAATGAATGGTGGGAGTGATGAAGAGGAGGTCCGGCAGAGGAAGTCTGATGTGAAGGTGCTGTCTAGAGTGAGGCGTTTGCACTCATCGAGGATGAAGCGATTGAACGCGCGGAGAGCGAGGACCTCAGCGTGCCAATCGTGAATGGCTACGCCGTTGGCTTGGGGGACCTTGGAAGCTGGGAGGCATTTCATGCCGGTTCTGGGTCCGTGTTAGTGAGGCAAGGGTACGATTCGGGACCAAAGTAGAGAGCTTACGCCAGGGCTACACATTTCAGAAACGCTGGGCCTTGAGAAGAGACATGAGAATCAGATATCTGGTATAACCATAAAGAGATATGTGAATGAAGCAACCTTTGGCAACGATGCCGCTCAGGGGCACCCATTCATGAAAGCCATTGCCACGGACAGTTGGCTTCCTCTTGGCTGGGAGCTTTTTGAACTCTGAGAGAACAACATTGGCCACTTCGTCTGCTGTTACTGCCATCTCCTTTTCTCGGATTTATCAGCTTATGGGAAATTTCACGGGTCATGATGACAGTGGTAAGAATCCAGGATGATAGTTGTGTTGTGAGGTGATTTCCAAACGGGGTTAGGGTTGAAATGTACACTATGAGAAGCAGGCCATCGCAAGACAGGCACCGAGCGCTTGAATGTGAAATAATGATTCCTAGCAGAGGCTGACATACATGAATATCCTAGCGAGAGCCTTTCAACGTCCCTCCACGCGTAACCAGTTGGTCCTTCAGCTTGCTGTCGTGCTTTCACATCTCCAAGTTGGAGCCCCACTGCAGGCCAAAACACACAAAGAGAACCAGTCGTCACCCGCCAAGATTCAAAAGGCGGGTCTTACTGGTCTGTGCGCTCAACCTATCACAGTGCAGCCCTACCCGCACAACCTGCAAAGGAATTGGCAAAATCGACCTGGGAATTTGAACTTCAGAGGAAGCAACCCCGACAACGACAATCTTCGACAACCAGCCGCCAAAATGCGCACCTACGAGGATACCTTCTCCGGCGCCCGGATCTACCCTGGCAAGGTACGAAATGATTGATTCCCACGATTTCGAACGATGGCGACTTTCCCCCAGACTCCTCCGACTCGACACGGCATGATAATTGGCAAGCTGGGTACAGAGCAGACGCCATGACGCGACCGACGATACGAGGAGTTTAGGGGGGAGATAATCGTCGACTTTCCGTTTGAACGAGGTGGAAAAACTTGGAATATGAAGCACAAAGGCTAACGCTGGCTCTTTCTCTGCAACAGGGCAAGCTGTACGTCCGTGGCGACAGCAAGATCTTCCGTTTCCAAAACGGCAAATCCGAGTCCCTTTTCCTCCAACGCAAGAACCCTCGCCGCATCGCCTGGACTGTCCTCTACCGCAGACAACACAAGAAGGGTATCTCTGAGGTACGACCCCTCCATTCCCTCTCCAAGCTTCGGCTCTCCACAAGCACACACCGGTCGATCCACCTACGCTGGGATAGCTCGCGGGGATTCTATATGAATACAGGACGATGAGGACATGCAGATGGAGGATGGCTATCGAGCAAGACAACGGCATGCTGACACACATTACAGGAGGTTGCCAAGAAGCGTACTCGCCGCACCGTCAAGTCCCAGCGTGCCATCGTTGGTGCTACCCTCGATGTGATCAAGGAGCGCCGCTCCATGCGCCCCGAGGCCCGCTCTGCTGCTCGCGCTCAGGCCATTAAGGAGGCCAAGGAGAAGAAGGCTGCTTCCGCCGCCGCTAAGAAGTCTGAGAAGGCCAAGGCTGCTGCCAACGCCTCCAAGGGCCGTATCGTCGGCAAGCAGGGTGCTAAGGGTGCGCAGTCCAAGCCTGCCATCCATAGCCGTTAAGGGGTTACATCTCTGGGTTGGTTGCATTTAGGTCTGGGGTGAAGATGATATTCTATCTTGGGCAAACATAACAAGGGAGAATAGACGAATGGTAACTTCACAACCATCGCACAAAACGGTCTTGCCTGTGACCGGGGGGAAACGCGGAGTCGGTCGGTCGGTACTCGGTTTTTTCATTATGCCTGCTCTCTCAAACCTCTCCACGGGGAGGGTTCTTTACTCTTTTTTTGATGAATGGACAAGTCACAAGAAAAGCTTGTTCCTTTCTGAAAAAGCCACGGGGCCGGTTGTATGATTGGGTTCCTGCGTAACGGGTATGAAGACGATTTGCATGGGTAGCTCACAGAATGCCGACTTATGCATTGGTCTGACATGGGCCGCTTCGCGGGATATTTGAAGTGGTTTTCTGTGTGTCGTGATTTTGTTTTTCTTGTGAATACCACGGGCAGTGGTTTCCCCAGTCCCCCAGCCATGTATAAATTCCCAAACTAAAGGCTTGTTACCACGAAGCACCAGATGACTCTTGGAACATGTCGCTCAACCTTGAGCATACTTGCCGTCATGAATCTTTTATAATGTCGAGTAACTGGGTACCATCACAAGTAGATCCATAAAGACCATGAGACTATGAACCCGCAAAGCATAGGTTGAGCCGCACCGGATGGGCAATGATTGTTTTAGGGACTCTCTCATTCACGAAGGGTCATAAACTTCAGCCTGGAACATCGAAAGGGGTCTCAACATTTGAATGTGGGAATCCTTCTAAAATCTATAGTTTCAAACCCCACGGTGTTGTTCATAAAACCGACCATGTCCCTTTTTCCAATAATTGGGCTGGACAGCCACTTTAAAGTTTAGCAAGAACACCCTCGGCGCCAGTGTTCTCGATGCTGCCTCTAACAGAATCGACCTCGGCGTAGGTGACCTTGCCGTGGTCAACAACGATGGCGTATCTCAGCGTGCGATCACCCTGAGTCCAGCCGATGCTCTTGGAGAATTCCAGACCGGTGTCGGACATGAATAGCTATTTTCACCTGGTTAGCACACCCTTTCTCTCATGTCACGAGGAGGAAGACATACAATAGAATCATCCTTGACACCGTTCGCCTTGCCCCAAGCGGCCATGACCCAGTGGTCGTTGGAGGCGATGAAGATGACCTGGTCGACGCCCTTGGCCTTGAGGTCGTCCAGCTTGGCGAGGTAGGAGGTCACGTGGGAGACCTGGCAGGTTGGGGTGAAGGCGCCGGGGACGGCGACGAGGACTACTTTCTTGGAGGCGAATTCTTTGCTGGCGTCGTATTGGATGCCGATGCCGCAGGCGGTGACGTTGAGGTCGCCGGTGGGGGGGACGTAGGTAAAGGTTACGTTGGGGGGGAAGGAGTCGCCTGCTTTGAGACCGGACATTTTGATGGTTGAAAGGGGGTTGTGTTGTGAGGAGAAAACTGGATTTGGGATGGGATAGGTGAGTGGTGGTGGTTGATGTTGGGATGTTCGGGATGGTAAATAAATAGGGGAGGTGGTGGTCAACGGGGGAGACGGTGGGGGTGAGTGAATATCAAATTGGAGGGGTAGGAACGAGGTGTTGGTATGGTGGGTACGGGAGTTACAAGTTACTACTCTGTTTCTGCTACGTTCTAGAAGATGAGGATACAACTCTTCAGACGGGAGAGAGAGACATACAGTTAAGGTTACACAAAACTTTTATATATGAGCCATGGTTTGGAATTATACGCTGTTATGGCGGGAGACGGAAGTTTGCATTATGATTGACTGAGCTCGCCGGTGTCCGCTTGCCTTCGGCATGCCCCCTCCCTGCCCCGCGCAGCTGTCACACATGTTAAGTCCGGCCTGTGCTGCAGAGAAATCGGGAAATATTGCGCAATCGGTGTGGAAGATGAGCACGAGTTTCAGATGAGTGAAGATTGACACTTCCATACTCCCTGTTTGAAATGTTACTCTTCAACTCAATTTCTTGAAGGGGATATGTTGGAAAACATCAGATGAACTCCGGGTGCTCCCATACCTCTTCGGGGCGGAACCGGAGAGTTTTGATATTGAAGCCACCTAGCCCCACCGGATCTGCCGGCGAGCTTTCTATTGTGCTAACAGCCATTTCAACCATACTAAGTCGCCAAATCCCACAGCCGAAGTGATAGTACGGTATTTCATGTAATATTCTACGGTTCACAATCTACAAATATCAGTCGGTCTCGCGCAGATAGACTTTGCGGCGGGGGGCGGGCCGGGGGGCATGCGGGGTGGTGGTGACGTCAATCGCCAATTGCCGTTCTCGGCCCCGGCTCCGGCCCGGATGCTGGTCAGCGGACCACAGACAGATTGGAATCCCTTTCCACTGAATCGAGCCGGGAGTTTGTATCCTTGATTCGGCCACCTTTACATCTGTTGGCCTATAGAACATATACACTACCCATGACCTTCCGGCCTTGCGTCTTGCGTAGCCATGTCTGTTATATCATCCGTTGCCATCAAGATGGTACCTGAAGCACAATACCGCCACAGACGCTTACAAATATATATGGTAGCTTGGCAATCTTGCCTGAATGGCTAGGTAGACTGCCCTTCTATTTCCCAGGTAAGTTGATCGGGCAAGACAATGAGCTGATACCCAAAAGGCTCCTCAGATCAAACAGAAAGCGAGGTAGCGAGGGAGACCGGGCCAGTAGACTCTGGAAAGTCCTGAATCCTGGCAGTCCAAAAACCAGACCTCGACCAGCCGAAATATCGCCAAGTGACCTTTTTGTAAGCATATGATAGATCACCTAGGCTAGAATCAAAAGAGCGAGCCAAGCTGTCATATGTGGCCGTTGCGTCTAGTCCGCCACTGAAGCTGCAAGACAGAGCTGTCAAGGAATGCCCTCTAGCCACGTACAGTTAGAGAAGAGGTTCGGAAGTCAAGTAAGGGTAATTGTTGCGTTTGCCCAGAACTATCAACGTCCAACTGCATTATGCTAGTTGCTATTCATCGGTTAGGACGAAGCTGTTACTTTGGGTTCAGTGACTATGTGAGACCACAGAAGGCAAACGGAAGAGGGACTATGCTTGAACGTAGAAAGGTCTGTCTTCGAGGGATATCCTGAGGCCTCTGCAGACTTCATCGAGGCCTCAATCGGATGGCTGGACCTATTTTCAAAGGGTCCTGTTACAAAAGCAACGGCAATAGATGAGGGGCAAGCTGCCGCCCACTTCGCAAAAGGTCCAGTCAGCCGAAAAAAAGCAAGTGTTGGATACAAAAATGACAGACTTTGCTGCGGCCGAGAGAGGGTCTCGATGTTCGATACAATTGCTGCTCAGACATTCCAGTCCTGCAGCCACTATCACCCACCTGCTTCCTCTGGAAAGTAGGTGGTTGAAGCTGCGAGGGACGGGTCGACATCCGTACCAAAGCTTTGGTCTAGAGAATCTTCGTCAGGTCAATTTGCGCTGACAGATGCGGGCAGTGCTAATGAGATGGGGACGAACACGCGGGGTGGTTTCTCATCCGTAATCTCCCCAAGGCACGCAAATTCAAAATACGGTTCAAAGCTTGGTGGGAATTTTTGGAGGTCGGCGATCCACTCCAGCCACAACTGGCAGCTCAGATCTCGAGACGGGAGGATGGATCTTGCTGGCCGTTTGATCTCTTAACTCTGATTGGATCAAAACCCCACGACAAGACTTTGTGGAGCCGAACAGATTCATGATTTTCGACAGGGATGGCTCAGGCCGGAGCTTACGCTGAGAGCTTCCCCCCTGTCCAGAGACTGGGCAATCACTTCCCGAGTTGGACTGTGAAGAGTCAACTTCGACGCTTCTCGAGTGTCTCTGCAACTGAGATTTTTCTCTGCTGCATGACATTGGACCAACCAGAGTCAAAAATGCAATGCAATCACTGCATGAGAACGGGACGAGGCACGAGACAAGCGTCCTGTCAAGTCGGAACGAAACCACGATTTTCCTCTCCATCACAAGACTTCCTTGTCTGCATCATCTGCCAGCATCGCGAAGACCATCGGCCGTCATTTTCTCAGTGTTGCACCAATACTCTTGGCATCTAATCTTTCCAGCCTCGGGTTCGTATGTAAGAACCCAGCAAGAGCCAGCACGACTCCATACCAGTTGGCCATCCTTGACTTACACTAGGGACTGAGAACTTCTCACTCAAGAGAGAGCACTTGAGACACATTCAAGTCGAGACCAAAGTCGGCTCAGCCGTGTTCAATACAAGCCTCCTCTATTGTCTAAGATATCAGCCGGGACTCGGCAGAGATGACCGGAGGCCCAGACAAGGCTCTCGATATGATTCTCAGGTTCCAATCGGGCGGGTTTCCAGGACGGAAACTGATCTTGACGTTGGTGTTTCATCCAATCACGATAGGAGTCTGTGTGTTGATCACATCCGATTCGGGACATCCAAGGTCGAGGCCCGCCAAATTGCTTTTTTCCATCCTATCTCGCAACCTCTCCGGCCCCTGTCCATGATATCTTGTCCCTGGTGGCGTTTCCCTCCATCTAACCTCCGAGTCTCCCTCAATTCACCTCGAGCTAGCATTATGAAGACCAATGGGCATCCAGAGTCGATACGGGAAGCCCCGCGGTGAATTGGAAACACTTGCAGCTGTCCTTGTGAAAGCCACTTAGCAATGCCCACCAACCAAGACGGAAGCAAGAAGTATCATCCCCTGCTTTTGCAGCATGTTGAGAGGGGATTAGAATGACGGAGTCGAGTGAATCAGAGTATATGAGCAGGCCCCCGTCCGCACTCAAACCCTCTTACTCTGTAACCAGCGCTCTATCAGCAAGTCACTAGAGCACCTTTCCACCCCTTGTCTTGCCCCTTCCCAGTTGACGTTATTGTCCACAACTGACTCACTCCTTGGAAGCTCACATTGACCTTGTTGATCTGCCCCAAGGTCGAAGGTGTCAAGGCCTACCCAAGTTGTTGAAGACGCTCATTCTTTCTCCTCCCTGTTTACTTCACCATTTGTTCCAGGTTCACACGCCTTGGTTGCTACATTCGTTCAACATGGCAATCATAAACCTGTTACCCTTGAACTATCGGCGGCCAGCCTTGGTCGAAAGACCAGCAACAAGCGCCAGTCAAGTTTCGACACAGCAGTCTGAAGAGGGATCTGTCAATCAAGGTGACACATCCTTGAAGTCGATCAGGTCGGGCAGCTCAGGAGGTATCCCGCCGCCTCTCAGCTTTGATCGTATCATCGAAGGGGGCACCTGCCCTGTAAGATTCTTCAATTACGGCCCTTCAGACATCTGCTAACATGAAGTCCTCAGCCTTGTACCGTTCGTGACTTCATGAACTATCTCATCTACGTCGAGCGCTCTGCCGAAAACCTCCAATTTTTCCTATGGTACCGCGACTTTGAGAAGCGCTTCAACGAAGCTCAAACAGCGGACCTCACCCTCGCACCAGAATGGACCCTGGCGATGGAGGAAGAAGCCGTTGCCCGTATCAAGAAGGAGCAGGCGGAGAAGGCCCGCGTCAAGCCCCCCAAGTCTGTCAGCCCAGCCGTGGCTGAAATCTTCAAGGGCACCGACTTTGAGAAGCCCATCCAGAAGCCCTCCGTGGCCACCACCATTGCCACGACCCCCATAAGCCCGCTGGCAGCAAGCAACGGTGGGGATCCGTTTGGTACCCCCCCTCGCACCCCCTCAGACCGTGGTCATCACTACCCTAATTCAAACACAGCGACAACCTACAACACTGCCGCCAACGAAGCCTTTGCGCTGGCTGGGCTCAAGGCCCCATTCACGGTTCAACCGTTCAGGGTCGAGTTGAACAGGATCATCGTGACGTATATCATGTCCGGCAGCCCAAGGCAACTCAACCTTTCTGACCGGGAGCAAAAGGCTGTGCTGCAAGCTCTTTGCTTCACCACTCATCCCTCTGCGCTGAGGGTGGTGGTCAGGAGCGTAGAGTCCACTCTTCGTCAGCAAGCCCACCCCAACTTCATCCGCTGGTCGATTTGCAATGGCAACCCTGTCAGAGTAACATTCGCCCGCTGCCTTGGAGTAGGCACTATCGCTCTGAGCACCATCGCCGCCATCATCCTCACTTTGTCATCTGCCCCTAGAGGCTTCAGGGCGCTGCCAGCAATAGGGTGGGTGATTGGCGTTGCAACACTCGTAGCAGCATACAAGGGAATGTGCGTGGTCTTGCATGGCCTCCATCACAGACACGTGAGGCCATGGGAGCTGTTTGCTGTTGACGGGGAGGACCATCAGCAGAACGAGAAGGAACAGGATGTGAGGAGTGAAAAGAGTCTGGAGACTGGGAGCAACAGTTTTGAGAATGAGCCGTGGGTGGTCAAGTATGAGAAAAGGAATTTGATCAGGAAGATTTTTGATAGGGAGGTTTGGTGAGTACTACTACTAAGGGGTGGGTAGGGACCGGACTAACATGCGTACAGGATTCAGGAACCGGCGCTCAGACAGATCCAGGACACCATTTTTGTGCAGAGCTTGCTGTTTGCGTTTATTTGCGCGGGGGGGTTGACGGCGATTTTTGTGCCGCTTCCAGGTGGGAATCTGTTTTGAATACGATGATGCGCAGTCGTATAAGCAAGGGGATTGGGGTATGTCTGGGGAAAACACGGAGTATGTATGACTTGTAACACTATCAACTCGGACCTCGAAAAAGCACAAGCGGTCTGGGAAAGCTGGGGAATCTGGGGGTTTGGCTTTATATGGTATCGGGGATATGGGTCCCAGGTTCAAAAATGACGTGACGTGGCGACGGGTATGATTGTGTCTGTAGCTAGCATAAAGCCGGTTTCGAACTTTGGTCTTGGCTTGGGAAATTCAACAACAGTGAGCAAAACAAGACGCAAAGTCCCAACTCAACCGAGAGCTCGGAGACGGAGCCATTCTTAGCCCCAACGGCGACCTCGATGAATTTGGAGTTGGGGACAGAGCGGTGCTGCGGTGCTGCGGTGCTGTCAGACGAATGCTGCAGACGACCGAGGCTCCCGACGGCCGAACAATGCCTCGGGGCTGGCTCGTACAGCTGGAAATGTTGTGGCGCGAACCGAGTCGTTTGTCAGATGATAGCACCAGACTTTCTTTCTCAATGGGAGAATGGATGGAGGGGTTGGCTTGGCGGCGTTAAAACAGTGGCCAGAACTCGGCATTTTTCTCCTTTGGGGGCGTGACCTCGGGCGAATGGGCAGGCAATGCGGGCGCGGGAAGGGAGGGGGCGCGCCTTATCGATAACCCGACTTTCTGGCTTTTGAGCCGTGGGACCGGACCACTGCGGGCGCTGCAGGCTCAAAACTCGCCAGGATGAGCGTGCGGGATGAGTTCTACGAAGTAATTCTGAGCATTCCGGAAAATAAAAAGGTTGAGCGCTCTACAGCGCGAATAAAAACTCCGCTTCCGATGGCCCCTTTCATTGACACGTTGATGCCTCCCTGAACTCACCTTCCCATCGCTGTTTCAATTCTCCTGATGGGAGAGCACCCCCCGACCACCGAACCATGCCGAACGATATCTACCAGGCCGATGCCCCGCTGCTTTCCGGAGACGTGAAGGCGGCCGTGGGCGAAGAGGCCCGGGAGCACGGAGCACACGCCCCGACCGATGGCAACATCCTCTCATCGCTTGTCATCCCGAACGAAGTTCCTCCTGTCCACGGCCGTCGCGAAAGGTCCGGCACCGTCTGCATTGCCGAAATCGACGAGACGCTGAGCCATCCTGGCTCGGTGCGCATCAACGTCAAGGGCGCATTCATCGTCGACCAGGACAGCAGCACCCCGACGCACTCCGATGACGGCCGGAGCGGATCCCCCGGCCGGTCGCCAGTCCGGCACGAGACCCAGGATATTCGGCTGCCGAACCACACTGCCGTCGTGAGCCATATCGCCATTGATGTAGGCTCTGCGACCCCTGAAATTCACAATGATGTCATCTTGCTGATTGGTCGTTCCAGATTGGTGGTTCCCTTGCCAAGCTTGTCTACTTCTCCCGAGAGGCTCACTCGACCGAACCGGGCGGACGGCTCAACTTCCAGAGTTTTGAGACGGATCATATAGATGATTGCCTCGAGTTTATGCGCAAGCTGAAGCGCAGGTACCAGCGGGCCAACGGGGCCAACAGCCCACCGGCGTCTGAACTCTGTGTCATGGCGACAGGAGGCGGCGCCTACAAGTTCTACGACAAGATCCGAGAGGTGCTCGGCGTCGATGTCTTGAGGGAAGATGAAATGGAATGCCTGATCATTGGCCTTGATTTCTTCATCAACGAGATCCCACGTGAGGTCTTCACCTACTCGGAAGAACATCCCATGCAGTTCGTGGAGCCAGGAGACAATGTATACCCATACCTCCTTGTCAACATTGGTTCTGGCGTATCATTCCTCAAAGTTTCCGGACCCCGGGAATATGAGCGTGTTGGCGGTACTTCACTAGGAGGTGGCACTCTATGGGGTCTCCTGAGTCTCCTTACCGGTGCGCGCACATTCGACGAAATGCTGGACCTTGCCTCTGAAGGTGATAACAGCAACGTGGACATGCTCGTCGGCGACATCTACGGCACCGACTACGGCAAGATTGGCCTGAAGAGCACCACCATTGCCAGCTCGTTTGGTAAAGTCTTCCGCAAGAAGCGGCAAGCCGAGACCGAAGCCGAAGACAGCGGCGGCCTTGCTCACAAGGATCAACTCCACCATCGCCAACAACAACCCCGTACCCACAATGGCGTGCACACCCCACCACTTCTAGACGAAGACGTGGAACAGCCCGAGCCGCAACTATCAGACTTCATGTCCAAAGACCCCAGCCGCCCCTTTTCGTCAGCCGACATCTCCAGGTCACTGCTGTACGCTATCAGCAACAACATTGGCCAGATCGCCTACCTCCAAAGCCAGATCCACGGGCTGTCTCACATTTACTTTGGCGGCTCATTCATCCGCGGCCACCCCCAAACGATGAACACCCTCAGCTACGCCATCAAGTTCTGGAGCAAGGGGGCCAAGCAGGCCTACTTCTTGCGCCATGAGGGCTACCTCGGTGCTGTGGGTGCGTTCCTCAAGAGACAGCCCCGGAACTGGGGTAGAAGGGGATCGTTTGAGGAGGCCGCGCTGGAGCTCAGAATGCGGGCGCGGACGAGAAGTGTGGATTCTATCCCCGAGGAGGTAATATCCTCTGTGGATGATAAGCTCAGTGGAGGCGAGGAAGTTGCTGCTTGATGATGGAAAGTCTTTTTCTGTTGTTGTGCGGAGCATTAAAACATTTTGACAAGCTGGGCGTTTTGGGGGTTTGGTTGTTTGACGAGCGTATACTTGTTGTACTACTGCTTTTTGTAATGGTGTTTCTTCTTTGGGACGACGGCGACGGTGGCACAGACCTGATTCTTTTTCTTCCTCTCCTTCTCCTTCTTGCTGAGGCCACAGGCGATACCTGCCTGGAAGGGGGTTGTTCTTGGATGTAAGATTCTTGTCTTTTTTTTGGGGGGGGGGGGTTGGGGTTGTGAAGAGTGGCAACCCGTTTTTAGAGAGATACCTTATTCGTGTAGTAGCTTCGTTGTTTATCACCTTTTTGGATGTTGATACCAAGAAGAAACAGAAAGGCATATTTACAATTTTTTCACCATGAATCTTCTTTGAGTGATGTGTCGCCGAATCAATCAGTCATCCATCAAAAAAGTCAAATGTAAATTGCAAGTTCAGTATAAACTCCATTCCCCCTACCGTGCTTCCCTTTTCCGCTTTTCCCTCCGTTCTTTCTCGCCCACCACCGACCAACCAACCACACACCACCATCTTCCACGTTTTATGGGTAATTGTACAGATACAATTTCCTCACATCTTCCTCCCACGCCGAAAAAATGAACAAAGAGACCATCGTTTGTTACACACACACACTTGCTATTAGTGCACGCGTTTTCACACTGCCCCCCATACAACCAAAAGCTTCTCCATATCCCCCTCCTGCAGCACGCCTCGCTCCTTCCTCTATGAAGACTTGTGCTTAATAGCCTCCTTGGCCTCCTTGACCGCCTCCTTGGCCTCGCCGACCTCCTCCGCGAGCTTCTTCTGGGCCTGGTGGTGGAGGAAGATGCGGCTGCACTGGATCACGCCGACGCATCCGAGGAAAAAGTTGACTGCGGCGAGGCTGAATATGGGTGCATGTTAGCGTTTTGCGGGTATAGGGAAAGGGAGGGGGGGAGGAAAGCTTACAGGTAGTTCTTGGGCTTGATGATCAAGCACCATCTCGTCCAGATGATGCCGGTGGTCGTGAGGGCGGCGTTTTGGGTCAGGGAGAGGGACTCGGCGGGGCGGGCAAAGTCTGAGATGCCGACGAGGACGAGGCCCCATTTCATCATTGGTGCCCTGGCGGGGAGAGAGGATGTATTAGTGACTGATTTGGATCGCGGGGGGGAAGTTGATTTCGGGGGCAAACATACCAAAAGTGCACAGTCTTGGGACCCTTCTCGCTCTTCCAGAACTGCTGCATCCATGACTCTGGCGCGGCATTGGCCGTGGACTCGGTAGACTGGAAGCGGCGGGTGGTCTTGGAGGCGTTTTGCTGGAAGAAGGTGCGGGCGCGGAAGGCTGGGCGGGAGGCGCGGAAGATGGTGGACATTTTGACGACGGTATTGCTAATTGCGCAAACAATCAACGGAGGTGAGGTCGGGGGTGGGAAAGGTGCTCGTCGTCAGGGGTGGTGATGACGGGGGTTGGGAAGTATTAAGGTTCGGTGGGGTCGGGAGGTCGTCGGGGGACGGAATCAATTCAAAGAGGTGTAGGATGTGGACTCCGGTCACCGGCGGGCGGGAGAGATGGAATTTATTTTGAACCCAGGGATTTTTCTTATGTCAGTTGTTAGTTAAGGAAAATCTACGATGGATTGGAGGCAAGACAAGTTGACATATGGGGAGCACGGACTGGACGTAATAGGACGAAGAGAGATAATTCAATCCCTCGTGACTCTTGCCCAAAGACAGCTTCGCAAGTTGAACCTCCGGTGGTGAGCTGGACAGCGATGCGAACAAGGCTCTCGCTGGCAGTCGGCCAACGCGCCGTGGGTCCGTTGGGGAATCCGGGGATAAGTTTCTGGCTGGCCTCTCTTGTTTAGTCCGTGCACCACTCAGGCTTTGTGCAACCACCCCTCGAAGTTATGCACACTGTTTTATGCAGCGCAGGAAGTTAAGAGGTGCAGCGTTGCAAACAACTTGCGCCAGCAGCAAGAGCTCCATTTTGAATCAATCGAGCCTCCACGACCCGCGAAAGCCCACTTGCTTGTTGCCCTGGGGCCGGACAGCAAACGACAACAACAAAACGAACCAATCGAGCGACTAGTTTCCCTTCCGTTTTCATATACAGAGCATATCAAGATGTCGGGCAGATACGCTTTCGCCAAGGGCCTCAAGGAGGTTCGCTTCCTCTTCTGCCAGACTGGTGAGCACAGCGCTGCTACTCGGTATGTTTGCGCCTCCGGACTGCATTGGCAGTCCCTTAAGTACAGGATATTGATTAACGATTGTTGTTGGTGTAGGTCCTTCCTTAGCCGCGCATACCCAATCATGAAGAAGAACAACCCATCGACACCCATCATGCTCCGCGAGGCCCAGGGCACACTCCCCAAGATCTATGCGAGATATGGTCCGTTTTCAACACCAAGGAGTTTGTCGAGAATTGCGATATAAGAAAGAATACTGACATACTGGGCAGGACTTGGTCAGGAGAAGAGCCAGTCATTAGAAGGTATGGTCTACATTTGAGGGTGGTGGGAGGCGGTTGGAAGGAGGACTAAGGGTGACTCGTGCTAATATTACTCTGGTATAGGACTTTCCGACAAGCAGATCGAGGATGCCGTCACACAGCTCGTCAAGAACGAGACTTCATAAACGACTGGAACAGAGACAGCAACTAGACGACGGCCCGGGCAAGCTGGCAAGAGGGATGGGACGACATGTTTATAATGCCGCGAGGTTGTAAATATACCTTCTGGAGACCACACCTGTGTCCATTTCTTCAGGCGCTCCCGGCCATGTGGTTGTGCCGTTTGGAAATCTGTCTATCTCGAAAATTGAATAGATCGCGACTGATGGATGCCTAAGGACTATGGGTTGGGTGTTGCAGATCCATGGCAACCGCTTCAACTCAAATCGAAACTGCTTATACGTTACACGTACAGCATGTTCGTTCGGTGCCCGGGCTTTGTATTCTATTTGGATGCTGGTCACAAAAAAAAGAGAGATCCTCGTCGGTTCTCAGCTTCAGGGCTCTTTTAGATGCCTAAGCAGAAAGGGAATTTCTGGGCCTTCGAAAGCTTCGGGCTTCTGCAAGGGAGAAGCATCATTTTCCAAGCTAAATCATCCCCCTTTCGGCCTCCTCGGCCCCGTTTTCCCCTTGTTGCTGTCACAAGCTTAAGCGGTGCGGGGCTGTGTAGGCCAAAAAGTGTGTGTAACTGCGTGAAACCAAAGAGACACCGAGAATCATACAAGCTTTCAACGACCACATGTTTGGCCAATTAGACTATCAACAACCACAAACAACGTCAATTCGACCTCACCCATTGGCATTGCGGTCTTTTACAACCAGCAATGACAGGGCTATGAGGACGGATGATAGCGGGGATGCGCAGCCAAGCGCTCTGTTGCTCCGACCAACCCACAGTCAGCATCGCCTAGCAAGGCCAGCCGCTAAAGACATTGACCCTTTTGAGTTCGCCACTACTGCCTGTTGAACGACTTTGTTAAATCATGCGGCAATCCTCGCAGATCGAAACATCAGAAATGGTGATATACCTTGCCTTCTGCATGGGGAAGTTGTCCCAGACGCTCCACAAGCAGCAGTTCGGGAATCAACTCTTGGGATCCCGGCGCAAGGATTTACACTTTTTGTTTGTTGAAAGCGGGCCGCTGAGGAGGCTTGGACCGGACATATAACTTAACCCCCCCTCCGGTCTGGTTTGGTCTGATCTGATCTGGCCTGAAGTTTTTTTACTTCAACTGTTTACCAAACTGTTTCCCTATTCTTGGACAAACTTCTCGCTTTCATGGCCAAAATGTTCAGACACAGACGCTCCATGGGCAAGCTCACCGAGCACCCGTCGATGTACTCATCACTCCTCGATCCGAGCTCTGAGCACAGCTCTGATGGTGCTGCTTCACCCAGCTCACCCAACTCCTCAAACCGACCGCTTCGGGGAAGAGCCAAATCCTCGCTTTTGGATTATCAGTCACGAAATTGGATCTCAGCTGTCGAACACCAAGGAGAAAAACCCCCACCCCGGAAACTTGTTAAAGACATGAACGGATCTGGGCGCCCCTCCTTCTCTCAGTCGCTCTCAGACAGCGATGGTGAGAAGGAGAAGGGGCTCATGAGACGCCAAATCGCCAGGCTCAAAAGCTTTTACAAGAGAGAGAAATGAGCTCGACCGCCTTCTTGTCCAGGCTTTCTTGCCGGCAAGAAGGTCTTCACAGAAGGTGGGGGATGGCAATTCGAGATTACGATAACCCCGCGATCCCCGCCATCATGGATCCATATTCGAATACCCCACCACCAAGTCTTTGCTGGTCACATTTCTCCCTTGTTTTATGGCAACATTTGAAATTGAAGTACGAATCTTTTTTAGTATAGGATATCATACCTCATAGCGATACTCTCGACGCCGTTGGCTTTCTCCGCCTCTTGTACGGCCGCCTTTGACGAGTCCCTGGCCAAGACGGCCCCGCTTTCCGGCTCGCAACATTGGCTTACAGATATCAAACCCGGCTGCCCGAATTCGTCTCGCCAATCTTCGGGCACAAATCTTCAAGTCAAGACACTTCCAGGTAATCTTGGTCTTGGGTTTTGATCGACGGAACCACACGCCTCTCAGATATACGGACAGCCAATCTTCAAACTCAGCACCTTATTCCGATGCCAGTGTGGGCGCCAAACATTCGTCCTCCAGGGGCTGGCTCCTACCTCGCCCTGGGTGTGGCACTCGGTTTAACAACAGGCTTGACACTCAACGCACTTAGGCAGCTGAAGGGCTCCAGGAAACCTCTACTCATCAGGTCACCCCGTGAGACACAGTTGTCGAAACTTTCAAGAGAGGAAATCGATGCGTTGCCCTATCCCCCAGACGCATTGCCAGGGGGCCGGGACGTTGAGACACCATACGGCATCATCAAAGTATTCGAATGGGGCCCTGAAGATGGAGAAAAGGTTCTCCTGCTGCATGGCATCAGCACGCCTTGTTTAGCACTGGGAAACCTCGGGCAGGAGTTGGTCAGAATGGGATATCGTGTTATGATATTCGACTTCTTTGGGCGTGGCTACTCGGATACTCCAACCGACCTCCCTTATGACATTCGCCTATACACAACTCAGATACTCCTCGCTCTTGCCTCGTCGAACGTGGCGTGGGCTGGGAATGACGGATTCCATTTGATTGGATATTCTCTGGGAGGAGGGATTGCTGTCCCGTTCGCCAAAGACTTCCCCCACATGGTCCGGTCTGTTGTCCTTATCGCTGGTGGAGGACTGATTCGGCCCGAACATGTCAGCTGGAGGAGCAGATTACTGTACTCGACGGGGATATTCCCAGAATGGGCGCTCGAGTTTCTAGTTCGGAGACGCCTCATGCCAAAACGACGAGAAGCTATGACGGAAACAAGGATGTCTACTCAGGTGGTGGACAGACCTAAGATCAAGCACAAAAACAGTGATGCCAACGGCGGAGATGGTTGGGACTGCGCCACTCTGTTGGCACATCGACCAGGCCATACAGTGTCGTCCGTTATGGAATGGCAGCTTCACCAACACAGGGGGTTCATTCCGGCTTTCATGAGTAGCATCCGTCATGCACCCATTTACAATCAACACAAGGACTGGATAGCTTTGGGGCGGCTCCTGGCCGAACGGAGGAAAGAGGCGGGCTGGGTGGACACAAGCTTGCCTGGCCTTAAGGGGGGAAGCATTCTTTTAGTACTTGGAGCCATGGACCCCGTTGTTTCGAAGGAGGAGTTGATTCATGACGCTACGGCTGTGCTGGGTGAGGATGGGTTCGAGGCTGTGGTTTTGAATAGCGGGCATGAATTGGTTATGACCAATGCGATTGAAGTTGCCAATACTGTTGCTGGTTTTTGGCTGCGGCTACCTGGTACAGAATAGGATGTAGATATACTTTGGGAATAACGAATACAAAGAAGTTAGATAGCATAGACAAATGATGCAATGAGATGCCATGAACTTTTCTCTCAACACTTTGCTGAGCTGTTTTCCCTTGCTATCTGTCTACGAATCGCTATATTGCAGCACCACCACTGATTTCAGCTACACATGGAGGCCCTAGAGCTCAGCTACACCGCCCTAACCAGCGAAGACTCCAGGCAAACCCCACTAAACAGACCCCCACATTTTCTACCGTCCCAGATCTGCAAGGCTGAAAGTCTGCATTGAAATTTCGCGACCTCATCTTCCAGGCGACTTTCACCAAGCTCAAACAACACCACAATTGTACAATACTTCGCCGGCACATAAAATAAACAGGACATCTACAACCAACAGAACATGGCAACAGCTTCACCAGCCCCATCCGGGCCCCAGCCCTCCCTCACCTTTACCCGCCCCGTCTTCGCCAAGCTCTCCCCCCACCCATACCTCCTTCGCACTCTTTCCCCCGACTCCCCAGACCAGCAGCCCACCCGCAACAACGGCCGCGCGCCGCACCAGTCACGCCCGATCCAGATCAATACCTCCTCTCTATCCCAAGCTCATGGCTCTTCTCTCGTCCGAACAGGCGACACGACCGTCATCTGCGGCGTCCGAGGCGAGCTCCTCCCCGTGACGGCCATTCCCCAATTCCGACCTCACAACGGGACGCTCTACGATCAAGACGAGGGCGATGAGGCAAGGGCGAGGAAAGAACTCAAGGATTACGATCTGTTAGTCCCCAATATTGAGCTGGCAACAGGGTGCGCGCCGCAGTTCTTGCCGGGTGTGCCGCCTACGACGTTGGCGCAGACGGTGAGCACGAGGGTGTACAGTCTTTTGCACGGGGCTGGGGTGGTGGACGGGCGGGGGTTGAGGGTGTGGTTCACGCCGGAGAGTAAGAAGGAGGAAGGGGATATGGAAGTTGAAGGGGAGGAGGAGCGGGAGGAGCAGAAGCCGCAGGTGGTGGCGTATTGGGTGCTGTATATTGATTTGCTCTTTGTCAGCTTTGACGGGAACCCGTTTGATGCTGCTTGGGCGGCGGTTTTGGCTGCGCTGAAGGATACGAAGCTTCCCATGGCGAGGTGGGATCCTGATAGGGAGATGGTTGTTTGCCGGAAGGGGCAGGATACGAGGTTGAATGTCAGGGGACTGCCGGTGGCTTGTTCGGCGGCGGTGTTTTTGGAGAAGGAGCATGGTGAGGTGGGAAGGGGGGAGCGAAATAGGCATTGGATTTTGTTGGATCCGGATCGGAGCGAGGAGGAGCTGTGCAAGGAGGTTGTTACTGTTGTTGTGGATTGCTCGGACGGGGGGGAGACGAGGGTGAGGAGTATTGAGAAGCAGGGTGGGACGGTGATTGGGAGGGAGTTGATTAGGGGGTTTGTTGGGGTTGCGGAGGGGAGGTGGAGGGAGGTGAAGGAGGCGATGGGGAATTAGGAGATTGTGGAGATGGTTATTTGGAAAGATGAGGATGATGACAGAGTAGAAGGGATGGAAAAATTGATACCCACAAGATGGTTTACATGAGCTTTGAAGCGATGTTTTCCATTTGTCTTTCGTATGTGGTTTAGTTGTGTGATACTCTTTGAGAGGCCATTTCAAACTGCAGTGACGGTGACATTTGAAAACGGGAAGAAGCATGAAGTAAATGTCACAATCTGTCTTGTCTAGGGAAACCTATATCCCATCCAAAATAAAGCCCAGGCGCTAACCGCCAGCGACATATCTCGACCTTGAGAATTGTCGGGTAATTGGAAAGGCAGCGTAGACCCTGAATCCAAGTCAAGAAGTCTTGATAGCTTTGGAGCTGAAATCCATAACCCTGCTCAAGAATCTAATCGATGTATACTTTCAAGGGCAGCCATCAGAAGGGGTCAAACAGCGAGGGCTCGTCATCAAATAACAGCAAACTGAGCAGCATGGAAAAATGTGTCTACACTTTCGACCCACTCTTACAGATGAATTCCAGAGCAGGAGATACAGGGAGACATTTGATCTGCCGCTCAACATGAGAGTTCCTAATGAAAGCAACTCCACCGTACCACAATGCTGTTGAGGGCAGACATCACCGTCGGTTGTTGAGCGTTAGTGAGAAAAAAGAGAAAGTTTCTACTCGAGCCAAAACTTTCAGTGTTTTCCTGCAGTCGCTCGCATGATCCGTGCATAAGTTCAGGTGGGGCTCGGGCCGAACATTTGCCGACCCTGAGGCCCCACCAACGTGAACAAGGTTACGCCAATCCACCCGCTCGAACTTCATTCAAATTTTCGCCGCCTGCAAGGCTTCTCAACTGCTTCTTTTCCACCACAACTGCAAAACCTGTCTGTTGGTGCAGTCCCGACTGTCACAGAGTGCCCGCTCCATGTAGCAATGGAGTCTTTGGCTGACACCCTCTGGGACGTCGTCATCTGCGGCACGGGTTTGCAGCAGTCGCTGCTCGCTTTGTAAGTACAATCAAGCAAAACACCAACTTCGCGTTTGCCTGTCTAACTAACCCAGCACTTCCCCACCTTGAAGAGCCCTCTCGAGATCCGACAAGAAGGTCCTTCACATCGATCCAAATGACTTCTATGGTGGTGCTGAAGCAGCTTTCAGCCTGCAAGAAGTAGAATCATGGGTTGAAAAGGTCGAAACCGGCAAGGAAGGCCTCTTTGAGGCTGCCTCCGTGAAGAAGCTCGGGGGTGACACCGGCTTGTCTTTTCCCCGCGCATACTCCCTGGCACTCGCACCCCAGCTCATCCACGCCCGCTCGACGCTGCTCTCCCAGCTTGTCTCTTCCCGCGCCTACCGGCAGGTCGAGTTCCTTGCCGTGGGATCCTTCTCTATTTTCAAGCCCTCCCCAGATTCCTCGCAAAAACCCACCCTGGTCCGCATCCCTTCTACCCGCGAAGATGTCTTTTCTACCACCGCCATCTCAGCAAAGGCAAAGCGCGGTCTGATGAAGTTCCTCAAATTCGTTTTGGATTACGACAGCACCCCCCAGACAGACACATGGCAACCCCACGCGGATGCACCACTGACTGAGTTCTTGCTGAAAGAGTTCAAGATGGATCAGGAACTTCAGACTTACATCATCACTCTCACCCTTTCACTCAACGGAAAGATCAATACCAGAGACGGGCTGGCTGTCATCCATCGCCATCTCTCGTCGATGGGTATGTACGGTCCAGGCTTTGCTGCCCTCTACCCCAAGTGGGGCGGCCTGTCAGAGATTGCCCAAGTCTCATGCCGAGCTGGTGCGGTAGGCGGAGCTGTGTATATGCTCGGGACAGGCGTCAAGACGATGAATGACAAGGACGACCCCATCGTGATTGAACTCTCCAGCGGCGATACAATCAAGACACGCAAGGTTGTCCGCGCCAACGAGAGCGCTACTGATCGATTCGGTATCAACAGGCTGGTAGCTGTTGTTGGCTCCTCACTGAAATCACTTTTCGAGTCAACGGTCGAAGGTGCACCAAAGCCGGCCGTCGCCATTGTTGCTTTCCCAGCTGGCTCCTTGTCAACTGCTACTGGGGAAGCATCAACATCCCCGGTGTATCTGTCTGTTCATTCCAGCGATACCGGGGAATGCCCTGCCAACCAAAGTAAGCCAACTCTTTCCTTTGTCTCTTTCACTACCCTTCCGAATACCATGATGATCCAAATGGAATACTTATCTACATTGTCTGAGCTTCGGCACTGGCGATAATACCTCTGACATTCTGATGTATTCTCACTCAATCATATTCATTTCTTCATGCTGGTTCGTTGAACAAGCGCTAACTGGAGATCAACAGGTGTTCTTTATTTTACCACTGGATCAGAGCATGCCTCCCAGGACTTGCTTCAACAAGCATTGGATTCTTTTCTGGCTACTTTGTCTGGTGATACTGTCCCCCAGTGTCTTTATAAACTGCAGTATAAGCAACTGCAAAGCTCGGCTCACAGTCAAGCAAACCGTTCGGTTTTCGATTTTGCTCCTCCTGCCTCAGCCCTTGCTTTTGACGACTCAATTTTGCAGTCGGTTCAAGATGCTTGGAAGATGGTCTTAGGTGATGAAGCTGTCGAGGAAGAGTATCTTACCTTTGCTGACCGAGAAGGCGCAATGGATGATGACGAAAGTGTATGATTAATGTCGATGACGGTAAGCGGTTTCATTTATCATGAGATACGATGGTTAGTCTTGGGTGTAGCACATCCATTAAGGATGAAAAAAGTTAAAGAACAAATTGAGTTTATTGAGCATTGTGATCCTGCGAATCTAATGTTTATGCAGCGTCACCATGATGCCTTTCCTCCACCCCATGCTCTCCTATGCTTTGTATTAATTGTTGTTTGTGTCCGAAACTCCGTCCGCTTCGCGCAGATGCAAGCAACACGGTACAGAGCATTCCGGAAATATGACCTCCCCATCCAAGCAACAGCTTTTGTGAGATTTCCGAAATCTCTCCATTACGCAAATCCTCCCAAAATCCGATGAATTTTTGCCCAAAGATGCGATAAATGCATCATCCCATTTACTCCTCATCATCATCCCCAGTAGCAATCCTCGACTCCTCACCACCATCCCCCATCTCCTCATCCTGCCCCTCCTCGCCACCATCCTCAGACAAAGGCAAGTCAACCCCCACCCTGATCTCCCCAAACGGCTTCAGCCCCCCCTGTCCATCCTGCTTCACCTTCACCACATTCTTCGTCGCCAAAGTCAACACATGATGAAAAGCCTGCACCACCACCGCCCTCTTCCTATCCTCCGGCTCAAACAAGTCATCAAAGCTCACCCAGGCTTTCTCGTCCTGCTCATCATCCTCATTGGCGTACCCCTTGGTCTTGGCAATATGCCGGAGAAACCTTGCGAAGTTCTGCCCCTCGCGATCAAGGGCATTGATCATCTGCTGGGAGGTATCAGCTGGCACCTTTATCTCCTTGGGGGCTTCAATCGGATCGATGATGGGATCAGAAGAGAGGAAGACACCACCTCCTCCTTGGGAGAAACCCGTGTCTGATCCAAAGATGGGCTGATCGCTGAAGCGTTCGATCTGGTCTGATCCCCCCAAGATACCAGCTCTGGCACGGTGGGTGAGGGGGGAGGCGCTGACGTGACGGCTGCCGGGTTTGGAGCCGGCACCGCCTTTGATGGAGGAGCTAGGGATGTGAGAGGAGGGTCTGTTCCAGGGGGCATCGGAGTGGATTGCGTCTGAGAGTTGGGCGCTGGTGCCCCTTCTGCCTGCTTCAATTGGCTCTCCTTGTTCACCCAGGAGGAAGAGTTTGGCTTCGTTTGTAAGTTGGGGGGCACCTTGTGGGGCGTCGGGCTCATTGCTGAGGCGGGGACGGACCCGACGGGCGACTTCGTCTTCTTCTAGCTCGAGGGCTTGTGAGGCTGTGCGACGGCGGCTACGGGGGGTGGCGGGTACATCGCCGCTGACGTCGAAATCTGGGCTGATGAAACCTAACTGCTGAGCGAGACCCTCTCCTGCAAATAAGGGGGCCAAGGGGTGCGGGATGTTAGGGTAGCCGGCCAAGTAGCCAAGGTTGGCGAGACCCTGTCCGAACACCAGATTGTAAGCATTCATCCGTGTTTCCGTGGCTGTGAGCCCACGTCGCTGCTGTCGAGCGGTCTCTTCATCAGCTCTGTTGGCGTAAGTGTCACCCCAGAGTCGAATCTGCCCACGAGTGAGCATAGTCTGATCATCTGGCGCGAGAAGTTGGCGACGACGCTGACGTCGAGCACGAGCTGGAGCTTGAACTTCACTAGCGTTTTCGTCCATTTCAGCCTCTTGTTGTTGCTGCTCTTGGTTCTCTTCTTGCTGCGCCTGGCCGACTTGAGGAAGGACAGGGGGTTCAGACGGCAGGCGCGGATCAGAAGGAATGGCAGGGTCTCTGTTAGCCATAATGAAGTCTCCTTCGCTATCGAATCGATCGAGACCGAGATCAGAGGGAAGGTGGTCATCGGCCTTGGAAACATCGACCTGGGGAATCTGCGGCAGCTCAGGCTCCTCGAAAAGGGCTAACACGTTCCCATCTGCGTCGATTTCAATGCCCCAATCATCGATGGGTGCAAGCTGTCGCTCCCCATCGCCGAAGGGCAGCACCTGTTGGTTGTCTATGCCATGATCTATGTCATCGCTGCCAAAGGGACCGTCATGGAATGGGTTTCCAAGACCAGAAGAAGATCCGGGGAGGTCAAGGCCCCCATGGATCGAGCTGCCGCCAGCGTTGAAGCTGTCGAGCTGGTGAGGTGACATCTGTGAAGTGCTGTTGCGTGATGCTTGGCTTTCGACGGCTGGAAGAATCAAGTTACCGTCATCGTCAAGCTCAAAGACGGGGAGCTGGTAGTTGAGGTCAAAATCAGGGTCGTCTTGGAGTATGAGCTCCTTCCGTCTATAAGATATCAGCTACCCACGTTACCAAAGAAAATTTCTTTCGAGCAACCTTACTTGGCCTGGCCTGCCCTCGGATCCAGTGCATTCTCATTTCCGCCCATGGCATTGTAAAAAGCCATCATATGGGCCTGCACCTTCTCAGCGTCGGCCAATACATACTGGCACTGCTGCGAGTACACCCTGGAGACGCCATAGAGAAGACTGCCTTGGAGACGCAGGGCAATAGGGGCACCAGGCTCCAAGATAGTTTCGCAAGCCTTCTGGACGTTGACCTCCTGGATCGCCTTGCGTGAGATCTTCTTGGCATTGGACTTGATTCCAACGGTTGAGACGAGCCTGGTGATATTAGATACGAGGATAACATTTGGTGAAGGGAAATTCTGAACGTACCAGACTGTGGCCACACCATACTGGTGGCTGGTGAGGACTGTTGGTGGTGTAAGCGTCTGAACTCTCGGATGGCTCGGCAAGATACTTACTTTCGTGGCTGTAGAACATGCCGTATGTAGATATTTGGCTTGGACAGCCGGTAGTCTATGTATCTGGTGCTGCTCGTGATAGTAACCCCCTTAAGTAAGAAAGGCTAGGGCCCGGAGTGGGAGATACTAGATGTATTGCGGCGGAATCGAAGGATATCTCGTAACGCTGGAACGCACGAAAAGAAGCGAAAGGTGAACGACTGAAAGGATACGTAACTCGAGATATTTGAGCGACCGGACTTGTCTTGAAGTGAGATAGGTCCTCTCACCAGTGTCGGACCTTCGAGTTGATCGAGTCGTGGTGAAGGGTTCGCGGCGCACAAATAAGGATGCTTGGTGGGATGAAAGGAAGAAGTGAACGGACGGAGGCCTCAATTGAGAAAAGACTGGGAAAGATACTGACAATAGGCAGTCCCACACGTCTGGAGCGCGTGGTGGAACCTCTGGGGAGGAAGGAGCATTGTGGCCGCTGGGGGACAATGGCCTGAATTGGAAGGCACCACTTTCTATGAGCACGGCCTTGATGCATTCAAGTAGTCTTGACTAGCTGTTCTGAATGTGTTCTCTTTCCACAATAGTATCGTATCTGCTCGCAGATGTGGGAACATGTTGAGTATCATATTCAGACCGAGCCCCTGAATGCTTGGCAACGACGTTGCTCTGTCATGGCGTAACCCATTGTATGCACACAGACTTGTTGCTGGAGGCACATATTGCTACGTGGTAAACTTTTCTCCTCAATTCAAAATACACTGGTGTAGGCAATGAAGACTGCCCTTCGCCAGCAGGACACACATTAGGGAACCAGTCATGCAAAATAGCAAGCCAAAGCCATCACGTTGAAGAACATGCCGTCTCTGAAGGGAGAAAGTCTTAGTCAATAAAAAAATGAGGAGTTTTGAATGTACAAAGAAGAGCGTCCCTATCATGAAGCGCAAACTGTGGGAATATCATACATAAATGAGACACGTTCTTCCAACCCAAGCCCTTCCTCTTTCGAAATTCCGTCATATTCAATTAGATCCGTCATCCTCTTGCCATAAAATTATTTCAGGGTATCCTTTTCCTCTTTTTTGCGGGGTTTTTTTTTTTTTTTGGTTTGGTATCTCACTACTGACGTTGCTGGTACTGTGGCGGCTGTTCCTGGTACATCTGCGCCTGTTGTTGCTGTTGTTGCCGCTGCTGCTGATACATCGCCCGCCGTTGCTGCTCCAACTGCTGCGTCTCGTATATTTCCTGCTGCTCCGCCGCGGTTCTCTTCGGCTCTGCCACTAGCTCATGAGAATTCGTCTGGTTTGGGAGCTCATATAGAGGCTGAGCATACAGCTCTGTCGGACGGGTCTCCGAGTCAAGCTGCTGGATTGGCATTGCGGCGTATGTTGACTGGGGAGAACTATATGGCTGTGATGCTGGTGGGGAGTTTGATGTGATAGGAGCATACTTCTGATCCCAGGCGTAACCATCATACTGCGCCATTTGGTAGTTGTGATACTGAGGAGCAATGTTGTTGTAGTGAACCATCAATGGGTTTTGGGGGTGAGGGACACCATATGATGGCGCAGGGGTGGTGGGAGCAATCGTTGAGCCGTCGTCCGTGTGCTGTTGGGGCGGGTGTTCGAATCCCTCGTGCTTCTTACGCTTCAGCAACACGATAACTGCAATGAGCACTCCAACAGCAATGACGCCAACTGATACACCCACTCCAATCCCAGCTTTAGCACCGGTGGAGAGACCCTCGTTTGGCACATCCGATTGTTCAGAAACAGGGGATTCCGTGGTGGTAGGTCCAGAAGGGGTGGGGTCCTTGGTGGTTTGTTCGGCGGGGGGCTCAGGCACATTTGACCATGCCTTCCAAGATTCGTTTTCATACTTGGCTTGGACGAGCTTTCCCTTCGCCATGTAGTAGAGGTGCACCAGACTGGATGAAAAGTCGAAAGCAACACCGACGCTGGCGTTGGGCTCATCTGCCTCGGGCCAGAATGATTCGGTCTGGTTCTCTCGGATACTCCAGAAATAGTTTGTGTTTCCAATCTGGTGGATCTTCTTATCGGTGCCAATATACCAGATGAAACGTGTGTAGTTCCTGTTGATGCTGATCCCCATTCCCTTGGTGGCGGCATCATAAGCAGGCAAGGTGAAGTTGACTGGTGCCGTTGCATTGATTGCAATTTCGGTCTTGTTCGTCTTGCTGGTGATCACATCGGTTTCGTTTCCCAAGGCTTGGGGTAGCGTGGCTGTTACATTTGGTCAGCATCAAAACTCGACAGATGAAGGAAGGTAGATACATACACCTCCACCAAGTCCCAGCACTATTCCATCTTGTAACCCCAATATTGCTGAAGTCCCTGGTAGATATAACCGTGATGTTCTCCTTTCCAGAGTGGGCAGCCCCAAGAGCGGGTACAGTGTTGACATCTTTGCTTACCATGCCCTTGTACAACCATTGGCCGTCGTCTCTCGTATAACCAAGTTGGGCAACCTGGCCATCCTTATTGTGATAAAACAGCCGATATCCTCCCTAGGTTTTGTTAACGTGAACTGTTGAGTATCAACGGCCTGGGGAAACGAACCTCTTCACCCAGGAGCAAAGAAGCCAATCCGGTGTTTTGATGAACGCTAGGCGATGGCTTGCTGATGATCCAGTTCCCCTTGCTTTCAAAGAGCCCGGTAGTCATGTTGCAGTGGAACAGACCGTTGGCAATCTCATATCTTTCGGTCAGATAGTAGATCGAGGCACTGCAATCTTGCTGTTAGCATCAACCTCTTGCTAACAATGGCAGGCATTTACCTACGCTGTGAATTCGTTCGACCAGTACCCCGAGCCAGCCAGAGGCGTATCGTTCTTGGGCTTGTATGTAAGGGAGAAGACACTCCCGTCGGTGTAAGAGTATTTTGGGTTGTCAAAGAGGTTGCATCTGCTGTATCGGATGAGTCCAGTTGTCTCGTTCTGGACAATCACTTGAGGCCCGACGCCATTCCACCAAGCTGCTACACGTGCCTGTGCCGGTGAGATGGCAGCCCCAAGTAGAAGCAGTGATGATAGCAATGACGCCATCTCGAAGAAGAATATGGATAGTTAGAAAGGCCCGTTGCCGGCTCGCAAATTCCAATCTCAAACTTGGCTTTAATGCCCGCTCTTCCACTTGCCCAACGCCCAATGCTGGTGCTAGGAAGAGCAGTGCAAGAATGAGGAAAGGATATGGGAGATCTTGACACCTCCTAGTGCTGCTGTCAGACCCGACCTGATGATCGCCAATAGATGCTGAGAAAAAACGAGAGACAATCAGCAGGCGCAACAACGAGGGCGAGAGGCAAAAAGAGAGAGAAATCAGCAAAGACGTGAGATGATGGACCTGGTGAGGGTGGCCTAGGGAGATACGGGCCCTTCCCCTCCCGGTGTCCAGACCGGGGACCATACCGGGGCCTCACTCGACCAGAGCGGGTTGTGACCCTGGTAGACCACATGGAGCTGGTATCTGTGACCTTTGTCACCATGACATTCCCTTGTCCTCGTTTTCCTTCCACCCGAAGATCTGCAAAGCATACCAAGAGCGCGTGAGCTTTTGGTGCTGACATTGGCGATGCTAGGTAGAGGAACCAGTTTTGATATGCTCGTTTGGGCAACTTTGTCGTTCTTGGTCATCACTGCCTGGTTCTGATTGGCTTGCTCCCCTGCAAGGCCAATTTTTAGGTTCACATCACTAATCTGCGGCACAGTTGCCCCTGCAATGCAGGCCGTCTCTTATTGTAACGACGGCTGACTGTCGTTCTGCGGCGAGGTCCAATCTTGGATCCCTTCGGTGGGATCTCCGAGAGCAAGAAGCCTATTTCGACGAACATTATGGCTTGCGCAAGACAGCAGAAATGGTGCGAAGAAATCTTCCCCTCAGCACTCACCCCTCTCCGAATATTAAAGCCCAAAAGGCGCCGATAGATAGTTTCATAAGACCCAAGGCAGCACGTATTCATAACCCCTCTATTCCCAATTTAGGCCACTAACAGAGTTTAAAGCTCACGACCCCGGTCTGCCAGGAGCTTGTTTCCCACTGAACCCCGCAGAGACTAAGATTGCCGTGGACGCTACGCAGTTGTATCGGCTACCTAGCCCAAAAGCGCACCCTCATATCCTCTCACTCACAGTCAGCCTCACCTCACGTCTCAAAACCGCAATGCTCAGGTACCAAGATCTTGAACCAAATCAGGCATCCAAGAGCAGAGCGTCAACACCTCAGTCTTTATGCCTTCCATCGTCTCGGATATCAAATTTCATTATCCCTACCAGACAACTCACCAGCATCATCGAGTATCGTTCCGATCAACACTCACAACCCATTCTCGCCCGTCAGCTTACATACACTCAACGCTTCAACCCCCTTGCCAAAACCCATCGTATATCTTCGCCCTCTCATTGGTCCCCACCGTCCCCATCCCAAAGACTAAGATGTTCCACTAACATCTGTCAAGTACATATTCGCACAACTTCAGATAGCACCTTAACCTCCAGACCCCACAGCCCACTCGCCTCCAGTCCTCGCAGCAGCCTGAAAATCGGCCATCCTAGCAAGCAAGCAAGCGGCCACCCCTGCCCACCCCTGCCGGAACTTGAAGGTTGAAATTAGCAATTGATTCATATCTCTCACTGGTGCTTACTGAGCACCCATCATGAGGATCAAAGCTCCTCACATTTGCAAACGGATGAGGGAGAAACACTTCCTCGTGTCAGCTGCCGCGGGTGGTGTTAGCAATGGGCAATGCCGCATTGTGGCTACCTAGCAAAAGACAGACTGCTGCTGGGAATGAGGGCCTTTGAGTACAGTCAATAGGCCTTGAAAAATACTCAGCAGGCCTTCAAAGATACTCGACAGGTCTCAGACACACATCAATATCCCTCACATAACACATTGATGGGCCTCAAAAGATAGTTAAGAGACATGTTGACTATCTTACAGCCCTTGACATTTTGTCGTAATGTCTATTTTTTGTCCTCCTTACGCCTGTCCTCCTCCCCCGATTTGTTGGCCAATACTGCCACCATAGAAGCTTGAGTTTCCTGTAAGATTCTCAGGGCCTTCAGATTTTGCCCGGCCACAGAGCGCCATTTCTCCAGCAGCTTGTAGTTCTCCTGGAGCCGGTCTTTGAGCTTGTTTAGGGCTTCGAAGTGTGGGTCAAACTCTTTCAGAAAAAGAGCGACGGAGCTGTCCGTTTCATCTCGAACATTTCTCCAAACCATGCCCCCAATCTTGTGGAAGAATTTCTCAAGATTACCAAGGGCACTCTCAATGCAGTTGACGATTTCCCCCCTTGTCTGGCCTAACTCGCCAACATCGTTTGTCAGTTGTTCAGTAGAATTTCTCAACTCCTCACTGTGACTTCTCAGCTCCTCTCTGGCATTTCGGGACTCACCAGACAGGTTCTCAAGCTGTCCGGTCTCGAGCTTGGCAGCTTCGCCCATACAAGTGTCGAGCTTGGTCAAGAGGGTGCTTTCCAACTCGGAACACTCTCCGCGGAGCTTGTCAATCATGCTGCGGTACTTGTTCCATCTGCTTAGCAGCTCCTTGTAGATTTTGAAAGTCAGATCCCCACAATCGAAACATGAAAACCCCATGGCGGTCAGCTTCTTCTGGACAGCTGGTAGACCCTCTCCATATGGATGACAGTACTGCGAGGCCAACAACTCGGCCCTGGTGAGCGGGCAGGACTTCTGGCGCTCCCCGGAATCGTATCTTTCTCTGATAATGCGTTGGAAGCGTTCGATGACTTTGTTGCTAGCCCAAGTCACGGTTGCACCGCCGGATGTGATTTTCGCGATCACTTCAACAACGTCCTTGAAGAGGGCTGGGTAGTCTCCCAACTGGTAACGCGCGCGCCTGACAGCAAGGCCGACGTCAACGGTTGCGTTCTTGTCAAGATCATCATTATTTAGGATTCCTTGTGGCACGGGGCTCTCATTGCCGGGAAAGTCGTCGGGGTTGATGGTCGGAACGTCAGGATTGCCGTCAGATTCAGTATTTCGGTTTGCCTCATCTCTGTCATTTTGGTCTCGTGTGGTCGAGGTCTTGGTGCCTGGGCGGCTGGCTTCCATGGGAAGAGGGCCTCCGGATGGAACAAGGCCGGCTTCCTTGCTGTCGCCGCTCTTTCGGACAAGGTCGGGTTGAACGGGACGCATCTTGAGTGCGAAAAGGTGGTGCCTGTCCACGTTAGTTCTGGAACACCAAATATTCCTCTTTAAACATGCTGTTAGCTTACCAAATTTGTGTGTGAAAACAGGTTTTCAGCGTCGCTGTAGCGGCCTCGGTGGTGGAATTTTGTCAAAAATAGGAAGGCCATCTAGAAAGTCGCTGTCAGAAATATTTTGGCAGTCAGGCGACTTTTGAGTACCACGCTCCATTAACTACGTAGTTGAGGTAGCTACCCTGGCCAGATATGGCAAGACACTCGTTCGTTCTTGCTCTTATTGCGAGGAGTTGCGTTTGCAATGCCACTCATCTTATCGATGACCACACAGCCGAGGTGTGTTAACAGTATCTATATATAACTGATTTGGTAAAAACCAATGTCTGATAACTAACGTTCTCCATCATGACGACTTGAAAGATCTTTTCTCTTTGTTACAATCAACAAGAGTTCCGGGCTTCAGCATCTGGGTGTCCACGCGCTAGCATCGTTCACAAACATGGTTGTTCAATACTCAAGCATACTTGCACTTTTCTTGGGGGTTCTAGTTCCCCAGACAACTAAATGAGCATTCTGTCTTTCGATATCTTGCTGAGAGAACCTCGAAAATCACTGCACCAACCTCTCCCATTATGGATGCCTTAGTCTACTCCCCATCCTCCACCGTGACCTTCAGATCCTTGACCTTAAGAACCACATTCCCCTCATCCTCCTTCTCAGCAGCAGCAACTCTGCTGTCCTGAGATGAGCCAGGTGAACTCTCCTTGCTAACAGCGACCTCCTTCTTAGGAGTGCTATCATGGCCAGAATTGCCATCCTCCAATGCATGCAACTCGTCCTTTTTAATCTCAGCCTCGACCTCCTCCATATCCTTCTCGGTCCCCTTCATGTGCTTCTCGGTCTCCTCCACATCCTTCTCGCCCCAAGCCTGCAGAACTTCCTCCGGAATGACTCCATCATCATCTCCATAGATCTGTACATCCTCATTCCTGTACGCCTCCCCAAGCAAAGCAACATTCTCCAGCCAGTTGAGAACGCTATGATGTGTCTCAATAAGCACCAGCTCAGTCATATTCGCCTCGCCAGCGCTGAAAGCAGGGCAACCAAAGGAGGTAAACCCAAGAGCACCGGGGTTGCCAAAAGACTCGGCAATAGGGTTGTCAAGGGGTGTGTGGTGGATGGCATAGGCGCGAGCTCTCTGTAACACCAGCATTGTCAGCATTCCTATCCTCCTCTCAGTACAAAAACTTCTTACCTCTTGCATAAACTGTTTGAACCCCTCACACTTGAACTCATCCGAGTGATAAAACCCTCCCAACACTACCATCGCCCCCATCATCGTCCCAAACTTCTTCCAGACCTCATCATCGTTTAGATATTTCTCCACCTCCTCTGCCGAATTGCCCACAGCAATAATATCCAACTTGACGTCCTTCCCAACCAACTTGTCTACCACCTCCTCAAAAACACACTTGACGTGCTCCGCAGTGGTAATATTCTTGGGGATCCCATTTCTGGCTTTGTCGTAGGCGCGACCAAGGTGAACCGCGCTGGTCATGGGAATGTAATGGCGGTCCACAGGCGTCAACCCCCTCTTGCCCTCAGGCCACCACCACAACTCACTAGGGTTGGCAATGATGATTCCAGGGGGCGTAGGGTCAGTCGAGGAAGAGGGTTGCTTCTTCAAGGCCTGGACAAGGTTGAGGATCGAGCCCTTGGTGATGCCACCTTTGCCACCCAGGACACGGTGGGCGAGGACACCGAACTGCTGGTTGTCCTCCCCAACAATGAGAACAACTCGAGAGCGCTCGGGAAGGTCAGGACTGATGCGAATAGAGACATGAGGGTCAATGGGCTTGGTTCCCACGGGCAGACGGAGGGGAGCGAGTGACTCGGCATCGAGGCGAGAGTGAACCACATTGCCGATGGCTTCTGCAATGGATGTTAGTCATGTGAGCTCAGAAACGGGAGAAGGAGGCGTCTGACCATTGTAGGCAAAACGGCGGCGGTCGTTGTAGCGCTCGTTCTTGGTGAGGAAATAGTGGAAGTAGTAGTCGGCATTTTCGAGAGAGCGGATCTCATCATCTTCGTTGATGAAGTAGCTATATATGATCATTAGTTTGGTTGAGCGATCCAAAAGATCAAGTCCAGGGGATTGTCACGAACCCGAGCTCAGAGATGTTCGCTGGAAAAATGGGATCGGCCGGGAGGCCAGACCAGCGGCGACGGAACATCGTTGTTCGAAGTGAGTGAGAAAGAAAGGCTGCGACTTAGTACCGGAGAGGAAGTCGAAGAAAAGATGTCAAAGTGGTATTCTCTCTCAGACAGCGAGAAAATGGCTCGATTTTTGGATCAAAGTTGGAGCCGACTACTGAGAGAGAGGCAGAGATAATTTTTCCAGCTTGATGGCGCTGAAGATGAGGGTTGTAGACCACATCTAACTTGGGAAGGAACAGCTGGGTGAACAACTTCAGATGACGAAGATAACAAGTAGCATGACCAGAACCATCGGGAGCCTGGCAGAAGATAGTATCATGAGAGCAATCTCCAGCTAATGCCATGGTTGCGAGTCACAATAGTTGCCTGAGCAAACCACCCCCAGCTCACCAGTGAAGCAAACAAAAATGGCGGCACGATGCCTTTTTCTGCGCCTTCCCGACGAATAATGCCGAAAACAACACAAACTTAATGAGAATGGGACCGACCTGATGGCAATTATGACTATTTTCCATGTGACGGGCGTTCAAAGTACAGCAGCAATTGACTGACATCAACTCCAAAGATTCATTCAGTCTTTCAACATCATAGCATGACAAACCTAACGCAAAAGCAGCACCGCCCGACTTTGCAACCGCTAGTTAGTGTAGTTGCTGTCTAAAACATGGCAATGCTGACGGAACCAGGCAATTGATGACAAGATTGATGTGAAAGGATCTCTTCCTCACATCTCAAGCAGAGCTCAAGAGTGCAATGAAAAGAGGGTTCGCGTCGCCTGGAGACAGTGTAATACCAGGGACACTGTGGCCGACGATCATGGGCAAGCCCAGAGGAAAGTCAGCCGAGAGACAAAAATTAGGATAATCACGATTCTACTCCGTAGAGTAGTTTCAGAGATTAAACTGAAAAGAACAGATACTACACTTGATCTAAGCCAAAAGGCAAAGAGAGCTAAAGAAGAAAAAAAACCGAGTAAAATGGCGGTGGTGGATGAAAATATATACTGATCCCAGGACTGGACCGTGCACGCCTGCAAATCTGCTATGGAGTGTGAAAAGGCCGTGCAAGATTGCAAATTCTAAGTGGGGCGGGTGAATTGTCTGTGCGCTCTGGATTTTGGGTGAGCTTTGGAAATTCACTCGTCACCGCCCGGCAGAACTCGGGACGACCGCCAGCATCATCCACAGCTCCAGCTCAGAAGAGTGCGGGAGTTGAGCCTCAATTAAGCAGCCAGCGAACCCTCTAGACCGACCCATTCGACAGGCCGTCGGGCTCTTATTTCTCCGTATCAACAGCAAAGATGTCCATGTTCAGGGCCAAAAAGTTTGATCTTGGGTGCTTCACCAACATCAAAATCATCCGGGATCACTCCAAGCGCAAGGCTTTTGAGGCCGCGGAGCCCGAGAGGTACATGGTTCTCTTGGGATGATCACGAGGGGTAGATATCCTGACATGAAATGCAGACAAGCTCTCCGGTACATCATCCGGAACACCACCCTTCCTATGAGGACACGTGCCATGGCCCAGCTCCAGCTCACTCAGATGCACTGCTACACCCGGCCAACACAAATCAGGAACCGCTGCGTCTTGGGCGGTAAGGGGAGAGGTGTACTGAGAGCATTCAAGATGTCAAGAGTATGTCACTGGATTTTGGGGATGAGCTTGAGTCATTGCTAACCCATATTTACAGTACAACTTCCGTATGGAAGCATTGGCAGGTAATTTGCCAGGTGTGAAAAAGGCTTCTTGGTAAAAGAATGGTATTTTGGCGTTCTGAGGTGCATGAATAGAATTGATGGTCTGGCAACATGCCCGGTGTTGCCATAATGTTGGAAGATAGATATGGGCAACTTGGTGTGCAGAAAAGGTTCATTTGGCCCCAACAAATCTAGCAGAGAAAGGTTTCAGGTCATTCAGGCTGGACCTCTTCTTCTGCTGTGTATATTTGATGTTACAATATTAAACTCGATTTTTAAACGAACCCCCTCCTCTAACGCCGAATTCCATGCAGCCCAACCAATCCAATCTAAAAACGTACCGCTACAGCAACGTATGGAGTGTGAAACGCCATTCTACTCATGTTGAAGAAATTTATGTGGAAGCCAAACTGTTACGATACCGACTCAGAGAGCCTTGGTTTCTTCAGCGGCCACGATTTGGTCGAGACTCGCCGAGGCTGCACCCCTTTCGCCGGCGCGCTTCCTGAGAACGTTCTCAATGAAGGCCTCGCCAGCCTTGTAAGATGACCTGACAAGAGGGCCGCTGGCGCAGTACAGGAAGCCCATATCCAGAGCACGCTGCTTCCAGAGGTCAAATTCGTCAGGGGTGACGTACTTTTCGACCTTGAGATGCCTCTTGGTAGGGCGCATATACTGCCCAAAGGTGACGACATCGACGTCGATCCTTCTCAGCTCTGTGTTCCATGTCAGCGTTTGCCCAGGCTGTTCAAGGAAATCCAGAATGATGCTTACCTCTCATCGTATCCCAAACCTCCTGCTCCTGCTCACCAAGACCAAGCATGATACTCGTCTTAGTGATGATGCCCTCCTTGCCCCTGACAGCCTTCACATGCTCCAACACCTTTAAACTCTGTCTGAAAGTAGCCCTCCGGTCGCGAACATACGGTGTCAACCCCTCCACCGTCTCAACGTTGTGAGCATACACATCCAATCCACTCTCCGCCACAATCTTGACCATGTCCAGGTCCCCCATGAAATCACCAGTCAACGCCTCCACCAACAGCGTCGGCTTCTTCTGCTTAATCCTCCTAATCGTCTCCGCAAAGTGCCTCGCACCACCGTCCGCCAAATCATCACGATCCACACTTGTCAAAACCACATACCCCAACCCCCACCTCGCCAGTGCCTCGGCCGTATTCTCCGGTTCATGCGGGTCAAGCGGCGGAGGCTTCCTGTTGGTCTTGACACTGCAGAACCTGCACCCTCTGGTGCAAGTATCACCCATAAGCATGATCGTCGCCGTCGCAGCAGACTTGTCGTTTCCACCCCAGCACTCGCCGATATTCGGGCATCGCGCCTCCTCGCACACAGTGTGCAGGTTCAAACCCCTGAGGTCGGCCTTGATCTTGCCAAAGTTGGGGTTGGCACCTGAGGAAGGGATTGGGGTCTTGAGCCATTCTGGCAGACGGGTGATGGTGCGCTTGCGGCCGGCGGGGCCTACCTCTGCGGTCTTGATCTCGTAGGCTTCGCTGAGGGAGAGGGGGGCAGACTGGGAGCCCACGAACTCGGAAAAGGAGGCGACGGTGGTGTCTTTGAAGTATGACGGTCGCGGGGCCTTCTTCGCGGGGGTTGTTGAGGCTGCTGGGCTTGGCGATGACTGTGTCAGCTCCGGGTCGGACGGTGAAGGGATAGTGGCGTAAGTTCGGGATGAAAGGACAGCGGCTCGGGCCAAGGACCGTCGCAATGGGGCCTGTAGCCTTTGAAGGGGTGCTGGTGAGGCCATTTTGCGAGATCGACTGGCTATGTTTGGCGGGAGTGGGGGAATGGTCGTGGCGGAAGAGAGGAGGTTGTTTTGTTGGGTGACCAATATCCAGCAGGACAGTGGCGGATACGGAGTTGATAAGGCTGACTGAACAAAAAACCAAATCGGCGCCGGCTCTTGCATGCAGGGCATTGGCCCATCCGCCTCTTGGCGCCTATCGAAATGGGTTATGTAATCCCGTAGGTACCTGTTGGCTACTCCGGGCTTCGGCCAACCAATAACAACTTCATCCCGACAGATCAAATAAAATTTCGCATTTCTATATGTATGGCACCGGATTCTGAGATAATATGCTTTTGATGATTTAGCTGGACCAGTTTGGGAATCGGTGCTCGTGGCCTTCAATTGAACCTGGCCACTCAAAGAACCTTCGCACTGAAATACAGCACACTCACCTGATAAGTTAATGCCAGCCCCGGGCCACCATCGAAACAGCTTTGGGAACTCCGAACAACTCGTTGGCACTGATGGGCTTTGACAAGCGCATGTGTGGAGAAATCCGGGAAGCATGTGTGCTTCTGGAAGAATGCGGGGGTAATGTCCATTGGTAGTTTCGCAACCGCCGTGGCACATATTGGACGGCGATGAAACCGTTCCTGAAACAGAAAATACTGGCTGAGCTCTTTCTGCGCAGCTCATGAGATTCTACTTGGGATATCAGCGACTGAAGGCTGGGGTGTCGATGGAATCCCAAGTTTGCATGCCGGTGCTTACAACCAGCGTCATTGACGTCGTTGCTGTGGCTGAAATTCCTGTTGCTGACAAGAGATTTGTCCAATCAGAGTTGAGCGCTGATCACACAACGGGATGTTGCGGATGGCCAACAAGATTCAACTTCGTACGGATACGGAGAGTAAAATGAAGCTGGGAATGCCTGGTGTCATGTTCATGCTATTGTTGGAGAAAACTGACAAGGCCTCTACTGCTTTGGCTACGTAGTAAACAACCAGGCAATTCATGAGCAGCCGGCTTCATACACAGCGAGGCCTGGGTTGCGTTGATGAGCCTAAACAAGGGTTCTCCTTGGACTTGGACTTTCGAGCTTTCAGAGCTCCTTGTAAAACAGCGCTTTAGTTCATCACTAGTAGTGAGCTCTGAGTTCAGGGTTTTGTTCTATATATGGCCCATCAAAGAATGTGCAAGGTCTCAGCAGTCTTCATATTTCATTGAGGTTGAACACAGCACATGTGCTGGGCTGGAAGTTGTCGTCAGCGCTGGACCTTGCAGCCGTTCCTAGGTCGGTCTGGGCAGTGGCTTGGGCGGCCTGCATTAACACTTGGTAGGCGAAAAGCAGCGTGACCCCGTTAAGAGCTATCCAAACCCAGGTATGGGTCGGCCCAGTGTTTTTAGCGGCGCAGCCACTTTCCCTGTGCTCTCCTCTGGCCTCCTGTTCGTTTCGCCTGTCTCTTCTCATTCCGCAGAACAGTCTCGCAAGGAACATCTACATCACCTCGCAATCTCGCTCCCCCAACACACCTCCCTACGACCTTAAGGATACGAATACCATCGCTTCATACCCGCGCGAAACCATCTGCGAGCGAGTTTGCACGCCTCTTGCTTTCTTTGATTGAAATCGACCCCTTTTAAGCCACCAGTAGTCGCCAGCGACAGTCGTCACCCATCAACATGTCTTCCGAGCCGTATGACCCTTATATCCCCGCCGGCCAGCAGGGCTCGTCGCAGGATCCCGGCAATGCCAGGACGCAAGCTTTGAAGCAGGTGGGTGATTTCGCAGTTTAACTCGACGTTCTTGAGACAAGATGGGAGACGGAGAACTTGAGTCGTTGGTCTGCCCAAGGCCGCTGTTCCCGAGAGTCCGATCGACTGGTCCACCAGCCAACAACATCACCACCTTTCGTTCTCGCGGCATCAACAACACCACCCTTACGAACTTTGTGGGATTGAGGGATGGGGCATGAAATTGCAGCTAGTCGAGAACTTCTGCAGTGGAAAAAAAGTCATCTTTCATGCTGCGGTGATGCGCTTGGGCTGGTGTTGGGCGATGATGGCGCTTGGGTGCTATGTCGATCGGGGGTAGAGATTATGGGCAAAATTCAGGTTATTCTTTCAAAGGGAGCGAGCTAACAAATTCTCTAGCAAATCGACGAGACTGTCGATGTCATGCGCAAGAATGTCAACAAGGTCGCCGAGCGTGGTGAGCACCTTGATAGTCTCCAGAACAAGACCGACGATTTGGCCATGTCCGCACAAAATTTCCGCCGTGGTGCCAACCAAGTCCGCAAGAAGATGTGGTGGAAGGTATGGATACTTCAAGTCTGAATTGGTTGGTACAGGATGCTAACATTTCGGCTACAGGACATGAAGATGCGCATCTGGCTCATTGTCGGTATTATCGTCCTTCTCGCCATCATTATCATCCCTGCGGGTATGTACACCACAATGGTCGCGGCATCGAATGTTTTAGTTTCCATGCTAACCACACCCTACAGTTGTTGCTACGAGATAAATCAGCCCATATGATTTTGGCGATGATGACAGCGAGGCGATCTGAATGGACACGAATCTGGGTTTTTACGCATGACCAACATTCACGACGATAGGGATAGTTCTTGTCTGGGATTGATTTTTCTTCCGGGAGTTTCTTGTTTTGTTTCGACGGTCTCTCTGGCTGGAGCTCTTTACGTAGTTGCCGGGGCGGCCGTCTTTGCGTGTTGCATGGAGCCTTTTCCCCAGTTTGGGAGTTGCAATAGCTTCCTCATGCACCTGTACTTATGATGTTAGGAGAGGGTGTATCCCCATATGGTTAATCAAAGATAGTAGTGACGATGATTTTTTAAGATATGACACGACGTTCTCACATGCCATTTGTGCTGGTGTGCTCTGGAGCGTGCCATGATGATGTCCTCGTAGCTCGAATCAATGCTCAAGACCCTGAGGTACAGCTGGAAGTTTACTGCACCATCACCTGCATCCCCCGCTGTGCCTCGGACATTGACACCCTGATAGATCAAGGCTGGAGATCAGGCGATGGGTCAAAAATTTTATCAGATCGTCTGGGTGCTAGGGAAACCGCACATGGCAATGCGATGATACATTGTGTCTTCCTCTTGGCACAGCGGGGACATGCGGCTCTACCTGCACTGGGCGAATGTTTGGTAAGACTGGCAACGTTTTCTGTGGCCTTGAGTGCTCGCAGCTATCTCCTAGCATAAGCTCTCAGAGCTCTATGATAGGTGAAATTCTCATCAAGGGAGAGGATCGGGTAATGAGAAGTTCCCAGGGGGTGGTTTCATTGAGAGTTGTAGTGGTGTAGCAGCTACACAGGAAAATATACAAAGCCAAGGTGGGTGTTTTCTCCACTGCGGTTTCGGTCTTCAATTTTTCGGTTGCCCCTCCTCCACCTCTTGTCCTGACCGACTTCTTATCAGATCCGTCGTCCCCGGCCAGCAATCCACAACTCCAGCCTACTCCGATCGAGACTCGCTGATGCCATTGGGGTTCTCAAGAGGGCTCCGCCGTTTCCTGCAGCGTCAACTTGGGTGCTTCCCCGTCCAATTCCTCGGCAGGTCCCCTCTGAAGTCCAATTGACTCATTGGTGAATCGAGGATCCAGTTGCGGTTTAGGAGCTGCGACTAGGTTCCAGGTTGTCCCGCCCTTCACACACAACAACCACGCCCGGTTGCTGCAACTTCCCCTCCGCAGATTTTCCTCCTTCCAACATACTTTTCTCCTCTCTTCCCCCTTCCTCCTCCTCGACAGCCAATCCGCCTACGCTCGTCCTCCTTTTCCTCCTCTTCCTCCCGTCCTGCCTCCGAGCGTAACCCAGCTCGTTTCTCCCGCACCGCAGATCTGACATCGACCCCCCGGTTCGCGACGCATATAACACATTTTCATATACACATTTTTCCAAGATGCTCTCCGCCGCCGCTGTTGCCCTCCGGGCAGGCGCCCGTCGTACCGTTCGACGGCTGCCGGGCAAGACCCGTGCCATTCCCGTAGCTGCGTCCCTCCGTCGCCAGAGGCCATTCTCGACGTCTGCGACCCGGAAGACAGATCTGACCACAAGGGGCATGATAGTGCAGACTTTGTCGTCTGTGGGATCTAAGAGAGAGGTGCAGCAGTACTTGTCTCTGTTCACATCCGTCTCTTCCCAGCGATTCGCCGTCATCAAGGTTGGCGGTGCCATCTTGACCGACTACCTCGACGAACTGTGCTCTAGCTTAGCTTTCCTTTATACCGTCGGCCTTTACCCCGTCATTGTCCATGGCGCTGGTCCTCAGCTCAACAGTTTGCTCGAGCAGGCTGGTGTCGAGCCCCAATTCGAGGAGGGAATCCGCGTCACAGACGTCAAGACGCTCAGAGTGGCTCGCGACCTGTTCATGAGGGAGAATTTGAAACTCGTCAACAAGCTGGAGGAGAAGGGTGTGCATGCTCAGCCTCTGACCATTGGCATGTTCAGAGCCGAGTACTTGAATAAGGAGAAGTGGGGTCTGGTAGGAAAGGTTACTGGTGTCAACAAGCAGGCGATCGAGACGGCCATCAGCAACGGCTACCTGCCCATTCTTACCTCCATGGCTGAGACCGACGACGGCCAGATCCTCAACGTTAACGCCGATGTTGCCGCTGCTGAGCTTGCTCGCGCTCTCGAGCCTCTGAAGGTGGTCTACCTCTCCGAGAAAGGTGGTCTGTTTGACGCTGCTGGCCAGAAGATCTCCGCTATCAACCTCGATGAGGAATTCGACCACCTCATGTCTCAGGAGTGGGTCAAATACGGCACTCGCCTTAAGATCAAGGAGATCAAAGAGCTCCTGGACACCCTTCCACGCGCGACCAGTGTGGCCATCATCCACCCAGGTGACCTTCAGAAGGAGCTGTTCACTGATTCCGGCGCTGGCACCTTGATCCGCCGCGGCAGCAAACTCCTCTCGGCTACCAGCCTGTCCGAGTTCGAGGATCTCGATGCGCTCAAGTCGGTTCTGGTCAGGGATCGTGAGGGTCCCGACGCGAAGGAGACTGTTGACAAGTACCTTGAGTACCTGAACGAGAACGATTTCAAGGCCTACTATGACGGCGACATGAACGCTCTTGCCATTGTCCTTCCTGCCAAGGATGGTCGTCAAGCCACTCTTGCTACGCTGACCATAACCAAGTCTGGCTGGTTGACAAACGTTGCTGACAACATCTTCACTGTTCTCAAGAAGGAGCACCCTTCGCTTGTATGGACCGTGAAGGAGGACGATGAGAACCTTGGCTGGTTTTTTGACAAGGCCGACGGGAGCATCACTCGCGATGGCGACGTGATGTTCTGGTATGGCATTGATAACGGTGACGAGATCATGCGCTTGATGAAGGATTTCACCCTGAATGGTCGTGCTATGCTCGGCGATTCTAACCTTGAGTCGCGCCTGCACCGTGCTGCCAAGACCGGCTCCAAGCCGTTCGCTCAGCAAACCCGGAGCTACTCCACCCTGGCTCGCCGTCCCGTCGTCTCCGCCCCTGCCTTCGGTCTCAACACTGGGAGAGGATATGTTACCCAGACTAACCCCAACCCTCCCATTGGCAAGAAGAATGCCTCCAAGGAGGGCCCTGCGAGGGTAGCCCTCATTGGTGCTCGTGGTTACACAGGCCAGGAGCTCGTCCGCCTCCTCGACTCTCATCCCAACATGGATCTCCGCCATGTCTCGTCCCGTGAGCTTGCGGGCCAGAAGCTGGAGGGCTATAACAAGAGCGAAGTCATCTACGAGAGCTTGAGCCCCGACGATGTTCGTGACATGGAGAAGCGCGGCGACATCGACTGCTGGGTCATGGCTCTCCCCAACGGTGTTTGCAAGCCCTTTGTCGAGGCTGTCTACGAGGGCCGCAAGGGCTCCAACCACAAGAGCGTTATCGTCGATCTTTCTGCCGACTACCGCTTCGACAATTCGTGGACCTATGGTCTTCCCGAGCTCGTCCAGAGAAACAACATCGCGGATGCCACTCAGATTGCCAACCCCGGTTGCTATGCTACCGCTGCCCAGCTCGGCATTGCCCCCCTCGTTGAGCACCTTGGCGGTATGCCTCACATCTTTGGTGTTTCCGGTTACTCCGGCGCCGGTACCAAGCCTTCTCCCAAGAACGATGTCGACAACCTCACCAACAACCTCATCCCTTACAGCTTGACTGGCCACATTCACGAGCGTGAGGTCAGCAGCCAGCTCGGCGCTCAGGTTGCCTTCATTCCCCACGTCGCCGTTTGGTTCCGTGGTATCCACCACACCATCTCTATCCCCCTCAAGCAGAGCATGACCTCGCGTGACATTCGTCAGATCTACCAGGACAGATACGCTGGCGAGAAGCTCGTCAAGGTTGTTGGCGAGGCCCCTCTTGTCAAGAACATCAGCGGCAAGCACGGTGTTGAGATTGGTGGTTTCGAGGTTGACAAGACTGGGAAGCGTGTCGTTGTTTGCGCTACTATTGACAACCTTCTCAAGGGTGCCGCTACTCAGTGCTTGCGTAAGTTTATTCACTTTGGATTATCTACAGGACTCTGACGCTAACATCGTGATCAGAAAACATGAACCTTGCTCTTGGTTATGCTGAATATGAGGGCATCCCCATCATGTAAGATGCGGAAGCAAGTCTTATACAGCATACTCGTACATATATATTTTGCAAGCAGGTTCTGGTGTGGTTCATCAAGGGGTGCCATCCCCATCGATTGCCACTCATTGTTAGCGGGAGAAAGCTCTTCTTGGGTTTCATGTTCATGTTCATTCCGTACGGATTATACATATTTGATGCGATGGTGGTGGACACTTTGGGTTTCCTTGTTGTCTTATGGAGTTCAAGGGGAACTCGGAAAACGGTTATTCGGCTGGCATTGAAGAAAGAAGCGGGTTTGTTTTGAACTCGGATGGTTAGTTTTTGTAAAAAGCTGTATGGAGAAAAGCGTTTCTAGAAGCCGCAACAGGGGGCGGTTGTGATGATGAGCTGGGTGGAGTTGTGTCGGTTATATCCAGCGAAGCACTTGACTCAATCGGGTAGGTCAATTGCGAAGCCGGTTATCATTCGTCAATTGAGCTGATCAAGGTTTATTTACGGCCTTTGTCTCCAACATCAGAATCTGAAGGTGGCGGGTTACTGTGTACTGTTGGAGAGGTTGCGGCGAGGTTGAATGTGCCGTTTCAACGCTCTTTCCGCCAGTTGAGCTTACAAGTAGACCAGAGAAAGCACAGCAAACGCCCAGTGGCAACTCCTGCTTCCAAAGGGTAGGTGAGGTCAAGTGTGGAGACCTTTGAACACCTGATAAACCGTCCGGGTTTCCCCTTTTGCTTTGATGTTTTTCCCGCATCTTTTTGAGCCCCTCATGTGAAAGCCTACCCCTCCATTGCTTTTCAAGTCATCTCCACCACTCAGCCGGTAGCATCACGTACTCATCGCCAGAAGTCGGATTCCTCGGCTTATAACTTTGGCTCTTATCGTCACACTTTTTGGGAATTTTCATTCACTTCTTTGTTACGAGTCCTGAGACGAAGTCATACTCGACTTACGTCACCAACACAGAAAACTTTCAGTAACCGTCGAGTTCCAAAACATCACAGTTCAAAATGATGGACCTTCCCATCGACCACGGCCACCTCGAGCACCTCTTGCCTGCCTCATGGAAAACCTCCATCACGGCCTGGCTGGCAGAGGACACCCCCTCCTTTGACGTCGGCGGCTTCGTCGTCGGCTCCGACCTCCGCACCGCCACCCTGTGGGGAAAATCCTCTGGCATCCTGGCGGGCGTCCCCTTCTTCAACGAGGTGTTCACCCAGTGCGGCTGCACGGTCGAGTGGCACGCCCGCGAGGGCTCCCACGTGGAGACGCACGGGGGTAAAAAGGCACTGGCTACCGTTACGGGACCTGCGCATGGGCTTTTGGAGGGCGAGCGTGTCGCTCTGAACATCCTTGCGCGGTGCTCGGGGGTTGCGACCATGAGCAGGCGGCTGCTGGTTAACCTGCGGAGCGCGGGGTACAAGGGGATTTTGGCGGGGACGAGGAAGACGACGCCGGGGTTTAGGCTGGTGGAAAAGTATGGGATGCTGGTTGGGGGGGCGGATACTCACAGGATGGATTTGAGCACAATGACGATGTTGAAGGATAATCATGTTTGGAGCCGGGGGAGTATTACGCAGGCGGTGAAGGCTGCGAAGGCGGCGGGGGGGTTTAGTTTGAAGGTGGAGGTGGAGGTACAGAGTGAGGAGGAGGCGGACGAGGCGATTAGGGCGGGGGCGGATGTTATTATGCTGGATAATTTTACCGGGGAGGGGGTGAAGGTTGCGGCGCGGAGTTTGAGGGAGAGGTGGAAGGGTGAGAGGGAGTTTTTGTTGGAGGTTTCGGGGGGGTTGACGGAGGATAATGCGGAGAGTTATATTTGCAATGGTGAGTTTTCTTTGGGTTGTTAGGGGGATAGATATCTGCTAACGGCGGTGAAAAACAGATATCGATATCCTTTCCACGAGCTCGATTCATCAGGGGGTGCGCCATATTGACTTTTCGCTGAAGATTAACGTGGAAAAAGGCCAGGGCCCCGAGGTGGCTAGCTGAATTTTAGGGGTCTCAGAGGTCTTTTCTCATCAACAGCTGTATTTCTGCACATGATTGGGTTTGTCGATTAGCGATTAGACATGTTCATGGCTAGCAGGGGCAGGCAGATGACCTGACGCATAACAACAGAAGTTTCTTTTTTGGTTGACAGCTCAAACTCCCTTGTTGGATGAGATATTCCGCGGAGAGGCTTCCTGCAAGAAACTTGATCAGATGCAGATGCTTGTTGCATGTGTTTGCTTTCTGCCTGGCTCCTTACCTGTGGTAGTCTCCGTTTAGAAGTAAATCCAATATTGCTGGCAATACCACCCACCCTCCGGCCATGCAAAACCCCCTGCAGCAAGAATTAATTTCTTCTACTTTTCGTCCGTCCAGGCTGGAGGATGCCCGGGGTCCGGGGTCTCCGACACGGCAGATACCCCTGTTCCCACGTGGCTATCCCGACGTCCCTTTTCTCTTTCTGGTAGTTATACGTTTCGGGGAGCAGTGATGCTCGGCTGCGGCACAGGAGATGGAGGGATGGCCATGAGGCAGCAGGGAATCTATGCGAGGGGGTGGGATATCCATATTCGACCATCATAGGAGAGACGGGGGTGCCTAGTTGTTGTTTTGGAGTAACCACACCCCTTATGTTGCTTTGGCGGAAGGCCATGTTTTGGATGGTCACAAGACGGAGCTGGTCGTTAAATCTTTTGTGGGCTGCCAAGTAAGTTACTTAAGGTAAAACAGATCTGGTCTGCATCAGGATGAGCTTGCATCAAGTTCCAAAGTACACAACCGGATACGGGCATCGTTGTAAAAGAGTTCATTAGAAAGAGGCACAAAATAGAAAATAAATCCAGAATCTGTATTCTGACCCCCGGGTCTACCAATCTTCGTAGTCATAGTCCTCCAAGAGAATTCCCGCCATCCTCCCCAATTCCCTTTGCTTCCAATCACAGTAATTATCCTCGTGTTTGGGTGCACACCATGCCAATATCTCGTCCCTCTAATGCTCACCGATCTCCTCCGAGTAGTCTTCTATGGTGCGTTGAACTGCAGCCATGACACTGTTCCACATATCCAAACTGACTGTGTCACTTATTCTTTCATTCCGCCTCAGGTCACAGATATCGACTGAGACCTGACGAAAAAAACTCCGCCTATCATCGCCATCTCCCATCTGCTCTCGGAACAAGGTGTGGGAGACTGGATTTTGCTTTGCGTAGAGCTGGAGATGGAGTATGCAAGCCAGAAGGTTTCGTCTGGCGTGCTCCAAGGAATTGCCTGATAGCTGAGTCTCTTGATCAGTTCTATCATAGGGCCTGGAGGGTTGTCCTTCGGTGGCGGCAAAAGATGGATGTGAGAGCACCACCGCCTGCATAATTTCAACTCGTGCCTGGTGGCCTGGAAGATATCAAGCCACGGCATCCTGAGGAATTGAATAGAGACCATCTCTTCTGTGCACCATACCGTGGATGTGTGCCCCCCCCACAACGTCCATCACCGGACCCACCACAATCGAGCGTGAATGGTGACGGGGTTCAAAGCCATGACGCTTTGCGTCTCTGGCTTCGCTCACCACCAGTGGCGAATAGTAGCCGTATGGTAGATACCAAATGTCTCGCAGAAAGTCTTCCAACTTCCAACGTGCCTTGTGATAACGCTCATCTTCACAGAGTCTCTGGTTAATAACACCCTTGGAGCGCGAGGGGGTCCAATCTACGCAGTAGCCGAGTTCTGTATCCTCGTAGAGGCCGTATTCATCTGCTCTGTAAATATATGATCAACCACTTTGAACGGCTCTTTTCGCTCTCGGTTTTAAACCTGGCTGCAGATGCATGTCACAGCGCCTCCCCCCTCACTGGCGGCCGCTCGACCCCACAAAATAAGCACGGAAAAAGCAGCCTGCCAGTTCCCTTGGGCGCAAAAGACGGAACAATCTCCGAGTCTTCTTCACGAATTAAGCAGGCCGAAGCTTTGTCGATTTTCTTCTTCCTTTTGAACTCTCCCACCAATTACCCCCTGTCAGCTCTTCTAATGCAAGCTGCAGCTAGCAACGCTCAGGGGCCCCTGAAACTGCAGTGCTGTATGTAAAGATAACCGACAACACCCTTCTGGGGGCTGCTGATGGCTGCGAAGAACCAAAACTCGCCTGCGATTGGATCTTGAGTATGTCGCCTTCAGGACTCGCAACATGTTGTTACTGTATCTTGACTTGCACGAGATGTCGACGCAGATGGGCAATGTATGTTTCTAGTCTACGGTACCTACGTATCTGAAGCACCACATGCTTCCTCGTCGGATGCCTGATTCGACGTTTTCATGAACGCATTCGTGCAGAAGGATGAGCCATTCAAGGTTTAGCAGCATCCCCACAGATCGCGCGCAAAAAGTCTGTATACTTCAACAAGGACGTCGCACAGTGGGCATCTCCCACCCAGGTGCCTACCAACCACACCCGGTCGCTTCTCGCATTCGCATTCTGTACTTACGCCCCGCAACTCCGCCCCCCTGACAAACGTCACGCTCGATCAGAGGAGGAGGAGGAGGCTCCCAATCTCCACGTGGCTAGGTTGCATTGAAGGATCATGTGCCTGGTATGTTGTCAAGATGCTTGCCTCCGGTTTATCTACCCCCTGCTTTATACATTGATGGCGTACTACGGGATGCATCTGTCAAATGTCAGTTTTTTTGACTTTTGATTTGTGGAGGTTGATGTCTCAGCTTCTGCAGCTGGATAATTTCGCATGCGGACCCCAATGGCACTTCATTTTTAAGTGTGCAGTTGATACTGGGACTGGGAGGGCTGTTGATGGTGTTTTCGACATCAGTCCTATCCCACACCCCCTTCCCTTCTTTGTTTAGTGGTCGTCGGGAAGTCCGGGAGTAGCGTAGTGGGTGAGCGGTGTGTGCGGTTGAGATCTACTACCGAGGTTTTTACAGCCTTGTCTTTGTTGTCGTCATGGGTTCTGCTTGGTACCTTATTCAGCACTTCGTTTTGAGAGAGAGGAAGAGAGACAAGGCGGCAGATCGGGCTGAGAGAGATGATGCAAGTACCGTTGTATGTCGCTTTTTCAGGAAAACGAGGGGGGAAATGCGGGATGTCTGGTTCGTCTCGAGGATGCGTGGTTAGGTATTCTGCGGAGACTGGAGATATGGGGGGCCTGGGGCTCGATGGGCAGACTGCCGTTGCTACACCTGGAGGAGTATCTCATCAGTATAAGAGGTGAGCTTGCCGACTTTCCTGTCTCGTTCCGCGTCCCTCATGGAAGACAAGATTTTACCATCTATACACATCCAACACTTACCCTTGAACACATTCTTCTCTTCATCCCAGCGCCACATGCACTCATGTATGCTACCTGGCTCCTCACACCAAACAACAATGCCAACCAACCCCCCCCCCCACCCACTGAATGGACCCTCCTCTACATCCAAACCACCCAGACATCTCACCAGCAAAGACAAGACCACACCACAGACATCCAGCAGTCAAAACAAGCCTACCAAGCTGCCGCTCAAAGAAAAATACAAGAGGACATCGGCTCTCTACTGGATACTCCACCATCAAAACCGCAACAGGAGCAACGGCCACTCACCAATTCACGTCGTTCTCGCCCTAGGAACTGAGCCAAACACCCCAATAGTTACATGAACTGCCCTGTCATCAGACAATCCGGGAGGGCGAGAGAGGGGTGTACTACTGGTCCGCGAGTAAGCCAGCGGCAATGGCGGCATTGCACTCTTCGGCTCTCGTTCATGACGATCGTAACAACAAGCGGTGGAGGATTGAAGTCGAGAAATGTGAAGGAGGCGGTGGCGGGAACGGATAACGGATGCGGGAACTGAGCACGAACCGGTTGGTTGGCGAGCGAGCAAAGCCCGCGCAGCGAGGCCACACTATGGCTGGGTGGTGTGGCTTCAGTAGCATTTCTGGAGGGGTGACAAACAAGAGTGGGATTGATGAACTGGGATGAAGAGACGAATGCATAAAAGGGGTTGTTTGCTAGCGGGGTTTCCTCTTGTTTTCTGGCTATAATTAGTTGACCGATCGTTTCCTTGCTGGCCAGGGAATGGGTATGGATTGGGTTTCTGTCTGGAAAGAGGAGGTTGTCATATTGGTTGGCCTGGAAGCCGGGCCTTGGGGGTGTGCGGTTAGAGGGGGTTGACGAATTGTTTGTCGAGTATCTGGTTGGCTGGCTGGGGCGTTGGTGACACAAACAGCACGTTTCTTTCTCCGGCGGCGTTGGGGGGTCTCTTGGGTTGGCGAGCACGCGGGGCATCGATTCGGAAGACGTAGGCGAAATGATCCCAGTCTATTCTTCGTTCACATATCATGGCTTTTTTTGTAGGTTGGGTAGCAAGATGTGATTTGATAGCGTGTCTCGAACCCGGAGATGCGTGCTGGCGATGAACCGGAGAACACTCCGGTCGAGATTGTTTGCTACCTACCTCATCTATTGTTCTGGTTAATATGCGAGGCGTCATATCCCATGTAAGCAGCCCAGTCTCATCTGACAAGATCGCCGTGATACCCGTACTGAGGAAATGCAGGTGCTGATAATTTTGTTAAAGCCTGTGGCGCAAATAACCACACTTCCTCAAAGCCGTTGAAGAATGAGCCTCTTGGGTGCAGGTGAGACAACGTTCCACATCGATCTCACTTGACTTGAGGTCGTCCAATGATACAAGGCAGAAGAAGTTGGGAAAAGGTATGCAAGCAGAGGAGGCTCTGAAAGTGCACTTCTTTTTCATCTCTTCTTTGAAGAGAGAACATGAAGATGCGGAGCGGGAGCGGGAGGGCGCTCCCAGAAAGTGGGAGCAAAAGCCAACAAGTGCTCAAACCGAAGCGCAGAATCGGATGAAGAACCGGATAACGGCTGCTCGCCTGTGACGATATGCGACTGCCAACCGGAGGAGGGGATAGGAAGAGTGCCAAGTTTGTGAGAAGTGATAGGTTGGCCTCGCTGGTCTCCTCTTGTCCACATCCTCCGCAATCTCTCAGCCTTCCCCTTTTCGTCTTACCGATTGAAAGTGCAGATTGGGCTACATAAAGAGGCCAGAGAAGATGGATCTGAATAAAATATAGACACCGAAGCATGGCGATGAACAGGATCTTGTCTCCTGGTTTTTGGCATAGAAGTTCTCCAAGCCAATATTGTTGGTTGACATGACGTTGGGCATTGTTCTCGGCGGCCAGCCTGATGGGATGTTACCCGCAGAAAATATAATCTCGGTTCGTCATTGAACACCACCCCGAGTCTAGAATGTTTGAGGCGAGAGTAAATGCCTCAGTTTGATGCATGCTGCGAGCAGCTTGCCTGCTTCTTTTGACACTCGTCAAGCTCCTCCCCGTCTGCAGCAACCCCCGTGTATTTCCTTCGCCATCCAATCAGCACGTCACCGGTTTCCTGCATAAGGCTTGATGTTCTCACTCTTTCATCTTCGGGTCTTCCATGGTCTTGCTCATTCATTGTATTCACCGCCATTCCTATCCCCAAATGTGATTCGACCGTTTCATCGCTCTTGGTTAGGTATATCCAAGTACTTCAGTGTATTGTTTGGGTACCTTTTATGATTTCATGTTGTTGATGAGCCCGACGTATGGTGGGTTCCGCATGCATCACCACACTCCGGTAGCCTCCCGTAAAAATGTGGGGGAAACAGGAGTAGAAAGGATATGCGAAACGTCACACCGCAGCGGCTGATGGCCGCCTCGAAATCTTTATGGGATGGAAGAGATAAGAGGACTGGCCAAAAGCGATTCAAGCCTCGATTAGCCGTCCCCTCTTCTCTTGTTGTTTTCAGGGGAAGAGGATATGGTTACTGAGTGCCACCGCCGTGCTTTCTCGTGGGTTATCCAAAGTTCTCACGGTTTCACATAGAACATTTTCCGACGGCTGCTGATGATCTGAAGGGCGGTGTACATCTGTGAAATGGGTGGTCAGCAAAGCTGCCCCTGATTCTGCGAGTAAGCACGGGTGAGAAGTTTGGGCAAACGTCAACTGGTCTGTCGCGCCACAACTACCCCATGGACTCCAGCAAGAATTGTTGTCTACAATGGTGATGAGTTTCCCCTCATGCCGGAGGAAAGCGAGGCTCGTCCCATAACGCTCTGTGGGCAACGAGCTGCCTGCAAATGTCTCCGTGTCGCCTTGGGCCGCGAAGTTCTGACAACGTGACGGCAAAAGGGCAGCGCATTTCGGGTGTGATATCCGGTTTTACAACCGGCGAGGGCTTGTGATAAGAGGCTATGGCCTTCCAGGTAGAGATCACTGCTCACCAAAGAAGGGATGAACCTTGCTGGTCTCCACAGCTGTATTGTCTGAAAGGCTACGACTCACCAAGTCGATATCCATAGCTGCCCAACCCCTCCGGAAAGGCGCAGACAGCACTCTGGAAAAGCGAATAAGCCGGCTGAAGCGGCGATGGCCCCTGTTCCCCTGGTCTGCAGCGTTCCGTGCAGGACAAGTCCCATACCCGGGTGTGTCCGAGCCGTATAAGTGAACGGCAAAATGCCATCTGGTCTGGATATGAGCCAGTCATAACTGTTCTGAAGCGACAGTCCTGATAATAGACTAGTCCAACGTGTGTCGTTGAGCGAGTGAGGGTAAATACATACCACACCGCTATTTTGAGCCGCACCAACAGGACTGAAGTTGAATATCTTCTGGAGATCTCCAAGTGAAGCGCATTCTGAGGACCGACCCAGGAAAGATAGGCGTTCAGCAAAAGACCGCATAGTTCTTTAGACGACTCCTTCAACTACCACATCTCTCTCTGAGGCGTCATTGCATTTTCCCGAGGATTCCACACTCCAAATCCTGAGATATTGGACTCGGTGTGGTGTAAATATGTGCCTTCCCGTCGCTTGATTACAACCAGGGTAGCAAGCAAGGAAGGGGCGCCGCGGTAGGCGGGGACTCCGTCTTCTGGCTCACATAATCGAAACCTGTGACGTCTCAAGAGGGGTACCGTGACAGAAGCTGCACGAACATTACAGCATAGCACTTGGAATGTGTGGTTTATAAAAGCGTAGAAGTCCGGATATTCCTTCGTCAAGATCAGTCTTCCTACATTCACACTTCAGATCAGCGTCCCAGTATCCAAAACCAGAACAGTAGCTCAAGACCACCTTACCCAAGACACCGTACTTCAACATGACTTTGATAAAAAGTGAAGAGCAAACCACATCGTCAACCAGCCCAACAATCACCCCTCTTTCATCCTACCCAGCCATGCTCCGTCTTGACGAGGACGAGGAGGATGCTTCGTACGGGATTTCCTCTGAGAAAGGCCCCTCTGGCAGCTACGTTGCTGCGTACCCGGAATCTGACGACAGATTGGCGACGGGCAAGACCAACCAAGAGAATCTCAGCCATGTTGACGCTCGCTTCATGTCGACAACGGGAACAGGGCGGGATGATGCCGCTAATCGGATAGAACTGGACAAGGAGACGAAGAAAATCAAGGACACGTGCTTGGTTTCAGTTCGAGATGAACTAGGCCGAAGTTTGACTTGGTACGTCACAGGCCAGCTACCAGTCCTGAAAGGTTGGGCTTTATGCTAACAGAAGGTTTTCGTTTCGGAAGCCGCCATAGTGATAGCAATTTCTGGTGCGAGCGGTGCGCCATCAAGGTCAACAGCAATCCAGGGTCGTCTACTCCTCGTGTAATTCCCGAGACCAAGGTGCTCGAGATTCAGTTACGAAAGAATCAGCAGTCGGAAAGGGTAGTGCTGAAGAAACCGAGGACAGTGGTGAATTTACCAGAGAGTGTAGAGGGAGCGCCGAGTTCAACACAGAAGTAGGCTGGAACGCGACAGAATAGGGACAAACAGGTCTCGTTATGGTTGACTGCTTTGTCTTTCAATAGGTTCTTTCCATGCCAGAATTCTTTCGTGGTGCGAAATCTGGTTGCCGCATCCCGGTACAGCCCAACGCCAAAAATATCCAATATTATGCATACCAAGAGGCAGCGTGACTTGCCGGAAAAGACGCTCTCTCCGATCTCTGGTTGCTTCTCGAATCGAGTGATGAATTCATTTGCTGCATATTGCTGAACAACTCCCCCGCACGCACCAAGTCTCCAGTCGAACATGTGGCGTGCGCCTCTACCAATCTTCTATTTGCATGACGGATGAAATGGGACGGTGGCATATGTCCAGGTTCAAGATCTACACTGCTGCTTTCCCCATCGAAGCAACGCAACCATCAATGAAGACACCCAGACTGACGGTAGATTTCATCAGTGGTTGAAGTGCGGGAAGTCTGAGAGCTCACCAATGCAACTTGGATGGGTCGCCATGCCTTGATATCTGCCGCTTCGATGAAACGACGGGGTGAGGTGGTGGGGGCGTGCTGCAAGCGGACCATTTCGTCGAGAATTTCTTCAGCATCTGAACAAAACTTGCGGATGATAGACTCGGCAGAAATATTGGCGTTTTATTGGCGGTAGTCCGGATTGGAATGGTCATGGAGGGTGCCCGGTCGACATCTGCCAATATGAATACCAGACCTCGCTCTTGGACAAATCCGCTGCCCCTTCTCCTGTGTATTCAGACATATTGTCGAGTTTTTCGACCCACTGAACCACCAGTGTTTATCTATAACCCAATTCAGGACTCCCTGGACGGATTGCCCGAACCAGCACCGATGTGGAACCAGCATGATTGGTCTCCCTCACGATAGACTATCGCTCGCTCTCCAGAAGTTCCCGCACACCCAATAGGCCTTCCACAGCAAGTTATCCGTCACCGCCTGTTCCAAAAGTTGCCCGACTGGTCGACAACATGTACCCTAGGGTCTTCTTGTGTGTCCGGCTGCCACGTGATTGATGGTGTGAGAGTTGGTGATTGTTTCCTGGATACTTGGGGGCCTTCTCGGAACATGGCTAGAACATGAGCTGGGCTGGCCAGTGGGTAGTTGAGGTGAGATGGCTGTGTTGGATGCTGTCGGTGTGTACAGGTATGCCAATCGCTGTCGAGGGTAACTCCCTGCCCAACCCTAGGTAGTTTGTCATCACTTCCGCTCCTGCGAGAGTGTCTTGCCCCGAGCCTTACTTGCCTAGAACACGTGTAATGACATGAACCGCAGTATACCAGTTTCTTTTTTTTTCCGTCGTCAGGGACCAGACGACAAGCTCCACGACAACCCCTTCATAGCCCAACCGTTTACCCTTTCCATGAGGCTGTGGATTTCGGAAACAAAAGTCTTGACACCGCCGGACCTTTTTCTGACCTTTGTCCCTATCTCCATCTAAATGATAACCCTGCCACAAGATGGCCGATCCTGCTCAATGCAACCCCGAGGCGCAATGTTGCCTGACTGATGGCGCAAACCAACAAGGTGATGTGAACCCACACCACCTACACGACGCACCTGCGGATGTCGACTCCATTGACGAACAAACCACAACCACCTCGACCTCTGGCGACGGTGAAGAGGTCCACGGCAATTGTGTCAGCCCTGATGACCCACCGCCACCTCTAGAATCATCCGGCAACTCTGCTTCCGTGGCTGGCGTTGCCTCCAGGCTGAATCTCTCTAGCCATGCGGCAAGCTCGTCTGGTCGAGCTTGGTCCATTTCATCCGGGTAAGCGCGCTACTGGCCATGGTGATGGATGACATGATAAATGCTGATTGTCCTTTAGATTGACGCTGTCTGACAACGGGGACGACAGCGCTGTTGGTGATCACGGTACCGACATCGTGGTGTCGTTCCTGGACAGCGACAGAGATAATCTACCTTCCAGATTTCTAAACCCAGCCTATGAGAGGACCACCGGAGAGAGTCAAAACCGAGTTGCGATCTTGTTGGCCGATGATGTTGCGGTACCCGGAATCATTCCACCACCGTACCTGTACCCGGCCGAGATTGCGCTGGAGGATCTGCTTTGACGAGGGCATGCCTGAGTGGGATTCAGAGATGTATGGAGTTGTGAGTTGTCGTTGGCGGAAACAATGGGACGATGTACGGAGAGCAGAAGACGAGCGAGAAGACCAGACACCAGCAGCTTCGATGTGCAGACAGATAAGCCACCAGTGGGGTACGGGCCTTCCTCCTCCGTCAACCAGATTATGTCCGGAGGCAGGAGTATATGGTAATAATTGGAATTCGAACTGGGCTTCCGGGGGAAAGAAGTTTAGAAAAATTTCAAAAAGCTTGTCGCCACTGCAGACCGCTTGTTCTAGGATGTTCCCTAACCCACGCAATCTTCAACACTGTTGCCTCTTTGTTGCTTTTTCCTAGACCACATACTTCTTTCAGCTTGTATGGATGCCATCAGGAGCAACATCAACCATCTGACATGGCGGTCCCCTCAAAAATGTGCCAATATCATGGAGAGATGTCAACCAGCTGACCAGTGCTTACGCCATCTACAGTCTTATATCAGAGACCTCCGGCATAATGATTGGGCCACGGTGACAAATCACCGTCCGACAACCAAAACCTCCATATGTTTGAGCCAGTCGGACGGCAACCTACATTGAACCCCGCCCCAGTGACCAGGAAACGCTATAGGGTATCCCGTCCCGCCGACCCAATCGTGTACGTTCCTGCGTGCTCCTCCTGTTCTCTGCATGAGCCCTCGAGCTGATGGTCATTGTGCGATGAATTGCTTGGCAGAATTCGACATGATAGGGTATATCTAATCACCGACGTCCAACTCCACCAACCGGCCTTTCATACGACAAAGGCGCTGAAACAGAGCTATATATGGGTCCCACAAGGGACGTTCCCGGCTCCGTTAGCCGGTCTCCGCCCGGGAGCAACCAAATTGAGATCGCCGTACGTTAATCGCCGGTAATCGCCCTAAAGCCCTAGTCCCGACGACCCCTGGTGAAGATCATCAGCTTGGCAAACCGGGGAGGAATTCCCCAAGTGGAGAGCGGAGCACAGATGCAAGAGGATGCGTTGTGGGCACTCGGCCGGTGGTCCAAATGCATTTATGCGGTCTGTGAGGTAGTGTTTCATGCGTTGACACAACTTTCCAGATCCCCATGGAGACACGAAGACTGTTCTAGGTGTCCAGTGATACCAACAAGGCCTCAAAAAAGCAGCTTTGCTGACACCAGTACCGACCTCGCTTTCAAAGATGGCTCCAGCTTCCCTTGGGTTTAGTGACCTCTACCATCGCCTACATACTACCAACAATGCGAAGCCGAGAATGATAATCACTAACGTTACCAAGTTTGGTGACAGGTTCTGGACAGCATAGGAGCCTTGCAGCCTACCTGAGAAGCAAGACAATGATCTGCGTCCAAGGCTTCGTAGCCCAGAGCTGTTTTCGGTCTCGTGCTGAAGGGATGGGGTCCCTGCGCTTCATATCATTGCCTTTGCCTGTATGTCTGGATGCAAACTGACTAGCCCGCGAAACCGATGCATGGGATGGGAACGCCGATGATAGCCTGACGGGCGGGATCTCCATTGTGCGAAGTTGTGAGGTGAACCCAACGGCAGGGAAGAGCGAGGAAAAAACGCTTACCAAAGTCTTTAGTTGCCAGTACATCAATGCTTCTGACCTTGCTCACCCTTTGAACTCTGAGATTTTGACCTGAATCCTGGGCTTCGAATTTCTGCCATGGACTCGATGAACAACCTTGCTCAATACCCGCTTCATGGACAACAGCCGGGTGACGATATGGATACACGAAGCCATGATACTTTGACCGCACCCAGCCCTTTTAACAACCTCCTTCCTGGATCCATGGAACAAGAGGCCTATGGCTTGCCCGAAGTCGAATTCTCAGCACCCCCCTGGAGGGGATACCAGGAGCCTTATGGCTTGGACAACAATATTATCGAGGTACAGCCATTAGGAGTTACCGACCCTTGGCACCCCAGATATGCTTACCCCATATTCATGCGAACCATCGATGCAAGTCAGCCAGGAACCGGCTCAGTTTTTGTCACCTGCCTCTAGTAATCCCGAAGTTGCACAGCATCAGTCCCTTGAACAGGGCCAAGATCAAGTGCTTCGATGGAAGCCACCGTCAACCCTCTGTTCGCCAGCGAGGAAGAAGAACAGCGTCTCGCGAACCCTTAGTCCGTCGTCGCCTCCAGAAGCAACCCCCGCCGAAACACAAGACCAGCAAGAGAAAGCCCAGGCTCACCGCCGCAAAATCAAGACTCAATCAAGACTGAAGGCAAAAACAACCTGGCAAAATCTTGTGTCGGAATCCGCTGCTTTACAGAATTAGAATGCAGACCTTGCTGCCCAGTTCAGGTCGCTGGGGGAGCAGATTCTTGGGCTGAGGAACCAACTGCTGGTTCATGCGCGCTGTAATGGGAGCATCGCCGAGTGTTTAACGCAAACTGCAGACAAGATGTGAGTTAAATGATCTTTTCTTAGACTATGGCTGGAGCTGCTCGAGATACTAACTTGAACGTGAACGTATGTAGAGTTGCAACGGCTGAACAGCAATTTCAGCACAGCAGGAGTTGTCAAACTTGTTCCGTCCCTACTGTATCGGCGGAGACGACCGCAGCGTTTGTTGCTAACGAGGAGGAAGCTTATCAGGACGAAGCTTGACGACCTTTTCGACGAAGCACGAGATTGCGATGATATGTTTTCCACCACAATAATATACGAGGTGTTGGTTAGGGGTAGGTGTACTGGAAAGCTGGCTGCTAGGTCCAAAAAATGATACCCCCGAAAGCGATTGGATGTTAGAATGGTGTTTTTGGGAAGCATGTTGAAGGCTTTTCTCGGGATTGTTTGCTTTTTGTTAGGGGTTCTTCGGTATAACACGCTTTGTTTGGGTTTTTCTCATTGGCTGTGAGCGCTTCGACGGCTCGAGTCTTGCGCTGGGTCTTTCAAGATGATAAAACTTCTATAAACTCATGCAAAAATTTCTCGGACCACAGATTAACCATAACCTGAGGCATCTGCTCCGTTTGAAGGTGATATCCAAAACATGATGGTATCACCAAGACAGAAGAGGCCGCCAAGGTATTTACAGCTGTGCAGCCCTGCAAAATGGTGGATTTCAAGTGACTATTTAGCGCCTCGGTTCCATTTTTATCAAGCCCAGGTCCTCAGCCGGCCGCCGTGTGACTCAGCCCGGGGTATTGAGCAAACACTAAGCACCACTAAGAATTGTTGTTGATCTACGACGACGAGCCTGAAGAACTGGGCTGTGGCGCGTACTCCCTTGCTGTCAAGGGCATGATAAATGCGACGCAACTGTCAAACGCAGTTATAACTTGGCCTTCATCCCTTTTTAAAGCTGTGCCATACCGCCTCTTGTTTGATCCAAACGTGGTTGGTTTTCCGTTTGCCAATCGTCGAGGTCATATTTCGAAGAAAGCCAAGTCGCTCCTTCCTCTCCCTCTCTCTTGTCATCTCGCATATCTTCTAGCCCGGGTTGCTCTTGCTCAAAACTTGTTATCGGAATTTAAACCGCCCCAACTGTTGCATTTGAAATCGATTTTTTTATTAAAAAGAAACAGGCAAATTCCCCCCACCAGGAGACAACAGCTGGCGTAAAAGCGGAAAGTCAGCAGAAGAGGTCACCTTCCTCCCCCCTCCCCCACCACCAAGTGAGCCTCTCAACCCCACTCACAACAACCACAACATTCAACACTCAACAACAACAACAATAATAACCACCACTGAATACGGCGTGTCGTCAACAACAGCCAATATGGAAAAGCAACGACCCGTTATCGAACTCGACGGGAGGACAGGTGAAGGAGGTGGCCAGCTGGTGCGCATAGCATGTGCCCTCGCCGCCGTCGCCACCGTCCCAATCCGCATAACACATGTCCGTGGGAATCGTGAAGGCCCTCGGGGAGGTGCCAAAGGCGGAGGTTAGTTTCTTGTTTTCCTCCCCTCATCACTGCCCTTTGACTAACAAACTCCCCGTAGGTCTCAAATCCCAACACGTCACCGCCATCGAATATCTCGCCACAGCAACCAACGCCGAAGTCGACGGACTCTCCGTCGGCTCTCACACCCTCGATTTCCGCCCTCGCCTCAAGTCCTCCTCCCTCAAATCCCGCACCATCAAGATCGAAGCCGACTCCCCCGCCGCTTCGACCCTCCTCATCTTCCAGGCCATCTTTCCCTTCCTTCTATTTTCTGGCAGCAGCGACAAGGTCGACGAGCCAATAACGCTCGAACTCTCGGGCGGAACCAACGTCTCCTTCTCCCTCAGCTACGAGTATCTCGACCAAGTCCTCTTACCAACCCTCGAAAACGCCTTTGGCATCGTCGTGCAGCGGAAGCTGATTTCCCGCGGGTGGAGTCTGGGTAAAGCATCACGGGGAAAGTGCTCGTTTCAGTTCAACCCTCTTAGGGCAGGAGAGACGTTAACGTTCAAGGACAATGGGTTGGGCGAGATTTACGGCGGTGGTCCGGGGGATGTCGATCTCGAAGCTATTGACGTGTCGATGATCGTCCCCTTTGCCATGCAAGAGTCCATGATGCAGGCACTCGTGACAGACTTGGAGGAGATGTTTCCTGATGTGGAGGTCAATTTCAAGGTGACGGAGGATTCGGGGCAGGACTCGAGGATATACGTCCTGCTGGTAGGAAGGTCGGGCGAGCTAAGGTGGGGGAGGGATATGCTCACTTCGACGCCGAAGAAGACAAAGACTAAGGTGTCGGCGATGAGCTCGGAGTCGTTGAGTCAGAGTTTGTCGAGGAAGTTGTGCAAGGAACTGTTTGACGAAGTTTCTGCGGGGGGCGTGGTGGATGAGTTTTTGCAGGACCAGCTGGCGATTTTCCAGGCTTTGGCTGAGGGAAAGACGTCGTTCCCGCGGACTCATGATGAGAATGGCGAGTTGGAGCAGGCCATGAACAAGCTCAGCCTGGATGAGAAGTTACAGAAGGATAAGACTATCATTCCGTTTGGAGAGGGGAGTTTGCATGCCAAGACAGCCAGGTGGGTGACGGCGGAGCTGTTGCCTGAGGTCAAGTGGTACAACAAGGGGAGGATATGCCATGGTGTTGGTATGCAGATGGAGAAGGTGTCAACGCGGTAAAGAGGCATACCTGAATGCACTGTTGTCGTGGCCATTTGTGGTGGCTATAAGGCAGCGGTAGTAGCAGTGGAACAACCACATTGGTTTGAACCAGCATTAGCTTTTCGGGGAATCTCATGGTCTGCGAATTAGTTATTTGACACCACACAGATACTAATCTGAACGAAATCTCTTGGCATCTGTGATGTCTCAAAAAGGATTTCGAGGTTTCTCTGAAACTGATTAGTGCCGAGGCGCATGTGTTGGAAGTAAAGCCGTCATTCAATGGTGATTGATGGATCATCGAGGTTGGGTTCATAGGCTATATTGGCTTTTACTTTACTGTGTTCAAGGCCTGTGCCGTTCATAGGCCTCGGCCTCCTTTTGCTTCCTCTCCACGAGCTCGATGACCTCTTGGCTGTAGAGGTCCTCGAGAGACTTGTCGCCCAAAAGCACCTCTTTCTGATGCCTGACAGCCTCCTCCTTGGTCATGCAGACCAAATCACGGAGCCTGAGGTTGGAAGACTTTTGCTCGGCTTTGCCCTCGCCGATGCGGACGAGGGTGGTGGTGGCGGGCTTCCTCCACCGGATGAGCATGAGCTTTGTGGGGACGCCGGTCACGGCACTTCTACCTCTGAAGGCCTCTTCGACCAAGAAGGCGATGTCTCCGGGTGTGATGGGCACCTTGAGACCGACGCAGACGTCGGTGCGGCCTCCTTCGATCATGCGCACCACCTTCTCCTCGCTGGCCTGGACGTAGGCAAGGATGGCCTCGTACATCTTGTCGCGGGCCTTGGCGGGTTGGTAGTCCATTGGGTAGCCTGAGAGGTTGTTAGCGTGTGTCGGTTTCAGCGAGGGGTAGAGACAGTGAAAATCAGCTTACCGGTGATCTTCAAAATGACATGATTCGCAGCCACATATCCAAAAACCGCCGGCATAGTTCCCAACACGGGCAGAATCCTCACCCTAAAATCCGGCAGCGCACCCAAATCCCCGACATCCCCCTTCTTGAACTCCTCCTCCGACAGCGGCAAAAGCGCCGCCTTGCCCTCGCCCATCTTCTCGGTCGAGTACACCACCGGAATCCCGCTCGTGACCCCCAAAAGCTTCAGCTTCCTCCTCGTCGCCCTGGAAAGCCCATCCTCGAAACTCGCCCCGATATCCCCCACCATCACCCTGGTGGGATCGCTCTTCGTGCCCGCCCCCATGGCCGAAATCACAGGCAGCCCATTGTCGTGACAGTACTTGAGCAGCTCGACCTTGCTCTCAATGTTGTCAATTGCATCAATCACAAAATCCGGCCTCTGCCCGCCTTCCCAATCCCCGAGTAGATCCCCCGCCACCGACCCATCAAACTTTTGAAGCCTCAGATCAAACTTTATCCACGGTGTTATGGCGCACAACCTGCGCTGGAGACACTGGACTTTGGGGAGACCGACGTCTGCGAGGGTGGCGACGGCGTGACGGTTGAGAGAGGAGAGGGTGACTTGGTCAAAGTCGATGAGGCGGATTTTGCTCACGCCGGAGCGGGAGAGGGCGGCGCAGGCGTGAGAGCCAACGCCGCCGCAGCCGACGATGATCACGAAGGCATTGCGGAGTTTGGAGAGGCCTTGGTCGGAGAGGAAGACGCGGTTGCGGGCGAGCTGCTCGAGGATGAGTTCGTCGTCGAAGTCGCCTGCTTGGGCGCGCTGGGCGAGGAGGAAGTTGTGTTCGTCTTCTTTGTCGGGTTTGGGGAGGGGGCCGACGCGGGTGAGCTAGGGGGAGGGGGATGTTAGCGGTTTTTGGGTGTGGGAGAGGGCCAGGGGGGGAGGGTGGTTTACTTTTTGGACGCCGGATTCGTCGTCGCCTGGGTTGGGAATGGACTGCTTTAAGCGGTTGAGCCGTGAGTCTTTTTGGAGTCGTTGGTAGCTAAGGATTGCGCCGGCGGCGACGGCTGCGGAGACGACGGCTGTTGCGGCTAGTTGCACCTTGTTGTTGCTGGTGAGGGATGACATTGTGGATGTGGGAGAAGAGTAATTTGATGGGGTATCACGTTGGTTAGATGTTCATTGCATCATTTCCTCGTATATATGGTAGAAAGCGAGACGAAGGTGCGCAGCGCTTGGATATTGGCCCGAAATACTTTGGTATGCTGTCGCAAAACTCGACTTTTTGGCCGCAAAAAAGTGATCCAAACTGTCTCCAGTTGGGTTTCGTCATTGGCGTTGAGACAGGGGTCTAAGCCTTAGTTGCCTGCCGGATGTCTGTGAGCTGATAGCCAAGCGACACTATCCCTACCTGGGTTAGAGGCGATCTTAAGCTCCAGCATTCTGGCCCCCTGTTGACGCTGTTGGTGTTGGTGTCTTTTCCAACGTCCAACTGCATCCTTTCACAGTTGATCAAAACCTCAATAAACTCACTCTGAACTTTTTTTTGTCTCGAATTTCCCGGTTGCGATGTTTAGAATCCTGGGCCCGAACAACGATATGAGGCTTCTCGCATTCGGGATTTGAACTCCTACAAGAGACAACACACAGTTTTCACAAGGGTCTTCTTGCTCGCAATCGCATTCGGTTCGCCTCATGTGGAGCGATGGAACCTCCAGAACTGACCTCCAACATGGAACCCCGCGTTGCCGTTCACCGCAGACGATTCAAAGCCAACGATTACTGTTGGCTGTCACATGCAGCTCTAGATCCAACCGTCTCAAGAAACTGAACAGACTACAATCGTGCATATGCAGGAGAGGGCTTCTGAAGCTTCGGCCACCAATCGACCCGGGGAGGTATGCTTAAGGGTCAGTTCATCAGTGATAGGGTCCAATTGGAGAGCCTCCATAACCATCCATGCCTATCCCCGCAAATGCAACCCAGCATGCGATGAAGAAGGGTCATGGTGGACCAGATTCCCCTGAGCAAAGTCAGCTGAGCCAAGGGGCTGTTCTACATACATATAAGAAGGGACCTATCTTGCTTTCGCAGGTAGATTTTACCAGATAACAATTGCATCACTATCCTCAATCTCACCCAACAAAATGGCCAAGACAGTCCTCATCACCGGTGCCGCTGGCGGTCTCGGAAAGGCAATCGCTGATGCTTTCCTCGCCGCCGGTGCCAATGTTGCCGTGTGCGACGTCAACCCTCAACGAATCACGGCTGTCGAAGAGGAATGGACCAAGTCCTATGACGACAAATTCCTCGCTCAACAAGCCGACGTAACAGACGAGGCCGCTGTCCAAAGTCTTGTCGATGCCACTGTCTCCAAATTCGACCGCCTGGACGTTTTAATCAACAACGCCGGCGTCATGGATGACTTCTCTCCCGTTGGCGCATGCTCCAAGGAGACATGGGACCGTGTCCTCAACATCAACCTCAACGGGCCATACACCACCTCCAAGGTCGCCATCGCCCAGTTCGAGAAGCAAGATCCCGTCGGTGGCATCATCATCAACATGGGCTCCAACGCCAGCATCCATGGATTCAAGGCTGGAGCGGCTTACACAGTATCCAAGGCTGGTGTCATGGCGTTGACCAAGAACACGGCCGGCTTCTACGGGCCAAAGGGTATCTACAGCATCGCATTGCTTCTGGGCGGCATGAACACCAACATTACTGATGCCTTCGCTAAGGGCATGCACATGGAGGCGTTCCAAGCCATCTCTGCTTCTCAGTCGCCTGTGGGTCTCGAGAAAATGGTGCCTATTGAGAGCGTGGCCAAGTATTGCGTGTTTTTGTCGGAGAAGGATATTGCGACGAGCGCAAATGGGTCTTGCGTTGTGTTTAACAACAACTGGCCCGAGGCGTAAATGCGGGGTGCAAGGGAGTGCTGCGAGGAAAAGGCAAAAGTAAACAAAGCGTGTAATTGGATGATACCTTGTTGATAGCACATGAATGACATGAGCATTATGACACAATTTTCAAACTGGGAGACGGATTGCATGAAGGAGTTTATCAGTGTTTCTCAATGAACAATCCTGTCTTTATGGAGCTTTTGTTTTTACTGATTCCACACGAGAAACGACTGTCCATGGCGTAGTGAAGGGAGTCCCTGTCCACCTTGCGTCACCTTCATCCCAGCACATGACGAATGTGGATCAAGGGAAAGCTAAAATTGTTGTAAGGATACTGTTTGTCATTTGCATCATCGGTAAGGGGTGCTAACCAAGGCAGACTAACCTACAAAAACGAGAAGACTCAGCATTCCAGCAAAAGAAAAATACAAATCAGGTGGGTTTACAACAGGAAGCCCAGCAAGAAAACAAGTGCCAGTGCACTGAGACATATCAGAGAAACCCCAGATTCCATCCACCCGTTTCCTTCATACGCTCATAGATTGTCGTAAAATCCACCCCGTCAAAGTTGTCGGTATTGTCCCAGAGAGAACTTTGTCTGAATGCCGACTGTGAATACCAATGAAGGCATCTACAAGTAAGAGTAAGGCAAACAGTAAGGGCTCTTGTTGGCCAAGTTGAACTCGCACCTCTCCCTCTTGCCGCAGGAGCCGCCATACTGTTATCGTAATGTCAGCCATGCTCCATCGCTATTATCGTTGTCATGAGCAAACTTACCACCCACTCCCCCAAAACGTTGCACACCTTCCACCCGCTCCCCTTGCTCTCGGACCACTCGCAGGCGTAGCTGCCAGGCTTGCACTTGAACCCCTGGGGGAGAGGGGCGGGCTTGTTGCTGTTGCCCTTGCCCCAGCCCTTGCCCTTGCCCTTGCCGAAGGGGAGGATCTCGATGGTGGGGTCGATGATGGAGATCTCGACAATGTCCTGGCCCTTGCCGCCCTTGCCCTTGCCGACGACGAGGGGGGAGACCTCCTCGAGGGTCCAGTCGAGGTCCTCCCAGTCGGGCCAGTCGGGCCAGTCAGCCTGGGCGGCGGCCATCTCGGCGACGGCGACGGAGAGGGTGGCGGCGAGGGCGGCGGCGAGGGAGGTGACCTTCATATTGAAGAGAGCTAAAGGATTGGGTTGTTAAGGGAGTGCGTTTAGGCTGGTTGGCTTTGGGAGGAATGAGCTGATGACCGAGGTGATGATGAGGATGGTGGTGAGGAAAAGAAAATGAGGTGCTCAACGGGAGAGATGGCGAGTTTTTTATAACTTTCAAGTCCCTATAATTCTCACATGCACAGAACATTATTTTTTTTTTCTCTTCTTTGCTCGTCATAACAAATAATAGAGCAATCTGAGGTAGCGGTGTTGGTGCCATGGCAGAGGAGGAATGTCAAGAATGCTCGTTCCTGGCTGGATGTCTCGCTTACCCCTGAATATCTTCAACTACCTTGGCTGACCGACCACTACCGACAATTCTGTTGCGTTCCTGACTGAATCACTTTTACATCATTCAGATCTAATCGTCAGGTAGAGGTCCTCGTGCAAGAGGCTGTATCTAGCTGGAAACGTGAAAGACAACAGCTGAACAGGACAAAAGGCCCGATTTACCCAGATTTTTCACCATTGAGTTCTCAAGTGATTAAGTCATGAGTGTATTTCCAAAACATGGCGGGCATCATGTCCCGATACGAGCCACTAGCCGAGTTCAAAAGTCTAGATCTCTCTGGGCGGGTTGTGCTCTGAAACGCCATCCATGCCAGATCGGATCGCCGGGACATCCCATTCTTCCCCGCCCATCATTGTTGTTGCTTCCTCTCCCCCGCCTCCAGCAACCACCTCTTCGCCATATCCCTCAACTTGAACTTCTGAATCTTCCCACTCGCTGTCTTGGGGTATTCCCTCACAAACCAAACATGCTTCGGCACCAAATGCGCGCTCAGCCGACTCCTCACCCACTCCCTCACCATTTCCGCAGTCAACACCTTCTTGCCCTCCTCCCCAACATCCTTATCACTCTCCATCCCTTCCGTCTCCACCCCGACCCCCTCATGCGCAATCACAAACGCGCCCACGCTCTCCCCGTGCCTGTCACACGGCACCCCAACCACGCTTACCTCGGCCACGTACTCATGCTGAAACAAACAGTTCTCAATCTCCAGCGGATGGATATTCTCCCCTCCCCTGATGATCAGATCCTTGATCCTCCCTGTGATAGCCACATAGCCCTCCTCATCCATACTCGCCTCATCCCCGCTGTACATCCAGACCCTCTCCTGTCCATCCTCATCCCGTTCCGCCACCCTCACCTCGTTCGTCCTCCCCTCGTCCCCCCAGTACCCCTTCATAACCAAATACCCCGCCGCTGCCAACTCCCCCTTCTCCCCAATCGGCAATATCCTCCCCTTATTCTCCGGGTCAACAATCTTGACCGTCGTATGCGGCATCGCCCTGCCCACCGTGCTCGTCCTCTTCTCGAACGGATCATCAGGCGTAGTCATGCAGCTCACCGGGCTCGTCTCCGTCATCCCATAGCAAATCACCAGGTCCTCCAACCCAAAAGTGTCGTAAATCTTGTGCATCAAACTCTGCGGCACCGAACTCCCCGCCGCGATCCCCTTTTTCAGCGACGGGAACGCCTTCTCGCCCTCCTGTAAGTTCTCGTAGACGGGCCGTAGATAATTCTTCCGATGTTTCGGGTTGGCGAGCTCCTCAAACATGGACACAAACATTGTTGCCACCCCGTACAGACCCGTGGCTTTTTCCTTGTGGGCCATGACGATCGTGGCGGCTGGGTCAAATGCCGGGGAGGGGAACATGATTTCTGCTCCCGTGGTCGCGCAGGCCATGTACCCCAGGATGCAGCCGAAGCAGTGGAACAAGGGAGGGGGACAGATGATTCGATCCGAGGGGTCGAGACCCATGCGCTGGGCGATGAGGTGGCCGTTGTTGAGGATGTTTTCGTGGGTGAGCATCGCTGCTTTGGGGTGGGAGGTGGTGCCCGAGGTGAATTGGATGTTGATTGTTTCTGACGGGGAAAGGGGAGAGTCGGGGATGATGGGGTCGATGTGTTTCGCGTCGTGGAGCCATATGGTGTCGAAGGGGGTGAGGGATAGGTACTCCGAGATCTTTGGGGGGCTGGGGAAGTGTGTTTTTGAGTTGTCCACGACGATTACTTTTTCGAGGCTTTTCACTGTTGGGCTTTTGATGGTGCCTGTGGTGAGGTCTGGGACGATGGTCTTGAGTAAGGGTATGTTACTTCTTCCTTGACCGGGCTTGTATGCGAGGTCTGTCATGGCGTTGATGATGAGGAGTTTGACCTCGAGATGGTTTAGGGCGGCTGTGACTTGCTCGGCGTTGAACTGAGGGTTCAGCGGGACGAGAATAGCGCCTAATTTATAGACTGCATAGGTGAGGGCAGCAAACTCCCAGCAGTTTCCCAGGCTGACAGCAACTCTGTCGCCTTTCTGGACTCCTTGCGCTCGCAACGAATGTGCGAGGATGTTGGAGATGGAGTCAAGTTCTCGGTAGGTGAGGGTGCGCGGGTTCCAGTGGACTTCATAGCCCAGCAAGGACTTGTTCACGTTGCGAATGGCAGGCACACTGGTCACTGCCCTGTGGTCGGCGTATTTCTCCGCTATGGTATTGAAGTGTTCGGGGATGGTCACTCCCAGTAATGGAGCCTGATCGTGAGATCTCGGATTAGCAGACGGAACATCTTGGTCAAGGGAAATGCGACTTACATGACGATGCCCTTCACTGATGCTCCTTGTCAAACCACTGCTTCTCCGCACACCCAACTTTCCAACGCCTAGCCATCTCGTCTTGATGCGACTGCAAGGCAGGCTCGCACGCCTTCGCATCAGCACCAGAGCCGTTTGAGTCTCTGGCACCAACTGGAATCTCATCGCGCTCTCTCCCACAGAATCCGGCCGAGGCAATAGAAGAGCCAGAAAGTCAAATATTTGGTAAAATAAAGTATATTTGCTTCGGTGATTCAACCAAGTACTCGAAAGTGTGCTCAAGGAGGTCTGTAACAAAGCAAGTTGCAAGAATACACCCACCCCCCCTCACGGCCATGGTGTTCTCTTTTGCCTCGGGGTAGGTAGACAGACGAGCTGCCGATCACCAAAGCCTGTCTGGGAAGGTAACCAAGATTCCCCCTCACTCACCCTGCCCGTTGGACGTCCCCCCTGGAAATGCGGGGTACAGTCGCCTCATCGATCATCCACCCGTGCCACCCCAACCAGCCGCTTCCAGTTGTTTGTTGAATGGGATGGAGGGTGTGGGATCCAAGCGATGGTGTATACCCTGACAATCAGTTTGCCTCTGGTTATCTTGATGCGACGGGTTTGGAGATACCGTCCAGATGGAAAGCGGCGCTTAAAATGGGGGTTTCTTTCTGTTGGTAATGAGGGAGATAGATAGATAACGAGCTCCACACTGGGGATTTACACACCCTTTGACTGCTATTCACCAAGGTTCTTTGATAGTCTCTACCTTGTCAATTCTCCCTCCCAGACTCTCACTTTACATTTGCTTTCAATATCATTTTCCCAAGTCTTCCTCAGTCTCGCAACATGTCCACCACCACATCTAACAACCCCAACCCAAACCCCAACACCCCCGCAGCGCCTAGTGGGCCCGGCTCCACCAAAATCGCGGGGAAGCTGGAGTTGCTGTCCCGGCAGAATCGCTCCCAACCGCCGCTATCGTCATCATCATCAGCCCGCTCCTCCCCCTTCCCAACCCACCTCGGCCTCTTCGCCTACGGCACATTAACCATCGATGCGGTGATGCACACCCTGCTAGACCGGGTGCCGCCGTCAACGCTGACTTCAGCGCCCGGGTGGAGAGCAGCTGGCTTGCCGGATTTACCGTACTTCTTCCCCCTTGTCTTCCCCTGGGTTGAGGGTTGTGTCCTAACAAAGAGACAGATACCCAGGGCTTGTCGCCGACCCGACAAGTGTGGCACCAGGGAGGGCCTACAACGACCTCACAAAGCGAGAATGGGCCATTTTGGACTCTTTTGAGAATCCAAAATACGACGTCGTGCGGGTCACTCTTGCCAGTGGCGCTGAAGCGCTGGCCTATATCTGGCCTGCTGATCCCCCTGCACTGACGACCACTTGGACGGTTGACTTCATCGATACTGAAGGCATGGAAGACTACCTAGCCATGTGTGTGGAATTCAGGCAGGACTGGGAGAGCCAGAGGTCAAAGACTTCCTGATCCTGTCAGAGTTAGATGTTCAACAACGCTATCAACAGCGGTCTATTGCGTCTCCGTCGTCTAGATCGCTAGACAGATAAGAGACAGGTTAGCCCAAAAGAGCCCCCTGTTTAACCTGGCGGTGTACGTTTTCCTCCCCCCTCCAAAATGGGCCACGGTAGACTGCAAGTCTAACCGTCGGATTCCATGAGTGTTATGTACATCCCTTTTGCGTACAGCATGTCACGTTCGTCCACCCCCGTAGCCTTTTGTACACTCTATCCCCGCCCATCTTCCTTGAAATTTCAAGACCCCAGAACTAAGCTGGGTATGCAGCGTAGAAACACAAACGCCAGCCCATGCAGTAAAGTAGATTAAAAAGGAATTATGTCTCGTTCCAAGAAAAGTGAAGTTCATAATGATGCTGTGCACGATGGATGTAGCCATCATTGCTCGCCAATGTGACGCTCGCTCTCAGGTTTCCATGTGCCTGTGACATCATTTGTTAACTTCAGCCAAGACTTTGTTGAGGTTGCTAGAAAACATGACATACCCTCGAAATCGTGCTTCACAAACGCCATAGGATCGTCGTAATCTTTAGCGCCCATCTGTTGTACACCTGGTGAGAAGCTGGTGATGGGGAGCACGATGACATCTCCCACACGTCTTGCCGTCTCCATGCCAGTAAAATTCTTCCAGTCAATCAGGCCGACCGAATTCTCCATGTCGAAGTACCGCTCGTCGTTGAAGTACCCGAAGATAATATCCGTCCAAAGGGCTGGGCCAGTAAATTCAATAACATCCTTGTCGACAACATCTTTGAGCGAACCAGCTCTCTTCCTCTTCAGGACCTGTTCGGTAATGCGGGACACCACTTCTCTCAGCACAGGGTGACCGGGCTTGCTCTGGATGGTCCACTGGCAAAACTGAATTCTTCGGCTGTACCAATCCTTCCAATCCGGGCGATCCGGATCCGCCTCGATTCCAATAACCAATCCGATCTGGTCGCGCGGGACTGATTCGGGGACCCACTCGAGCGCGCTGCGGATTGCATACGTGTCGATGTCGGAATAGATACCTCCTCTGGCGAGCAGGATCAAGTAGCGGAAGAAATCGGCCTTGAGCACAGGAAGAGGAAGCGCCTCATACGCCTCCAGAACCTCGGGAACTGATCCGTAGAGGAGACGGAGCAGGTGCACAGCAACCTGATCGGTGATGACCTCGTGGATAAACCCTGGGTGCTGCTCCGTCCATGTCGCCTCCTGCTCGCGAAAGGTAAACTCTCCGTGCGCTGGTGTCCATTTCCACGTTTGCCAAATGTAAGCTGGGAATTTCGTCTCGACATCGTAGGGAAACTGGTAGGCGAGCTTCTCGTAAAGCGTCATTCTTGACATATCCTTCATCGGCTTCTGCTTCGGCGGGCCGCCCTGATGTCCGCCATTTTGTACCGCCTGGTCGTCGGCAGCTTTCTGCCCAGAAGACGCCGTTGTTTGCGATTCCTGCCTCGCGGCCTCTGCTCCGGGCTGTACTTTTGGATACTCGACAGCTGCCGCCGAGGCAGCCGGTGATGACGATCGTGTTGTGAGGAAGAGGACAGCGATGAAAAACACCGCGGCCACGAGGGCGCGGCGGAAGGTGAGCATGATGTCGAAACTGTCAAATCTAGCATCGCGTCAAACGAAAAATGTCAGTGTTGTTGTTCTCTCCGCATGGTGACATCAGTCTTCTTAGTGCAAACAGTTGTGCCTGCGTGGTGCTAAATAAAAGCTGCATCGGCGCCCGGTACATACCAAGTAGGTTGGAAAAATTAGACCATTGGGAGAGCTAGGGAATGGGCCAAAAATGAAGGGTCCTCCACAGAAACAACAAGTACACAATGAAGAAAGGGAAAACAGGAAGGGAGCGTAAAAGAGCGTGAAATACGAAGAAAGATGGCGTGGAGGACTGTCGGTGAATGTTGTGAATGTGGATTAGAATCCAAAGCCCCCTTTACTTTTTGAATTTAGTGGACAAGCTCGACGGCGTGACAGGGGTTTCTAGGCGGGGGTGGGAAAGTACGTGGGGCCATTGATCATACCTCACAGGCTTGGTTTTCCACGTTTGCAACCAAAGGGAGCTGGCCAACCATGGACTTTTAAGGAATGCAGTTGATGGCGATCGGTGCCAAGAAGATGCTGAGCCCGCGAGTATTGGGAGAGGATCGCTGGGGATCTGTCACTCGATACTAAATCTGGCCTGTAGGCTGGTTTCAAGATTCCTCATCCGGGCCTCAAGGGCGCACGGCGGCGGTCTACGGGCGGGAGTGCGAAGCAGGGCAGGCAGAGAGGCGACCGTTGACAGGCGGCCGGGCGCTGGCGGGATATCTGCCCCGAAACCAGTGTGCAGGCTGGACCCTGAAAACCGGCAACGCGAACGGACGACCGAATGAACAAAGCTGATCCGCCTGGTCTCTGCTTGATGGTCGCACAGAGGAAGTGGGATGAAAAGTTGAACTTGTTCCTTTCCAGGTTGCCTTTCTCAAACCTGGAGCAGGCAGGGTGATGACGTGTAGGGTTACTCTTGTTCTTTGCTTCAACTTGAGACACAAACTAGACGAGCTTTTTTTGGTATCCCGCGACAGAGACCGCGCCGATGGCGGGTGGTCAGCAAGGTGGTTTGAATGCTTCGGCCACCATGATCAGAAAACACCCTCTCAAAACCTTTCAGATAGTCGGAGAATCGTGGTCTCTTCTTTACGACCGGTCCCTAAATTTCATCAAAGAACAACAACTTCGACGAAGCCGGCCCATCCGGCCCCGCCGGTCAGCCCCAGTTATCTCAAGCGAGTGATGACGAAGTTCAGCAGAGTTGCAGGCCTGCAACATGCACAACTCATGCTGTGACACACGGAGCACTGCCGAATTGGAGGTTTGACCCGGGCACGGCTTCTGCTCAGATCCTCCCCGGTTTCTGCAAAACTGTTTGACCATCCTCCTCTTGAAGAGTGGTGCTATTCAGCACCACTTCCTCTGGCTGTCAAGATTCGGCAGGCAGATTGAGCCAAGACTCAACGGCGCCGACAATTTGGGTGCCCATTTCGGCAATCTCTTTGATGATCGCACCACGCTTGCGCAATCAAGTGTGGGTGGGTCCTCTGAACTTGAAACAAGTGACACTCCAAGACCTGCTGGAGATGGCAGCATGCCAAGCACTTGCTAAGCCTCTTCCCGAGAGAACATTATTATGATGTCTTCCACAGCTTCAGCAGTGAACGACAGGTTTGCTGTCAGAGACATTCCCATTTCGAAATCCCAAACGGCCAGTCACCATGGAGTTGGACAAGTTTCTCATGTCCAACAGTTCCAGGTTTCGGTCCCAAGATAGGGTCAAACTCAGACAAACAGTTGACCTGCCCGGTGTTTGGCCGACACATGACCTTTCCGCACACATTGGAAACGGCCGGTGTTATTTCCATCGTTTTCCTACATTGTTGTCTTTTTGGCCATACCCTACACAAGAAGTAACGGAGCACATGGGCAGATGAGGATGTAGAGGGGCAGGCGTTCTTTATTTATCTTGTAGAACGGCGATCACGGGTGCTTGCCGAGGAGAGCGTGGCATTGCGTGCATGAAAGCAAGATCCAATATCAAATCTTAGGGTCATGTTTCAAGGAAGCGAGCCACACCGACTCAGAGGCCTTCTTCCTACCGGACCGACTTCTCATCACTGAGTTAACCACGCTGCTTCATGCTCCAACAACTACAACTCTAAAGATGTTGCGAGGTCGAGAATTAGCAATCCGAGGGGGGGTTTATACTGTTGGGCATGTGGCCCGTGCTGCCACAGACAACAGCAACCCTTCAACTTTTGTCGAGGTTGGTCATCATTGATGTCAACGGAAGGTACATACTTGCCACCTCAAGGCACTGTGCTAGAGTACGCTTGCCCGGACAGAGGCCTACCTAGTGGAAGGCGATTGGATGGTTGATGTTGCTTCCGTCTCTGTCATCCTGTAAGGACTCGGAGCTTCAACGGAAGGCGCGTGGCTAAGGGACAAGACGCCAAAAGCACTTCTCCAGTTGCCGTCATTGGCCTCGGGCTGCTTGATGACAGTGCTGTGCTGGCAAAGCGACGGCAGAAGGGACCATTGACGAGACGCTTTGCAGGCAGCCCGGGTTGTATTGCTCCTTCTTTCTACGCTGTTTTCTCTTCTGCTGCTTGCACTCCGAAGCATGTAAACTCAACTTCCTACTGCGGAATTCCTTCCTCGTTGTATGATTCCGCACGCAGGTATGAGGTGAGTCGAAGCTGCCCCTTTTCAGTCCTTGAAAATGAACATTACCTGCCTGATAAGTCTTCGCTACTGCTTTGACAGTCCTCGGGTTCCTTCCTCGTCACATCTAGCATAGCAATCTGGTGGCAGCAGTTCGCGAAGGAGTGTCACTTGCCAAATGGACGCACTTCAGCCAATCCAACTTGGCATGGCTGATGTGTCTCTCTATTTACTTTGCGTGTTTAGAGGTGGTTGGGCAACGAAAGTGCATCTTGTCCCAAGGCGCATGGAGTTGCCCTCTGCCCCTGAATGCTATCTTCGACTAGCTGTCAAGACAACCCGACAACTGAAACCCGCATCTGGTTGCCTTAAATTTTACATATCTCGGGCAAGAATGAGTGTTTTTGGAGGACACCTTATAATAATACATGCATCGAGCCTGCAGATCCGCCTTGGACTGCAACTTTGTTGGCACCCTTGCCAAGATTAGCCCAAAACAGCACCCTACATATTCCCACGTTTCACGGCTCTCTATCTCCTATTCACTACCGGTTTCTCACTCCACCGAGCCGAACGGCCCCCAGCCTTACAAAATAGCAGGGTTAGATTACCGCGTTCATCATGATTGGAGAATGCACACAGCACTTGATGCAGCTTAATTCGTGGCTTGTGCAGCTTTGGGAGCCCCCATTGGCAGTCTTCACTCCCAAGATCACAATTTGAGCTCGTCAGTCCCCTATCGCATCTTGATACCCCAAAATATCGGGGAGGAAAAGCAATGATACCGGCCCGCCCCGCACAATGCAATGTTCTCCTACCCAAGCTGAAGGCTCTACATCACTTCACTTACATTGGCGCAACTCACAGTAAGGGCGGAAACACGCAGTATTCTATCCATCCCAACCCAGCCATCACCTTCGCGGGGCGCGCTTAGAAGTGCCGCTCCGACAAGTCACCGTCAATGCCACCCACGTTGTCTTCTTCTGCCCTCGGGAGACGGGAAGGCGACCACATTCACACCATGCTACCTTTCTCCACAAGCCGCTATCACATCCTTAGGTAGATTGATTCATGACTGATCGCCAAAGTGCAATTGGCTGCCTTGTCTTGAAGTTGCTTTTCTGGACATCCATCACTGCCGCTAAGTATGCCTTCTTGCCCGATCGATAGATTGCGGCGAGATGCGCGATAACTGTTACGAAGTCATGGCGGTAACTGACACGGAATCTCCCCCGAGGTCAACAGGTAAAAGCAGCAAGACCTCTCCGAGGCTTCAACTATTTGGAAACATGGCATCAAGGCGGATACAATAAGATTAGACGAAGGTGCCTTGATGACCTAATCTAAAACCTTTGACTGAGCCTGTCGTGCCTCAAAGATATCATCAGCTTCAAGGCGTATAGCAATGATCAACATCCAAACAGGCTCGGCCAGTTTACTCTGTCTTGGTGAGACCTTCGCCTCCAACAAGGCAATCCGAACCGCCTTCGCCTACTCATTCTATTTGCCTTCCTCCCTTCATCAGCAAGGCAGTCGCATACCCACCTTACCTGATTAAACACACCAAAACCCGCCCTCAACAACGAATTGCAGCCCGAATGGTCGCCTTCTCCATCTGCAACGGCAACACTAATGCCGTGTCCTCGCTCCCATGCACCACACTCTAGCAGTGCAACGCCCGGGAGCTTTTATCCCAGCGGATAGTTACTCGAACTCCCGCGACTGGTCGCTGTCAAAAGCAACCTGGTCCTTGTCCTCTTAGCACCATGTAGTGACACCCTCCAACTTCAAACATTCAATCTTCGACCTTCAAGCCGTCAGGTTTGAACGACTCGTTTGCTCCATTGGAGCCATGTTACCTGATGGATCACAATCATACTATCCACCAAAATAAATCTCGGTAGTTCAGAACCACCTCAAAACATATGAGCGATATTTCCTCCATCATACGGCCCTTTTGTAGTCGTATAGGTCCCACCCCATAAGGCATCGAAAGCAACACCGAGGGTGGCAATGAAAGAAAAACGAACAAGGCCTGAGGTAACATCGCTCAAGATCCCAAAAATCACCTGTCATATCGAATCAAACGGTCATGAGATCCCCTCGCAAGCGAGTTGATGGGCAGTTACCCAATGCCAAGCGCGGGAAGGATTCGCATCTTTCCATGGCCCTGGGACACCTAGAAACATTAGAATTCTGACACAACATGTCAAGAATCCTTGAAGCAGCGATGGAGGGCAACTAATCTCACAATCGCCTTGTCGACTCCGAGTAAGCAAAACTGACAGATAAGACTAACCGAGAGAAACCGACCAAACCTGACGCAACCCTTTCCACCTGCAGTGAAGCCCAAGTTGATGCCCGAAATCCCAGGCAGGGGAACAAGTGTCCCATTGGACAAAAGTCCAGCTCAGTGGTTCTGTCGTGCTACCGGCTAGGTGGATTGTCTATCCCGTCCGTAAAGACGGGTGCTGCCTCATGACCATGTCTGTGCTGCCTGAAAGCTGCGATGTCGGGCGGACCCACTCGAGCAACAACCCCTGAATCATGACCCCTAGCCCCGGCGCCCCTGAACCCCTGAGTCTTCAATGGTTGACCGGGCAGCGGGAGATCCACTCTTGACGACAGCACTCTCATAGAGAGGCCCCCTAGCGCAACAACACCATGAGAGAGATACCAGATCAAACCCGAACGGTAAACGATATCATGTGACAGATGACATGATGACTGTAACAGAGCGCACCATCACCTGTAAAAGTCCCAGGCAGAACCGGCACTTGACCGCAACCAACCACCACGATGATGACCCAACCACCATGGCCATCACCAACCAATATAAAGTCTCTCGGTGAGACCCACGCATACATCGGCAGATAACAAAGATCTTCCCCCAATAACCTCAGGTCCTCAACTGTAACCTCCCGCATGATCATCACCCCAGCTTTCATGCCGCTCTTCCTCCAGATGGACTCCTGCAACCCAGTTAAAAATCTAACCGATGTCTCTTTGCATGAACCATCAGACGACATTGCTTCCTCGGGCATATGCCCAAGTCTCCTTATAGGCCGATGAAGACGGGAACAGTGATAAAAAGTGCAAAACCCCATATCCTGACTGGTGAACCCAATACCAAGAGACGGGCGACTGCATGCAATAGTATTACCACTTGGTTTGGACGCGACCCCAACCTTACGACGACGGTAAATGAAATCTTCATTTTATACCCAAGTGATACTTGACTTTGCTCCTCTCCTGGCCTTCAAATATGAGTAAAGAGAAAATTCTAGTCAACATTGCATAATCCAAACCGCCAAACGATGCGCGTCATCTCCGACAAGAACCCTGACCAACACACAAGCCGACTATCCTCCTTCTCTTCACAAAACCAACGCCTAGACATCGATAACAGCCGACTGCAACAGACGGGAACCCATCAGAAATACGAACAGAAAAGAAACAATCCAGAATCAACGCTATAGCCACCGGACATAAGAACGGGGTATCAAGGATGAAGTCGGAGATATATCGTCCCTTTTGCTTTTGGAGTGGCGAGAACCACGGTGGGCAAAACGGGAAAGAAAAACGAGTGAACCAATAAAACCAAAGTATCAAACTACAACAAGTGAAGAAGAAAATAATTTCAGCTAGCGTCTGTCAAATCCTTCTGCGCCCCGATGTCTGGTGGCAAAGTCTATCTTGTTATATGAATGACTTGCCTTGCTGACACTTGTCAGTATCTCGAGGAAGCAAATCTTTGAGAAGGACAATATGGACAATGTTCCCAGTAACCGTGAGCGCATTGGGAATCAACGAATTCCCAGTCTGTGTCTTCAAAACGCGTTGTGCTCTGAGGTTCAGGGAGGTCGTTTTCGTGAATGCGGGCAGGATATGGGTATGGAAAGTTATGATGCGTGGTCATCCCAGGGGCATAAATCAGCGGTGAAACATCGTCGGGGCTCTGAGGGAAACGACCTTCGGCTTCCTGAAACGTCGTGTCGGTTCCAAACTTCGCAGCGCCGGGCTCAAAATTTGAGGTATGGTTCACTTCAAATGCATCCCCCGTCTGTCTTTGCTTCGAGCCCCCCTTTCTTGTGTGCTCTGCCTCGAACATGTCATTTGTTCGGTATGAATCGATATCCGTTCTCAGTTCCTGCGGAACATGCTGTCTGATGTCAGGCCAAGTGTCAGTATATATTTGAGTATCTGTTTACATTAAGGAGAGATCCAAAAAGAATCACTAACGGCGGTGTAGTACTTGGAAGTGCTTCAAGTGATCCCATCATGTTTGGATCTTCATCAGCCGGTCCATCGCCAGTCATCCAACGAAAGGCATATGACTGATGATTCATCCCCATGGACTCATCGGCTTCATGGTAGTTGTTGGGATAGGGAGGTCCGGCAAGCGATAACGGTGGCTGCTGATTGGTGTATGTCGAGTCGACGTATCGGGGCATGATGGCATCGTCTGAGTACGCGGTCATACTGGTGCGATGTGTCGGCCGGGCAGACGTCGCCGCCTCGTCATCATCGTCCGAATACCACGCATCGGAAAGCGAGACATCTGAAGGACGATGATGATCATCGGGAAAACTTGAGTACGTGTATGACATTTCGGACAAAGGTACTCCAGAATCGTCGAAGGTGGCAGGATATGCGAAAAGTTTGTCATAAATGACGTTTGACGGTCGACATGGTCAGAAGGGATCGGAAAAGGTTGTTCCTTTGGAGCCCCAAATACTCGAGGATCACCACGACAAGGCGGTGAGAGCTTCAACTTAAAAAGTCTCTGCCCAACACGATCAAGCGACAACATGGCTAGGGGCTACCATGCAAGACTACAAGGCAACCAGGCTGGCAGGGGTTTCTTTGGTCCAGCCCGCGAAGGATGTTGGTCTCGTCAGCGGAAGAAGCACCGTGCGACATGGCTACTGCCCTAGTATTTGCCATGTGTTTGTCTGACGGCCTATGAAGCGATAGCAAGGCGGTTCTATCGGCCACGATGGGATCTCGAGGTCGAATTGTTCGTCGAGGCGGTGTTAGGTTAAGGGGAGCCAAGGGTCCTTGCGACCTGTAGCGGTGGTTCGCAGAGAAGGCATCCGGTATGGCGCCGACGACGGGACAATAGCGATACGAAGCGGGGTAACATCGCTCGTTGGGCATTGATTATACTCAAGGCTCTGGAGGGCTCAAATACCGCGGTTCAGGGGCGAGCAAACATGACCAGGAACGTCAGATGACGGTGCGGCATAGAACAGAAAAACCCGGGGCTTGCGATGAGGTTGCTTTGGCAGAAAGGGACGGACTCGGGCTCAGAGACTCCTCCACCCATCAAATATCGAGGATGCGGGTCACTGAGGTGCTCTATGGATCTTGCCAGGGCGGAAGGACGTGGGAGTGAATGGTACTGGAACAGGCTGAGGGTGCGGCGGTGTCATGGAACCGGCTCCTGTCACGGTGTACTACTGGCCGTTCCGACCGAGCGGATGAGTGGACTGGGTCGACGAAATTCTATAGGCAAATCCAAGCCTCAAGCACTGGCGCTCGATCGCAGGGCAAATTCTGTCGGATGAGGGAAGCTTCAGTGGAGGCCAAAAGGCATTGGTCACCAAATAAAAAACTTTCATCGGAAGCGGACAACAAGATGGGTTGGTTGGATAGAGCACGTCGGATGTGTGTCCATGGCAAACCCTCGTTCTTGCCTGCCAATGCGACTTGGCTCGCAGCGGGAGTCAGTGGACTCGGAAAGCGGCGACCCAAGTCAAAGATGCGCACGTGGGAGCAACGAAGAGCAAGAAGGCGGCTGTGGTGTTGCTGCCCACCCTTCGGCAATGCCCTGAGATTTTGATCGATTTCTTCAGTATGAAACTCCGGTTGAGTTATGGGTATTTGGCAGCTTCCAGAGTCCTAGTTCCGCTCCAGTATACTCCTGGTTCTATCCTCCGCATCTGATGCTGTTAATGTGAGACATTAGAGATGGGTATACACACCCTCCAACCCCCAATCCCCCTCCCTAAATTGGAGTATGGGCGCCAATTTTCTACCAGACGTCGGGCTGCATCATCACAAGCAGACCCGCCCCCCACCCCCACTTTCATGAAGTTCATGAAGGCCAAAACATTCGTGCTGGTCTGCCAGAAAAATACCATTTAATATTTCGGCCACCAAGTGGGTGCTAGTTCAACATCTTTCCCTGAGCATCGTCCGAAGAACAGTTCGGTAGTTGTTCCACTGCGATCCTCCAGCTCAAAATCCCTTCAGTGCCACAACTTGGCGACCATCCATAAACTCGCTAGCACAGGTCACCGCCAAAACATCAAAACACTCCCTTGATCTTTATCAAGGATATTACGGGTTTGTCGAAGCAGCACACGTTTCTACCATGACTGTGGGCTAACGGTATTTTGGTAGACAGACGCTGGCCTAGATGTGGGTGCAAATTTTCGGACTTTCACGTCGGTGCCTTGGCACAGCTTTGGACGAGCTGATGCACGGGTAAGCGTGCTGAATGAAGGTTTAGCTTAGACACCACTAGCCAAACAACACATCTATATGATCAGCATACCTAGAAATAGACAATACAACGCCTAACGCATTACCGGATCAACTTTACGAACATGCACCGCATTTCAAGTCACATTACAGCCTTGCTGATGGTTTGTCGTGCTTGAGCCAGCTCCAGGCTCTGAGTGGAACACGAGCCCCGGGCCCCAGTCCCTGTCCCTCCACAGCGGACCGTCCCGCCGGAAACCCCAGCAGTGGAGTTTCAGGTGGATCCGTGATCGGACCCCAACATCATCAAGGGTTCACCGCCCCCGAGTCACATGGATTGTGCTAGGTTTAAGACCCACGCCCAGATGCGTCGCATGAATGTCTCGAGAACAATTCACACGTTGCGATGCTCGAAGAAATCTGACATCGGCCTGTGGTCGCGCGCAACTTCCCCGATACCTACACAGTCGACACAACCAGATTGACTTGCACTAAGATGAAGGGTCGGGTAATCGGCACGTCACGGTTTCAAGAGTTGGAAAGGGTGTGGAGTTAACCCTGAACGTTAGCAAGTGTGGCAAGATTGTGGATTGACCACATCTCGGCACACCCTATTTAAGAAGCCGAGCTCTGGTTCGCCTGGATTCTTCGGCCAACCACGGTAGCCGCGAAGTTATTCTGAATAAGAGCGCAAAGATAACATCCGATGCTAGGAGGGCCCGGAAGTTAAGCATGATGACTGGCTGTATACGTGGACGAGGTATTACTGATCAGGCACGCAGACTTGTTGGGAATCCATTGTATCACAAGATGACAGCGCCTGCATTACAGAGGTGACGGGATTGTTGATGGAAAACTACATATTGTCTCTACTCTCTCAGACATCCCTTACCTTATGTCTGCCCGTTATCTTGGATAAGGTAGAACTTCGGTCACTATCCCCGCTTGAAACAGCGCTCCTTCCACAAATACCGCAAATCTGGTGGAGACCCCGCCCATCTTTGAGCCATTTTAGGTACCTTCCGTGTTCACTTTTCTGGGTATCTCGATGACAAAAGCCCCTGATCCTCATTCTAATACCACTGGGCTTTTACACTCAACCTCCGAACCAGTTCTCTCAATTATGTCAAGAATTCGTATCTACTGCTTTGACAGCAACCATTGTTTAAAAACCTCCTAAGTCAGGCCAAGAAATTCCGAGTGACACCAAGGAACTCGAGGAATTGCAACAGTGGCAGATTGGGTTATCGGGAAAAATTTCCTCGTCAATTCCTAGGTAAGCTCCGAGCTGTAAACATTTACAAGACCAATACTAAATAGGCGTATCGAAAAGACCGAACAATGTGGCCATCGACGTCTTAACCAAGGTCACCGCCGGCAGGCCACGCCACGCCCACACCAATCGCGATACATATCAGCACTCATCATCCATGTTCAACTCGCGGGGATAATATATCGGGAAAGAGGGAGCAGCCGTCCTCGCCATAACAAGGATATCCCCTGGTGAACCTCGATATAGACGGAGGCTGGGTTGAGATGTCTGTTGTTCTTTGACCCAACCCGCCATCTCTTCATCTTCAACTGCCTCGAGCTCGGGAGAAGGAGGAAGAGTAGATGCACTGCGCCAATTAGTCCATATGAGCGGTTTCGGCACACCTCTAAGGAAGCATCTCACTATTTGTTATCATCCTCTACGTGGAAGCCTTCATCATCAGCACCATCTGGCAACCACGTCGTCTCGGGATCCGTTGTCTGCTGGGCATAGGATGTCTCCTCTAGCGCAGCGGGTTCAGCCTCTTGTGGGTTGAGACGGTTTGTTGTCGAATATCGACGATTCTGTTCGTTATAGTGTGGTTTGGCAGTTGCATCGTTGTCCTCAGAACTTGTAACCGAAATAGGTTTGGGCGACACGTCAAGCTCCATCAACTCCATCTCATGTTTAAGCGGCATGGCGAGAGTCAACAGCCTCTCGGTCGAGGACAAATCAGCGATCCGAGAGAACTAGCGGGATTCGACGACAACACAGAGGAGCCGCCCTTTAGGGCAGGGTGTCGGAACGAAGTTGGTGGGAAGTCAGGTTGGGAAAAGAGTATACACCAGGATCATTCGACTTTTCTCCGACGTTGTTCTGAAAACCCGATCGCCGCGGAGTAGAGGAGGGGCAGTTTTCATGATGAGGAAGAAAGAAACGAGGAGCACAGGGGACCTTGAAGTATAAACAACAAATTCGAAGGTCAAGCGACGTTGAAAAGTTGGCCAGCACCGTTCCACGAACAACCCATTGCTTCTCGGTTCATCCAAAACAGACTGCTGCAATAGATAACCGAATGAGAGGAGCAACATGATACCTGCCGCCCTGGTTGGTCCAGAGTACTAGCTGCTACCAGCACCTGCACATGCCCGCCTACTCTTGGTGTCTCTTGACTATATTGGGCGACATGCCTCAGTATATGGCGCTATACGAATAGGTTCAAGGGGGTTGTTTGGCGTCCAGTCGTTTGTTTCCGTCATGCATGCTCTGGGATGCTTGGTCTCTCCCCACGAATCAGCACCAAGGCCCGTACGAACGCGATTAACAGTAATGTTTTGAATCAAGCTTGAAGGAATAGTTCAGGAGGGCCTACAGGGCAGCGAACATCATGGACAGGGTTCCAAACCTAGTGCAGTCTAGATCAATTGCATACCCCGACATAGACCAACAGGTTCTCTTAAGCAAGGGGCGATATATGCTACCTGGGAGCGTATGTGGCTATGAAACAAGAACAACTCGACGATGGGAACCATGCGCGCGTCTTCAGGCTTAAAGGCTAGAAACCGGTGTCAAGGTGCGGCACAGTCAAGCCTTCTCTCACACTTTTCACAACCCCTGCCCGTCCATCAAAACCGGAATTCGCCTAGATCGTTCTTTTTCCTGGGAGAGGTGTGGAGAGAGGTAGCGCCCCGTATCGCTGCGGTCGGGGTCGAGGGGAGGGTGACAGCTTACTCGGCTGGTTTGACGCCTGGGGGTTGCACTGACTCTGTCCCTGCAGCTTCTCTTCAACCAGACTTTGCTAGCACAGCTGACGGGAACTTCCTTACCTCGCCTCCTTTCAAAATCTAGAATGGAGCATGGAGGCATGGAACCAGGGATTTCTGGATGACGGGTGGAGATGGGACGGTTGCTGTCATGCTAAGAGTAGAGTTTGTTGCTGGGTTTGGTTCACAAGGATGGATCCAGCCAGAGGCCCCTTACTGATGCAGTGCACCATCAAAAGGGTCTTGTGAGACCGTCGTTCCCTTGGCACCTGGAAACAAGGTTATGACGTTAGGCACTATATCCGAGTCTCCGTTCTTTTGAGGATGAAATACGATAGAACATGGATATCGGCAGCCTTATTTTTGACCTGGATTGCGTGGTTGGTGTTCGGGCTGTTACTGCCGCAGTGGTGGGATTGCCTCACCTGTGTGAATGGCCGCAGATGATCGAGGCGCTGCTATGCCATAACCCGTGATGAAAAAAGGATGCCGGTTTGATGCGGGGACTACTTGGGGGCATGTTTGGGCAGCAATATGAGGCAGATAGACCATACGGAAGCACGCCGGGATGCCACACTGCGCGAAATATCGAGTCCTTCACTTGGGGGGTTCCGAGTTTCCAGGCCAGCCTTGTTTGGGCGTTGGATGGGCTAAGCTCCGCCACTGGCCATCTCCGCACCCCTTCAATTCCTTCCCAATCACTCTTGTGAGAGCGACTCATGAGCTCAATTGAACACTCTGACGGTCAAATCTGGTTTGGTCCTTCGAGGGTCTGAAGACAGACACGTGAGTTCAAAACAACCTAGGTCGGGCTGGGATGTGTGCCTGCCTACATTGCCCGCAGTCGCACAACACCTGTTCTTGTGCTTGCTAATAACACGGAGTGGGTGATGGTTTCTTGAATAGTACCTTAACCGTTGATCCACAACTGGTGACACAAACATTGGAAATTAATGATACTCGACAGGTTCCGCGCCTCGCCCACTCGAGGACCTATTTTCATAGGTGCCTGATATGCACGTTGCCGAGGGCATCGATGCCATCACCCGTTCCTGTCCTTCCATGGCCAGGCCGGGTGACACGCGCCCTTTGTGCGCTTTCCATGACACTTCCATCAGTGGCAAGGTGATTGTCGATGTTAGAGAGCTCATCCCTACCCAACCGAGTATTCTGGAAATGGCCACGCGCCTTTCTTCCCCCACTTCCTCTGGAAGCAGAATTTTGATATATACTCGTGGAATCAAAAAGTCAATTTCAAGATAAATATGACAGTACAGTTGTTATACAGTAAGCATGATCAATGCACGAGTTGTCTTACAGGTCATATAGGCCATACACTTAAGTTCTCATTGGATCGATCGATAACTTTATGTGGACGCTATTGGATGTATCGCCAGCCTTTGCTTATGAGCTCGAAAGAGCACAGCCGATGCAAGTTTCCCCTGGATGGGATTACCTCCAGATCATTCGGTCGTATGCAGCTCAAGCATACCCAGGTCGGTGGTTCATTGCCGCCAATGAAGAGGTCGATGGTGGAGATCACCTGCCCAATACCTTGCGATAACAAAACAGCCGACCGCCTGCAAGACAAGAAACAAGACAAACCTACCTACAATGAGAGGCACCTTTTTTCCAGGTTAGGTCTCAGTCCGTTCGTAGGTGGAGCCCAACTGATACACGTACTGGCCCCGAACCCGCCGACTTGGATGCTAGCTCCAATGGGGTTCGCGCGACGGTGTACGGTTGAGCTCCACCAATTAAGCATCGGATGACGGCCCGCTAGCGGGGCTAGACCGGCTTCTGTCTGTTACAGGGAAGGTCCTGGCTTACAGTGGGGTCATTCTTCATGACAGGCAAAATATCCGGTTGACTTGTCAGTTTTATCGTTTCAAGAATGGCAAGCAAGAGTTCATCACTCCGATTGGCAACAAATCATTTTATTCGACACGAAGGCTACATTATGGCAAGCGGCAGGAACGACAGGCACATGACCTTCCATTGGGTCCAGATCTGAGCTTTCCCTTTGGCCAACATCCTAGTCCACAGTCCAGGGGTGATGGGCACAACCTGTCTGTTTCTGATGGGCTACTATCACGTTTACAAGAGAGCAGAAAAGCTTCGTTTCCCGAGCTGACACCCCCACGCGACTGAGCCCGATGGTAATGGTGGGACCGGTAAGATGTCGTGAGTGACAGGTACGTACAAGAAACTAACCTGCGCGTAGGTAACAGAGGATGGGGACCTAATGATATGGATCTCCCTACAGCTTTTTGCCAGTTACGACACCTTTGCTTCTATTCACGCAGGATCGAGCGCTCGGGTCTGCGTGTACTTGGGACCGCACCTCAAACAACCAACACGACCCCCATGATTGTGAGCAGTCAGTCACATTCGTATTCTTTCGGGGAACAGAGCAACATCCGGGCACATCGAAGGGTTGACGAAAAAGAAAAAAAATTTCTTCCCTCCGGCCGGCCGGCCAGTAGAAGCTTTGCGGCGAAGATTCTGCCACAATCAAACCCGCGTGGGGGTGCACTCGTCCAAGGCGATGAAAGCCCGAGAGCCTTGAAGCAAGACATCCATCCGCTGAATCGTCGTCAACATCACCCACGCCGGGTTGGCTGAAAAGCGCATCATCTCACACATGGATGGTAGCACCGAATATGCATGTGAGAAAAATCCCTCAAGAACTTGGTGGCCATCGACAATCCTGGGGATAAGGCAATTGAAGACAAAGGCCGATTCTAACTGGGCGCTCTTGTTCCGATATTCGAAACAAAAGCCCGATGCCGCGTGGTGGCCCTCTGCCCTGCGTATCAAGCCTTTTTTTGGCGTTTGACAGCCCCGCTAACCCACAGTTCTGGGACGGTACACCTCGGCCACTAGCCCTGACAGGCCGTGGGGGTTAGGCAGTTTGGGGTTTTCAGGGATATGAGCAAAATGATACAGAGTATCCGATCCCAAATGGACGCGGGATGAGGCGTTAAGAGAGAGAGAGAAAGAGAAATTGATAAAGTTGAGCGAATGCAGCCTGTCTCCAGTCAAGGCTGCCCCTCAAACCCACGGCGGCACCCATTTTGTTTCGAGGTGCCACCCTCGCATGTCCACGGACAACATCGTCACCGGGTAGCAGCATCATCACCAGCAAACTGCCGGGATCTCACCTGTGCCGTCCGGTAGACACTCATGTCGAGAAATGGACGACTCAATACAGCGGACAGCTGCATACCACCCGCTGCTGTACTCGGTGACGCGCAGTGTTCCTGTCTATTGTTTTGATCGTTGCAGCCTTTCGTCCTGGTCCCATCAAAACGATCCCACCCCTCTTATGCATCTCTCGCCTGATTGAACAAAGTATTTCTTTGTTCTATTTTCCTCACACTGTCCGGCCTGCACGTGGAGAAATCTACCTTTACCCTCCAGAACACCACTCATCGTTTCTTGCCGAATCACCAGAATCTGGGTTATAACTCCCGTGCCGTCCTGTCATTTGGGCACAAGGGAAGTTCGTGGCTACGGTATGTAGCCGAATCCTCGGGGGAATACCCCCTCCTTTGTCCTGGATCGGAAATAATCTCCGTTTTTTCCCCCGTGCTGCCTTCCCAGATATGCCTGGGAAACAAAAGTTACCACCGGCCGGGTTGAGGGAAAAGGCAATCTTTCCATATGCGCGATGGAGTGCCTTGGCTCTGCTTGGGATGCGTCTTTTGGTTCTAGACCTGATGTGGTGGTGGGTGAAACATGAGGTGAATTGAGGTGACGAAGTGCGAGTATGTTGTTGACGTCCTTTGTTGAACAGGACACAGGTGGTCCTGGGAAAGGCTTGACTGCGGGCGGTGCGGCGGCACTGATGGAAAGCTTTGAACGGGAGAGTGGGTGAACGTGGGGGTTTTAGAGAACACATGGGTATTTTACGCCTCTTCCTGTCAGGTTAGACTCCCCAAATCTTCGTCCAAAATCCGGGGTAACATGACAGGAGACAGCCAAGGCAGGCACAGGCCGGAGTGCGGTGGGATGGTGCATGTTAATTGGCATACACTAACCCACTTCTGCATCGACCAAGTTGGCTCTGCACTTTTCAGGATGGGTCGCGGCGTCTTCCCACGTACCATGCAGTGGCTACTTAGGTAGTGGAACAAGTAAAGATGGGCTATGCACACAAGAACTGTGTGGGCGGGTGGGCGCAATCATCGGCACATGCTGGTGACATTCACCGCCAGGGGAGCAAACTCTAATGGTTTCTGTCACCTGCGTTGGCAGGCGCAGCGGTGAGAGACCGACTGTACAGTAGATTGCGCACGGTAGACGACGCCAAACAAGTGGTAATCTGCCTATCCTATCTAGGGCACATGAAAACTTGGGTTTTGTAGTCCGACCTGATAGGTCAATCTGCAATGCTGGTGTTGACACAAGAGCCATGTGCGAAACACCGAGACCCTGGTTCTCATGGGATTGCATCCCCCACGTACCCATATCAGCGGGAAGGATGAACTGCATATGAACATCTGAGAATGGTATTTAATGCTCAAACCGCCCTCTGGTTTTGTTTTTTTTCGCGGTGGTTCATCTCTGTCTCATCATACCACTGACAGATATTTCCCTGGTAGCTACACCTGTCAGCCAACATGAGTTGACAAGGCTCTCCCATTTGCACCTTCCTACCTTCCCCAGTCACACAACGATCGTCATCGGCCTCACCGCCATTACACGACCCACGTGCCCCGTTGCCCTCAACCTACCTAACCCATCCGCTGGTAACCGCATCGGCCGGCCATAACCAATGTCCCGATACACCAACGTACGCCGACGTGCTGCCGGTCTAGGCCGGTATGCCGAGAACCCGGACCTGGGCAAGCTCAAGTACTGTCCTGACATCCAGTTAAACGAGGAACACCCATCTGTTCCTTTTATGCCCCCAGTGCCAAGCTTCAATGGCGCCAACGATATTTGGTCCAGCTTTCCCCGACCCATCGAGAAGAATGACTGGGTGCGTCGGATCACAGGGGAGCAACCCCCTGCTCGAGTAGGGGAGTCGTCCCAAACGTCCCAGGCTGAGCTCGGGCGCCTTTCATCTCGGTCCTAGTGCGTCCAGTCTCGTCCTTTGATCTGTCTCTTTCCCCACAATCTTCTAACTCGTCCACAGCTCACTTCGCGTGGGGGACTCCAACGACTTCGCCTCGGTCTGGGAATCGATTGTAATTCCTGCCCTTACTGACCTCCTCCAACAATACTGCGACTCTGACTTCGCGGTCGACGTACACAACTTCCCTGAGCTCTCCACAGATGCCGTCCCCCGTGTGATCTACATCACACTGAGCGACCATGTGGACCCCTCGTTTGAAGTATGACGGTTGCTCTTCATGACTTTTCTGTTAACCAAGTGCGTCATGTGCTAAGCAACCCTCTCGACAGGAAACCATCCGTACCGAGCTTGCCCACGCAGTTCCCACTCGCTTCCACCCCATCTACCTCAAGTTCCGTAGAGGTGGTCCCCAGAGATCCGGGATGTGGTGGGGCCAGGAAAGAGGCGACCATGATGACATTTGTGAGCCTCGCAACATCACTTACCGTCCCGCGCCCATAATGGGCATCTCGATCGGTCCAGTCCAAGTAGCCGACGCTGCTTCACTCGGGGGCTTCATCAAAATCGGCTCTGAGCTGTACGCCATGAGTGCCGCTCATGCCTTTGAGGATGCTGTCAAAAAGGGGCACGCCCGCGTTCATCACCCAGCTAAACCCGACTTCCCCAAGATCACGCCTAGTGATCCTCGCGCGAAGCAATACGTCATTGGGACTGTGGCTATGAAGACGCCGTCTGGGACACTTCGTCCATCGCTTACCTTTCAGAACACGAATTTCTCGGCGGAACGCACCAAGGTTGAGATGGATTGGTGTCTCATTGGACCGGTGAAAAACGGGAAGAACATAATCTCGGTGCCCAGTTTCCAAATGGATCGGTGCATTGCTGTGGAGCAGACGGCGCCCGTTGAGGGGAACACCGAGGTTTATGCCATGGCGAGGACAAGCGGGTATTCGCTTGGTTTTGTATCTGATGTGCCTGGGTTGCAGAGAATTGGCGGACATCTGAGGAGGGAATGGACTGTCAGACAGTACTCCCCTTTCAAGCACCCGAGGGACAGTCGAGCTAGTGCGCCTTGGTGAGCTATGGTCTTTATGTCTTCTGTTTCATTTGACTAACCTTATTCATAGGCAAACGTTGAAGCAATGGGTGACTTCGGGAATGGGGGTGCCCGGAGACTCGGGGGCATGGCTGATGCGGCGCTCTGACAATGCGGTCATCGGGCTCATCTGGGGACGCAACCATGACTATGGTGATCCCCTCGAGCGAGTTCGTCTGACCTACTTCACCCCCATGGTGGATATCCTCAAAGATGTGCGGGAAAATGTGAGTTCCCAGGTGGCAGAGGAGACTGTGCTTTTCCCCACTAACACGAAGATAGTACACCGTCGGGGAAGAGGTCTCGCTACCCAGCTACTCGGCCACAGATCTGGCACGGGCTTCTGATAGCCAGCGTAGCGCAGTGCACTTGGATCCATCTCGAGACCCGTGGAATGCCCTGGCATCAGATGTGATTCAGCAGCATCGCCACACCCAAGAGGACCTCATCAGGGATCATTTCGTCGACAATAACATCCCTCCCTCTGGCGCAGTGTTCGATTGCCCACCACATGCCGAGTCTGGTCTCAGTCTGATGGAGAGTTTGTCTGAGCCCATTGAGGCATCTGTTCTCGCAGCAGGTCGTCAAACACTGCCACCTTATAGCGAGGGCCATCATTCAACGTCAACTTTGCGCTCTCAAGATCGATTGCTTCTTGGAATCGGGGAAAGCGTATCAGTGCCCGATCTTTCCAGCTCATCATCCATCCATTCGAGTGTCGGATCCATGGGTGAACCTTTTGATGCTATATCCGCTGGAAGTGGAGTGCACATTGTCGAAGAACAAGGCGTGCACGAAGACATCATCGAGGTCGAAGAGCCTGTCAGGTCCAAAGCCTGTTTTACTGCTGCGAACCCCCCCGCCTTTCCAAGGTTGGGCTTCGTTCGGCCGTGAAAAGCGGCAAGACTCTACGCCAGAGTTCTTGCAAGTTGCCCGATGGGTGCCAGTTCTCCGCAGATGCCGAGCCACACAATGTTCACTGCCTATCCGTCGGATAACTCGGCTCGGTGATGATGGCGAGTGCGGGTATCCCAATACAGTATTCCTTGTCAAAAGTTGGTGGTTGAAGCCGAGTTGTTTGATTGCAGAGGTCTCGATTATGGCTGCGACCGAGACTGGCTGGACCTGCCGTGGGTGGTGTCAGCGAGGCTACCATATTTCTCGGGCGACCACGGCGTTATAGCCATGGTGGCATCATGACACCACAACCTCTTACGACCCGTCTGCTTTTCTGACGATGCAGATGTTCTTGTGCCCTACTGGTGGACTGCTAAGATCTTTGCATCATTGATCACTCGTTGCCCCCACAGTCGCCTTGCTAGCCCGCACTCATCGAGTGCGGGGAAATCACGAGGCTGGAGAGCTGATTGGGTGGCCTTGTCTTCGGTCATCAGGGCCGCGAGACAGGCTGAGGAGGAAGAAAGCGCTTGAAAGGCAGATCGCGCCGAAGGTCCTGAAGGCACCTACTCAATAAGGTTCATGTGAGGCCCGGAATACCTACCAGGCATAACCTTATATAACCCCGTCTACCTCTTGATTCGACCAAGGGATCCGATGCCTCCTTGAAGGTTGCGCTCTGGGTAGGAAAGGTGTGCCTGTCTTGGGATGTCTGCCTTGAAGCAAGGACTGTACCTCTATGCATATCCTGTTGGGTTGCACAAACCGATAATGCTACAGAACGTGTCGATTTCCACGCGAAATCTTCTCACGTTTCTGGAAATCCCGGTGGCGCATGGCGGGGTAACAATGATATTGTTTGGCTGCATATACCATACGCGTTGTGAGATAGAGGCAGCAGCAAAAATGAAGAGGAACAATCCGCGGGTTGGATCATGGCCCCCACCCCACCTTGGCCGCTTTAACCAAAGGTTGATTGGGACCTCCTCACTGTTGCATACAGTGACGTCGAGCTCGATCCAACAGGAAGGATTGATCAAGTAGTAGAAGCACGGTGTCACAGGCTCACCGAACATGGAATATAAAGGATCCTCAGGATCCCCTCAATTTGATCAAGTTTGGATCTAGGCTGTTGGCGGCACGGCTGCCGTCTAGCCCGTCCTGCCTGCCAGGGCTGAACAATATCTCCGTCACAGTCGGTTGTGCGAGGACCAAATTGTCGTTTCTCTCATCAAAGTTGGTTGGGGGCGTAGCGTTCCAAGCATTCCCGCCCTGCAGATACGTTGAGTTGAGTATGTGCCGCCAAAGGGTTGCAGATTGCTGGCCGCCTACCTGCGTATCGGGGGGCCTCGAGATGCGACCTTCGTTTACCCCGCAGGAACCGAAGAAATATCGCTTGGATGAAAGATGTCGGCCTTTTTGTCCCTCGGTTGCCGAGTCGGAGGGTTTTTTGGTGAATAGCTGCTGACCCGAACGAATGCACCTCTCGGCGAGTGGGCTCACCGACTGGAAGGCATCCATCCTCTCTCTGACTGAACTTCGCAGCAGGCATCTTCAGCTGTGAGAAAGATGACCAGCCTTCATGTGCAAAGCAGTCACTTGAGGCTCCCACCACGTGCTTGCAAAGCTTGTAAGCTTCGAGCTTGGCTTGAACACTTCCACGCGCCGGGCGCGGAAGCTCCCTCGCTCTAGCGGCATGTTTCCCGCTCTCTGGAAGCAAGACCTTGTTCGGGATGTTTCCAGCCATTCTACAAGGCGACCACGCCTTACCCAAGTTAGCAATTATAAGCCTGGTAACCAATCGCAGTGGAAGAAAATGTCTGAGGTTTGGTGCCTGGCAGACCGATGACAATCATGGGAATGAGTGGTAAATGGGTAGACAATGGGGCCAATTGGGTGAGGACATCATGACATGGGTCAACCAACACCCCGATAAGCCGCCTGTGAGGGGGAAAAAGCGTCATTCTATACGCCACATACAAGCTTTGTTAATAATCACCGCAAGCAAAAATGCAATCACACCGAGAACGGATCTCGAGAAGAAGAAAAGTCCTCACGTCAGAGGAGGGGGCTTTTCACCTTTCAACCCACAACAAGGCGACCAGAGAGGCGAAGCAAAACAAAACCTGTGACTTTCCGATAAGGGGAAGGAGCAAATTGGACACCCCGTTGTAGCTATTTCCATTCCATCTGCAGCTTTTGCTGACCCTCCCGCCCCTTGTCGGACTTACAACTCCTTTTTGCTTAGGTGTTACAAGCTCGAGTCGGAGAATGCAACAGAAAAGGATTACTGTCCTTACACACGGGGGAGCGGTGAAGCATACTTGGTATCATCAGGAGCCGAGCAGCATGTCATCAGACAGAGAGGGGAAAACTCTGCGACTCCGGCTTCGGTTCGCCTGACTGGCAACTTTGTCGGTGTTGCTTTTTGGGAAGGAGGCCGTCATGGAACAGGAAGTTCCAATGCCCACGTTTTGAGGCTTTTACAACACCCCTCCCTTGTCGAGCATGAGCTGCAATAAAAGAAAAGGCCCAAAAGCAGCGACAAGCGGGATGATAGGTGAAGAAGAGACGCATCTGATGTGGAAATTTCAATGCCAAATCATCAAAACGAACAAAGGTTGACGTCGGCCCGGCACGACGGGAGTGGCTATGTGCTTGGTCGGCCGGGCTTGAGACAAACAAATGACCTGTCATGTCTGGAAATCTGCGAGCAGCCGACTTCAGATTGAGCACTGGCCAGGAGGAGACCAGTTCACGATCGGGGGATCTCTGTGCCGCTTACTTGCTTTTTTGATCGATTCTTGTGCGGCTTTGCCGGGTGGGAAGTCGATAAAAGTGCAGAAGTGAAGATGCTTTGATTCTAATGACATCAACCAGAGGTATCAACCTAACAAAGAGAAAGACAAAGCTATTATCTCGTCAACTCCACAATCCCATTGTGCTCTCCTTACCACCATGCCCCCAGTCAAGTACCTGTACGTTTCAAATATCCCAACCTTGATTCACTCATACAAGGAAATATATCGACGAACTTGGAATGAAAGGCTTGGTTACCAAGCATTTGTAGTTGAAAGAGGTGACGTAGGGTATATGGGCAATGAGATAACTAAGGGCCAGAATGGTCATACGTGAGCATGACATTGTATTCCTACAACTAACCAAAGACTTTTTGTTGCACACCATGGACGAAATAGCTGGTATATCATAAGGATAGTGCAATATAGTATTCTAAACTAGGCCTCGAAAGGTGAATTATAGGCCTTCAAGAGCAGTTAGCAGGCATGTATCCTATTGAAAAATATGTAAGCTAATGGCCGTTGCGCGGTTTGCTGACTTGCAGTGTTGATTGGAACGACGTGAAAGAACATGGTATGTGTCCTTTGTCCTTAAGAAAGTATTCGTGTAGAGGAGCACACAAAGGCATTATCCCGCTTTTTCATCAACAAAGCTGTTGTCTCTACCCACAATAGGGGTAATCCAAGTAGACGTGCTCTCATGCGAACTGCCTATTTAACAACCACATCTCCTCTCCAAATCCAATTCTCGAAATCATCATCAACCATCTCATCATCTCATCTCATCTCATCTCAACCCACTTTCTACTCTTGAAACCAACAAACTTACAAGGCTAAGTTTTTACACTTTCAAGTTATCACCAACACCAACAAACCACCACTAACCAAAACCCCCAAACACCAACAAAATAGCCCGCACTACCACCAGCCGCCGCGTCACCACCCACACCGTCAACGGTGTCACCCAATCCATCGAGCACGTCATCGAAGAAGAATGGTTCAACATGTGGGAATGCTGCCACTGCGCCCACGAACTCGGCTGCCGCACCTACCCCTACAATTGCCCTTACTGCCAAAACCGCACCTGCCGCCGCTGCGTGATCTTTGACGCGGTCAAGATCACCTCTTACTCACGCAACTTGGCTACCGGTGAGTACTACAATGTGCGGGAGGAATTGATCAGGCCTCGACCTTGTTGAGTAAGGGTGTAGGAGTAGAGCTGTAGGAGGAGGGGTGAGTGACTGGGTTTTTCTAAGGTAAGTAATGGTGGAAGTGTGTGTGAGTGAGTGGGTTGAACTGACATTTAGAAGATTAATTAGAAAACACGAGTTGTTGATCAACTATTTAAAGCTGTCCCCGTTTGCGTTTGAGTGTTTGTGATTCGAATTTTGTTATGTAACCATTGCAAATAAATGCCATACCCAGGTATCAAAAAAACCCTCATGTTGCTATGCATTATGTTCTCAGATTTTGTGTTGTGGACTCTTGCTGGTGTAGTTGTTCTCCATGTCACTTCTTCTGGGCGATGTCTTCTTGTTTTTACTGATATCAAATTTTTATTCTCATTTAGAGAATATTCCTGTTTTTTTCCAAAGTACCAAACCATCACATAGAAAGCCAGAACCTCGCCAAAAGACAAGTAACAAACGTAAAGATCTCTCTTGATACAACGTAAAAGGAAGGTTATTCATAAGTGTCGTAACGTAATTGGTGATGTGCATGACTCTTCCTTGCCTTCGCCATAAATTCAAGACAAGGGACGGGAAAACGGAAGCATGTGAAAGCAAAAAGACCACACACACACTCAAACCAATACCAAAGATAAAACAAGCACCAAAGTATTACTCACGGCTCTCTTTGAAAATAACGTGTGACCAGCCCTTCTCTGGTCGAGAACAATCAAGAAATCTCGTTTGTGTCTGTCTCTCTCTCGCTCCTCGACTCGTCCCCTGACACCTCTCCATCATCTTCCAATATGCTGCCACTCCCCTCACCCAGCTAACGCATATCGTTTGCTCTGTCATCGCCCCAAAAATGTCGGCTCGCCTTGACGGCCTGACAATCACCCACAAAGGGACCATCAAAGGCATGTCAACGGCAAAGGGAGGCTAGCAGAGGAGGTCCTGCTCAAGCAAATGTCGAAGGTCCAAAGAGTGAATATAACTCGGCCTCCCCGCAGGTCAGACCAAGTCGCTCGGCTTTCACCGCCGCCTTGTGTCAGCCCTTCAAAATGCTGTGGCTTGTCCCTGTCATTACAAGGGGTTTGCCCCTGATGATTTGTGCTGGCAATGCGAGTGTTGACTCGAAGCTGGATTTGTGTGTCCGAGCTCCGAGTGCTGGGCAATAGGAGTCTTGTTGATAGTTGATAGAAGCCAAAAAAACATCGATCTGCTAACATTCTCAAGAGGTGATGGCAGCAGCATCAGGAAGCTCTCCCATCTCAACACTCTCCACTGGGCTCATTGGTGTCCTTTTTGCCTCTGTCTCATTCTCAGGGGAAACAGTGAACTCATGGGTTGACGAATTATACCGCAGCCATCTAGGATTGGAGGTTGCGATCTTGTGTCCCAACCACAGCACACGCTCCTTGCGCTCCTCGGCCATGGAAGCAACTTCAAAATACTTTTCGTCATCGTCGATCTTCTCGTTCGAGAAGCAATCACTGGGAGAAACTCTGTCCGCCCAAGCAAGGCCCCGCATGGCATAGTCCTCTGGCAAAGGTCTTCGAGACTCAGACCTGGGAAGAACGGTTTCCTCAATGCGACTATAGTTCTTGCAAGACCCAAGCAACGTATTCATCATCAACGCAGTCCGCTTCCAAGGAAATGAAGGTGCCACAAAATGAATGGCCTCGGGCAAGAACGTAAGGTGGTAAATGAAAACCAGAGACACATGAAGAAATGGAAGAATGTTAGGGTCGCCATCCCTGCGCGCGACGATATCGTAGGTTTGAGAAAAGAGCTTGAGCGCATTGTCTTCAGGGACAGGAGAACCAAGATCGTTGTTTGCCATCAACTGATCTTGGGGTTCTTCATCGGCACCACGGCTTTGCTTCAATGACTTCGAGATTGGGTTGGCTTCGTTTCCGTAGCCAATCACAGCGCAGCAATTCGAAATGCCCATGTGGTAGCCAGCCTCGAGCCACTTGCGGCTGGAGCGGGTGATTTGGCTGTCCAGAGACTGAAGAAAGTCATCCATGGTTGAATGCAGCTTCTCCATCTGCTTGCCGCTGAACATGATGGCATGGACCTTGACAAATGCGAACTCGGCAACCGAGAGCCTCGATTGCTGCTGATTGGGAGTCGGGGCCATGATTGGGTCGAACAGGGTCATGATACTCTCGCGAGCAGAGCCGAAGGGAATCGCGACACAAAGGGACTTAGTGTAGTAATAGAGCTGCTGAAGCGCATTGGGACGAGCAAGAATGGCCAAGTGGTGATACAGCCGCCCGGTGGTTGGAGCCTTGTCAGAAGCCTTGGAATACCAGTGACGACTCACGGCGGTCCAATTTTCCCGATCCCGGATATCGTCATCCTCGATGGCCATCCTGTAACGCCCCAGGTCACCAAGGCATTCGATCCAGGTGTCCTCGAAAGCCGGAACAGTTTCGTAGAGCAGAGCCATCATTGAATATGCGAGGTAAATGAACATCAGCATGTGTTCAAGACTCGCTGGCAGCCGGTGTCTAAGCAGCTCGAGGAACGAATGAATACCATGTCGCCACATGCGTGCAGGCATGGCATACTTCGATGCCAATCTCCGCAAGGCAGGACTCGCAGACGGGTGCTGAGAAGCGAGAAAAAAGTCGTGGTGTTCGTGAAGCAGGGTCCTGTGGAGAGCGATCAAGGCTTGCCATTGCTCGTTGTTGAGTTTGTTTGTTGGGTCATTTTGTGAGTTTTGGGCATTGTCAACCTCGATGCATTTGCTCTCCACCATCACCAGCCCGGCGTAGATTCCTTTCACCTCGGCGACCAGTTGGTCCTGGGAGATTGGCCTGGTTTCAGGTTGCTTGATCAGTTCCGTCGGGTCATTTTCCTCAACTTGAGTAGAGCTTCGTGATGTCGACGTGCGTGGTTGGCGATGTGGTGGCTTGGATGTTGGGGTAGATGAAACTCTTGAAGCAACATTGGATTTGTCGTAAGGACGTTGAGAGGCTGTGAGGTCGGCATCGGGCGTCCAAAGGGTGCCCTTGGTAGGAGGTCGTCGGTCAACTTGGTCGGGCTCTATCCGAGCCTTGGATTTCTTTGGGGGAGAAGGGCTGCGGGATCGGGATGGTTGGCTTTTGGAATCCGGAGTCGATCTCCTGCTGGGTCGGTCTGGTCCGGGAGCTCCAGAGTCTGGATCTAACGGCCTCTGATTGGATGTATGTGTGGAGGATGGCACGGCCTTTGCATCTTTTGAACTGGGATCCAAGTTGCGTATGGCGGGTTTGCTCGCCTCTCTGGTATGTGTGAGTTGTGGGTGTTTGAAAACAATAGAAAAGCAGCGAGGACTGCGAAGACACTTACCTCTCTATTGGGGGGGCTTCTTTCCACTTAGTGGATATCAGCTCCTTCTTTTCCTTGTCGGTGCTCTTTTCGTTCAGCGACTTGACGTGGACTGTTTCGTAATGCTTTTCATATTGGTGTTTTTCGAATGTTTCATGGGCATATTGAGGATCCTCGCTGCAGTCGGGACAGTTGATTTTTTTGGTCGATGACCGCCGAAGGTGCTCATTCCATTTCTTGCTGAAGTCCATTATTAGATGTGTAATATTCTCTGACCGCGGTGGTGGTGCGACAGTGTGCTGGGAGCTGTTTGATGGTGAGGTTGAGATGGACCGAGCTGCTCAACGAGCATTCTATGGAGTGCGATGTGATTGGCCACTCGCCCGCTCGAACTGGGAGGGCTTGGCAATGAGGGGTTTTGCTCTGAATGGTGGAAGAAGGACCGAAAAAGTGGGGGTCCGAAGTTCTGTAAAGAACCAGCAAATGCAACCGGCGGGGAAAAGAGCGGCCGAGTTCAGTGCTTTCAAGATAAAAAGAGGATCTTGTTGAAGCAGAAGTGTTGTGTGGACCACCGTGAAGATGTATTCATATGAAAGTAAGAAGGTATGTCCACCCATAGACTCTAGATTTGGTTGGCAGGCTGCCCCGTCCGCGACCCAGGATCGCTGCGAAATCGTAAAAGCGGCGGCAGTAAGGCGTCCAGGTGGTTCGCAATTGGGCCGCCATCCAGCAGAGCCGCAATTTCTTGAAGCACCCCGCAGCTCCAACCTCTTTTTGCTCCTGCCTGGCCACACTACCATTCTTCTCACCGAAACCTCGCTCAAGAGAGGTGCAGGCTTTGCACTTCATTGAGGTGATTGAGTGTCCTTGTCCCCAGGCAATCTGGGATTCATGTTCCCTAGGCTCTCGTCAGACATCACTCCCACGTCAACCGGTGTCTGCAATGAAAGAGATTATGGTTCCAAATAAGTTGTGACGGGGCTCTATCGGCTATTTCTGCCTCCCCAACTGGACCTCCTGTTATGCATGGCACGCACTGGCCAGACTCTCGTCCCATCCTTTACCTTTCTTTGACGACACAGTTATCCTGCCCGAAGTCACACTCCTTAAAATGCAGCCAACTACTCGATACGACATATCTCATAGAACATGAACGGAATGATAGCACATTGGAAGGAACACGTCGGAATTGGCAGGCATAGTTGGAACTGTTAAGGGCAGCGAGGGCTGACACAGACGGATGGAATTCCATCTTGCATTCCATAATCATTCTCTATTCCTTCCATTCTCTTCGTCTGTTTAGCTATTTCGTGTATATGTTCACTCACAGCTCACAGCATTGGTGGCAACTTGACAGACAGCATTCCACCAAATGTGATTGGTTAGCCCTCGGAGGCATCCTGTTATAAGTGGCATGTGGCCAATCATCTGTGGCGCCTTGATAACGACTGCAGCTGGAAAGTTCCAACCCGATATCTCTTTGAGTTCAAGATGGTCTCGAACCCGGCCTTTGCCCCTTGATTTCAGCTTCCTCGAGACTCTGCTATTGACCATAAAGACGCTAAATAGTCATCAGGCCATTTCTGCACGACCAACTTCCGAAGCATCAGCGTGCCATGAACCTTGGACTCGACCCTTGAGGCCTCAACTTGGTTGTGTCTGCTAGTCGAGATTTGGAGGATTATCGCCGAAGCCGTTGTGTTGCGTTACGAAGGGGGCGAGTTGGGTTTTCGAGGCGCCTCTTTTGGGCGAGGATATCAGCGAATCGTGAGGGCAAGGTAGTCGCTCATTCGGCCCTTCAGTACAACGCTCGTATCGAACCGCTTCATCAGACCTCAAACCCTTCTTAGCGACTTTTCGTGGCGATTATTATGGGTCAACTTGCACGTCAACTTGTCGGGCACCTTGTCTAGGCAGCGACCGCCTATCATCACTATTTTGAAGGCTGTTGTGTGAGAGTTTGGGGACACGGCACACGAGAGGACGGTCACTCATCCGGAGATAGTGAGGAAGGCGGCGAGTGCGAAATTAGAGCAGTAGCGGGGAGGAACAGGTCTCGCGCTGCAGTTGGTTTACCACATGATTTGGGTTAGTGAGTCATGGGATGTGTGGGGGATTGGTGGGATTGACCCAGCAGGAGATTGAGAAGCAGGGAGTGAAGCGAATCCCGTCACCAAGAGCCAGTGAGGATGTTTAGTTTGGTGTCAAGGTTCTAAACAGTGATACGTCGGTTCAAGTGGTCGGCGACATGTTGTGCCTATCAAAGGTGCAGTTTAGGGCCAGTTTTGATGCCGCCTTCTCTTTTGACGGCACCGATATTGGGGAACATCTCGAAGGCCATTGTTGTGGTGGCTGGAATGACTTTCTGTGGCTACCTATGGATGGATGGGAAAGGGTCATGGCAAAATATCCAGGACTGGCATCACGAGCAGTTGGCCAAGTGAGCATGTGTCCTGCCGATGATGGCCAAGTAACAGATGCAAGGCGTCATCATCTGTTCACTCTGTCACACCTTCAGAGTATTTGACAAATTTGCAGCGAGTTCAGCATAAGCAACATGTCTTCATTCACAAAATCTCCGCTATTTGATACCCACTGCGCAGCACTTGTCACCGCATTGACGAAAATTCTGATCGCGGTCAAGGTCACACCGGTAGCCATGTCAACAAACAATTTGATGGCTCAACCGGGTCAGCAGTTACAGGAGCATACACAAACCATGGAGGATGCCCTGCTCGCGTCTGCAACACTCCTTGCTTTGCTTTAGCTTGTTCAACCGCTATATTTCTGGCACCACCGGCAACTCAAATACCAGCACCATCAGCTTACGCCCCAATATCAGCCCTGTTTGCCCGCCATTTGCATTTTCCCGCCTTCTGCGTTTGCTTGAGTTCAGGCAATTCTGCAGTTGGTTCAGGTACTCCATCTGTGCCATATTACCGCTCTCACAATCACCAACCGACCGAGTCCGGTGCACCCAGAATACATGCAAGCTCCAGGTCGCGAGTTGATGGTGAAACACAACTCACCGACTTACGCCTCAACTGAGCCCGATGTTTCTATCTCTTCATTCCTCTAACCTTACTGGAACTCAGAAGGTTTCGGTCAACACCGACCTCCCCTAGCTGCAGAGCAATTGCCGGTTGTGTCCCTGCGGAGTAAGTTAACTCCGAGCCCTCACGTCATGTAGGATTACATAGAGCCGTAAGCTTCTTCTCTGTGGGTGTCTAATCGGAACGCATCCTGTCCTCACCGCTCTTGCGCCGGTATGCTCTCCCGGCACGGTCCGAGATGCTAGTCATGAAGTCTGCGTCGTCGTTCCGATGAGAAGCCAGGGGTTCCCCACAGCACGCTGCCTTCCGGTCTCGCTCATTATGACGCCGCTATTGACAAGTTGAAGCTATCGACTGCAGGAAAACTCATACTACTTCTTCCCTTGCATCAAAAGCACAATTGAGGAGGTTTTTCAAGGTTGGAGGGTTGGATTGGATTAACATGCATACTCATCTCTTCATTGTAACTCTAGAAGGAGAATTCAATCCGTTGTTAAGAACTACTCTCTTTCGTCTCTCATGTTGAAGACAACACAATACATCTTTCCATCATCAGGGTAGCTCCAAGTCGGCTTAATAGGCCTCATGCAGGTAGCCGTCAGCAGAGCATGGTTTCACCGGCTTGTACTGTAAGGCTGGCCTCGGTGCCGATGTTACACCACCATGCCAACTGCCGGCGAGGCTGAGACATGGCTGTTTTCCATTGGGAAAAGAACCAACGTCATTTGATGTGAGGCTTCTGTGGCGTACTCTTAATCTCTCATGAAGAGCCCTCTACTTGGACTGCCATCGCCATATCTATGCCTCATATGTTGTTTGCCCGGGTATGTACACGTACAAAACTCAGAGACTTCAGAAAGCATCAAATCTATAGGCGCGGATGAAGATTCAATCTGGCTATGGGTGCCACGAAAAGCCCAAGTTCTGCATGTATTGCGTGCATTTAGCCGACCACAAACTGGGAGAAAGGGCTTGCCCTTTTGGGTTTTGGCTTTGCACGACGTAAATGAGGTGTTTTGTAGCTGCTGGGAGGAGGATGTGTGACAAAGAGGGTGGTGACGGTTGCTTAGTTGCCTTGTCATTGACAACATACCTAAGATTACCTACTCCCTGGCATTGCTCAAGGTTGAGGGGGGCAGTGCTCAAAGTATGAGAAACTTCGAGATGATTAGTGCTGGGGAAATTGCTTGAAGTGTTGTTGAACTAGCAATGTTGTTTGTGGGGGGCTAATGTGTCACCTTCTGGTTGGCAGTTGTCTGCAAAAGACCGAAAGTAGTATCAGCCATGCAGAACCATAAAGCAATTACACCCAAAAATGACTTTTAATCCATACAGAAAAGATGATGGGCTGGCTTCACCAGCTTACTATGAATCTGGCTCTTAAGATACAAGAATCAGTTAGTGACAGGTTGGGGGGAACAACTCAACGACACCACACTGAGAACAGTTCGTATTCGTTGTTCCAATTGCGTTCCACCCTCTATCACACTCAGCTCGTTTCCAATCTACGTTGGCATTGACAATGATCATCATGAGCATCACGAGCATCATCATCAGCCTAGTAGCCTTGCTCCTTATTAAGAACTGGAATCACTGGCTTCGAGAAGAATTCCGAAAGAGGCATCTCAGTGCTCTTCTGACCTACTCTAGTCACTCACATTGTCCAGGAGCCTAACCATTTCATTGCCCTTCCATTCTTTTGGCCTTCGCTACGTGGTTGCAAGACATTTTTACCCCAACTCAACCAACTTGCTGGCATGTGAACGACTCCAAAATGCCTCGTTGTCATGTGGTTTCACCAGACATCCGAACCAAATATTCCAACAGGCCCTCAGCCCGGTTCGGTCATCAAATCCCAATAGGTTACCAGATCCTCAAGCTCCATGATCTTCACGGCACACGTGGCAGCCCACTAGTAAAGCAAGGTCTGCTGTTAACCTTCCAACCCATCCCTAGTGGCTCCCTATGACTGTTGCCCTAAGAGGCAGAAGCACAAGTGCTGGAAAGTAATTGAGCAGACCAATTGGAAGCATTGTTAGCGAGCAAAGATCGATTGCATGGGTCACGACCTCACCTAAACAGTACCCTCGCAGACGGTGCAAGGTACGCACCAGATTCAGAAGCTCTGTGAATATTACAGCTATCTGCCGTGTAACAAAGGGTCGTACTCCCACCCTTCAACTGCAGCGTTACATCAACCTCCCATCTATCAAGAACAATCTGAAAGACACGCACAAATATCGTACCATTCTGGAGTCTCACCATCACACATTCAAATTATCCCGAGTAGTATCTTTTCACCTAACTGTAGCACGATCCCGCTTAGGTACCACTCTTCTTCTGCATAGAACCCCCAATTCGGCATTCCGGTGTCTGGGTAAGGTGTCGCTCGTCGTACATCGGTCGGTAACTACCGGGCCCCATTCCGGTTTGTCTAGAACATGGTTGTCCAAGACGGGAAACTCTCACAGCTCAACAAGGCAGACTGCTTTCCCACCGACTCGGCTCGCCGCATTAGAGCTAGGTCAAGTGATTCGTGTCGCCTTTCCTTTCGCTGACCACACTACCTTATCCACAATACCTTATCCACAATACCTTATCCACAATACCTTATCCACAGTATCAACATGACCCCCATTACCTAAAATGCAATCTATCGGCATTCAGTGATGCCACATTCATCGGCTCTTGCTCTCCCTCTGGTAGGTATGATGTGAGGTTGCTGTCATTCTTTCGGATAAGAGCTGGTCAAGCGAATCCCCTCATCCGGTTGGTCGCCTTACCAGCCTAGCAACTGCCTACATATCTCTTTACCTTGGTAGTAACAACCCAGCAATCAGAGCATCATAGTTGAGTTCGCATTCGCGCAATACCTTGACACTTAGGCAGGGCTGCATATACCTAGACATGCAGTAGATGCAGAGCACCCCGCTATGATCAGGCATCCCTGCAGCCACGCCAGATCCGATCCGGTGAGTTAAAGCAACCCAGGGCACAAGGAAGGCTTGCCCGGAGACAAGCCTGGTTCGAGATTCCAAAGGATCAATTGGCCCTGTACGAACCCATCCCATCGATCCCGAAACTCGGTGTCTCGTAGGCCTGATCGTAAACACCTACTTGCTCTCCGCGAAGGACCGTAGCGCAAGGCGTCCAGTCCACAGTACCTAGTCAAAGCACCAAGGCGAGCTTGTTTGTTCGCCGGAACGCACAAGAATGAGGTCAAACAAAAGCTTCAGACCAAGAAAGGAATCAAAGAACACCGAGAAGCTGAGCCAATGACGACTCTGCGTTGGAGACAACTTGCATCAAGGCGACCGATTTCGACCCAGATTTCGGAGCTGACCCAAGCTGTCGGATCCAGCTAATATCAAGGAATCTGACAGGTATAAGGCTGAGCAGGTGCTGATAAGCTAGTTATTTTTGAGATGATGGGGGCTAAGGCGGCGTAGGACGGTGCAATACATGTGAGCATTTCTCACTGTGTCAGAAGTAACGGGAGCAGTCATGATTCTCGGTGTCGATGGAGGTCCAGAAGTCGGACAACCTTGGAAGCTTGGCAAGGCACCAACGGTTTTCTTGTGGGGACAGTGGGCATCATTGTGGGGTCCCTTTCCCTTCGTAGCACAGCCAATGGTTCTCTTCCCCACGCTTAGTGAAGCCCCTGAGCTGAACGACCTCACCACACCGACCTCTACACCGACGAAAAGCGAATCAAGGCACAGAGCATGTGGCGTTATCCTTTCAGCTCAAAGTTGATACATCTCTCGCCTTTCTACTCGTATCAAAGCCGTCGCCTTGTTTCCTCAGCTCTCCACGGGCAAAGGCGGGGCGGTCAGTCGGAGAGTCACAAGCGGAGAATTTAACCCGTCATTCGGCTGTCAGAAAAGAAAAGAAAAAAACCAGAGTATTGGACGACAGTTCTTCCCGATGTCTGAGAATGTTGCCGTCAGATGCTTGTCAGTGAAAGAGAGAGGAAGGTGCCAATTCTCAAAAGCTGTAGAACCGCTCGTGGTTTCCGTAACACGATTTGGCGAACGGAGCTGAGGAGGGAGGCGGAGTTTGAAATGCTGGTCTCTACCCTATGGCCACGCGGCCGCGATGTTGTAGGTGAGAATAAAGGATCAGAAGTTATAGACGAATTAATTTTTCAGCATGAATGAAAGACGCTTCTAAAAAATGCGGGGTAACCCGCTCTGCGGCTCAAACAGGATTTCCCCAGGGATTGCGCGCGGGTTGGGGCGGCCGCGGACAGTTTCATCGTTTTGGATGCCTTTTCTCCTGCAGGCGGCGTTCGGCTCATGTTTGAATGTCTCAAGGCCCACCAATCCGAAGTCTAACCCGAAGTCCCGTGCCGGAACCTCCTGATCCGCATGAGAATAAGGTTTTGGGGGCGCAGAAAGAATTTGGACCGGAGCCGGCCCTGAAAATCCAGGGCACCTGATGCTGGGGGCATTCCGGTCTCCCCGCCATGTCCTGTTGCCTTGCGCTTTTTATTGGTAGCTTCTCGTCCCTTGACGGGCGCTGAAGTGGTGGTAGATGACGACGACTCAGATATCCCCCCGTCGATTTGAAGATTTGTTGGGAACGGGCACGGGGCGCTGTCTTTATGAAAGCTTATCGTCGGAGGCCTCTTCCCAGAAAAAAGAAGGAGAATGCGCTTCATATACACAAGCTTTGCCTAAGTTTGGGCAGTGCTCTTCCTCGACGGCGTGGTTACGTCGTCGTTCCAGAAAGCCGGGCCGACCCGGGCCCCGTATCGGGGGCGCAGCCAGTCAAACGGGTCTCATGTCTTGGTTTGGGCGCCGACAACATGAGACTCGCATGAACTGACTGGAAGCCTGGACTTTACGGAGAAGCGGTCCATTCCATCACGTCCGGTGATACTGCTTGCTGCTTTAAACCAGACTAAATATATCCCATCTGGTGTCCGCTGGGCGAAGCTTGACCGACACAAAAGCATACCACTAAACATCTCACCTGTCTCTGATAGAAACCTCCAACGGTCATATCTCAACGACCGGTTGCCTTGCCCCAGGCTCCTTGGTCTCAAGTTTGAAATGTTGTTGAGTCGTCAGGAGAGATTGGCTGCAAGCATCTCATTGAGGGAATACATCGGGTTACCCACGCCTGTTGTGTCTCCGAGAGCAAGGTGTGGCTTCCGTCGTGTGAACGTGTTCCGACTTTAAGCTGGTGACCAAGAAGCTTGTGACTGTTCACATGCATTTCATATAGTTTCTGTAACCACTGCAAGTATCCCGTATCGATGCAGTCAATCATGCAATCTCGTAAACCACCGCATCAGCAGCCGGACGAATTCGAATATGGCTGCATATTGTGATATATGCTGTGTGTGGGGTGGTGATGGTGCGGTGTACGACCTGGGGAGTTCTCGAGTCCTGCCCCCGTGGTCGAGTCTGCTGTGATTTCGCACGACGTCGATGGGGGTCTAGTACCCGGACCACGCCAGTATTACCGCGCCATAAGTTAGCCACAACCAGTGATTGGGGGGAGAGTACATAATTGTTTATTATCCTATGCGGCATGAGTGCATTGCTTGTGCGTTGTGTGTAAGCGAGCGAATATCTGCAGGAAACTTGGTAATGGTTGTAGGTAACCTGAGCTATCGCCATCGCCAGTCTGCAAGGCATATTGCAAGCGGTATACCACCTCAAAACTTGGATGAAGCCATTTACTGCAGACCCTTGGTCACAGTGAGACATGTTCGGAAATCATTTGTAGTCTGCTGTTGCCTTGGACTTGTTAAACTACCTCCAGAATGGGTAGATTTCGCCGTGATTAGCCATAAGAGCGTACACATGAAGTCAGGCAGCTGAACAATGATCATTTCCGGTGATTGGCATGTAATTTGTGCCGATATTTCGTGCATCATGACTTGTCGAGAAGAACCAAGTGGGAAAAAGAGGCCCTATGGGATGGTTCTGTGGAGCTTTAGACCAATGAAGATATTGCTTGGATGTCTCGAGGACCTACAAGTGTTTTGATAGAAACAAACGATGATTCATCTGAGATTTATGAGGTTACTGGTGGCGTCAGGTGATAGTTTAGAGCAGTTCAGTGGTAGTGGAGACGATTGTGTCGGCATGAACAAGAAGAGATCAACAATGACGAAGTCGGGTCGGTGTTGAGTACTCAGCAAAGCAGTACAAAGTCGACAACGATCCCAGCAACAGGCCTCACTCTCAAAGTCGCATCTCCAAGCTCCTTCCTTTATCACAGCCCAGGGTCCTTCCTTCCCAACAGAACCCAGGTTCCTTCTCTCCTAGCACAACCTCGGCATATATACCAGTCTACACACCCAGCTTCTAATAGCATCTCTAATATCTTGACCATGGCGCCCTTGTGGTCAGGTCAAATGGTCAGGATATAGAGCTGCTGTTAAACCCCCCCCATCGTCGGCTTCGGCTTGCAAACGACAGCCCCCGAATTCGATCCCCCCTCAAGTAAAACCTGTCTCAACTGGGTTTTCGTAGCCCGCCCATTGGGGCTGGTGAGTTTTTTGCATTTTTTGCGACTTTTCTCACCTAGTGACTCCCATTTCCTCTGTGTATATGTGTCAAATATATTGGAGATTGGTGGCCATCATGAAGTTCATGAACCTTTATGGCTAATATGGATGTTTTTGACATCGTGAACATCATGGCTAGCACGGGCATCATGGAGGTGACCAGCATCTCGTATTTATCTGATCGTGTCTGCCCATGCCTTGGTGGTCGACAGAAAGCAAGGCTAGTGCAAGAAGGGTTAATCGACAATGGTGGGCGGTACGAGATAGTCATTTATATTGCTCTCAACAGTTCAAAATCGATATTATTTGGTACTAGCATCGTCAGAGTAGCCGTCCAACCTGGTGTAAGGATGCTTGAACTAGAAGCCACGCCACAGATTCACCGTCTGGTTGAGATTTCCAACCAAAAAGCCTAGACTTACGACACTCCAAATAGCCAAAGGAATGTCATAACATCCGTCAATTAAATTTAACATATGTATCTATCCCCCCATTCCCGATCCTCTGTACATATACAAACCCCTTTTATCGTCCCATCTACATCGGCGCACTCCACCTCAAGTTGATCTGCTTTTTCCTCACCTGTGAAGATGAATCGTTAGCCACAATCCCCATAATATGCAAGAAAAGTAAGCTTACCATAGGGCCCAACATAGTCACACCAACAAACAACGCCAACACCGTCGACACAAGCGACACCTTGTTGAAACCCTTCCCAAGGATATCAAACAAGAAGCTAGGAGTGACTCTTGTGCCGAAAATATCCACACCATAGGCAAACACGAGACTGGTGCTTTCAACAATAGCCGGCGACGTAATAATTTTCTTGATACCAACGACATCCCTCTCGTGCGTGATAACGCTCTTGGGGTCGATCTCAATCGCGGGATGGTATCTGAACAAACCCTCCTCGATCTCAGCAGGCGTAGCATCGCGACCCACAGGACGGCGAGGCTCGAGGAGCATTCTTGGGATGCCCATGATACCATGGTTCTCGGGCATGTAGGCGAGGATATGGCGAGTGGTAATCCCTTGCCTGGTCTGCGAAACCTGCAGGGCCGAGATAGGAGCGCCCATGATGTAAGTCTGGGAAACTACCGAAGGCAGGGCGACACCAGTGGGGACATCGACAGGGTCGAGGGAGGAGAAGGTCGAGGCACCACCAAGCGGGCCGCGGTCATTAGTCTCCTCGCTTTCGTAGAGATCCGAAACAGCAATCTGGTAGCCTTTGAGAGACTGAGCCGAGTTATCACGCAGTGTGTACTGCCCGAAGAACGAGCAGACGAACCAGTTCTCAGCCATGGCGCACTCCACCGGCTTAGTGGGGTCGACACCGTTGTACTTGGCCGAGGAAAGGATTTGGCCAGACACAGTGTCAAGAAGGTAGACAGTGAGGGTCCAGGTCTTGTCGTCGATGGCGGCAACAACAATAGTGTTCGGGTTCAAGTACTTGTACTTGACTGTGCGGTCGCCAAGAACGCGGCCGATCGAAGCAACAGCATCGTGTGAGGGCCTGGTAGCGATGCTGACGACGCGCTGATTCTCAGGCAAGGAGAAGATCCAAGACGTAGATTCATGAGCGGTGGTACCATCAGGAATGAAGACGACGCCCTTCAGTTCGCCATCGGCACCACGAGTGACAACAGTCTGCTTCGGAGCCTTATCAACAGGGAGATCACCAATCTTGCCGTCTAGGCCAATGCGTAGGAGACGTGGGCCAGAAGCGGTGTCAATGAGAGCAGTGCTCTGAGTAGTTACTTCGAAGCTGGGCGCCTGAGCGCTAATAACTTGACCCGTCTCGGTCTTCAAGACCACAAAGTCATTGTGAGCACCGAGGATTGTGACCTCACCCGATGACTCATTGACCAGGATTCCCTTGACATCCCACTTCTGGCCCTTGGAAATCTGGAATGCCCTCTTTTGCCAGACAGCAGCGCCAGAGTTACCAATGTCAAGCCCGTAAACCATACCGCGCTTGGTGGCAAGAATGACCAGCTTGTGGAAGCCAAAGCTGTCACGCGACAGCTTTCCAGCCGAAGAAGTGACATCGGTGCCCGCGATGCTGCTAATCAACCTCGCGGGCACATTGTTGAGGTAAGCAGGGAGGTAATGGAGATCGTTGATATGGCGCTTGACGCGATGAATATAAGCTTGAACCGGGTTGCTATGGGCCTCCTGTTCGAGAGACTTGGCCAGCTCTTCACTCTCAGGGATCTCAGCAAAGGTAGCAGCAACGCCTCCAGAAAGGCCTTCAGGGCGAGTCCATCCGATCTCACCATTACGAACGAGAGCCCACTCGTCATCAGCAGTAAGGGCCGCAGACCGAACGGCATAGCTGCCATCAGCTCCAGCCTTCTTGATCACCTCAGATACTGCATGAATGGGAGCGACCTTGGAGTTGGTGTTCTTGAGGGGCCAGCGTCCAAGAACGCCGTGAGACTGGGATGAGACCAAAATCAACTCATCCTCAGTGATACGCGTGAAGTACACGTTGGCTGAGATCGAGCTAGTTGCAAAAGCGCCCTTGCCTGGAAGCAGAGGCAGATCATACGCCTTGGCGATATGTCCAGTCTTCAGGTCGATGTGGTAAACCTCGCCCTTGTTGCCAGTCGCAGTCTTGCTGTGCACCAAGAAATGCGGCTGCGACTGAATCAGATGAGGAGCGTGAATCTCAACCTCAACAGTCCCCTCAACTAAAGGAAACTCCTGGCTCGTCTTCAAACCTAAAACGTTGACCCTCAAAGCCGTATGCTCAGCATCAGTCCAAGCCACAATCGGAGCCGCCGAGTTCGCGCCGACAAGCATGATATCTCCCTCGTCATTCAGGTTCGCCTTAGTCCCAATAACCAGCTCATCCAGCCTCTTCCCAGTAAGCGTATCCAGAGTCGTAACCTTGAGGCTGTACGCCCCCTTGGTCCCCTTCAAGAATACCACGAAAACCTTCTCGACATTCGTGCTGACTTGAAGCGGCATGTCCTTGGTCACCTCCCTGAACTCCCAAACCACATCCCCGTTAGGCGCATTCAACCGTCTCAACACTGTCTCCCCCTTCTCCTCCTCCTCAAAAAGCACCAGCACATCCTTCCTCTCCGCCTCCGTCATCTCCATCACTTCCAAATCCTTGACCTTCCCCGGAAACCTCGCCCAGAACGTGTTCCTCCCCGTCACCGCGTCCCAGGCATGCACCTCACCTCCATAAGCACTAGCCACCCATCCCTCACCCTCGCCCGCCCTGGCGAACCCCTCTCCCACTGCCGTTTCATTGTTGTTATCCCCCGCCAGAAACTGCCTCCAGACAACCCCGCCAGTACCCGGGTTTACAGCCCCCAACACGCCCTCATCACTCAATGTGTAAAGCAAGCTTCCTTGCTCGTCTTTTCTGGGGCGGTGGAAAAAGGTTGTTTCCCTTTGCGGAAGGCCGAGGAGTTGGTAGTGGTAGTCAATATGGCCCACTTCATCTCTGAAGACGGCGCGGACGGCCAAAGGGAGGGCGAGCAGCCCTACTAAGAGGGTTGTCGCGGAGGGCATGGCGAGCATGATAGCTCTCGCTTCGTAGTATCGTCGTATGTTGAGGTTCAAGCGCTCATCGATTGGGACGTAACAGGTGTGTGTCGTTGATGTTGGGCAACGGGCGCGCTAGTGGGCGCCGGAATTGGATCGTATCGATTGCAGTCAATGGGGTCGCTCTATCGGTGTTCCATCAGTTGAGAGTCGCAAACTGAGAACGTTATTCTTTCTATTTCTCTCGCTGTCGTGAGATTGCGCCGCCTGGGTTGGTGTTGATGGTGGAAGCTGGCAAAGAGCTTGCAGAAGCTCAGAAACGATGGGAGTGGGTCACAAACTTCCCTGGGACGTTGACCTGGAGGTGACGTTGAAACAAGCCCTGCCTGTCCAGCCCCGTGGGTCCCCGCAACCACCCATGTCAAGAAGCACCACAGCTCAGAGCTCGTGCCATATGCCAAGACTTACCCTCGACATCAGATCTCAAACTTCACACCAACGAAAGACCCGCACCATGATTTAAAATACACTTAAGCTCGATTTAGCCAGCCCTCGACTCGAATCTGGGCTTATGGCTGAACAAGGCTGCTGCTCTACAAACATGAGCAACACCCCGGTACCTTATCCATGCCAACTTCCCCAGCAAACGACCTTTGTGAGCAACAAGTCAGCCAAGACGAATGTCCCTCAACGATTGGGTATATGCAAAGAATGCGTTCTTAACACTATCTTTCATGGCCTATTAAAGATCTTGAAAGCATATCAACTATCTTCGACCGCCGATAGCAGATGTTGAACATGTATCCATTATCTTTGGAGACGTATTCCCTATTTTTAAAGGCCTATTCACTCTCTTTGAAGCTATATTAATTATCTTTAAAATCTTATTACCTAGGTATCTTCTAAGACCTCGATTGACAGGTAGGCACACACTTCCACGAACATCCAACTTTCAAGAAGGGTATAAGCAACTCCCTGTCCAACTTCGTCGCTGCAGAAGCCTTGAACTCAACCCACCTGGTCAGAGGAACGACCATCCCCCGGTTACACACCGAGCATGTGAGGCCACCTCTGCGGTGGGCCTCCGCGGCCTGATTGAGCGCCTCCCGAACGTCCGGATAGCCTTCATCAACTTCCAACCAATAGTTGACTTCCTCTAGCTCAGGCTCCGGCAGCTGAGTAAGCGTTTTGAGCGCATACTCGAATAGCGACCTCGCACCCTTCGGGTTGAGGAGCCTGTTATCGTCCTGCTCCCTGTAGCTAACATCCTTGGGCATCTCGAGCTCGGTAGGGTCCTCCACCTCCAATTCCAGTGAGCCAGTGCTCTCAGCCAAATCTCCGAACAACGGCAGACGAAATCTCGAGTAGATCCGACCATCGCTGCCCAAGAATTCCACTGGGGTCCGGATCAATGGGTTGGGACCGCAATTTGTTGTCGCGGCCTCGAACGAAATCTTCTCTGCCATCCACCAAGGATTTGATGCAGTATGAAGCATCACCAACTTCCCCTCATCGCCCATGAGCCGCAGAATTTCGGCCGGAAGATACCTGAGCTTGTTTTGCGCAAGGTTAAGTGTCTTCAGGTTCTTTAGCTTTCCAATACATGTTGGAATCTCCGTCAAGTCGTTGTTTCGGAGAGTGAGGAACGTAAGAGGTTTGATATTCACTAGAGATGAGGGAAAGTCTTTAAGGTTGTTGTTGTACAGATATATCTTGATGTCTGGGTCAGCTTGACGGAATGACACGCCCTTCACAACCACGGGAATCGGCTCGATATCAGCAATTGGTGCAATAGTCTCCGTCGAGATAGAGTTCAGGCCAAGGTCACTAAAATTTTGTCAGTCAAAATCTACAGCCAGGCGACTCATTGGATGGTATCATAGGTACCTCAAATCAACCTCCTGGGTGCCGTTCTCCACACATCTTTTGATCCTCTCCCGTGCAACTGCCTCAGCTTCGGACAACTGTGGTTGAGATCGAGGCGATATTTTCAGCTGTGCCGGCGACGCGAAGAACTTTGGTGTGTATGGGGTCGGGACGTCGCCCTCTGTATCAGTAGAGTCCGGTCCACCCATGAAAATACCGCTGTCGAGCTTCCTGAACTCGCGCTTTTGCTGTCTCGCCCCAGCCTTTCGCCGAAGAGGGCGGCAGACGATGGGCGATGAGCGGACAAAGGGCGACGACGAGTGATCACCCATTGCCGAGTCGGAAGACAGAGCGGCATGCTGCTCATACCATGTCCCTACATACCGCCGCTTGTGTCGGCGGACGCTTTCGTATGCCTCGAGTGCAGGGTCGTCATCGCTGGAAAAGACGGCTGGATCGCTCGAGGTTGAGACACTGGGTGGAGGCGCGTTGGCTTGCGCCCACGCTCGCTTGCTCGCCCCATTGAATGGGGTTTTTGGCAGCGTTGGTAAGGCCTGCTCGTCCGCCATGGCTCACCGGGGTTACCTCTAGGTCGGCAAAAGGAAAGGAAACAAGGGGGCTGCGGCGACGCGACTGGCGATAAGCTTAGAGCTGTGAGCAACCCCGCATACGGCAAAAGAATGATGACAAGTACTCTACTCAAAAAGAGATGAACGCGGAAATTATGTGGAGTTTCTTTGATGCCTGAGGAGCGAGAAAAGAGGTTCTCGGTATCAGGGAAATGCCTGGGTAGAAATGGTCTTTTTGAAAAGGAAAAGGGGAATCGCAGAATCGCGTATCCTGAAAAGTCAACAGCAGGTGACCCTGTCGCGAGTTCGCGCTCTCCTAGAAAGGAGCACAACTGGCGTCATGCACTTATTTTTTAGTGCAGTCTAGGGCCGCATATGGGACCGTGCACTCAAACATTGCCGCGGCTGGGTCCGGGCCCGGGCTGTCAAAGAGCCCCCCACGATCCCGAGGACTTGGTTCGGTCTCTCGCCTCCATCTTACAGACCTGGCATGCAGTGTAATCTACTGTCCGCACCCAAAATAATTGGTGCTGCAAGTCAGGAATACGTGTGACGACTATCACTTTACACCCTTCTAAGTAGGAAATTTAGCCGCTCTTTAAGGCCTATTGACTAGCTTTTGAGGCCTACTATCCACCTTTCGAGGCCTACTGGCAGACTTTGAGAGAGTCATGCATGTCTTTGAGACGTGGTTCAGCAATATGGTCGGGCTAACTTACTTTGCAGTGCCAGTATGTTTGCCAAAGGGTGTGGCTGGCTACGTCAGGCGGGGGGGAATACACCACGCGATGATTCGGAAGACCTTGCAAAGAATTACAAGCGAGGATGTGTCTTTCGCTGTCTAGGTCTGATATCAGTCCTATAGTAACTCTTCCGTTACAGGATCAATCACATTCTCAACCTACAACTCCCTTCACCGCCTCATTGCTCACATCACTCCCATAAAAATAAAAAGCTCAACATGGCACATGCCTCAATCATTGACTGCAAGGTACCTGCCTGATCTAGCCGATGCACATCCTCACCACATAATCACCCCTCCTCATCACAAGCTCGCTCACATTCTTCCATATACATCGCCCATTCAACATCATTCAAAAAATCATCATTCGCTAACGCCCGCTAAAAGACTACCGCGCAAGCCCACAAAACCACCCCCATTCCACCCTTCTTCATCTCCCCTTACACTCCCTTAGCCCTCTCTCTCACCCCCTCCCCCTTCCCTCATACCCAAACTGGAACTACCTGCCACCAAACTCCTCACCTCTTCCCACCAAGAGACTGCCCCTCAGTCTGCTCCGCCAGCGCCATAAAGTCGTTGTCATCCAAGTCAGAATCGTCAAACTCATCTCTCTTTTGGCGTTTGGCAGGGGGTTTGTCATCCTTGGTACCGGCATTGTTGTTTAGAAACTGACTGTTGGTCAGCCTGTGGGCTTCCCAGATGTCCCAGGGGTTCGTGGGAGCATCGCTGTCGGTGTTGCACACTGGGTTCAACGTCGGTTTCACCACCGAATTACTGGGGGGGTGGGCGAACTGGTTGGTCGGTTGGCAATTCGCCTGAGTACTGGGGTCGTTGTTAGGTTGATTGTTCGAGGGGCGGTTGAACTGGTTCCGAACAGGTGTGGTATTGTAGCTGTTGAACGGGTTACTCCCGTGGTAGCTCGTCCGGTAGGTGAACTGACTGATTGGCGTGGTGTTTACCTGCCCCTTGGGTTGTGTTTTGCTGTTGGGCACGGGTGTATCAAGTTGGTCGGCGAGCTCGATCATGGCGTCCTTAAGGCCAGTATCGATGTCAAATTCCTCCTTCTCATCATCCTCTCTCCCTCGCTTCTGGGGAAGCGTGGGTGGCAAGCCGAAAGTCTTGTTAGGCCGGTTACTGGTGGGTGTAACCATGCCGGAAGAAAAAGGCTGCTGCCCTGCCACACCCATGGACTTGGTCGGTGTGTTGAAACGACCGGAAGTATTCGAAGTCGGCGCAGGTTTTCCAGGGACAGAAAAAGGCGAGTGCCCTAGTGAATTAGGGCTCTTCGCCGGGGTGACCAACGTGCTGTGATGACCACTAGGAATGATGAGACCACTTTTTGAAGAAGTTGAGACGGCTGTTATCGGCGCCTGCATGCCCTCGAGATTCTGCGGCGAGGCGGATTGGAACAGCCTCGTCCGAGCAGGGTAAACGTTCGCGGGCGCTGGATAACACGCGCTCACGGAGCCAAACTTCGTCTCATCATTCTCGTCCTCTTCGTCGAGAGTCAGGTCGATTGTGATCTTGACCTTTCCTTTAGAGACCTTGGCAGTCGTATGCTCCATACTATCGCCAGTTTCGATTCCGCTCCAGTCTTCTACCGTGTGTTTATGGATCGACTTAAATGTCCCTCTCGTCTGCTTTCGGGTCTCGGGAATCACAGGCTGTTGAGCCTCGATGTGGTTGGGAATGGTGGCCGGGTTGTTGTTGTTGCTGGCTTCGTCTTTACTGATGCCAGCCTCGCCATTCATATCACCGGAATTCTGATCCATCTTGATGCCATTGTCTTGCTTCGAGGGACCGGCCTCAACTGTGTCGATATTCCCTTTTACCGCTTCCACAGCCTTTCCTTTGATAACCGGCCGTATATAGTTACACCCGTCCTCTTCGCCTCGTCTCGAGCACTCTGCGTACTTCTGGGTGCTCTCGAAAGGGTTCTTAACCCTCTCAACCAACTGGCCGATATGGCACTCAGGACATGGCCCCTTGCCCAGTTCGTTTTGTTTCTGTGCCCAAAGAATCTGAGGATCTTCGTTGAAGGCTTCGTAATGTCTGCAAGGAGGACGAGCGGTATATCTAGAACAGCTCAGGCGCCAGAGTCCTGGTTGAAAGGTTGTCGTTCAGCTTGGGACTTGTTGTGTTGTGGAGGAAACGGACTCACCGGCATCAGGGCCTGCTCCTTCTGGGTTGTTTCTCTTTCGTTCCAGGATTCCAATTTTGCATGTTGGGCAAGGACCATATCTAAGCTTACGGCCTTTTGTGGTGCTGGAACGACTGGACTTGGGATTACTACCCTTTGCCTTGGTCACACGGCCGCCGACTGTTGTCTGCTTCCGCGGAGCTAGGATGAATGTCAGTCTCACTTTATTCACTAAGAGCATGATAAGGTGAAAAGATTGGCTTGCCCACTTTCTGGCAGCTGAGGAGTCATTATCGCCGTTGGATCTTTGTTGATACAATCTTTCAAGGTGGGACGAGGAAGTTACAGTCTCGCGCTGTTCAGATGTAAAGTTGAGAGTTGCAATTGGCGTTGGATGGAGACGAGAAAACTCTGATCCGCTGTATCGTTCAATCTTGTTGTCTATGCTCTCTTCTCACCGTCCTCTCGCCGTCTTGCCGGTCAAGTAACAAATTCCGAGAAAGAAGCGGGTCTTGATGTTGTCGCCGAGACCAAATTCATCTCTCTAACAGCGGGCTAGTATGTGCCTGATTGAACCACTCCTTCCACAATCGTGTTTTGACGAGTTACTGAGTTGTTCGAAATACCGGTATGTTGCCAGGGCCACGCGGGGTCAAAATGAATAAGCTGAAAGAGAAAACTGAGGTACTACAATAGATGACAGTCAATCACATTGTCACATTATAATCAACAGTCAGGGTGAAAAGTGAATAAGAGAGAATGCCTGAACATCCTGAGATGCAGTGAAATGCTTCCACATCGCCATGTAACTTCTGAAGAAGGTGCACCCCACCCCAGCCTCTCTCTATCTAGAGAAGCCGCTGTGGCTTGAATGGCAGCTGCATGTCTATCTGCCTTGCTAGTTGTTTCAGGAGCCTATCATATCCTTAAGAGGATCAATAGTGTTAAGCTGCTCCGCATACCGTGGACAAACAAGGCCTTCGAAAAATGGTTACCTAGTCAAGAGCACCAAAAAGTCGACAAGTCGAAAATAACAATCAAAAGGTATGTTCACTATCCTTCAGACCCTTGATATTTTATCGCAATCTCCATTTTCCTGTCTGCGAATTGCTTTGCAACCCCTCATCCCAACTCGACGAGCAAACCCCTGCATATACATATTCTAGTGTACCTGACCTACCCACCTTAATGCTAAGTACAATTTTCTGTAGTCATTGGTCCCTCTACAACACCACATCTCACGACCTTTTGCGCAACCACTCTGGCTATGACTATATATGCCACAAGAACCATGCCGATAATGTGTATTGGGTTAGGACTCTCTATCGTACCCGCTACGCCAACCACTGCAGGCCCTTGGACTTTTCCGCATCTTTTTCTCCATGCTATCCATTCAAGGCAACAATCTCTTGGGGGTGCGTGGGTAGTAGGCGGCAAGGTGAACACTGGGAAGGTTGAGATACCACGCAACAACACGATCAAGACCAACTACAGCCGACACGTTAGCAGCCATACCAACAAACATGCTTACCGGCAAAGCAAGCGTAACCGGAGTCAGGAAACTTACTGCCTCCACCAGCGTGGGGTGGCGCTCCGACTTGACGGAACAGGTCAACGTATTCGCGAATGCCCGGGCTCTTAGGGTCGACACCCTTCGTGCGAAGGCGAGCTTCAAGCTCCACAGGATCGTGGATACGCTGACCACCGGACAGAATCTCTTGCCCTCTCATGAACATATCGTAAGCCAATGTGACCTTGGGATTAGTGGGATCCTCCTTAGCGTAGAAGGGGCGGGCATCAGATGGGAACTTGTCCAACACATAGAAGTCGGTGTTGTACTTCTTCTTGATGAGAGCACCCAGAGCCTTCTCTTGGGGTGTGCTCATATCCTCGAAGTCGCTGACATTTCTGAATTCCTCTGGGCCTTCTTCTCTCAAGAGCTTTTGGCCCTCAGCAAAAGTCAAGCGGACCTCCTTGCCCTCCTCGGGTAAGAGAAACTCCTCCGAGGGATATACCGACCGTACGAGAGCGATCTCATCTGCGCAAGTCTTCTTGATGGTGCGGAAGATGTGAAGGAGTACACCCTCAAGCATGTGCAAAGCTTCCTGGTAATCAGTCACCTCCATTTCCAAATCGAGACCTGTGAACTCGGTCATGTGTCTGGGTGTGTTGCTGTTCTCGGCTCTGAACACGGGCCCAACACAGAAGACACGCTTTCTTCCCGCAAGAACTTCGATCTGCTTGTAAAACTGTGGTGACTGGGCAAGGAAAGCCTCTTTCTCGAAATAAGGCAGGCAGAACACATTGGCACCACCTTCGGAGGCGGCAGCAATGAGGCAGGGAGGCTCAAACTCCTTGAAACCGTGCTCGCGCAGGTAAGAACGGAACAGGTGCTTCACCTCAACGCGGATGTCAGCAATGGCCTGCTGGACATAAGAGCGCTTGTGCATGACAATGTTGTCCAAATGCGTAAGCATCGAGGCGGCCGGAGGACCGGAGACCTCGCCAGAAATGCTCAGCTTCTCAACACCCTCCACAGGCGCTTCCGCGGGGGCCTCTTCATCGCTGAAGTTTGTGACAGCCTTGTTGGCTGTCGAGAGGGTCATGCCCAACATGGCGGGAGCAGAGGAAATGACAAAAAGCTTGGTCAAGTGGAGCTCGTACTTGGAGACACGGCAGCTCTTGACGGGCTCAAGAGGCTTCTCGACTGTGGCTTCAACAACCACGAAGGACTCAGGGTTAACTGATCCGATAAACTTGACCATTTGACGGCTCACTGAACCATCAGCGTTCGCCGCAACCACGCCCTGGATCGCCCAGTTGCCGGTTTCTCTCAGCTCAACAAAGGCCTGTGGTCTCGTCAGTATATCGTAATATCAAGAAAATAGAGAAACAAACCATCTTGGCGCCTTGCATTCTCGCATTCTGGAGAAATGCTCTAAGTTTGACCTTCTTGCCGAGATACTCATCGTTGAGCGTTTTAAGACTGATCTCGGTGGCATCCTCGGACAGCTTGGTCTCATGAGTCTCTTGGCCATAATTGCCCGTGGCATGGTCCTCAGCAGCAGCAACGTTGGCCTGAACAGTAGCAGCAGCTCTCTCAGCGGCCCGCTTGGCTTTCTCGGCCTCTATACAACAGTGTTAGGTTAAGATATCTTTGTATATATGGAGAGTTGATCGGTGTGTGATAATCCATACCTTTCTTAGCCTTGGCCTCAGCCTTCTTCAGGGCCTTCTTGGAGGGGCCAGCATCCTCACCAGCAACCTCTGGGGTCTCAGCAGGAGGGGCGGGATTTGGCGTGGGTTCGGCCATTGTGAATAGTTGTCCAAAATCTACGAGATGGAGCTGAAGAGGTGATGGTTGCGTGAGGAATTGGGGTCTAAGTAACGAGATCAACGGCCTGCTTATAAGGGTGCAATGGCCGGGTGATTATGACTCGAAATTTGGCCGAACACCTGAGATGACTTTGACCGAGCGGCAAGCAGGTACAGGAAGGCGCCCTGGCTGTCTGGAGTTCCTTGGTGGGGTGATGAGGGGCAGTTGCATCCCCAGAATTTGTTATCTTATCTCGAACATCATATATAACCCCAACCCTGAGCTGATTGCCACTTTGAATGGCACGGGAAAGTCTTGAGGACGGATGCACGAAATTACGTCGCGTCCCAGCGTGGCCAACGGCGTCCTCTCAGCCGAATTATTCTTCAGCACATCGTGCAGAGTTAGCCTCTATACTTCACTATGGCTTCAAAACGCGGTCACAGCGCCCTCTCGGCCAGTGACTACGATGATGCGCCGCCCTCCTCTTCTAACAAACGTCGTCGCGGGCAGCCTGCTGCTAAGACCAAGCAGGTCGAAGTGAAAACTGACCCGACATACGGCCAGAGAACCGCTTTCCCGGGCCTAGATGACGATGGCAACGGCCAATTCAGCGACGAAGATCTTGAAACTGAGGAATGCGGCGACGCGCTCGCCTATTTGAAATCTGTTCGGTAAGCCTCCCTTGATACTTCTTCTCTCTACCATCACCACAATTCAGCCATCGCTAAACAACCCACTATCACCTCAGCCACGTCAAACTGATATCGATGACCACATATGAAATGGTAAGCTAATGGGTAAGTAATCTCACAGACAAGAAGCCAGCCACGTCCCACACATTCTCGTCGCGCCGAAAGCAGGGCCCCAGCTCCCTCCCCATTTGCTATCTACAACAGCAAACAGTCACGATGCAGTCGACCGCAGTCTCTACGATGACGGCGTAGGCGATTCCCGAGGTTACTACCAAGACGGTGCCTACACCGCAGCCCCTGACCAATCACCTACCTCCAGCCAGCAAGAAGCCGGATTGCTGGCCTCAGCCGATGCTGAAGCCGAAAACAAGCGCGCCCTCAGCGAATCCTATTACGCCTCCCTTACCGAACAGTTTATCTCTCTTCGGGCCCTCCTTCACCAGGAACCACCCCAAGAACTTGTTGATGCCCTCGACAAAGACCATGGTATAGAAGTCGGCGCGTTTGGCCCAAAGTCTTGGACTTTCCGGGTGTGGACCAAACGAATCAGATACACAGACCCGTTCCCGGTTCAAATCGCAGCCTTGGACAGGCAGAGCGTTCTCAAGATTCTTCGTATAATTCTCGGTGGCAAGTTCATCCGCCGTGGTTATGAGCTGCGGGAAAGGACTAGTCGCTGGATTTGGGCTTTGCTTGCTCGTTTGCCTGACCGGGGTGTGCTTGACCACACCGAAGTTGGATGGGTGAGGGATCTAGGAAAAAGAGCTGTGCTCATGATGGTTAGTATCGCTCATATGGCTGCGTTGAGAGAAGAAGTGGACGAGGGCTTAGAGGGCGAGGAGTATGGCGACGAAGAGGACGAGGAGGAAGAAGAGTACCCCGTGGACGAGGACATGGAATCGGAAAGTCATGAGGACATTTTTGTTGTCACCATACAGGACGACAAAGGAACCCTCGAGGTACCGCCAGCTAACCCTGTCGAGTCTGCTGAGGAGGCGGAAGATGGCGAAATGGACATGGACCTCGACGAAGGGGAGATCTCAGATGAAGACAACAACAAGGATATCGGTGCTGACATTGCGGCAGCCAAGGCGCGCATGCTTGCCCAGCTTGAAGACATCCCAGAGTACGAGCAGGGCGTTCCCGCTGTTCAAGTGGAGAAGGTCTATGCTGACCAAGCGGATGAGCCGGTTTTTGAAGAGACGAGAGCCAGAATCAACATGCGGGCGACTTTGAATATGATTTTGACCGTAGCGGGTGAGCTTTATGGGCAAAGGGATTTGCTGGAGTTTCGGGACCCTTTCCCTTCTCTGTAGTTTTGCTAAGAAGGCATGATTTGTGAAGGGCGGGGTGCCCTGTATGTATGTTACTCAAGCCCATTCATTGTTCTCATAGTAAGCAAGCCTACTGTTTATATAAATAATCAATCTTTAATAGTTACATGTCCGATGAGAAGCGGGCAGGTCAAAACTACAAGCTGCCAGGAAGACTGCATAGAAGCAGTTGACTATTCTGGTGAATCTCTCTCTCCAGATATAATGCAGGAAACAATAAACAGCCGCTATGTAAGGAAAGACTTGGTATACGCATCCATGAATGTACCCCCTTTTAAATTCCGTCAAGAACGCCATGCCCGTAAATGCAAATCGATCGCAATGTCTACCCTTCCCATGTTTTCTTCCCCCCCCCCACCCGAAATGTCTCAGCCGCGTCCATCTTCCCACTAACAATTACTCCCCCCTCGTCACACAAGCAAACGCAACCTCCCTAGTCTACTCATCACCCATCCCCTCCAAGAAGCTCGCCTCCTCAAAATCATTGCCGTCCACCAGCACCCGAACAGTATTCTCCTGCCCAGCGGCAGCAGCAACAGTACCCTCCCTACCCTTCTTTCCCCTCGGCACAGCCCACCTCCTATTTTCAAACCCCGCCGGCCCAAAACTCCTAGGGCTGACATCCACATCCTCCCACGAGAGCACCATCCCCTCCTCCTGCTCCTCGTCTTCCTCCCCAACAAAGAACCTCTTCTTCGCATTGAGGTTCACCCTCTCCGTCGCCTCCACCGCAGAGGTAGCACTCCCATTGCTGTAAACCGACTCCTGCGATCCCGCCATCTCACAATCGTCCGCTCCAGCACCGTTAGATGGCTGGATCCCGAGCCCACCGACTTTGTGGATGCCGCTAAAAGGGAGGAGCTCCCTCATTCCACCACCACCAGCAGTGCTGACAGGAACTGTAGGGGTTGGGGTGATGGGAGCGGCGTTGTCTTCCCAGAGCTTGAAGGCAGAGTACTGCGCACCGGTCTTGTAGCCTTCCTGGACTGACTTGCGAACGCGCATCCCGACGTTGAGGAGGTTGGTTTGCACTGGGGCAGGGAGGATGGGACCGTTGAGGGGCGTTTTGGTCGATTGGGTGGCGGTGGGGGAATCGGAGGAAGAGGGGGAGAAGAAGGAGGTTATTTGACGTTGGTCAGGGTCGCTGGCGGCGCCGGCAAAGGGGCGCTTGGTTCGAGGGGCGGACATTTTGTGTAGCTTAGGGCCCCGGGGGGAAGGAAAGTTATGCGCTTTGATTGTTTTTCGAAGAGAGATGGTGTGGTTTGGTGGGTGGTTGGTTGCAATTGTCAATGCTCTTTCGAGGTTAAAGTGGGAGCGAGGAGAGCTTGGAGTGCGCAAGGAGGATTGATCGGTTGTCGTGGTGATGATGACGAAAATGGAGAGAGGGGGAGGCTGGGCTGCTTGCTCATATGCTCGGTGGCGGCCCCAGGGTCCTGCAAATTTACCCAAGCAGGATTGGCGTGGGGTCCGGGGTAGTGGGTGGACTGCTGCAGAGAGTGGGCAGTCGCGCGCCCGTGTTTCGACGCGTAAATTGAATTTGGGGCACCAAGATTGGCTGCTTCAGTTTGCTTGGCGGTTTGGATTGTGCATGAAGGCTGCTTATCAAGGCCACCCCTTCCGTATGCCTTCAACTTGATCGAGCAGCTGGATGTAAACGAAAAGATTGGCAGGTAGAAAATTTGACAGGCACAGCCGGGCTTTTATTTAGATTCGATCAAACCCTCCCGCCTTTTTCTTTGTCAGAGGCCCGGCTCTACGAGTAAAAACCACCACAATTCGTTGCTGGACAGGACCATATATCTTTGTTGGACCGTTGGCAGCCACAGGCAGTCATGCGGGACATGCAGCCGCTAAGCAATCAGCCTTGCTCTCCCATGTAGAGATAGCTCTTGAAACATCTCCGTTGGCCTACAGTTACAGCAAGAGTTGCAAGAGCTTTTTGAAGCGAAGGCCTCAAATTGGCCTGTGTCACCGATGAAACATATCCCAAATACACATTTCAGGCGGCCATTAGGAACACCACATACGCCTACCCAGTAACGTTATTGCTAGAGTTGGTCACCACTTCACTACCAGGCGTACGAGGTTCATGATCATAAAACATAACCTTTGCTTCTCTTCATAATAGCAAAGCCGGACGTCGACTATCAACCGCAAACATGAAAACAGGCTAGCCAGAGTCAAATGCAGACACAGCAGCTAAATCACTGAGGGGACTCGAAAATGCATGATGGAGCCTCTCCTGAATTCATAACAAAGCACAAAGATTCCTCCTCTACCTTGTCTACTGAACCAAGACTTTTGGCGATCCTCGATCTCGCATTCAGCGGCGACTGCCAACCACATCCCACCCGCAAAGGTAGATATTGGTCCCAAGCACGTGTAAAAACTGGCTTTGCGCTGATTGATCCCTCCCACGCAGTATAAACCTGCCCGTTACAGCAAAGACAACACGACGTCAGGAAAACGCAGCACACCGCAGGATGAAAGTCGAAGAAGGCGACCAAGACAAAAGATTTCCAGACCCCCTAACGCCTTCCATGGTGCTGCGCGTGGTAGTTGGTGGATGTCCGCAAATGATTTTGATTGACGATCAAGAGTAATGTCTAGACGCCCCGACTGGAAGTAGCCGCAGATACCGAGATGATCCCATTTACCATGCCATTATGCCGAGAAAAAGAAAACAGCTAACGAAGCCATCTACTTTCTGCGGAAAGAACAGCCCTCGGTGAGTCTGGCCTTACCACCGGTAGGCTGGCAGAGGACGGTCGTGCAGCCCTGGCAGATGACGACGGTCTGGGCGTGGGAGAAGACGGTGGTGATGGTGAAGCATCCGGGGCACTTGACGTCCATGAAAAAGGAGCGGGGGGCGGGCACAAGGGTCTGAACGCAGTGTTAGTATCAGCAGCGACGCGACCGAGCAGAACCTCTTGTCGGCAGCGTTGACAGAGATCCTAATCATAGTTTTGGGATGGACCACATACCTTGAGCTTGTGCTTGCGGGCCTCAGCAGCGGGGCTGGGGTTGATGAGATCAACGGCGAGAACCTTGAGAATCCATCCGTCAGCACCACATCATCGATAAGAATCCGTTATCCAGTGTTCTGCCCGTCCATGGTCCCATGGGCAATCGCGATGCCATGATGTGGTGTCGCCCTCCTCCAAAAGATTTCCAGATGTCGATTCCATATCCAAATTTCTCCTCCTCCTTGGCGTTATCGGCGGTGCAAAACCTTCGTCGTTCGGATGCGGGACCATGGTGGACGGGCAGAACCGAGCTCAATCGGGAAAATGGCTAGGTCTTACCATCTTGACTGATTTTTGAGAGTATTACTCTTGATGAATCGGACAACGAGCCTTGGGTGGTGATGAGATCTGGGGTGGTTTGGCGGCAGAATCTACGCTCGTTGTTGGCGGTTGCGGAGGGGATTTTCGAAGGCCCAGCTACTCGAGAGACCAAAGGCAAAATTTGGGTGCGTGAGCGGCAAATCGCAAAATTGGCCTTGGAGTTAGGGCTCGATCCGTGAGCCAATGAAATGCGCCGTACAGTGCAAGTGGGGCCTGCCTCCAACTCAGCAGAGAGCAAAGAGGTCCATGGTGGGGTCCAGGCTACAAAGGCGGGGCGGGTCGTCACTTTGGGTACGTACTCGCTGGAGCTTACCTTGACAATAGGGGCGATGAATGAATGCTCCTTGTGAAGCATCAAGGCAGCAACAATACTGTACTGGCGACATTGGGTGACGACAACGGGATACAGGGCTGAAGTTAGAAGCAACATTGACCGTAATCTATCTACAATTCAACAGAAAACCATTCACTAGAAGCACAGCACGAGGGCAACCTCAAACACATCCCTCAAGATGGCAGCTCCAATGGACCAGCGCATCGCCGTTCCCATCGACGACCCCAACGCCGACACAGAATGGTCAGTAATACCTCTTCATCCTCACCCTACAATCAACTAACCCCTATAAGGAATGAAATCCTCCGCAAACACAAAATCATCCCCGAAAAGCCACCCTCCCCCACCCCCATGATCCAAGAAGCCATCCTCGAAGCCCGCCGCCTCGCCCACGAAAACCGCCTCGAAGGCAAAGACCTCTCGGACCTCGATTCTCTCGAAGACGAAGAAGACGAAGATTTCCTTGAATCCTACCGCCAGAAACGCCTCCAGGAGCTATCGGCCCTCTCCAAAAAGTCCATCCACGGCTCTGTCTACCCCCTATCCAAGCCAGACTACCAACGCGACGTAACCGAAGCCTCCAACAACGGCCCCGTCTTCGTCCACCTCGCCTCCTCCCTCTCCACCAACGTCGAGTCCCGCGTTCTGGGCCAACTGTGGCGTCAGGCAGCAGAGGAATACGGTGACATCAAGTTCTGCGAGATGCCCGCTAACCGAGCGATCGAGGGGTACCCCGAGAAGAACTGCCCTACCATCTTGGTTTACAAAAACGGGGATATTGTCAAGCAGATTGTCACGCTTATGACGGTGGGTGGGCCAAGGATGAGCATGCTCGAGTTGGATAACCTATTGGTTGAAGTGGGGGCAGTGAAGGAGAATGACATGCGGGTGTTAAAGCGGAGGAGGGAGGCGGAAGATGCCGAGGAGGAGAGGATTGTCAACAAGGGGATCAAGAGCAGTTCTGATAGGAGGAAACAGGACGATGATGACAATGATTGGGACTGAGCAAAGAACGCCACATGGACCAGATGTGGTACTACGGCGGCATAACGTTGCCGGGTGAGTCATTCGGTGAGGGCAAGCAACACACGTATCGCATTTCGGCAAGCCGAAAAGGGGAACGGTGTGACTGGCATGTTCGTGTTCTCGTGGTGGCAATACATTGCTGATCAAGCTTTGCCTGGTAGAAACCGTGAAAGCTTAGAGCTTGTTGTCCACGTGTTCATCTGCCTGTCTAGGCCGGAGCAGCTCATGAGGTTGTATCTGTTTTTTGCCATCCGGCTTGTTTCGGCGAAGCGCGGTTGCCGGTGGAACAACATGGTAGAGAAAGGCGGCCGGAAGTGCAAAAGCAACCGGCGATCGCCAATGTATACCAAAGTAATAATTCAGGCTGTATGATAGCCATAACTCAAACATTGGCGCCAGTGGGAGTGGAGTGTGAAAGAGCCGGTGGCTGGTGAACGACTACTCCAACATGGTGGCGAATATCGTCATGTCGAAAGTTACTCCACACGCCGGCCCTCAATGACATCAAGTCTTTACATCAAAATAGTCACATGTGAAAGCTCACCAGGGGTAATCATGTTTGAAACTCGTTCAATGGTGTATACACCGTGTACACCTCAACAAGACTGAAGCAAACCCCTAACTTGACGCAACGCTCTGTTCAATTTCGACGCTGCCAGCCTGGCTGTCAAAGCGCAGACCATAGACACACAATTCCACAAATGGTATGCGCAGCAAAGACCCCCCTCTCCTCCAATATTACTTCCAGCAAAGAATAAAAGTATTATATTAACCCTTTGGCCCATCCCTAAAACCCAAGAGAAGAACAGCAAACCCCCCTTCGCTCACTCCTTAGACGCGCTTCAAGTCGGGGGATAATCTCATATAATGATGGTATGAATGAATTTCCCCTCTCTCTCCCTGCCTGCCTGGAACGCCATAGGTATCATTTGCGCCTTCACTACCCACCCCTATCCTCCCCCACCCTACAACTCCAGATTTGACAAACAGTGGAAACAAGCAAGCAACGCAACACGGATTGAAAGATGGACGCAACGGCGGTGTTATTTAAACAGCCTGTTGAATAGTAGCAAGGCGTTTAGCAGCAGCCTCGGCCGCAAATGCTGCCACGAACGGCGCCGCGACCTCATTGCCGCAGGCGGATATGTGAATGTGGTTATCGCCGCGGGCGGCGTACCCAAGTATCATGCGGTGAGGGTGGAAAGCGGTTGTCGCGATGGGTGTTAACTTGAGCCCGGCGGTGAAGCTAGTCGATGGTTCCAGACGCGACAACTCGTGGCCGTCAAAGTCGAAGACCTTGACCAAGTGGGCGGATGTGCCACTGTGAAAAAGAATTAGTAAAAATTCTTCAGATGGTTGTGATATGCAGAAAAAGAAAACCTACACAGCAAACACAGGCAAATGCTCATGAGTGCTTGCCGTCCTGAGCACATCCTTCGTAGCCTGGAACACCTTCAGAGGATTCTCCATGCGAATATCCCATAACCGGACTTTGCCATTCCTGCTCGCCGACAGCAACTCGCGCTGTCCGCCACGCTGCATATGCACTGATCGCACCCACTGCCTGCTGTCATCCTTCCACTTGCGCACCATGCTCTCCTGCGGTCTGTTTCTCGTGTCAAAGACACGAATAGCGCCATCTCCAAACCCAGCAATGAAGATGTTGCCTGTCATCTGATCAGAAGTCAAAGATGTAACACAAGATCCGGAACGGGCTGGGATCTCATGCGAGCACATCTCGTGGCCTGCGTTCCATATCCGGATAACACGCTCGTCTCCTGCCACGAGGACCTGGCCATTGACCTGCTGCCAGTCAAAGACCATGCCTGAGTTGACATTGGACGGCACCATGTGCGTCAAGGCACGCCATGAAGAGGCAAGCTCAACACCTTCATCACTGTCGTAGTTCCGGTAGATGCGAACGACACCATCCGAAGACCCACTCATAAGAAGAGCCTGATCATCTTCATTGATGAACTTCATGTCCGAGATCTTCGACCCCTCAGGGTTGCCATTGGAGAAGTGACTCTTGCGGGTGCCATTCTTCCAATCCCAGACTGTTACCGTATTTCCATCATCTGCAACGGCAACATGGTCCTCGAATTGATGAAACGACATCTTGGCCGGCTGTGCGCCATTGTTGATGATACCGATCTGGTTGTTCCACTTGTGGGTGCCCGCCTGTGCTTTCTGGGGCTGTGTCTCTCTAAGAACAGCCTCATTGCGAGATCGACGCCAGAGTCGTTCATTGTACTCGTGACTGCCGGGCTCCTCGGCTTCAGCGAGCTTCATCTGCGGTTCCCGGAAATATTCCGTCGACCAGTCCAAGAATGTGCTCTCCAGGGGAAGCTTGGGCACCTCAGTCAAACTGCGCTCCCGATACCCTGCGCAAAGCGGTTCGTTCGCAATATGATAATTGGCTGGCGAAGTCACTTGGTCGTTTTGCTCGGGCGGGGCATTCTCGAGGTTAGGTCCTTTGCGGCTTCTATGAGAAAGGGTTCTGGACAGTCCTGGATTTGTGGCTTTTGGCAGTCCTGGAGTTAGGGGGGGGTTTGTGAGTCCCGCCGGCGTGTTCTCTTTGAGTAACGGCCCAAACAGATAGCTCGCCGTTCTCTTGAGAAGCCCAGGGGACGGCATAGGTTGCGCCATAGCAGTGTGTGTGCCAAGCACGCTGCTTCTCTGGCTCATATCACCCCTCGACACTTTTCTAGCGCGTCTGAGGATTTCATCCATGAGACTCTGCGCCTGCGGCCCCACGGGGGAGTGTAGCAGGGCATGATGGACGTAGTCCAGAATAATGGTAGCATCCCTTTGAACTTCAGGGTGCGGGTCGACACTCAGGATGTCGATGTGCTTCCAGCAGGCTGCAAAAATCGAGTCGTGAGCGACACCAAAAGCAATGGGTCTGATGGTGCCATCCGCCTCCCGATTTTCCTTTCTGGCGTAATGCAAGCCCATCTTGTGATCCAAGCCGTCCTCCGTTGGTGGGTGGAGCATGTATTCCTTCTCCTCCAACAGTTGCTCATAAGCAGCAACCAAGAACTTGTTTTCGTACCGCAGCACGAACTTGGAGAAGAAAACAAGCAATTCCTTGCGGACAATCGGACTGCCGTCTGTGGCCAGTTCGAGCATAGTCCAAGCGATGCCTTCCTCAATCCTTGCGACTTCATCTGTGAGATCGGGAATGCCAAGGAAGGTGGTCATGGCATGGGCCATGGCAGCGCGAACCTCGGGGAATGGGTCCTTGATTAAGAATGCTAGCTTGAGGTGAGCGTTCTCACGGATTCCTCGCCATTTGGCTTCTGGAAGATCTCTCCATAACTGGCTGATGCAGAGACACGACCACTGCCGCAATAGCGGGTCTTCGGAATGAGTGACATGGTGCAAGCAGTATTTCATGATGTCGGTCGAATTGCACACAACCTGACCCGGCTTGAAACCCTTGCAAAGCATAGCCAAGATGAAGGCGCACATGGCCTTGTGAGACGTCTGGACAATGGTGCCGTTGACCAGAATCGTCTCTTGGGGCTTCAGAATGTCGGCAAAGTAGTTGTACCCATTATCTTTGATCAAGTCTTGCTGGCATGAGATGTCAACGGCTAGGATGCGCGCCCAGATGAAGACGAGCACCGGTTTGAGATCCTGTGCGACAGACTGGAGCAGTTTCAGGACATAAGGAAAGATGCCGATACTGAGCGCAAGCTGAACGGCCCATGGTCCAAGGTCCAAAAACCTAGTAAGTAGGATCAAGGCTCTAAGTCGGTGTTGCTGGCTTAGTAAAACTTGTAGGACCACCGGGAGTTGTTCGGGTGGCTTTTGGGATTGTGCATCGCCTCGACAGAGGTAAATCTCGAAAGCGGTGAGCTGCTCCGTGAAGAAAGTCGAGTTTATATACTCGTAGGGAGTACCGTCGAGCTCCTTCCTCTCCAGCATTGGGAGCTGGGCCAGAGCCATGTCAACGGCGAGATCCCAACTATCCCAGAGAGGATGTTGACGGGTATCCGGCAGTTCGGGATATGACTGCGGATGACAGCCATACACAGGCATAATGCGCTGCGCCAGGAGAAACGCTCGGAAGAGTGCCGCGACTGGGGATAACTGGGTCAGAATAGTACTACTCCGGAAAGCGCGATATTGACTTACCAACTAAATCTTGTCTGAAGAACATGCGGAAGAGCTGACGAGGAAGGGTCGTCCACGCAATGGTATCAGTGATAGCTGTGAAGATCCAGTGAAGTTCCCCAAGCGGAGTCCTACGCTCTTGAAGTCGGCCCGATAACTTGCGAGCTCGCTCTGGAGTCAGATTGTTCTTTAATGGATTTTGCAGCACAAAAAACCAAAGAGCCATCTCAACTGGCGTGGTGAGACAGCAGGTGAAAAGATCAGCCGGTAGCTGAGGGTTCGTTGGGAGATTTTCCTTTGTGCCGCAGGCAGCTAGGTGGATATATGGCCGGTAGTTCTGCCTTTCGCAATTTGGATCCTTCTGCCTCAGCTCCTTCTCCTCCTCTTCATGTTTGTCCACGAACTTGTGGTAGTTGGTCAGAATGTTGCCCGCCTCTGAACAATCCCAGACGAAAACCGTGGGGGCCTGTAGCCATTGCTGGAGATCGTACAGTGACACAGGAATGTACTGAGTGTAATTTTTGTTGAAAACCCAGATTTCACCAGAAGTCGTCGGCTTGGGAACTCCGTGTCCATTGTAATGAAATAGAATCCGCTCGTCCTTGGCATTCCGCCGGAGAGAAACACAAAACTTCTTCGTCTCTTCAATCGAAGGGTCCAGGTATTGCTTGTACCGGGTCCGGAAAGCGATCGATTCATACTGGGTTTGGAGGGCTTTGCCAATGTTCTCCAGGGCCTTGTTTGTTGGGGGAACAGTTGGATCTTGCCAAGCTTCAAGCTTTGCACCAGGCACGGTTCGCAACTGATCAGGAGGCTCAACCCCTATATTGAGACATACTGCAATGGCTGCGGACACCGTCTTGAGACGATCACGCATTCGCCAATCCTGGATCTCGAAAGCGGGTGTTTTGGGCTTGCCGGTTGTCTCATGTCGTTTATCAGTAAAATACATGTACCAGCTCTGAAGCCAGTGTTAGTCAATGCCTCTACGTTGTCCATATAGGTTGTTTGATGTTGGAGCTGAGACAAAAATAAAAACAGACAATAGGGGGTAGCATATGATATAGCACATAGAGGCCAAAGTCAATGACATGAGCTACTGTCCCCGAAGAGCGCACTACTGGCCCACCGTCGCAAGACTAACGACATAGGATGGAACGGACAGGAAGCCAATGGCTTGAAAGAAAAGAAATAAAACTTACATTGGCGAGTTGGGATATTATGGCCTTTGATTGATAGTGGTCCTCGAAACCATGCCTCGCACCCCACTCGTGAATGTCCTCTTCCGCAACAGTCTCGGCGTCCTCCATCCGGATTCCATGCTCGCTCTTGGACCGCAGTAATGGGGGTTTTACTGGTCTGGAGACAACACCATTCGTCTCGAGCTCGTCTTCGTCATCGGTATGTTGACCGTTGACATGCTTGTCTCCCGGAGCACTCGAGGGCCGTCGAGCAGCAGAGGTTGGTGAAATGGATCTATGCCGACCATTTGTCGTTGGGTGGGCAGACCTTAAAGCGGAACTTTCAGGGGACTCGGAATGACCGAAACCATCGCCTTCGTTCCGCAAAGAATAATATCCGGCAGCTTGCGCGCGCGGTTGCGCCTGTGCCATGAGTTGAGCGTTCTGTCGGGAGAGCGAACTCAGGGCTGTGCTTGAACCGGCAGCAGCAGCTTGTCCTTGCTGTCTGACGGGTGCGGGGCCATTAAAGCCGGCGGTGTTGTTAACCCTCGAGATCTGGGCTGCGTGTTGCCGATGACCCTCGGCAGGCTGGGGAGGAGTCGAAAGAGAAAGGGCCGTCATGGTCGATATCTTTACCGGCGGTGGGCCACCATCGTTCTCGAAGGTAGCTGTCGGTAAAGGTTGAAAAGGTCGAAATTGAAAGAAGTGGGTGGGCGAACCACAGTGCTGGGGTGACTGTTATGTGGTGGTGGTGAGTTGGATGGAGATCGGGGCCGGTGATGGGGCTGTAATGGCGACGTCAACGCGGATCATGAACCTGCGCTTATGCCCACGCCTCTGTGTGCGACTGCGACAGGTTTGCAATGATCAGCTCTCAGCTCACATGCGCTGGACCGTTTGGATTCGAGCTCTCGCAAACTCACAAGCACAATACACTGTCTGGCTACTCGGTCTTGTCTTCTTCAGCCTCAACAGCCAGGCCGTTGTTATGTCTTGGTTTGAGGTCAACAGCTCAGTGACAATGCAGAGGTGGACAACATCCGCAGTCGATAGCCGCGGGCAGCTTCTTGGCTCCGTAGGTGGGCTTGCAGCCAGAACCTCACCGCCCAAAGTGGAGCCGGAGTTCACTAATGTTGGCTGGTGCACGGTCCCTCCGCAGCAGGTGTTCAACTTCTCGTCAGCCTCGTCCAATGGCTGCAGCTGCGATTACTACAACAGATTCTGCTTGCACGTGATGCTTCTTGAGAGCACTGATGGAAAGAGCAAGCAAATTGCTGCTTTCTAAATGATCTGATTGGCTTTCGTGTACTGTCTTCTCCTCGTGGATACTGTGAGAGCTTTACACAGTTGCTCTTATCACTCACTGCCTCGAGGCTCTGTTTACCTAATGATTGTCTTACATTCGATGACTCGCCTCTTTGTTCCTTCCCTTTGCCTACCGATGGTAAGTGTCCATCTATATTTCTCTCCTACCTAGGGGAGGCCTTCCTATCCTTTGTTGTCTTGTTGTTTATGGGACTTGTTTGTGCAGCAGTTACCTTTTCTGTTGTGTTGTCATTCCCTCCGAGCATTCTCTTACGCAGCATACATTTACACTTGAACGGTTATGGGTCGTCTCCTTCTCAAGAAGATTTACACAACTTGCTAACTCTTCTACGAAATATCAACCGACCTAACAATTTTCTCCCGAGATGATTGCTTACTCATGGTGCTCATGTAGTGGTTCTGTGCCCCTGATGTGCACCAAAGAACGGAAAGCATGGAGAAACATGAAACATCATCCATAACCTGGAAGCTGGGGTCCGAAATAGGACGAATGCAACGCTAGGACGCATGGACACGGAGCGAGCAGCAAGACTGAATATGAAATCTTGCGAGATTTTGTTGATGATCGCAGTTTCATGCGTGCGAGACATTTTTCAAGGAGATGATGCATGTCGTGTCTTCCATAAGGGCTCCCTCTTTCTTTTTGTCGGAAATACCCAGCTGGTGTATAGGAGGCCCTCGAAGTGCTCCCATAATATGAGATATAGGTAACATGCGTGCTACGGAGTACCTGCCTGTAGGAAGAGTTTGAGACTACACTAGTGGCTATGTATAATGATTTGCAGCAAGAGGGGCACTTCTGCATGTGCTGACCCAACCTCCACAGCAAAAGGTCGACGCTGGTGTCATCTTGCCTTGGGTAATTCTGTTGGTTACACGGTAGAGCTTCAAGGGCAAAAGGAAGAGACTCCGACACCCCGTGATCTTCACCTTTAGCCTATCCTTACCAGCTCATGGTTGATATTCGGGATTTGTATTTGTGCCATTTTCTTCAGTTTACATGAGACTGGATCCCGGACGAACAAAAGATCAACATCAGTTTCGCCGGCAAATATTAATAGAATCGGCTGACAGTGCCTCTCGTCTGCTTTGCTGTGCCGGTTGGTGCTGATCGAAGGGTGCACCCGGACCACAGAATTGCATCCCAACAACGTCATCTTTCTGGAAAAGTCCACGAGCAGCTTGAACAGAGGTTGAGCGTGAGCCCCTGAGGATTGGCTCAGGGGTCCCAAGGGGGCGACGGGGATTGAGCAACAAGCCCGGATTGGCTGGTCTGGGAGCGAGGCGGGAGTGCCTGTATCGTTCCATCCACTCAGAGACCGTCTTTGTGCTCCAGGTCTCCGCCGAGCGTCCCCAGCCGCTAGCGTAGGCGATGCCCTGCGCCAGGCGCTGATGAATTCCCACGGGCATAGAACTCCTGGACACCGGACCTGCAGTTCTCTTCTCGCCAGGCTTGACCCGGTCGCATTAAACTTTATCTCCTCCACCTCTGTCATCCACAGACAAACCGAATCCACGGTCACGGAAAGCATCCTTCGCATATCGGGCACAGCATCTCTTTTTCTGCTTGTCTTTCTTTTTGCTCCGTTGTAGTTATCATCGCATTCGCTTGTTCAAGCGTGCACCTCCGAGGCGCTGCTCTTTCGTCCTGCTAGGTGCTGGGGGCACTTTGCTGGGCTGACCAGGGACCCCCTCAAAAATAAAAAAAAGACAGGAGGTTGAACCTGAATCTGTCCCGTCCAAAAACCGAACCCGCTGCGCGCCCGCTCCACCACGGCGAGCGAACCGATGCTTTCCCAGCCTTCTCGAGACACGACCGCCGACGACATTCCCGACTCCCGCACCTCTCCTCGTTGGAGCCCACGTTGCCCACCCAGCTAACTCCGCAGTCGTCCGCGTCCACCAGCTCCGTTCGCCCTCTCCCACCTGCAGGCTCCCGTCCGTAGCGGTCCCTGATCAATTTGCCCGGTCAATTGACGACGTGTGCCTACGCCTGCTCCTGGCGACACTGTAGTCCGGCCAGCAGTTCTACGGTGCCATTATGGCCTTCCTCTTCAAGTCCAAGAAGAGTCACGACCGGTCGCTTGCCAGTCGGGATGGATCACAGGGCTCGGCGTCGGGCATGGGTGGCGCGGCGGCGCGCGTCAGAGATGAGAAGGGGTCACGATCAACACCCACTGGCAGCTTAACCTCCCTCGATGTCGACGGCAGCATTGGTAGTCCCGATCAATCTTATGCTCGCCAGCGAGGCCAGAGTCTGGACCAGCAACAACCGACACCTCCTCAGCTGCAGCAACCGCCATCGAGCGACTTACCGGTAAGCTTCCATCTTAAGCGACGTCGCAATGTGCATCAGCATCTTGTCTAACGTTGGCCATCGCAGCTGCGCAACGGTCCTCCTCCTACACAAATGGCGCCGAATCCCAATGCCTCGCTATACCCATGGTCTCAGCGCCGACTAACCTACACGTCCTCGCATCCCAGCCCGTTCCCAAGATATGGCGCCGCTGTCAATGCCGTCTCCTCGAAAGAGGGTGACATATACGTAATGGGCGGTTTGATCAACAGCTCGACAGTGAAGGGCGATCTGTGGCTCATTGAGGCCGGGGGAAACATGTCTTGCTACCCACTAGCTACCACAGCTGAGGGCCCAGGGCCTAGAGTCGGACATGCCAGTTTGCTCGTAGGGAACGCTTTCATCGTCTTTGGTGGAGACACCAAGATCGAAGAAACAGATGTTCTCGATGAGACCTTGTATCTTCTCAACACATGTAAGGCTTGCAGCTCCACCAGGTTGGCTCTATCATGCTGACAGTTTCACAGCAACGAGACAGTGGTCGAGAGCTTTGCCGGCCGGACCACGACCCAGCGGACGTTATGGACACTCGCTGAATATTCTGGGGTCAAAGATTTACATCTTCGGTGGTCAAGTGGAGGGTTATTTCATGAATGACCTTGCCGCTTTTGACCTGAATCAGCTGCAGATGCCCAATAACCGCTGGGAGATGCTCATATCATCAACTGAGAGTGGTGGACCACAGGGCAAAATCCCGCCAGCCAGAACGAACCATTCCGTGGTGACATTCAACGACAAACTTTACTTGTAAGTTTTGATGCGGGGAGACGTAATATTCTTCATGCTAAGATTGGTTAGGTTTGGTGGTACCAATGGATACCAATGGTTCAACGACGTCTGGGCATATGATCCCGCTGTCAACACTTGGTCGCAACTAGACTGTATAGGGTACATTCCGTCTCCCAGAGAAGGCCACGCTGCTGCTATCGTCGAGGATGTCATGTACATCTTCGGCGGCAGGACGGAGGAGGGTGCGGATCTGGGTGATCTTGCCGCATTCCGGATCACTTCTCGCCGCTGGTACACTTTCCAGAACATGGGCCCATCCCCCTCGCCGCGGTCCGGACATAGCATGACAGCAGTTGGAAAGTCCATTATTGTGGTCGGAGGAGAACCAAGCTCGGCTCAAACAGCAGTCAACGATCTCGCGCTTGTTTACTGCTTGGATACCACAAAGATTCGCTATCCCAACGACGCAGGCCCTAGCCAGACTTCACCTAGAAATCAACAACGACGACCTAGCGATGCCACTCCACAAATCACCCTGAGGAATGTGTCTCCACGCGATGGTTCGAACGGCCCGCCCGATAGTCGACGCCCACCAGGAGGTCCTGGTCCCAATGGATATCGGTCACCTAATGGCCCTGCTGAAGCGAGCCCGACGGGAGGACCACCAAGCGGTCCTCAAAAAGCTCGATCCGCGGGTCCTATGGGCCCAGGGGGTCCATCTGGTGCCCCTCCATCTGGACCACCTCCCCAAATTCAACCGCCAAAACCTGGCCCTCCAGGTGGAGCACCCCGACCTGCCAGGAATGCCTCAACGGAGCGAGGCGACCAGCCCCAGGGCTCCCCAATCACATCGGCACCGCCGCAGCAGGTTGCGGCGTTGAAAGAAGGCGAAGGACTTGGCGCAACTGGCCGGCGCACTCCGACAAGTCAGAATCCTAACCCGCCCCGGTCTTCTTCAAGACAAGCTGAGGGACAGCCTGCCGATGCCGCGAGATCCAAAACAACGAGACAAGGACGCGGGCAAGGCTCCGTAGATAGTACAACGGAGCCAGCTCTCAAACCAGCTCCGGCTCGCCCAGCGTCCCCACCACCGCCTACCCGACAACCCAGCAATCCTATATCTCGAAGGTCTTCCGCCCGGAACTCTCAAACGGTTACACTTCTAAAAGAGCTGGATGCCGCAAGGAACCGCAACGCATGGTACGCCTCCGAACTGGAGTTAGCGCGCAAGGCTGGCTATTCACCCAATGCGTCACTGAGCCCAATCTTGGACAGCCGTGCCGCGGAAACATTTGATGATGAAGATAAACCCTTGATCGAAGCTCTTCTTGCTATGCGGCAAGAGCTTGCCAACGTACAAGCCTCGGTCGACAAGCAGGCAGTTCTGGCTGCCCGACAAATTGCTGAAGCAGAGAAGCAGCGAGACGCAGCCATTCAGGAAGCCATTTATGCCAAAGCGAAACTAGCTGCGAGGGGTGGAAGCGCCAGAAGCACACCACAGCTCGATGACAAGGAAGTAGGAGATCGTGCCAATGAGATGAGCAAGAAGCTCGCACATGCTCTCAGTGTACAAAAAGAGCTTCAAGATCAGCTGGAGCGCATCAAGACCGACTTTGACGCCGAGAAGAAGGCGCGCAAACTGGCAGACGACACGGCAAATGCGGCGCAAAAGCGAATGGCAGATCTCGAGAGTTATAAGCAGCAAAACGCATCCGAAGTCGAACGGCTCAAGGCTGAGTTGCACATGGCTCAGCGTGAGGCCCGGGAACAGTCTGTTGCGGCAGCGGAAGCGGTGGCGGCTACACAAATGCTACGTGTTGAGAAGGAAGAATATGAGCAGAAGTATAATCACCTTGTTGGAAGCAATAAAGACCAGGTCGACACCTTTGAGACTTTCCGTGGCGCGCTCGCAGCTTCTGAGGAGATCAAGGCTTTGCTTGAACGGAAGCTGGAGGAGGAACGCGCGCTCAAGGAGAAGATCGAATCGAAGCTCAGCAAACTGAAAGCCGAGCATGAGACTCGTACAGCTGAACTTGTTTCAGCAACACAACGCTTACGAGATGCCGAAGAGCTGGCCGAGAAACATGCCAGTGAGGCAAAGCTGCAGCGCCAGGCTTTGTTGTCAGGCCTCGACAAGATGTCTGCCAAAGATGTTTCAAAATCTGACAAGGCTGATCATGACCGCATCCTTGCTCTGCAGGGTCAACTTAACGCTGCCAACGCGCTGGTAAGGAAGTATCAACAGGAGGCGGACAGTGCGGCAGACAAGCTTCGGGGAGCCGAGGAACGAATTGCAGGGCTGGAGGCATACCAAGAACAGGCAAGCAGAGAGGGTGTTTCCATCCGCCGACAGCTCCAGGGAGCTTTGAGGGAGACCCAGAGTCTTCAAGCCGCAAACTCGGAGTTGAAGCAGCAATTGTCGAAGCAGCAGCTTGAGACAAATGCGGTCGTCGTCCAACACAACACACTCAAAGACATCCTTGTCGAGCGAGGCATCTCACCTTCCTCCGCGACCCGTGCGCGTAATAGTCCGCGCGGCAGTCCTCGGGAAGCTTCACCTGAGCGGGCCCGTGTTCGTGAGTTGGAGCAGCAACTTGCAACTGCCCAAAATGCCCTTGAAGAGACAAAAGCACAGGCAACCGAGAAGCTCGTACAGCTTGAAAACGACTACCAGTCTGCCGTACAATACGTCAAGGGGACCGAGAAGATGCTCAAGCAACTCAAGGATCAGCTGACACGCTACAAGACTGAGAATGGCCGTCTGAAGGAACAGGTAGTGGAATTGGAGGACAAGCTTGAGGCTGGAGGTGGTGCTTCCAAGAGCGGCCCCACAGACTGGGAATCTGAGAAGGAGACCTTGTCGGCCGAGATTGGAAGATTACAAGCTGAGCTCAAGAACACGGCGAGCCAGCTCGAGAAGCAAGTTCTGTCCATCCGTCAAGACCTGGCAGAAGTTCAGAAGGAGCGAGATGTCGCCGTCAAGACCAGCGAGGACGCAAACCGACGCCTTGAGGCCCATAAGAAGGACCTGGAGCAGCTGCAGCAGGAGAATATCCTCCTCGAACGCCGAGCCCAGGATGCCGAAAACAAGGTTAGCACACTTCTTGATCAGGTGGAGCTGAGCGTCGACAACTACCGCCGACGAAGCAGACAGGCCCCCAGCCTCAACTCCGAGACTATTGGATCCAACGCCGCCTCTGGACCCGGCGGTACCAACGGAGGAAGCAGCAGTGCTGGCCTGGGTCATAACAGGCAAGAATCGGGCGGGTCTGAGAGCCTGTACGGTGGCGTGCCCGGTGAACGTGAGGTTAACAGCGTCGGCGGTGTCGGCGAGCGAAACAGCAAAGCGCTTGACAGCCTCGCCCACGAACTCGACAACTTGCGCAACCAGTGGGAAGCGACTAACAAGCAATACCGACTGAGCACAACGCAGTATGAATATGAGACCAACCCCATCTCTCCGGGTGGAAAGCCAACCAGCACTGGGCTGAGCGAGAGTTTGGCCGACTGGAGGAAACGACTTGACGAGAGCCACCCCGGTAGCCCTGGCGAGGCGAGATGAATTGATGGATGGATAGATGAAAAAGGAAGGAGAAAAAACTGGTTTGTTTTTTTCTTGTTCAAGGAAACACGAAGCATGCATGGCATGAATTCACATTGGGCAATGTTCATCTACGCACCTACACACGACCATGTACACAACTACGCATACCACACCACACCAAACCGTCTCTCTTTTGACACAACGGGGAGGGGCATGTAACACCTTGATTTTTGGCTTTAGAAGTGTTGGGGTGGAAGGAAGGAGGACAGGGCAAAGGATTATTCGGGTTGATTATTTTTATTATCTTTTTTGGCTTTTTTCTGTTTCCCCATTCTCTCTAATCTCCTTTCTCCTTTCGATGGTATGGGTTCGGCTATACATTACACGCCCACCTTTTCTACAATGGGGAAACCTTTTTTCTTTTCTTGTCATCTTGACCTCATTTGCTGTTGTTGTTGCTGCTGGTGCTGCTGTAGTTGTGGCTTGAATGTTTTTTTTTGTCTTGGCATAACGTTTGCTGCTTGCTGCTTATTGTTGCTGAGAGGGTTTTGATATGGGGAGAGCGAGTTATGGCACGCACACACAGAGCTTTATGTATGGCACGGCGCGCGCGCGAAATTAAAATAATACATGCTGTCTCTTTTCTATTGTTGTTCAATTACTACTCCTGATAGTCTGCAAGGCGATGTGAAGGATCAGAAAGTGGAAAAAGAGCAATAGCTGCATGAGGAGAAAAACTGCAAGAGGAATTTTGAACTAAGAGTTGGTTTTGCTAGCTGGATTAGTTTGTGTTTGAATATATGGAAGGGGAAAGGGATTGGGGAAGGGTGGGGGGGTTATGGGAGGTGAATCGGGTGAGGTGCTGAGGAGGATGAGAGGTAGAAATGGAAGGAAAAAAAGGTGAGGGGGAGGGATATCGGGGTGTTTATATAGACTTTTCTATCATCGTTGTTGGTCTCGGGAGAAAGCGTTGGCTTGCGTGTTGGCTGCATATAGAGAGTAGTTTGTAATTGGACGGTGAGATAGGTGTTGGTTTGAAGACCTGAATGATGATTATTATATCTTGATGTTTCTCACCTTTGCATTTTTGAGGCAAATGACTTGCTTTCCGTCGACTGGTGAGATCAGCATAGCTGTGACATGTTGGTCTGTCATGGAAGTTCGATGGATGAGCACCTGAAGTGTCTTGTGAGAGACTCATCCATAAACTAAACAAGGTTAGCCTTTTAGTCAAGAGTACTCTGACTTCAATCACATGTGAGTATGAAGGTGGGTGTCAGTCTAGAAGAAGCACAGCTGGTGCTCGGGCATGGTAGGCACTCAGCAAAGATAACTCGTAAACTGACAGATGTGCTCTTTGGCCGCACTCTTGACATGTCGTCTACCAAAGCTGCCGCAAAAGCTAGTCACGCAAGTCTATTCATAAGCCTCGTACCCATTCATTGCTAACCTCACAAGAACACCGATCCCCAACCTACGCTACCAATCCCATCCTCCCAAACCCCCTCCCCATCCCACCACCCCCTACGCTTGATCAATTCCCAGCAAACAAATTAACATAAACCCCCCACCCAACCCCCGCCAAGCCCCCAACCAAATTCCTCATCTCCACGCTCTTCAAAAACGTAAAGTTCACCAAACTGATCACCGGCCAAAACTTCCACCCCGCCTTGACAATCCCCCAAAACTCCCCCCTTGTCCTCTCCCACACAACTCCCCAGTTCACATCTTGAGCCCTTACCACGCCCTTTTCCCCAAACAGAAACCCCAGGCTCGTCTGTGCCTCTAGTTCGTGATGTGCCATGCCCATTTGAATCCCGTTCATAAACATCGAGTACAAAAACGTGTTCACCGCCGCGCCGACCGTCTGATCCAACAGGGTCTTAATGGCGGTGTTCCGCCTGTTCAGCTTTGGCTCGACAAGTTTCCCTTCCTTCTCCTCGGCGTCGAGTTCTGCTTCTGAACCCTTTGACGCGGAGGCGATGGCTTCCGGGGTGGGGGAGGGGTGGTAAGAAGGGAAGGTGGACTCGAGGTATTCCTGCCAGAGGATGTTGGGGGGGGTGTTGACCAGGCCGAAGAGGACGTATTGGAAGAGGGAGAGGAGGTTGATTGTGATTAGTTTCTGTGGTGGGGGTGTTAGTGATATGAATGAGCGGTAATAGGGGAGGGGAATGAGGTACGTTATCTCTCTGAGCGGCAATGACCTGGGCTATGATGTTGGATAGGGAGCCTATCACGGCGGCTTGTATGAGCGCGAATTGCATAGGTGAGAGTGCCATGGTGGCCAGTGGTAATGCCAGCTCTACCGGCGGGCTGGGAAAGTAACAACGACTTTTGAATTCCAGTGAAATCAATCGTGACACAGACAACACAACAATGAGACCGAAAAGAAAAAAAGAGGAAACGAGATTCTTATGAAGACCAGCCGCCCGTTTGTCTTGTTTAAGTCCTGACGTTGAGAGAGCCCAAGAGGCACCAATCGCCCCACTTCTCAGCCATGTGGTTGTGCAGCGCGATCGGTGTCAAACTCCCCTACCACCCATGCCCTTGAGGCGTGGCCTGAAAGGACCGCGGGCAAAAGAGCCCAGTCCCGCGCCCGGAATCTCGCACACAGCAGATGTGTGCAAACAACGCACCTTGCCGGTTTCTCTGCCCCTGACGGAATCAAACTAGAACCTATCCGCGGGCAAGCAAAGACCAAATTAATGTTTATATGATTACCAGCTCCGTGTGATTACGAGTTCTGGGTAATGGCTGTCTAGATAAACCTCCCTGACTGGGCAGACGTTGCATCTCTCGGCTGAGGCCATAACACATTACTTCTCATTACGTTCCTAAATATATAGTTGAACGTTATACAATACGCTTCGTTCCGTCCAAACGAACCGGATCACCAGAATGCCCCATTGATGCGTCTATAAAGCTGCGCCGCCATCCAGATGATAAGTTGCACAGGTCTTATGGCCTGCAGAGAATCCACATGAGGAGAGCCTGCACAGGATACGAATACGCAAACAAAAACTGGGTTCGCTGGCTTCTCTTCGCCCGCGAGTCGAGGGGGTGCATGGTCTGCATGGGGCCTTGGTTGGTGTTGTTGTTTTCTGGCAGAAGGACGTACTTGAGAGAGCGCATCTAATACACATGGTTAGCTGGCGTCGTTTGGATCAAAAGAAGAGCTGGGCAATCGGAACGTACCAGGAACAACGAGTTAGCCAAGCATGTGTAGACAAACAAAGTCCAGCCCACCCAGCCGCCGGTACCCTTGCCCCCATTGAAGATCTCCGACACCGCAATCGTCACAATAACTCCCACGAACTTGTAGCCGCTGTATGCCATAAGATCCAGCAGCTGCGACTGGTTGGAGATATTCAGGAGATAGCACCCTATTCTAAGGGCCAAAATTTCCAGAATCATCATCACGATCGCGATCGTAGCGACGCTGCCGAACAGCTGGGGTTCGAACTCGCCTCGGAAGCCGGCAAAAAGAGTTCGTAGAAAGACGTATGTGACGATTGACATGACCGGGATGTACATGTCGGGACTGTTGATGTCGTCTCGGGGGGGGAGGTAGAACCATGCTTCCTGGCCGCCGCCAGCACCAACCTCGGATGCCTGGCGACGCGTCCATGGCTTGTGTCGCCATGGAAAGAGGACCAAAAAGAGCTTGTTGATAACGTACGAGTTCGTCACGTTGAAATAGTGCTTCAGTGCCGAGACGTTGACCAAGCGATTGACCTGTCCAGATCACTGTTAGTCTAATGTTTACTCCCAATTAAGCAAAGGTCATCCAACATTTTTCTCTAGATAGTCCTGGCCCTGCCGGAATGCTGTCTGGCCAAACTGCGTAGCTATTTGCGCAGTTGGGTCATTCATGAAGTTGCCATATTGCGCAAACATGTTACCGCCCGGCGGCGCTTGCTGCTGTTGCTGCGGATAAGGACTCCCATCGTACCCGTGGCCTTGGGGCTGCGATGTTAGTGGAGGAGGTGATCGAAGTTGGGGGACGGTCGAGACGTGTTGCGGGACTGGGTGGTGTAGCGGAGGCGATTGCCCATACGTCGGTCGCTGCATTCTGGCGGTTGTAACGAAGGGAGTTTAGATATAGAGCGGTTAATTGTCGATGTCTTCGAGTCGAGAATATGATGGATTCAGCGCCTGAAATGGGATGTGCTCGATGTGGTGTCACTGCGTGGATAGTCGTCGTCGGTTGGCTTCGGAGGCCGCAAGTCGGTCTGTTTTTGGACATGTGTTTTAAACAATTTCTCGATGCTGTCATCTCCCCTGAGCCACAAGCTTGTCGCGCCAGCGGGCGCCGGCTAATCCCCGGTCAGCGACCCAGAGGCCCATTGCGCCAATGATAGCCCCCCCCGTTATCGATAATAGCGGGGACCTGGGACCATGATGGCAACTGACAGCGTTACAGTCCGCCGTCAACGGGACGGGAGCTTTCTCATTGCGACAGCGCTCCCAGAACATAGCATCCTATTCCAACGTGCAGCTTACATTTTTAACCAGCAGTACCACCAAGGACGACATCTTGCCATGCTGGACACTTTCGAAATTCTGACCACGTCCGGAGTGGTCCTCTGGTCAAGGACTTACGCCGCTGTCAGCCCATCCGTGGTCAACAACTTCATCAATGACGTCTTTATCGAGGAGAAGAGTTCAGTTGCCGGCGCAAAGAACGGCGCTTCTGCCGCTGAGAACCCTTCGTACAAACATGACCAACACACTTTGCGCTGGACCTTCGAAAAGGAATTGGGCATCATTTTCGTGGTCGGTAGTACCTTGAGGGGCAACCTTTTCTACCCCTGAATTCAGCTGACCCTTTTGTTTGCTAGGCCGTGTACCGTTCTCTGCTCCACATCTCCTGGATCGATAAACTGGTCGACAACATCAGGGCTATCTTCGTTGGCCTCTACCGTGACGAGTTAACCAAGCCGAATACCACCATCGTCGAGTGCCTCACCTTTGACCAGTATTTCGACCAACAACTTCGAGAGCTTGAACAGGCCGGTGGCAAATCGGACACGCGCGCACTGAAAAGTGAAGTGTTATCCGAAGATACGGGCGATGAACCTCCCTCCCCACCAAACAACCGCGGCCAACAAGCCTTCCGCGGGGTATCACCAGGCTCGAGTCCAAATGTTTCGCGCCCAGGTACCCCCAGCGCAAGCCATCTGCTGGTCGCCAAGGCTGGACCGGGGGCGAAATTGTCCAGAAGAGCGAGAAAAATGCAGAGTACCACCTCAGCTCCAGTATCGTCTGGTGACGAAGGCTCGGCCAGGAAGGCCAAGGCCAAGCCAGTGAAGCGCGGGAGGAAATGGGATGCCGATGGGCTTGCTGATGAAGACGATGGTGTTCAGCTTGACTACTCGGTTCCCACCCTCACCAGTGATAATGAAGCTGAGCCCGGTGCGAGACCAGGTGCCGTAGAAGAGGTGGACGCGTCGACATGGGGTTCCCAGACCAAGGGAAAGTTTGTCCTGAGAGACTTGGGCGATGAAGTCAACTCGATTCTGGCTGATGCCGATGCGAAGAAGAATGCTGCTACCAAGACCGACGCGCCTAGTGGTCTCGTAGGCACTGGTCTCAGTGCTATCGGAGGGTTGTTCAGGAACGTGGTGGGCGGAAAGGTTTTGACAAAGCAAGACCTGGATAAGGCGATGAAGGGAATGGAGGAGCATTTGCTCAAAAAGAACGTTGCGCGCGAGGCGGCGATACGTCTTTGCGAGGGTGTTGAGAAAGAACTGGTGGGGGTGAAAACTGGCAGCTTTGAAAGTGCGTTGTGCCATCCTTCAACCCCATCATGTCAGACCATGCTAACCTCGGTACAGGTATCAACGCAAGGATACAGAAAGCTATAGAGGCTTCCCTGACGAAAATGCTTACACCAACATCATCACTCGATCTCTTGAGAGAAATCGACGCGATTACCTCGCCTTCTGCGACATCGCTCCGCAAGGCCCGGCCATACGTCATGTCGATCGTCGGTGTCAACGGCGTAGGCAAGTCGACAAATCTCTCCAAAATCTGCTTCTTTTTGTTGCAGAACAAGTATAAGGTTCTCATTGCTGCCGGTGACACGTTCCGTTCCGGTGCCGTCGAACAGCTCGCTGTCCACGTGCGCAACCTGAAAGAATTGACTACCCGTGAAGGTGGCCAAGTTGAGCTGTACCAGAAGGGCTATGGCAAGGATGCCGCTACTGTGGCCAAGGATGCCGTCGCGTATGCGGCACAAGAGGGATTCAACGTGGTTCTCATCGATACCGCGGGGCGTAGACACAACGACCAAAGATTGATGAGCTCCCTGGAGAAGTTTGCCAAATTTGCGCAACCAGACAAGATTTTGATGGTTGGCGAGGTAGGTTTCCTTTTCTAGATGCTATTGATCTTAACACAGATGCTGACTCGGTCTATAGGCACTTGTCGGCACAGACTCCGTTGCTCAGGCCCGGAACTTCAATGCGGCTTTTGGATCTGGTCGTTCCTTGGACGGGTTCATCATCTCGAAATGCGACACCGTCGGAGACATGGTCGGGACTTTGGTTAGTATCGTACATGCCACCAATGTCCCGGTTTTGTTCGTCGGCGTCGGCCAACACTACTCTGATTTGAGGAACTTCTCAGTCAAGTGGGCGGTTGAGAAGTTGCTGAGTAGTGCATGATTCCAGGTTACCAACAGCCTTGAAGACGTAGTTTAGTTGGATTATCGATACATAGACATTAATTGCTGTAATACTTGACCTTTGATATCTGTGAAAACATGGAAACTGATGCTGATTTAGGGGTAAAAGAAGTCGAAAGCAAATTCTCATTAGGGTTAGGGTTCCAAGGAGTTGTTGCTACTTGCTCTCTGAAGTGAAAGTCAATTAAAGAGCTGTCACGTGTCCACGCGGCGCCACGCCTTTGGACCCCCGCAACGACCGCGTTCACTTTCAACTAAGCTTCCTGAACACCAAAACACCAGGGTCCCGCCTCAAGTCACTCGCTTTCGGTCTGATCACGACCACGCCATGCCGAGGCAATATGACACCCGACTCGCGCGGCAGGACTGCCCGGTCCACACAGCATGGATTTAGCAACAATACGCTCCCCCATGGAGCACCCCCTCCATCGACCCTCGCTGCCCAGATCGTAGAGAACATCTCGTCGACATCGCGAAAGTCGCACTTGAGCGACGCTTCGACCGAAGAACTGAAGCATCTTCAGAGTCTCGTGGAAAATTACAACGCCAAATCCGAAGACATCAAGACACCAGCAGAGCAAGTCGAGTACAATCATCTACTGGTGTACATGATCGGATCTGTCTCTCTCAAAATCCTTTACTGGGACGACCCATTTTCAACCCAAGAGAAACTACACGAAGGCGCCATTGCAGCTTTTGGCTTCCTAAGAACCACTTTAACGGAGACGCCTTCCGTCTTGAAGTGCGCCACCGACGGGACGAAATACCTAAATATGGGCGAGGAGCCTCTGTGGCTATGGATATTTCCACGACTGCTCAAGATACTGGCACATAGGAGGGCGCGGGCTATTACTGGTCAAGTTGAAGCACTCTTCGATTACATCCTGGAGCTTGTAGAGGATAATGTAGGAATTTGGGACCTCGGTTTGCCGCTTATGGAGTACTTCCGTGCAATTCTTAACAGTAAGCCTACCTCTAATGTTCTTGGATATGGGAGAACAAGCCCACTAACCTTCCATTAGGTATTCTTGACATTTTTGACCCCAATTCCTCGACGACCAGAACTTCTCCTCTCCAAATCGAGCTGCCCCCAAGCGCATTTTTGAAATCAGTCTCTGAAACCCCGATCCTGAATTGCACATTCCCTCTCCAGGGTGAAGAAAATGCTATCCACTTTGCTACCAGCCTTCTTTCAATCATCCAACGCGCCATCATTCCCGGGCCTGAGGCCAATATCTCTGTTCTTTACGGCAATCATACCATCTGGGTCTTGGATCTTTTCCAGCCGCTCAGTCTCCTCGTGGCAACTTTGCCAGTCCCCTCGGAGACTAGGGTTTCGAAAATTGTTCAGATGTCTCTTGAGTTGGCAGAGGCATACAACGAACTTGGCGCCACGGATGCAATCTTCAAGCACAAGGCTAATGCCACTCTTGCTTTAGTATGCAACAACGTGATCAAAAATCCCCAACAACTACTTACCCAAGGCGATGAAGGAGTAGATGCAAGGCGCGTGATGTGTCTTGCTTTTGTTCATCTAGCAAAAGCTGCCATTGCTCATGCACCAACATCAAGTCTTATCTCTTGTGGTCTTTTTGGGATTTCAAAAGTACTGACGATGGAGAATGCTGTCATTGGGCCTGATACCGATTTCTCAGTGAGTAAAACAATATGACGTTGATGCTATAACTACGCTAACTCAAACCAAGCGAGCTGTCGAGCTTTTGGCGCAAGCAACCGTAAACCCAGCTTTCAAGGGCTTTACCGCTGAGATTCAAGCAGGCAACTTTGTGGATGCAGCACTGAAGCAACAGGTAGAAAAGCTTTTGGCCAAGAACAATCCGCCACAAGCATCCTCACACCCTCCACCGAAACGTAGGAAAACGGACTCTTCATCAGTGGCGTCCGGAGTTCTGGGTGATATTCATAGGCGACTCTGCCAGCTACTCGAAACAGATCCGGAAATGGACCTCGGAGATATCTTGAACCACTTAGCGGACGCCTACCCTCAGCTTAGCGAGGCTGATCAGTGCTGGCTTATTGAACTTATATCACGTCTGTTCTGCGCGGCAGAGAATACATTGACAGTTCACAAACACAGCACTCCCTCGACTCTCAAATTCCGGTGTTTGTATTGCTCTGGTACCAACAATATGACACCGGTCTCAGGTTATGATGCGGATATCAAGAGCCTCGCACTAAGCTCTTTCAGTAAATTAATTCTGTTGCAAGAATTTGTCGAATCCAGGCGGCCTCGTATCTTTGCGATGATAGCTCTTCGACGAATAGCTAGGCACGTACCGAATGGGGAGTTTTGGGACAATGGAAAGTCGGCTCCTGGGAAGTGGTGCCTACAATCTCTGAGCAGCTCGGTCAGAGAGCTTCGTATTGCTGCTGGACGGGCGTTGCCCATTTTTCTTGCCAATTTCTCAGCCACCGAGGTGGATAACAGCGTTATCAAAAGAAACACGGCCCGTACTATCGGACTTCTCAAATCAATATCTGACCAAAACGTCATCTCCTTGCAGGAAACTTGCATCATGGCATGGGGTCAAGTTGGGCGAGTGGTGGCGGACACGGAGTTGAACCTCGTCCTCGTCAAACTGGTCGAGTATCTCGGGCACCACAACATGATGGTATCAACCGTTGCGTTCAACGAGATTATGAACCTCGCGGAATCTCATGATGTGGCAATTGCCAGCCTCTTCCGGCCTTTCTGGCCAAGTTTGGCGTTTTCAGTCGTTAAGGACCTCGTGTCAAGGCCACAGACCACACAGCTGGTTGCTGAACTTCTTCAGATAAGCGTTCATAACCTTTTGAAGATGTTGCAAAAGCATGCGTTGCCGTGGTTGGTTCTCGGCAAAAAACGCGAGGTCATTCAAAAGATTGCTGAAGCAAGGGGTGAGAAGGACTGCTGGCAGCCTTGTGTTGATGCTGAAAACCTACCGTCTATACTTGCACTTCTCCTTGTACAAGATGTACCGAACGTGGAATCGTACGCGATGGAGCTGCTTCAACATACATCTGCGCATCTTAACAAGTCTCCGCTGGTGGATTTACTTCGAACGGGGCCCATGATGATTGCTTTAGAGTTGTTCAAATATGCCGCCGCTGCGAACGACGATCGAAAGCCCCAGGTAAGGATTCTTCAGGTTTTTGTTTTGTTCCTTTTCTTTTTTGGCTATCTTGAGAGCTTCATGACTGACAGTTACTAGGTACGAACAGCACTTGTCACAATGGCGAACCTGATCACCGGAACGCCAAAGGACAAAAAGATGAGCAGGACAGATGTTATCGGGCGCTTTCTTCAACCCTATGCCTTGGGCGTCGCTACGCGGCTAGTCGAGAACATTAATGATTCTCACAATGTGCATCCTCCTCCACAGGAGCGAAAATTGTGCATTCGCGCAATGGAGGTAATGATTAGGGTGTGTTCTTCATACGCCAGCATTGCCCGTACCCAAGTAAGTAAAGCAAAGCGTCAGCTTGCGTGACTTTCTCTAATATATCGACAGATATCGGCTTGCTTGGTGACTGCGCTGGCCCACGATGAACTCCGGTCAGCAGCCTTTTCATGTTGGGCATCTATGCTCACGTGTATGGAGGACACCGACCTGGAAGTACTACTCGAAGCGACGTTTTACCTTATCAGGTTCTACTACAGTTCCTGCGATGAAGAAACCAAACAATTCCTCAAGTCTCTGTTGCAAGATCTGCTTTCTAAGAACAGACAGATCATCATGGAGTACTCCATCAAGCTTCCCTCGCTCGGTGAAATTGATGAGCTGCGGGATATCAGTGAGGAAGTCGAAGGCCTTCGTCCGCGCTTGACGATCAAGGAGACCTTTGCCGTATTCTCACAGCGTTTGGCCCATGAAAACCCCGGTGTTGTCGAGTACGCGTTGACTGAACTGGTGCCATATCTGGAGAAGCACCAGGAATATCTCCAAACCTCAGCCATTAGCGAACGTCCGGATGCTATCCTCACAACCTTGACTCGTTCAATCTTGGACTGTTCGGTCAAGTACAACGGATGGCAACCATCTATTACGCGGTCATGCGCTGAAGCTCTCGGGCTCATAGGTTGCTTGGACTCCAATCGTCTGGAAACTACGCGGGAGCAGCAACACATTGTCGTCATTCACAACTTTGAGGACGCAAGCGAGACCACTGACTTTGTGGCCTTTGTGCTGGAGAATGTCCTGGTCAAAGCCTTCCAGTCGACAACCGACACCAAATTCCAGGGATACCTCTCTTATGCCATGCAGGTTCTCCTCGAGAGAACCGACTTTAAAGTTGCTTTCCAGATGGCTGGTGAAGGAGAAAGCGAGCCGGTCTATAGGAGATGGCTCGCCTTTGCGGAAAGCACTCGCGAAACCCTTATCCCGCTTTTATCTTCCTCCTTCTTGCTTGCGCCCTTGCCTAAGCAGTCCACTGAATACCCGATCTTCAAACCAGGGAAGAAGTCATATTCCGCATGGCTCAAAGCTATCGTGTTTGATCTGCTGCGCTGCACTCAGAACGCTTTTAGTGAGATGATCTTTGAGCCGCTGTGCCGGTTGATCAAGGTCAAAGATCTCACGGTTACTGAATTTTTGCTGCCTTTTGTGGTCATGCATGTCATCCTGGGTCAACCGGACTCTTCGGTGTTCAGTCCGAAGATCAAGGCTGAGTTGTTGGCTATTCTGAAATACCACCCGCCAAACACAGCCTCGTATGTCGAGAAGGAGCAGACAAAGCTCTATTACCAGGCGGTGTTCCGCATTATCGACTACTTCAAGAGATGGCTGCAAATTAGGAAACTGAAGGCGACCACGCCAAGGGCCCAGAAACAGGTCGCCTGGGTTGAGGATCTTCTCGACTCTCTCGATCCAAAGTTACTTTCGCAGCGAGCTGTCGATTGCGGTGAGTATGCCAGAGCTCTTTACTTTCTGGAGCCGCACCTGGAGAATCTCGATAAGAAAAAGCCACAGGAAGTACGGGAAGTCGACGAAGACTATCGGTTGCGTGACACTCTTCAGAACATTTACACGCAAATCGACGACCCAGATGGTTTGGAAGGTGTCTCGGCTCATCTGGGCACGGTCACTTTGGACCAGCAAGCCCTCAACCATCGGAAAGCTGGCCGCTGGACAGCAGCCCAGACATGGTATGAGATTCGACTGGCGGAATCCCCCGAGGACACTGATATTCAGGTTGATCTCCTCACCTGTCTCAAAGAATCAGGCCAGCATGACGTTTTGCTCAACTACGTGGAGGGCATGAAGAGGTCTCCAGCGACGGTCAACAGGATAGCGCCCTTTGCGGTGGAAGCCTCGTGGGCCACAGGGCGGTGGGAAACACTGGAGAAGTACCTTGGGCTTTACAATGCAGGCGATGTTTCGGAGGTTTTCGATCTTGGGGTTGGGCAAGCTTTGCTTTCGCTGAAGAAGAGGGATATGGGGGGATTCAAGGAGCATATCCAGATTTTGCGGGACAAGGTGGCGGGGTCAATGACTTACTCGGCGACGTCGTCGTTGAGGGCTTGCCATGAGGCTATGCTGAGATGTCATGTGCTAAGCGATCTTGAGATGATTGCTAGCAATAAGACTTTGGAAGGTGACAATCAGGCGGTTCTTGCGACGCTGGATCGGAGGTTGCAGGTGCTTGGTGCTTATGTTGGGGATAAGCAGTATTTGCTTGGTGTGAGGAGGGCGGCTATGGAGTTGATGAGGTATGTTAGCCCCTGGAGTCCTGATGCTGGAGCTTGGGTTACTGACTTTTGCAGACCGAAATATGGCAACGAGGATATATCGGCACTCTGGCTCCTGAGCGGTAAGCTGGCGAGGAAGGCCGGCTCCATGCATCAGTCGTTCAACGCAGTGCTGCATGCTCAACAACTCGGTGATGCTTCTGCTATCATTGAGAACGCTCGTTTGCTGTACAAGGATGGACATCATCGCAAAGCTATTCAGATACTGGAGATGGCGATCAAGGAGAACTCCTTCGTCGACAAAGCAGTTGGACCCGTTCCTCCGAGCTCGGCCAGAAGCCAAGAGTCCCATCGCAATATGTTGACGGCGACAGCGCAGCTTCTTTTGGCCAAATGGCTTGATTCCACCGGCCAAACGCATGCGGGCGCATTGCGGGCACAGTATCAGCAAGCAGCCAAGACGCATTCACGCTGGGAGAAGGGTCATTACTACCTCGGGCGTCATTACAAGAAGCTTTTGGAGTCGGAGAAAGGCCTGGATCCGGAGCAACAGAGTGATGAGTACATCACTGGAGAGACAGCCAAGCTCGTCATTGAGAACTATCTCCGTTCGCTCAACTTTGGGTCAAAGTACATTTCTCAAACCTTTCCCCGAATTCTGACGCTATTCCTGGAACTCGGATCTCAGGTCAACAAAACTCCAGACGGCAAGGTGACGTTTTCCAGAGAATTGTACCAGCGACGACGTGACATTCTCACTGAGCTCTGCGCAAAATTCCACAAGCAACTGGAGACCATGCCTGCATATATTTGCTATACATCCTTGCCTCAAATCACTGCCCGGATAGGACACCCAAGCCCGGATGTCTTCAAAGTACTGGAGGACATGATTGTCAGGGTGGTGAACGCCTATCCTAGGCAGGCCCTCTGGAACGTCTTCCCTTTCATGGCGAATCCCAGCAGGCAGCCAAACGACCGCCAAAGGAGGGCAATCAAGATATTGAACACGATCAAGACGTCCAGCCCGGACATTAAGGCGTTTTTGAGAGCAGGGGAGAAGCTAGCCGAACAACTGCTCGTGGCTTGCAACAATGGACACTTTCAGAGCAACAGGACAACGACGGCGAGCATCACTAGGGATTTGTTCTTTAACCACAAGTGCACGCCTTGCCCGCTGGTCGTTCCGGTTGAGACCAGTTTGACTGCCACGTTGCCGACTTTGACAGACAATGTCAGGAGGCACAAGCCATTTTCTCGGGATGCTGTCACGATTGAGGCGTTCCTTGACCATGTCTTGGTTTTGGGGTCACTGGCAAAGCCACGGAAGTTGACAGCCCGTGGATCAGATGGCAAGCTTTATGGTCTACTGATCAAACCCAAGGACGATCTGCGTACAGACCAGCGCCTAATGGAGTTTAACTCGCTCATCAATCGCTCGCTCAAACGGGACGTGGAATCCAGCCGAAGGCAGCTCTACATCAGGACATATGCTGTCACGCCCCTCAACGAAGAATGCGGCATCATCGAATGGGTCGACGGGCTGAAGACATTGCGCGAAATTTTGCTGAGCATCTATAGGGGGAGGAACATCTCGCCAAACTACACCCAGCTCGCGCAGCTGATGAAGCAGGCTTGCGCCGGGGACAACAACACGCACATCTATACCGAGACGATCATCGGGATGTTCCCGCCCGTGTTGGGGGAGTGGTTCGTCTCGCAGTTTCCCAACCCTTCGTCTTGGTTTGCGGCGAGACTGAAGTACACACGGTCGTGTGCGGTCATGTCGATGGTGGGGACGATTCTCGGGTTGGGTGACCGGCACGGAGAGAATGTCTTGCTTGAGGAGGGGAACGGGGGCGTTTTCCACGTGGATTTCAACTGTCTTTTTGACAAGGGGAGGACGTTTACCCAGCCCGAGTGTGTGCCGTTCAGGTTGACGCACAATATGCAGTATGCCATGGGGGTGTATCGGTATGAAGGGCCGTTTAGGCACTGCAGCGAGCTGACGTTGAGAATACTGAGGCAACAAGAGGAGACGTTGATGAGTATTTTGGAGGCGTTTATTTATGATCCCACGCTGGATCTGCAGAGGGGGAGCAAGAGGACGAAGGAGATGATCAAGTTGAATCCTACGAGCGTGGTGGCGAGCATTAAGAGGAAGGTGGAGGGGTTGCTGCCGGAGGAGAGCATACCGCTGGGGGTGGAGGGGCAGGTGGATATGCTGATCAAGGAGGCGACCAACCCGAGGAATTTGGCGGCGATGTATATTGGGTGGTGTCCGTTTTTGTAAATCCTTGGATAAAATATGGGATATTGTATGAGCGGGGCGGTGGTTATGAATAGCGAGTTTTTGGGAAGGTGAGCATAGCGGTTATTTAAGGGGTGTTGGTTTTAGGAAAGTATTTAGATGGATAGTGTTTGTAGAGATTGGTGATATCTGAGTCAATGGATTCGTTCTAGTTGACATAACTTCTATCAGTTTGTTGCGTTTCCTCGAAATAGCAAATGACACACTCGACCTTCACAATGCAAACAATCATCCTGGAGGACCATTCCCAGATTGTTGATGACAGCGGGTTAACCCCTGAAATCCAAACAAACGGCGGGTTGGTTGGTTATTAATGATCCCTCAGCCCGCCTAGCGCAACACAACGCTTGGGCCTGGATTTCACCGTTCATTCCACACTCCCGCCGGATAGGTCGTACCTTCTCTCCTCGCAAAAAAGAACTGTGGAACAGCTGAGATTTCTGCCTGGTTTTTCCAACTTTTTTCATTGACGGTCAGAAGAAAGCCTGTCTCGATTTCCTTTGAGAAAACTTTTCACCTCTTTTCCAGAAATATTTCTGGCAAGCTTTGTTGTGTGTTGAAATATTGGTCGGATCGACCCATTCACTGTCTACAGCACGCTCTCGCTAAGCTCACCGTCTTCTATCCAATCTCACCCACTCAGCAACGCGCAACAGACGCGTCCATCTTCCGGTCTTCAACACGACAGAGAAAAGGGAGCGATTGAGAAGCTATTCTGCAGCGATTCGGCACGTTTTCTGCTTTGAATAGAGGATTCTCAACAATCTCGGCAATCCTAACAGAATCGGCTTGATCACTGAAAGTCGGTCAAGATGTCTGGTTATCGTGTTGGTATGTCCTTCTCTTGATGGTGCATCTCTTCTTTCCTATCGCATGATGGGTTTTCACCATTGTCAGTCTGCCTTGGTCATACCACATTGCTCACGAGATGCTCTTTTCCAACTTTGACATTTTACCTCTTGTCATTTTGGATTCATCAGCAGCCAACCTCGTCGACGTCACTTTCCTTCCACCTCCACTCCACCCCCATCGTATTTAACATGATCTAACCCATCCACAGAGAGGGCCACTACCGGCCGTGCCGGGTGCAAAGACCCCGTCTGCAAGAAGGAAAACATCAAGATTGAAAAGGGCCAGCTCCGGTTTGGAGTCTGGGTGACCATCATGGAGCATGGGAGCTGGGCCTGGCGTCATTGGTATGTCTAATTATATCCACCCCTTTTCTGCTGGAATTGATGTCCTAAAGAATTCACACAGGGGCTGCGTCTCTGGTGAGACCATCTCCAACTTGCAGGAGTATCTCAGCAAGGACAAGAACGGTGAATACAACTGGGATATGCTTGATGGCTGGGAGGAGTTGGAGTAAGTTTGACTATTGTCTGGTGGTAATGTGGCGGTTGGGTGTGGAAAACTAATGAAGCATACTAGGGAGTACCCTGATTTGAGACAGAAGGTTCAGAGGGTTCTTAACCAGGGACATATCGATGCTGAGGATTTCAATGGCGACCCCGAATTCAACGTTCCTGGACAGAAGGGAATTCGCCTG